>NC_133695.1:11967500-12567500 GCF_048934315.1 Petromyzon marinus | reverse complement strand
CATTAATTAAAAACTCACACTCGGCAACAACAATGTGGCCTCATATATAACTGGCCAAGTTTTGGGCAACCAGTTGCCCTTGCTCATATCACATGGGCCAGAGAGCGAGTGGACAGGAAGAGGAGACGATCAAAACTCGTATCTTTGACCGCCTAATGACTGCTACCGACGCCGAGTCAATTGGCGATGAGTCTGCACTTATCATGCGCTGCTTGCTCTTCCGTCGTATGCGAGTGTGCAGTATATCCCGACAGGTTGCAGCTGCGCAGAGAGCGAATGCAGCAGCGTCTCTCTATCAACGCTCTTTCACTTCTTTGTAATTTTTCTTCAAATTTTGAAAAATGTTCGCCTTTCGCTCCATCTGAGAAGAGGAAATGTGATGCACGTGCAGAAAAGTACTTAAGGATTTTCAAATCTAAGTGTTTGTTTTTACTTAATAAATGTTGGTAATGGTAATGTTCAGTTACAATTAATGTTTTGTTAGGGTTATTTTCATTTCTTTTGTGGACAATTTTGGTATTTTTATGGTATGTAATGGGTTTCCAGGAACGGAACCCTAATGTATAGCATTGCGCCTATGGGAAATAAGGCTTCGACTTACGACGTCTTCACTTTCGGCCGTCGCCCAGGAACAAATTAGGTCGTAGGTGCTGGGGTCGCCTGTACCCAATAGTTATCCAGTCGTTACCTACAGCACAATGCGAGGCAAACCTTTCAAACAAGGGGGCGTAGCCCTCCCCCGGCATCACGGAGTAACTTCGACAGCAGCTATTTGACGGCCACGCCTTCATGAGTCGGGTGGCCCCGCCCCCGGACCCTAGGCCCCGCCCCCGGACCCTAGGCCCCGCCCATCGGCCCCGTCCCTCCATAGGCACCTCCCACTGAGACCCCCTCAACTTCCGCCACTGCAAACATCCCGCCGCCACTCTCTCTTCGCTGCTCCGCGGTTCGACTTTCACTCTCCGCTGCTCTTTCTCTTTCTCTCCGTCGCTCTCCGTCACTGTCATGTCTGTCATGTCGTCGCGTCTGCCGCTGCTGCTGTTCGGTGGTCGCGCCGCCCCGCGCGCGCCGCGCTTGGCGCGAGGCGCTGCCGCGGGGGGGAGCGCGGAGACTCGGAGCGGGGAGCACGCGCAGCTGAGAAGCGCACTACGCAAGGTGCGTGTGTGTAAGTGTGTGTAAGTGTAAGTGTGTGTGTAAGTGTGTGTGTGTCTGTGTGTGTCGGTTGGCACGGTAGGAGGCACAGGTGGTGCATCAGCCAGTCATCTCAGTCGACCCGTGGCACCTGGGTTTGCCCCGTGACCTCCTGCCAGCGGGCGTTCGACACTCCACGTGGCCTCAGGGTGCACATAGCCTGGCACAAGCGTCGTGGTGACGTCACCGCCACTTAGTGGCGAATGGCGGTTGCTGTGTCTGTGTAAGTGTGTGTCGGTGTAAGTGTGTGTGTGTCGGTGTAAGTGTGTGTGTGTCGGTGTAAGTGTGTGTGTGTCGGTGTGTGTCTGTGTAAGTGTGTGTGTGTAAGTGTGTGTCTGTGTGTGTAAGTGTGTGTCTGTGTGTATAAGTGTGTGTGTGTAAGTGTGTGTGTGTCGGTGTAAGTGTGTCTGTGTGTGTCTGTGTAAGTGTGTGTCGGTGTGTGTCTGTGTGTGTCGGTGTAAGCGTGTGTGTCCGGTGTGTGTCGGTGTAAGTGTGTGTGTCGGTGTGTAAACGAGGGCCTGGTTGGTGCGGTGTGTAAACATCAGCACTTGGGAGACAAAGGCGTCCGGGCTAGCGGCGCGATGTTGGCCACATCACCCCCTCGTGTGCCGTGCAGCGTTCGCAAGCGTTTGCTTTCAGGTGGGGATCTTCGTGTCAGTGAGTGTGTTGGCCTCGATGTGAACCTAGTCTGGCACAAACGACGTAGTGACGTCAACCGGTGGCGAATGTCGCCTGTTTGTCGCCGTGTGTGGCTGTGTGTGGCCGTGTGTGGCTGTGTGTAGAGATGTCAGAGGCAGTCTCAAGGTGAGAGCGCCTCATTGTGCACGTGTCTGTGTGTAGAGATGTTACACAGCAGCGGCAGGTCTCGCGCACTTGGTGTGCACTCTTTGTGCTCTGACAATTTATTGTCTTCGTTGTTTGCGCTCCGTTCCAGGTGGTTCATATGCACTGATTACGAACGTTCTCAGGGAACAGTAAATACGCACAGAAGTATTTTTTTGACACATCCCATCATCCACACAGCTGTCTGGGAGTGCGGCATGAAAACAGCGTTGGTTCAACACAAGCAGACATTGGACCGGTTTCAGCATTCAATGTTTCATCAGCTGCTGTGTTGCTTTTCTTTGCTATATTCACTCTTACAAAAGCGACCTATGCAGCTCTCGCTGGTCTTTATGTCATCATTGTGATCTCGAGCTTCCTTCAATATTAATATTCTGCAGCGTTCGTGTCGTGTCGCGCACAACGCGTGCGTTACTATTTTATTGTCTTGCTCATAGCTTGACCCAACGTAGCGCTGTTTGTAGAGTTCTTGAAATAAATTGAGTTTTGGTTCGCTGTGGTTCTTGTGTGTATGCATGTGGTCCACATAGTGGAATACGTTTATACCCCTCCCAATCGGCAGTATTGTGAGTTCAGATCCTGTGTGGGGGTTTACTCAGCCCATCATACCATCATCCTCCGGGGTTAAAATCATTGTCGACGTCTGGCTCAGGACCGTAAACAGAAGATGAGCAACACAAGTGTTGATTTGAACACAAATCCCTCTGACTTTAGACTTAAGCAGAATAATGAGAACATTTAAGGCAGCCATTTACTTGCAGTCACCTTTACAACGTAGTACAATTTGTAATTTGTCTTTACTATGTTATGTTATACAGCAATACATAGGTTGCAGTATATTAGGTAAAGTTATGTAGTTGTTAAAACGTGGATTTCTATTACCTATGTCCGTGTAGCTGTTTAAAGGCAAAATCCAATGCTAAATGTGTTTTGAACTTTGGCCTACTTCAGGTGACGTGTGGAAAGATACTCCAGCACAACAACACGACCAAAACTCTCCCCACACACTCCCTCCCGAGCCAACCACAATCGCACACGCAACTCCTGCCCACCACCTACACAACCACACACAGCTCCTGCCCACCACCTACACAACCACACACAGCTCCTGCCCCCCACCTACCCATCCACACACACAGCTGCTGCTGCCCACCGAAGACAAATATCACCCGGATAGCTTTAACAGACTGTTGGGGCAAGTGCTATTAGCGAGCAGCACCTGTGAAAGCTGGCACGGCACACGAGGGGGTGGGTGGCCGGCACCACGCCCAACCGCCTTTGTCTCCCCAGTGGCGATGTTTACACACTGTACCAGGTACTCATTTGAGGCTGATTTGACCTAGGGGAGGCCCAGGACCAGCTCCGATAATCGTCAGTGGTGTTGGCCCATGAACCGGAATTGATCCTGGTACGCCAGGTTCGTAGCGCAGTGCGCTAACCATTACACCACCGCTCCTTCCCACCACCCCCCCAAACACACGCAGCTCCTGCCCACCACCAACCCAACCACACGCAGCTCCTGCCCACCACCTACCCATTCACACACAGCTCCTGCTCACTACCCACCCATTCACACACAGCTCCTGCCCACCACCTACCCATCCACACACAGCTCCTGCCCACCACCCACCCAACCACACGCAGCTCCTGCGCACCACCCACCCAACCACACACAGCTCCTGCCCACTACCTACCCATTCACACACAGCTCCTGCCCACTACCTACCCATTCACACACAGCTCCTGCCCACTACCTACCTATCCACACGCAGCTCCTGCCCACCAATAACCGCTATTCGCCACTGAGTGATGGTAACGTCACCACTGTGCCAGGCCATATGTACTTTGAGTCCGCATGAAGTGTTGAAGGCTCCCTGACAGGAGGTCACGGGACAGACCCAGGTGCCACAATTGGTTCTGCTATATATAAATTGGCACAATACAAAGAGGGCAAATACAGCCCCACATTGGCAACTCTACCTTTTTTTATGAAAAACTCTAAACACTTGAGAATGTAATTAAGCTACTCAACTTAATCCTAATTATATTCTGGTTACTTTTCATGTGATTCCACTGTTTATCAAGCTCCCAATCGATTAATCAAGATACTCAATGCTCTAGTTAATAAAATGGACATTCATCGACTTACGGACATAATTAGGTCCTGTGCCTATTCGTAAGTCAAACGGTTTGCAAGTTGGAACACTAATGTGCTGTATTTAAATGCCCCTACGGTCAATGATTTGAAATGGGTTACGGTTCAACAAAAAAGAGAAGCATTTTTAAACCCATAAATAAAAATAAATGTACATTTTCACGTAATACTGTAAAAAAATACTCTATAGCAAATTAAACATAAAATAAAGGTATATGAATAGAAAAAAATAAATATTTTATTTTCACTTACTTTGAGTCCTGATGCTGGATTGCTTGTCGGAAGGGGCACAATGAGTAAACACAATTGCACACACACACAAGCACATGGGGCACGTGCACATGCACACAAAAACGGAGACATGCAGACACAAAGACACGCAGACACACACAAAGACAAGACAAAGGCAGACACAAAGACGAACACACACTGGGCACGCACACACACCAATACCAATACCTGCCAATCGTCACTAAGTGACGGTAACATCACTACGGTGCCTCTGCCAGGCCAGGTGCACTTTGAGGTCACATGAAATGTCAAAGGCTCGCTGACAGGAGGTCACGGGGCAGACTCAGGTGCCATGGGCTGACTGACTGAGATGACTGGCAGATGCGCCAGCTCTGCCCCCTACTGTGCCAACTTACTGCATCTTAGCCACCCAGCGCTCCACTTGGTGTTGTGAGCGTTGCTCCTCTGCCGTCGGTTGTTGTTGGAGAGCGACTGCCTCCAACTGACCAGTATTGTTCTCCACTAGTCTTCTCCATAGAGGCCAATCTTAACACCGCTGGTACCCATCTTCGGCAAGTCCACTCAGCTGCACATTCTCCGCCTACCGCATCAGTGCATCTCTTATCTAGCCCGAATCATGTCCATTTAGCCCTCTCTATCCGGCCAAACAGAAAATGCTTGGGCATGTGGTGTTTGGGCGTGCGGGTTACATGACCCAGCCAACCCACCACCTACCCATCCACACACAACTCCTGCCCACCACCTGCCCAACCACACAGTTTCTGCCCACCACCTACCCATCCACATACAGCTCCTGCCCACCACCTGCCCAACCACACAGTTCCTGCCCACCACCTACCCATCCACATACAGCTCCTGCCCACTACCGAGCTAACCACACAGCTGCTGCCCATTACTTGCCCAACCACGTACAGCTCCTGCCCACCACCTACCCATCCACACACGGCTCCTGCCCACTACATATCCAACCATACACGGCTCCAGAGAGGAGGTCTCGTTAAACAGGTGGTGGGATCTTCAAACCAGGACTTAAAAGTCGACCTCTACTGTGAGTTCCTGACCCCTAAGAGCAAGGGAATTGCAGAGCCTGGGCTCCCTACAAACAAAACCTCAGTGATGACCCCCGGTTCAAAGCCTGCAGTGCAGTACGTTTTGTAGGAGCACGATTGGTAGATCTCAGAGATCTTAGTGGAGTGTGTGGCTGAATAATTTCGTGAATAAGGTGAATCAGGCCTATTTAAAACCTTGAACACAAGTTGGATAATCTTAAAATCAATGCGGATTTGAACTGGGAGTCAATGCAGAGACACGAGCACAGGTGTAATATGGAATGCTGTGCCCAGTGTAGATTGTACGACCTTACTCTTTGGTTCTATTCGGTAAAGTCACGTAGGTAAAAAAATAAAACAACAAAAATCACGACGTTTTGGCCACAACACAAGCGGCCTTCATCAGGTGAAGGGTCCAGACTGTCTCGAGGACAGCGCTAGAGTGAACACAGCTAAGCTCAGACCGCGACCTTTAAGCTGTGTGAGAGGAATCAAGGTGCCTTGACAAAGGAATTAGCATAAAAATTAGCATTTAATTGGCAGACTTAGCATGATGAACGGTGTAGAGGGGGTGAACATGTGCAGGTCGGCGAGGGGGGTGTTGTATATGAGCCTTTTCCAAAATTGATATTAACAATAATATCTGCCGATATATATATTTTAATAATAAAGGAAATAATGCATAAAAACACACAAACCCAAAAACACTAAAAACCAGACGTCGATCATTAACAGGCCATAAATAAAGAAATAATTAAACTCTCAAGGCGAGGATGTTAACAGCTATCTGCGAAAATCTCCAGATGGACAGGAGTTGATGTGCCCCTAAAAGAAGGGTCACCCAGAGGCGAGCCTCACAGGCAGACACGGAGGCGCAGCCAGTTAAACCAATTTTTTTTCTTATTTGCCATTTAAACAATGGTCAAAATTTTAAAGGCAACAACAAGAATAAGAGAAAATTAGCGGTCCTAACGCTCACTCCAATTAAGACCAGGCCACCAGATGCATCAGTGAATCCTTCCAATAATTAATTCGCTATCAAATGATTTTCACCTTTAATACTTTTACTGTTAAATCACAAGCTTGGGTATAGAATACCGAGTCACGTCAAAGGTTTTCGAGAAGGAATGAGGCGAATGGGCAAACTTACGAAAGAGTTTAAACAATATCCCAAGCAACCCCGACCACCTTTGTCTCTCTCGCAGCGCGGAGAAGCAGGAACCACACCTTATCACAAGGGGCCATCTGGAAAAGCCAGCCGGGTTTAATGGAAAAACACACCCCACCCCACACACGGCAACCAGGCAAACGAAGTTTTAAAGAAAATTGCAATATAACATTAATAATAACGTGTTAACCTTAAATGATATTCCATTATAGAACCTTACAGAACCAAGGGATATGGATTCCAACAATCTGGAAACGGACCTCTTAAACTCAGGATGAAAATTATTTTTCTTTTTAATAATTCCATCATAATGCGAATCTCGGTAACCCTAGAGGTGCGTCGGGAGGACGTAGTTACAAACACGAGTCTTGGTGAACATGGGACCAAATGGTATTTGAGCGATGTTAACTCAAAGTATAGAGAGGAGAAGGTGCTCCGGACCATCTTTGTCTCTCCCGCAGAGTGTGAGAGGAATTTCGCGAGAGAGGAATTTCACGCCAGGGCAAACAGATCGTTATCGCAGGAGCCATCTGTACACACACACAAACTCACACACACACACGAACTCACACACACAGACCACGCCCCCCTTTACTGCACAGAGAGAAGAATGTCTTTGAATATAACGGTCAGCGCATTTTCAAAAAGTTCAGTCAAGACAGATCAGCGATTCAAGACGTCCACAAGACGAGCAGTCGCATGGAACGGCTGGCACTGAGTAGCGAGGATCGCTGAGTCGCGATGTATCAACAAAAGTGAGTCATACAGCAGTGGAGGAAACCTGCTGTCAGCGAACCAGCACAGGCGCGTTCGCGCACTTCAACAGAGAGAGCACGTGCGACTCAACTCACTCAACAGAAGAAAAAGCTTGGCCAGCCGCCAACAAAGTATCAGCGAATCGGCGCTGAGAGCGCTCGAGCATCTCCACAGAGAAAGCATGTGCAACGTGGCTCAACCAGCAGCGGAAAAGCTTGGGCAGCCGCCAACAACTTCAGCAAACCAGTGACCAAGCGCGTGCGACTTGAGTCATACAGCAGTGGAGGAAACCTGCTGTCAGAGAGCCGCCAACAACCTCAACAAAGAGAGCGCGTGCGACTCGGCTCACTCAGCAGAAGAAAAACTTGACCTGTCGCCCGCGAGCGCAGCGTCAGATACTACAGCAGCGGAAAGAGCGCGTGCCGGCGCAGCTCATCCAGCAGTGGAGGAAACTGCTGTCAGCGAACCAGCACGGGCGCGTTCGTGCATCTTCAAGGAGAGGGAGCGCGCGCCACCAGCGTGCCATCAGCACCAGCATCAGCACCAGCGCGTGCCAACAGCGTGCCACCAGCGTTTTACAGCGCGCAACTTCGCGTCACCAGGGCTGAGAGGGCAGCGGCCCCGCACTCAACACCCATCGGCGCGACGACGGCGAGCGTCGTGCTGACTCATCCAGCCAGCGGTGGACAGAAACTGGCAGCCGTTCGTATGCCCTCCCCCCCACACTCTCCCCCCCTCCTCACTCCCCCACCGCTACACAACGAACAAACTTTTTTTTTGACAAGGAAATCAACCTAGGTGTTTGCTCAATGCAAGAAATCAACAACGCTCCCATTAAACATACAAGACTCATGATAACTGCGTCAACTATTAGCTGATAACGAAAAACATCGCCACCCATTGGGTTACGTTGATGAGGCAATCAGAAGTATTTCAGTCGAACGCTTTAATTGCATAATCGTTGATGAATCAATGAACGAACATCGCCGTGGTACTGTGCTGACGATTTCAAGCATAATAATTTCGCATATCAGAATGTGTTAAGGATTGGATAAGAATCAAAGACCGAGTGCCGTGTTGTGTAATAATTCAAGTATACGAATTTGCATATAATAGAGTTAAAGTTTGATAGAATAGTTATGCATGTTTAATCTCTCAACAACCGATCGATTGCGTTACGCGTCGGGAATTAACCACAGGTGCCGCTATCGAGGTGAAACAACGCAATCGTGATGGTATCATGTTGACGCTGTGTTGAAATTCCAAGATCGAGAGTTTTCATATCCACAAATTAAAGTTAGCTAGGAAATAAAATTGATTAAAGCAGAAGGTTTGTGTGTGATTCTTCTTGAAATTCTGAATAAGATTGTTCTGCGTATGAGATCTGAACCTTGAGGGGACCTATCACCACACATAATCCATAACACACATAATTCATAATGTTCAATCGAGAGTAATCATATCCTTATCGATAATACGGAATTAAAGAGCAGAGTCGAATCGACTCTCTCTCATTCATGCTCACAACACCTACAGAACTGCATACAATCAATTGCGTTATCCCAATTCATAATACAATCCTCGTCACCGTGGCTCGACCTGATAATCCATAATGACCTACATTATCATAACCACGCCCACTCGCATAAATCAATACGATTATCTCTTGAATCCGCATAATTTATGCGCATAATTACATCAATTAACATAATTTCGGATAAATTATGCAAATTTCATTTAATTTCCATTATTTGTATCAATTTTCATAACACCTATATATACAACAGGTGGAGGTGTGAAAAGGGAAGAAAAGGGAAGCTGCGAAAGTCTGGGGTACCACTACTTGAAAAAATATACTGTACCATTGAAAATTAGTTTAATGTTTGGTTCGATTTAGAACATCTTTCCAATGGTTGCTTAATTTGAAACCATCTTCTCGGTTGAAATTGTGTCTGTGATTGTAAATCTGAATTGCCTCGTGAACAAATCTCTGATAAAAACCCGTGGGTTTGCAAAGAACCTTGGTATCGGAGAAAATTATATCGTGATCACCCACAGCGTTGTAACAGTGATCAGCTATGGCAGAAGAATTCGTTCTGCCGTGTTTCAAATCTGATTTGTGCTCGCGAATTCGGTCAGAGACATCCATAATTACAGTGGCATTGCCCTTGTCGGCTGAGAAGATGACTATATCATGTCTCTCTTTTAATTTCGTGAGTTCAGAGCGTTCATCTTTGCTGATGTTGCTAACTGGTTTCTTAGCATTTTTAAGAATAGCTATTTCAGCTCTCGCGACGTCTGCTTGGATGTGTCCTATACCTTTGAGGGCTACATCGACCTGAGAAATGATATCATCTATCGGTATATGTTTTGGGGTGACAGCGAAATTTAGTTCTTTAGCCAAAACTGTTTTCAGATTGTCCGAAATCGGGGTGCTACTCTGATTGATAACAATTTTGTTAACGTCTAGTTTTGTGATCTGTGGAACCGGGTTTTTCTTTGATAGGTGGTTGAATTTAGCAATTAGGTTAGCTTTGCATTTGATTGAAAGTGAATCGGCAGAAGAAGCAGTCATGTTGTCTACGTGGTTCCAATCAGAAGGTGACATTTTTTGTGTTAACGTTAACTGAGCTTGTAGGAGAGTGCTGTCTAAAGTATCGAGTTCAAAACGGAGTAGTCTTATTCTCTCTGAGATTAAAGAGAGGCTGGTCTTAAACAGAATCTGTTTAGAATTCGGTGAGGACACAGCAGCAGAAGTGAGTGTGAAGGCGATGGGTATTACCTTGTGGTCGCGGCATCTTTTGAGGAAAGTTAGCGTCTCGATGAGCTGTGACTTCTTGTCTCGTCTGTTAAAAGCTCTAACAGATAGGTGAAAACCCTCCCCCTAGAGGCTATCAATTCTAGATTTAAAGCTTTCGTGACTGCAAGTATCCATACTCTTCTCCGATACCAAGGTTCTTTGCAAACCCACGGGTTTTTATCAGAGATTTGTTCACGAGGCAATTCAGATTTACAAACACAGACACAATTCAACCGAGAAGATGGTTTCAAATGAAGCAACCATTGGAAAGATGTTCTAAATCGAACCAAACATTACATAAATTTTCAATGGTACAGTATATTTTTTCAAGTAGTGGTACCCCAAACGTTCGCAGCTTCCCTTTTCTTCCCTTTTCACACCTCCCCCCCTCGCCGACCTGCACATGTTCACCCCCTCTACACCGTTCATCATGCTAAGTCTGCCAATTAAATGCTAATTTTTATGCTAATTCCTTTGTCAAGGCACCTTGATTCCTCTCACACAGCTTAAAGGTCGCGGTCTGAGCTTAGCTGTGTTCACTCCAGCGCTGTCCTCGAGACAGTCTGGTCCCTTCACCTGATGAAGGCCGCTTGTGTTGTGGCCGAAACGTCGTGATTTTTGTTTTATTTTTTTACCTACGTGACTTTACCGAATAGAACCAAAGAGTATGGATCCTTGCAGTCACGAAAGCTTCAAATCTAGAATTGTACGACCTGTGCAACTGACTGTAGCCACCATTCCTACACCTCATCGTGGAGATATACACACAAACAGAATAGCATGCATGGTTTGATGATGCTACATTGGTAGTAGTACACAGGCACAAATAACTGAACACCTCCATTAATCACACTGCAGCATTAAAAGGAAAAAAAATCTAAGTGGCATTTCGGGCAATAGCCCTTCATAGCACATACACCATCTCATCATGTGATTTAGAGATGCAAATGTATACACTGTGATAAAGTAATAGGTATGACACCGACCTGATGCCGTGCACCACACTTACCACTCGCCATATACCTCTTACATCACTGCACTCTATTGTCGTAGCATGTGAACTATTATTCGGTCCGGTGGCTCGGTGGTAGAGCAAGCAGCTTGCAATTGGCAGCTTGTGAGTTCAAATCCTGCTTGGGGGTTGACTCAGTTCATCAATCCTTTAGGGGAGATTTTGTGGGGAAGTCAATTGCAGCTGGAAACTTGTGTCCACCATAGAAACGTAGAATGTACAGTACTGGATTAGGGCTGGAAACAGGAGATGAGCAACCAATACAGAAATGCTAATTTTAGCAGCAGGAGATTATTTAGATTTTTGCCTTCAATTAAACATGAAACAAAACTTTGATGATTTTGCTTTTACTTGATCGTAAATTTTGTCTGATGCCTGACAAAAGTTACATTTTTCTCTTGATCCGATGCCAACTCTATGTTACCGCTGTGTCGCTGCAGTTGATTGAAAAGGAGATTAATCCTCACGTGGACAAGTGGGAGGCTGAGAAAAAATTTCCAGCGCGACAGATTTTCAAAACTCTGGGGGATGCTGGCTTCCTTGGCGTAAATAAGCCCACAGGTAATGAATACAGCACACTGCAATGATATATTGTATATAGTACCCACTATACTGTTTATATTGCGAATGTAACACTTAGGTAAATTCACACTTAGGCTTTCACACAACCAATATGGTTCATAATTGAATTTTGGTAAAATCGTGAGTAAAATGCCAATGCGTGTAGCAAACTCTCCTCTACCTAACAGCCAAATAAAGTTATCGCATGAGAAAATGGGCCAATATTTTTTTCTGCACACCGGTATGTCGGAAATAAAACCACAACATTCAACAATTTGCGATGATGTTTTGCTAGTAGTTGCAACCACAGCATGATCAATCAGGCCACTTCCAGAATTGTGAAGCTCTTCTGCAGTCTTGGGCATAGGTGGTGTGATGTCATCAGCACGTTCCCACAAAAACAGTCAAGAGCAGATAGTCATACCCATAAGGTTAATGTGTTCACTTGAGACCGTCTATTGTTGGCGGCACTACTTAGAACAGTTGGTAGGCTGTCTGACTAAGAGCACCCTGGGATGGTGAAAACAGAGACGACAACGAGAAGAATGGTGACAATGGACTTGAGCAGCACCACGGGGATCCCACTTCCAGCAACAGCCACGAGGTCCCCCACAGCGGCCCCTCTTATACTCTTCGCGTGGCCTTACTCCATCCCGGCCACGACCCCCTTTTTGGAACCTACCAGCGGGTTCCCGAGGCTTCCCAACGGGCCCCGACTGTGACTTTTCCCCGAGATCTCCCCCTTTCGTGTATATCATGGCCTGCTGACTTCAGTACTGCCGTACACCGCAGTTCCCCTTTTTCGCCAGCAGCCAGCGCTATGCCACTACATCACCTCCCCTCGTGAAAAAAAAAACAGCCGTCTTCACTGACAACAATCACATAAGGAGAGGGGGAAGGCTTACAATAATGTGTGCTAACGCAATTTGCCTAACAGGAAGGGTTAACGGACATCAGAAAAAAAAAACCCTTAACTATTAACCCCGAACCGCGAGGGAAGCGTATCAATTCCCGATGTCCGCTGGCGTGCCGCAGCCCACAAGCATCGGGAAGGACCTCGGATCAACCGGAAGCCACAGTCCAGCGCGTGGCTGCGGCCACCCACCAGACAACATCAGAATTCAATTGAACAACGGGAAGCGAGCGGTTCAGCAGAACGAAGCGCTCTTAGAGCGAGTCCTTGATGCCGGTCCCCCATCTCCAGCAGGAACTTGCATGCTGGGGACCACCGGGACATCACACAAACAACCTAAAGGGTGTGGTCCCTCCTTGGGAGAAGAAGATGGCGACCGGGCCTCCACATGCGGGCCATCACACGGAGACGCTGTCGGGGGATTTCCGGACTTCAGGTGCTTTTTTCCTGCGGGCGGTACAATGCAATCCTCCTGAAGAGCAACTTCCGGGCTCATTCGCCCCAACTCGCCAAACACATCAGACACCCGCCGCTCTAGAGATGGAGATGACGGGTGCACAAACCAGCGACGGCGACCGACTTGCATACATACGCACTGCGGCCTCTTGAACTTACACCAGGGCCCTGCCGTGCCCGGTGTAATTTAGGGGATGTACCCAGGGGCACCTGGGGACAATGCAGCCAGCCTTGTTTCCAGCGTTCCATGGGGTCCCGGATTCCCGTTGTCCTACGAGCTTCGCATTCGCGGCCTGCCGTTTGGCCAAATTTCCCTTATACGCCTCCCACGCCTCCGTCAAATGCCTAAACATGACCTGCATGGGCATGATGGCTCTCTTCTTACCCAAATCCATGCCCAGCTGAGCTTCTATGGGGGGATCACTCTCTTTCCCATACATGAGGTAAAATGGAGGAGAATCCTGTTGAGGCGTGAGGGGCCATCCTATATGTGGCCAGGACACCGGGAATGTACAAGTCCCAGTCCGACTGCGCCTCATTAACTTGTTGGCACAACATGGATGTAAGGGTCCTGTGCAAGCGCTCCACCATCCTGTCCGTCTGAGGATGGTAGGGCGAAGTCCTGATTTTTTTTTGTTCCCAGGGAGTCGCACACCGCCATTAACAATTTAGAAGAAAAATTCCGCCCCTGGTCTGTAAGAAGTTGTTCAGGAGCCCCCTTATCCATGACTTAGCCGTGCAAAACGCATCCGCAATGGATGCGGCCGACTGGTCTGGCAGAGACCATGCCACCGGCCACTGGGACAGGTATTCCACCCCGACCAGGAGAAAAGTATTACCCCTCTGAGTGGTGGGGAACCGCCCGAGAATGTCCAGAGCAACTAGCCCATTGATACGAGAGACCGTGATAGATTGTAACGGAGGCTGGACCTGCCTCGACGGTGGCTTGCGGCGTGCGCAGTCAGTACAACCTTTTACCATGTGGTATACATCGTCCGTCATCCCGGGCCAATAAAAGTCACGCTTTAGTGTTAGCAAGGTTTTACGGACTCCGAGGTGCATTAATTTCTCATGGACCGCCCGTGTGAGTTTACCCCGCAGAGCAGTAACACTACAGCTCTTCATCCCATCTCATCAAAAGTCCTTCATGGAGGACTATAAGGAGCATCCCTGCTGGCACGTTTTTACTGCCTCTCGCACCAATGCGACGCCGCAATTTCAACAAGGTGGCATCCTCTATCTGGAGGCGTACCCATTCAGCGTGCGTGAGACCCAATGTGCCGTCACTATGTGCATCTGCCGCGAGTGGTGGCACATCGACAGACGCCACCACAGCGTGTGGCGATCCCGCAGCCGATGGCTTACATTGACCGGCACCCATTAAGCACACACACTGGTCACTCGGTGGTAAACGGGACAGCGCATCTGCATTGCAGTGCCGCACACCCTTCTTGTAGGTGACCGTGAATGATTAGTCCTGCAAAATTTCTAACCAGCGGGACAGTTGGCCAGAAGGCTGGTCAATTCATAAGAAATACTGAAGGGCCGCATGGTCTGTGTCTGCATGACAAAGTCCCGTCCGTAAAGATACGGCCTATATTGCTGCACTAAGTGAACTATGGCCAGCAGTTATCTGCGCGTCATGCAGTAGCGCTGCTCTGCGGGGGACAACACATGGCTCCCGTAGGCCACCACCTCCGTGCCGTTCACGACCTGGAACAGCACCACAGCAATTCCGGTGTTGCTGGCATCCATGTCCAACACAAAGGACAGAGAGAAATCGGGGTAGCCGAGGGGAGGCGTGTTGACAAGACCACGCAACGCGACAAACGCGGCCTCCCCCTACTGAAATCTCTGGCCCTTAGCAGTGAGCGCGTGGAGCGGTTTTGCGATCGTTGTGAACTTGAGGACAAACCGGCGATAATACGACGTGAACCCGACAAAGCTGCAAACTTCACCCACTGACTTGGAGGTTGGCCATGTGCACACACGCGCTGTTTTGTCGCGATCCGTGGCTATCCCAGACTCGTTAACAATGTGGCCAAAATACCACACCGATGTTTTCAAGAGATGGCACTTTTGTGGTTTAAATTTGAGATTTGCTGCCTGCACCTTGACAAATACTGAACGCGGTCACTGCAGATGCTCCTGAAACATGCGCCCGAATACAATGACGTCATCCAGGTAAATGAGGCACGAGTCCCATTTAAGACCTGCCAAGACGAATTCCGTTCACGACCTGGAACAGCACCACAGCAATTCCGGTGTTGCTGGCATCCATGTCCAACACAAAGGACAGAGAGAAATCGGGGTAGCCGAGGGGAGGCGTGTTGACAAGACCACGCAACGCGACAAACGCGGCCTCCCCCTACTGAAATCTCTGGCCCTTAGCAGTGAGCGCGTGGAGCGGTTTTGCGATCGTTGTGAACTTGAGGACAAACCGGCGATAATACGACGTGAACCCGACAAAGCTGCAAACTTCACCCACTGACTTGGAGGTTGGCCATGTGCACACACGCGCTGTTTTGTCGCGATCCGTGGCTATCCCAGACTCGTTAACAATGTGGCCAAAATACCACACCGATGTTTTCAAGAGATGGCACTTTTGTGGTTTAAATTTGAGATTTGCTGCCTGCACCTTGACAAATACTGAACGCGGTCACTGCAGATGCTCCTGAAACATGCGCCCGAATACAATGACGTCATCCAGGTAAATGAGGCACGAGTCCCATTTAAGACCTGCCAAGACGAATTCCATAAGCCGCTGGAACGTGGCAGGAGCGGAATGAATCCCCATTGGGAGGCAATTAAATTGGAACAACTCTTGTGGTGTTCGGAACGTGGTTTTACGCCTGGATTCTTCATCCAAGTGCAGCTGCCACAACCCCGACAACAAATTGAGGGTCGAGAAGAACCGCGTACCCGACAAGGCGTCGAAGGAGTCATCCATCCGAGGGAGCGTCCGCCACGGAAATTGTATTCAATTTGCGGAAGTCAACGCAAAATCGCAGACTGCCATCCCGTTTTTAAACAAAAACAATGGGAGCCCCCCACGGGCTGGTAGAGGGGGAAATAATGTCCGCAGCCAACATCTCGTCAACTGCCTGGCGAACATGGTTTTTCTCCCTTGGACTGAGCCTATACGAATTATACCTTTATTGGAGCTGTGTTACACGTATCTATGCGATGTTGCAATAGTGAAGTGCGGCCAATATCAAATTTCCCATGGCTAAAAATATCGGCAAATTCCCATAGCAGGGCACGCAGCTCGCCCCACTGTTTCCTCGACAAATCAGAATTTTCCCCACACAATGTGTCCATCCAAGCCCCGTCCGACTCGCCTCCCAGCTCCACCGCGCCAACGACCTCTGCAGCCTCCGTGCAGGCCTTCTCACAGTGCGCGGCCATTGCGTGGGCTAAAACTGTACCAGCTTGGACCACCGCAGCCCACACCCCCACATTTAGCACTTG
This sequence comes from Petromyzon marinus, assembly GCF_048934315.1. NCBI lineage: Eukaryota > Metazoa > Chordata > Hyperoartia > Petromyzontiformes > Petromyzontidae > Petromyzon > Petromyzon marinus. The sequence goes on along the minus strand of NC_133695.1, from coordinate 12,550,873 downwards.
CAAAAATGACTCCTGGTCCACCCTCACTATGGTCTGAGCACCCAACAATGCGAGACCCCGAGTTGCTGTATTAGAGGGGGTTAAAAGGACCCCTTCATCGGAATCCGTCAAATCCAGGTGCTTCCGCAACCGTAAGGGCACTAACATCTGTGCACCTGGCGGAACCATAACAGTTTCCCTCGCTAGGGCCTGAACTGTAGCATTAGCTCTTGCTAACCGAGTTGGAGACTTCAAAAAGCCCAACCGCTGTCCCGACGACAATTCAACACAGCCTTGATTGACAAGAATCTTAAGGGGCATTCTCCCGAGAAAATCGGTGCAGAAATGACAGGACACAGCCAATGTCCTGGAGACCAACACCGGCCACGTCAACTCAATGTTCCCAACGCGGACTTTTGCCAATATTTGGCCTGTAGTACCCAAACTGCCTGCGAGGCTGAGGAAGCGGATGTCGGCGGGATGGAGGACGTTGAAGGCGAGGTGGACGATCCGGTGCTGTTGCGGCATCTCCTAGCTATGTGGCCCAACTGGCCACACTTACAGCAGGCGGTCATGGACCTCCATGCTGGAAGGGGGTCCCCCTCCCACCGCTCCGGCTCCGGTCGTCGCCCCCCGACTCCTCTCCCATGTGGGTCCCGGATGAACGACGCGCAAGCCCGCTCTGGTTCTGGCGAAGCAGGCTCCTCCGGATCCTCCGGCACCCCCACGCAAGCAGCCACCCCGGGCCACCGCTGCAGGCTGACGTGCACTTGGATGCAGCGGGCCACCTTCAGGGATGAAAGGTCATCTTCTGTGATGGGGAGAGCGACGCCCAACTCCTGGGCCAGCGACAGCAACCTTTCCAGCACCAGGGAATTCATCACCTTCTATTCCATGTTTCATGCGCGGATAAGCTGCGTGGCCCAAGGCCAGCAGTGCGCTGCAGAAGGCGAGAGGCATCTCGGCCTCCCCCCGCCACCACAGCACAAACCTTCGGCGCGCGTTGGATGGCGGGTCAAAAATGGCGACCATCTGAGCGCATTCCCAAGGCAGAGTCGCTCAATCCGCCTCTGGGATGGCCTCCAACATCGCCAGGGAGCCGTCAGCAGAGCCCGCAGAGCCTCCTCCTCCGACCACCTGACCAAGGTACAGGCCGCTTTGAAGCGGCGTTGAAACGCCGTCCAGTCGCCTCCCACCGCCACAAATTCGTGGATGGGAGGCAGGCGCCTTTGTTAAAATGGCGCCCCCGCAGAAACCGCCGATGGCGACCTCGAATTTGCTGGGAACCAGCTCCCGCTCCGAGGGCGAAAAACCCACCGGTTCCCGAATGGGCGCGGCGGTGGAAGGCGACCCATCCGCCTGCAGCCCCTGCGCTGCAGGTCCTCTGGCAGGCACAGCCGCTCCAAGTTGGAAGATCAGCTGCGCAGCGGAGAGCAGTTGTCCGAGGCACCGGTGAGTTCGCGTCACCCCTTATCGGCTGGTGGCTGCAAGGGGCCGGCGCCTTGCTCCCGCTGCTCCGCAGGTGCCGCTGCCTCGGGACACAGGACCGGGGTCTCGGATTCCGGGGCTGTTGAGGGGATAACGTCCCCGTCGTCCTCATCCTCCGAGGACACTACAGGTGGGTTCTTCCTCTTTGCTGCTTTCGACGTAAATAATATTCTTTTTCACCCCACTAATGACACCAAATGTAGTGAATCAACTCGGGGACAGTAAGATTTGGAGGCACTTCTTTATTTAACAAGCACCATCGGGATAAGACACACCCTTCATGGGTGCACACTATTATTAAGACTGTCTATTATCGGCGGCACTACTTAGAACAGTTGGTAGGCTGTCTGACTAGCAGTGCCCCGGGATGGTGAAGATGGAGATGACGACGAGAAGAATAGTGATGATGACGAGATGGTGACGATGATGGATGTGAGCAGCACGACGGGGATCCCACTTCCAGCAACAGCCACGAGGTCCCCCACAGGGGGGCCCCTCTTATACTATCAGCGTGCCCCCGCTCCGCCCCGGCCACGTCCCCTTTCTGGAACCTACTAGCGGCTTCCCGAGGCTTCCCGATGGGCCCCTACTGTGACCTTTCTCTATCATGGCCTGCTGACCTCAGTACTGCCGTACACCGCAGTTCCCCTTTTTCTCCAGCAGCCAGCGCTATACCACTACACATATATAAGCAATTTTCAATTGTAAGGTGCATTACTTAACACGCTTCCAGGCCGCACTAAGCATGTCAGAGTGGTTAAAATTATTTATATTTCTCTAATTTTCAATAGATTGTCGAATTAGTCTGGGCCAGTCATAATTACTTTTATATATCACTTCAACATTATAAATATCAGTTGAATGTTCTTATTAGCAAGCATGTTCTGCAACTGCCTACAGTTGTGTTTGAGAGTCTTTATTATTTATTTACTGTTCTTTAAGTCTTACGCTAATGTAAGACTGTCCAACGTGACATTTACCACACGAGCAATTAATCCGATACACACTTTGGCAATTAATCTTAAGTACAAAATACTCTACTAGTTTTTGAATTTTGTGTACCATGCCAAATCTTACTAATATTTTTTGTTTTTACGAAACTCTAATAACATGATCGCTTTCAGCATTAATGTTGTTTGATCTTGGTTTGGCGTTCAGTACTATGTTAATTTCAGCATTATTGTAGCCAATTAATTAAAAAAGCTTCTTTAACATATTTAATCTCACTCAGACTTTCACCATCTGACACTCTTTTCGCCCAATGTATGAGCGTCTTGATGAGAGAGGATTTCTGTGCGCGATGTGATGATGCGAACCTGCATTCAGATAGGCATAAGTGTGATCAAAATATCCAGGAATGGGAGTGTGTTATCCATCTCCACGAATTCGCAAAACCCAGCCATTCAGTTCACCATGGAAGTGGAGGTGGATAAAGATGAATTGCCAAAGGCTTAGTGCGGCCTGGCAGCATATTAAGTAATACACTTTACAATTGTATTCCTTGTAAAGGCAACACGTGCTAATCAACTGTGATTACCGATATATTGTAGAAAAATTACAATACCCCCCCCCCCCTCTGCTCTCCCCACCTGATTGGCTCACAGTAATAACATCATCTTGCTCTATTTAAGACCAGAAGCAGAGAAGCAGGTGGATTGCTTCACTATTCTGCCACATCGCCCGATGATGCTGGATGTAATTACCAGTGAAACGTCGTACTCAAATTGTGAATATTGTGGATTTACTCTCCAACACACTGGTGGGCTGAAGTAACTAATTGCCACGTTTTGTTTATGTGACACCTTACTGGCTGTGTTGGGTGGTGGAGGGTTACCACACATACTTGTGCAATATAACCCAGAAACCTTTATTATTAACACAGCATTACGCATGTACACACAAATAGACACACTCCAACGATCCCCCATATAGCCTTAACAGGCCATTGGGGCAAGTTCTGTGAACGAGCAGGGACTATGAAGACCGGCACGGCACACTAGGGGGTTGGTGGCCAGCACCACCCCAGATATTCATTTTAGGCTGAGTCAACCTAGGTGAGGCCCAAGACCGCTTGAGATGATCGTCACTGGTGTTGGCCATGAGCGGGAATCGAACTCAGGCCGCCGGGTTCATAGCGCAGCTCGCTAACCGCTTACACAAGACGAGGTGTGATTATAATAGAGGTGTTTGCCCTCTCTGTCTGTTTGGTGCCTGTTAAAAAAATGTCACGTTTAGTTTTAGAAAATTATTTACGAGACATACCTACCATAATCACCCAGGAACGTCACTGCACAGCGGCCATCCCCCTAATTAATATTCATGAGCAGGTGACGTCCTCCAAATGGACACCTCCACATCCCTCAGTCATAATCATGAGCGGGTGACGTCACTCAATATGGAGTACTCCCCCCCCCCTCACTAATAATCATGAGCAAGTGACATCACTCCACATCGCACAGCCCCCCTCAATCATGAACAGGCGACATCCTCCAAATGGACACCCCTCTCCATTAATAATAATTAGTGGGTGACGTCACTCCACATACGTGGGCGAGGCGCCTCCTCCCCCCTCCTCAGCGTAAACGAATAACCCTCACTACAAAGGCAGAACCCTCACGTCACGCGATCTCCGTAACGCTATTGAGACATCGAAGTAAAAAGGACGTCATGATGAACAAGGGATTATAACCTTAAAATTAAATAGGTCTGTGTCACTGCGCCCTTACAAATTGCACACGCATTGATGCAATGAATATCACGTCGTGGACTGCTTTTCACTTGCAAATTTCAGATTTACTGCAATACACCCGTCCTTAGACGGGCAAAAGGCTAGTGTTTTGAAGGTATTCAGACCTGAGGTTATTATTTGGTTGTAATCAGTGGATCCTGGTGTGATGGTGGGTAGAAGACTAATGTCGTCTGCATAGGAGTGATGTTGTAGTCCAAGGTCTGTTATTAGAGTGCATCATGGTTGAAGAGTCATCGTAGGATAGAGCCCTGAAGGACCCCACAGGGAATGTGGTTGTGGGGAGTGGTGGCGTACCGGTTAATGCACTGTGCTACGAACTTGGCGAGCCGAGTTCGATTCCCGTTCATGGCCAACACCAGTGACGATTATCTGGACTGGTCTTGTCTTTATGTGCAGTTGTTAAATCTGAGTATAGTGGTGTTTTTTACATCATTAGTTAACCGGATAAGAACTGTGTGATAAAAAGTCACTACGGAGCCCGTTTGAGTCTGGTGTCGTCTACGGTGTCAAAACTGCTGTGAGGTCATGGATGATTGCATTGGGTTGTGGGATCGTAGTGCATAGTCCGGTGTATTAAGGCTGTTTCTGTACTGCAGTTGGTGTGAAAACTTGATTGCTTTGAATAGAGGTTGAATAGAGGTTGTTTAATTCTATGTGCTGTTGGAATTTATTTCCCAGTATTTTTGATAGGAAGAGTAAACGACACAGGGGTCTGTAGCTGTTGGGGTTATTGATGTCGATTCATGTTTTTTTTAGCAGTGGTATGATCTTTCATTCTTAAAATGTGCTTGGAATCTTACCAATGAATAATGAAAGACTCAAAATGTGTGATTGCCAAGGTGAATGTTAGAAGAGCTTGTAGTGTAGGAAAGGTTAGCCAGGGGTCAGTATTTGTGTAGTGGGTTTAGCCTGTTTGATGTTGGTGCCACATCTTCTGGCCGCCATAGATAGTTGACCCAAAACAGCTTGATCTGTCCCACAATTTGCCAGGGATCCTTCGATATTTCACTTGGTCTCAAACCGCACCTAGCCTTGCACAAGTACCCTCGCGATGTCACTGCCACTTTGTGGCAAATCGCAGCTGTTATTGTCAAATGTTATGGGGAGCTCGTGGATGCAAGTCGTTGGGTTGTGTTTAATGGACCAAGCTCTGAGTTGTATTTTTCGTCTCCACCAGAGTATGGAGGGCTTGGACTTGACTTCTCCTACAGCATCGCGGTGGCCGAGGAATTGGGCAGCATCCGCTGTGGTGGAGTTCCCATGGCGATTGGAGTACAAACGGACATGGCTACACCAGCGCTCGCAAGGTATTATTAAGCTTTATGTATGTGTGACTATACATATGCTGACTTTAAACACTCTACTATTGCATCGCAAACTCTATGGCTCAGTAATGTAGGTGCTCGTAAGTCTGTGAGCATTTAGCTAATTATTATTGCAATTATGTACCCAGGCATGCCTCAAGGCTTTTTCACAAGGGTCCTGCTATTTTTCACAAGAGTAGGTGACGAATTCGACTTTGTTTTCCATCATTAGACCTCCTTTGCCAGTACCAAAATGTAATAGGGTTTTCCCCATTTTTTCTGGCAACAATACTGAAACCTTTTTACAAGGAATCATGTGTGCATTAACCACAATACTTGTGGTCAAATGCAAACAAAAAACACACTGATAATATATGCATTGTCCTTGAAACTGATTGGTCTACACCACAGACAGCTTTCTTTTGAGCTTCGTCTCAATTGGTGCTAGACCAGAGGACGCCAAAAGGCGTACCATGGTGAGGGCGAGTCTCTCGTAGGACACTCACTGTTGATTTACCCACAAAATGGTACTGATTTTATCATCCCAGAAAGATGATGGGCTGAATCCACCCTCAACCGCAATTTTAATTCGCAACTTTCTGATTGCAAGCCACTTGTGCTACTGCTGGACTACCTGGCCAATTCACCTGAATTTCAGTGAATATTAGTTGTGGGTAACAGGGTCAGAGGCAAGAGGACTTTCACTGACCTGTATTAAAAACTCTGTGTATGTCCAATCAGGTGAGAATGATAAAACTGCATATTATCGTGCATGAATGCCCATTATTGTGTGTAATGTCTGGGCTTTTCTGTGTGTAGTGCAGATAAGCAGAGCACACTACACACATGGCACTGTTGGGAAGAATCATAGTTATTGTGCGTGTTGTGTTTTTTTGTAATAGAGTTAGTCAAACATCCTGATAAAGAACCACAGAGTTTTGGTAGCACCGGTGCTGGCTGCCTTCCTGTTTGTCTGGTTTCCTATGGATTAAAATAAAACATGTACACATTACATATTCTACAGCATTTTGATCTGCAATTTGCATGAATGATGCTATATACAAACATAATTCTTCATGCCAATTGGATATGTTGCTGTAAAGGGCATGGTATTGCACTATGTTAATGCCCCACCTCCCTGTGTGCCCATGGATTACAGGTTTGGTAGCGATGAGCTACGAAGAGAGTTTTTAGCGCCATCTATTGCTGGTGACCTGGTGGCATGTGTTGGTGTGAGTGAGGTTACTGGAGGATCAGACGTTGCAAGTAAGTCCATCTTATTGTAAATTGCTGCTTTAAGAGCTATTTTGGTTGTCACAGTGAAAATTACCCATCCCTACCCCTTCTGCTGTGTATGAATACTCCCACCACCACCCAAACCATCCCCAGCCTGTGTGCTGGGGGGGACCTAAATAGAAAGGGGTGGGGCATAAACAGGAAGGGGTGCGACATAAATGGTTGGGCTTGGCCTTAAGATAATGGGTGGGTTCAAAATAGGAAGGAGCAGGGCCGAAGCAGGTAGGGGTGGAGCCTAACAAAAAGCGTGATTAAAAAGTGAAAGGGGCGTGTCCTAAACAGGAAGTGGGAGGCACCTAAAGAGGAAGCAAACAGGCCTGAAAAGGAAGGTGGCAGGGCCTAAGCAAAACATTGCAGTGCTTATAGGAGGGTATGGGGCCTAAAGAGAAGGGTGCATGCCCAAACAAGAGGTGGGCCATATATAGGAAGTTAGTTGTAAAGAGAAAAGGGCGTGGCCTCAACATAAAGGGGCAGGGCCTAAGGAGGAAAAAGGGTTTTAACAGTAGGGCAAAAAGAGGAATGGGTGGAGCCTGAAGGAAGGGGCTGGACATGAAGAGGAAGCCCAAATATGTGACCTCCAATTAAAAATTGAGGCCCAAAAAACTGCAAATCTGAGAATGTCAAAAAATTACAGCTTATTAAAAATAACAATTCTCCATATAGAGGAGTGCTTCGGAAATTTTACGAAAATAAAACAGAATCAATAAGTGCAAACAGCAGACAAAATGTTATTCCGCAAAATAAAATTGAATTGACATTTCACTTGAAACATAAAAAACGAAATGGTACTGATGCTTGTGCTTATACATGAGGACGCACTTTCTCTTCGATTTATTTTTCTTCTTCTTCTTGCACACGTCTTTGCTCATGCGGTCCTTGTACTTCCGGACTTTTTCTACAATGCGGTTGTTTTTGTGGTGATTTTTTTCTTGCTTTGGTTTCTCTTTGCTTCATTCTTGAACTTGTTTTTATCATATTAGTTTTGGTGACAGAGGGTACTCTTGAAAATTACTCATCCTGGTCTCTTGAGTTCTCACCTGGGATAAACAAAACAAACTTTAAACTTTAACTATTCAGCAGTGTCACAGTGTCACCTCATAGAGCGTTGTTGTGCGGGTGGCCCAACAGGCATCCACACGAAGGCGGAGCGCAAGGGGGATGAGTATGTGATAAATGGAGGGAAGATGTGGATTACGTCGGGCAGCCAGGCGGACTGGATGTGCATGCTGGCCAACACGAGTGCCGGGCCCCCGCATAAGAACAAGTCGCTGATATGTGTGCCCATGGATCGCTCAGGTGGGTCCCAGAGTTTGATTCTCGTTTTTTGTGTTCACACAATTATGTTCGATTAAGTCGTTCACTTGTAACTCTTAGAATTGATTAATATCAGCTGGGTTAAACGCGTGCTTAAATGATTGTCCATTGCACAGTGTAAACATAAGCATTGAGTAGACAAAGGCTGCTGGGCACGGTGCTTACTGCACGACCTCTTTTGTAGAATGTGTTGGTCTTTATATGTGCTCGCTAACAGCACTTTCCCCAACAGTCTGTAAAAGACTGGACGGCTTTGTTGCATGTGTAAATATGTATATGTGGGAGTGTGTGCACTTGATGGGGAGCAGAAGTAAACTAAACTTATTTATTTTACCAGGTAAGGCCCACTGAGCTATATAGCTATTTTGAAGATGCGACCTGGCCACAAATGATAGCCCAGTGAAGTGACTTATAGAAGCCAAATTCTTGAAACGCGTGTTTCTAAATGTGAAGGTACAAACTGGACGAACTGGTGAGAAATCCACACAACCACAGGGAGAACATGCAAACTTCAAATATACAGGTGTCGTGGTTGGGATTGACACCACGATGTCCTGTATACCAGGCGAGGTAGTTAACATCTCGCAACCGTGGCAAGGTTATTGCATTGCACTCCGAATTCGATGGGCCGAGGTAGATTCCCGGACACGACCAACAACCGTGACGATTATATGAACCAGACTCTTTGGTTCTATTGGGTAAAGTCACGTAGGTGAAAATAAAATAACAAAAAATCACGACGTTTTGGCCACAACACAAGCGGCCTTCATCAGGTGAAGGGACTAGACTGTCTGGAGGACAGCGCTGGAGTGGAAGAAGCCACGCTTAGATCACGACCTTTAAGCTGTGTGAGAAGAAAAAGACCAAGCTCCTTGACAAAGGAATTAGCATATAATTTAGCATTGAAATGGCTCATTGAAATAGCTAAGTTAAAGTATACACATCCGCAGAGGTACCCCTTGACAAAGGAATTAGCATCGAATTTAGCATTGAAATAGCTGAGTGATTAGCTTGTAACTGGTCACAGAAATAGCTGTGTTAAAGTTAGAGCATATACATTCACCGAGGCACCTAGTACTCATCAAACAGGAGAATTTAGCGAAACACAACCATGCTCAGACATCGGACCTGTGTGCGAGCAAACAAGGTGTTCTGACAAAGAAATTAGCATAAAAAATAGCATTTGATTGGCGGATTTTAGGAAAGAGGTGGTATACGTGCCGGTGGACCTGCAGTTTGGCGCGGGGGGGGGGGGGGAAAGGGGGGAGGGGGAGTTTACCTATTGATGGTGTGAAAAGGGAGGATTTATAAGAGCTGCGACAGTTTGGGGTACCACTACTTGAAAAATATACTGTACCATTGAAATTAGTTTAATGTTTAGTTCGATTTAGAACATCTTTCCAATGGTTGCTTAATTTGAAACCATCCTCTCGGTTGAAATTGTGTCTGTGTTTGTAGATCTGAATTGCTTCATGAATTTAACTTAGCTATTTCAATGAGCCATTTCAATGCTTAATTATATGCTAATTCCTTTGTCAAGGCGCTTGGTCTTTTTCTTCTCACACAGCTTAAAGGTCGTGATCTAAGCGTGGCTTCTTCCACTCTAGCGCTGTCCTCCAGACAGTCTCGTCCCTTCACCTGATGAAGGCCGCTTGTGTTGTGGCCGAAACGTCGTGATTTTTTGTTATTTTATTTTCACCTACGTGACTTTACCCAATAGAACCAAAGAGTATGGATCCTAGCAGTCATGAAAGCTTTAAATCTAGAATATATGAACCAGTCCTAGGCCTCCTCTAGGGCAACTCGCTTACCCCAACAGTCTAGTCTGGTTATACAGAGGATCTTTGTATTCGTAGGGGTGTGTGAAATTATCTCTACTCAAGTCACCCTTGGCTGCAGTGTGGATTGAACTGTGCCCAGTTGCGTGGTATTTCATCCTGGATTTGTCCTTATGGTTGATGAGTGCAATGCAGTGCAATCCGATCGCTTTTCTCAAGGTTGCTTGACACAAACTGTGGCTACTTTAGCCCAACTGGATTGCATCCTGCAATGACTCAGCCACAGTACCGGGGCAGGATGGCATCCCCAGACGAGTGATAGAGCTTTCTTTGAGTCTATGATGAAGAACATCTTGGCTTCGTGTTTATGGAGCATTTAATACATTTACAGATGATTGTGCAAATTATATCCAGGTTATACATTAACAAAGGTGTGATTGTTACCAATTCAGTGTCTTTGTTTATCTAACAGAAAATGTTTTCTTCTTGAAGGTGTGCATGTAGCCAAAAATCTGGACAAGATTGGCATGCATTCTTCTGACACGGCACAGATATTCTTTGAGGACGTTCGTGTGCCAGCCAAATTCTGCATTGGGGAAGAGGGAAAGGGCTTCACCTACCAGATGCTGCAGTTCCAGCAGGAGCGGCTGTGGGCAACGGCAAACAGTACGTGCTGCGCTCAGACTCGTCCTCTCTTCTCTCTTCTTCCCAATTCGCTTCCATAGCCGTGCACCTCTTGACCTCACAGCTCCCCTGCAGTGGGATTGTTCGCAAGGCCACGGAGACGAGGCTAGGCAGTGATGTCTTTAGCAGGGCAGGTTTGTGATGGAATATAAATACCACTTTGGAAGAAAGATGAGTCCAAGCGTAAATAAAAGGATATTGAAAATGTGATTACTTCATTCAAAACTTCTAAACGTGTGTTTTGTAAGCTATAATTTTACGTCTATTAGTCTTTGGTTCTTTCGTTAAAGTCACGTAGGTATAAAATAAATCACGACGTTTCGGGCGCAACACAAGCGTCTGTCATCAGGTGGGAAAGCATGGTCTGCTGCTGAGGCAGACTGTTTTAAAAGGTTTGAAATGGGTGTAGCCCAAGGGTCATGAAGAAGTCTATTATTTTAGGAAATGCATATGGTGAAAATTTTGGTGTCTTTTGCTGAGGAACCTGTATAATTCACCTGCGAAAATAATGGTTATCATGATTGGTGTTTAAGGTGATGGTGGACTAATTAATGTTCAACCATCGCTTTATAGAGTAATTTATGATGCAGGTAATACAATTATTTTCTAATGAGCATGCACATAATCGTGAATCATAAATCCAAGCGATTTGTGCTCAAATGAGAATTGAGGTGGTGTTCATCTAAATTTCACAGCCCTGAACCAGTTGTAGAAACTCCACATGGAGGCAAGTTTCCATTGGGTAACCACTGTTGATGCAAACTGGTACTAATTTTATAGACCCCTGGTGGGATGATGGACGGAGTCAATGTCCAAGTATATACCCTCTACATATAGAAAATAAACACCCTTGTGTAGCCCACACACGTCATTGGGAATGGTGTTAGCTAGCACCTATTAAGGCTGGCCCAGCACAGAAGGGGTGTGTGACCAGCACCACGTCCTGCCGCCTGTATCTTCCGATTACAAGTTACTCGCTCTACCACTGAGCCGCCTGGCCACGAGTCACTCTCTGTAAACGTCAATACTGGTGTCTTGTATTTCCACTCTGCGCAGTCTTGCATCCGATGGAGGTGGTGATACAGGAGACAATAGAGTACACGCGGAGTCGTCAGGCTTTTGGGCAGCCGATCCTCAACAACCAGATGGTGCATTTCCGTCTCGCGGAGCTCCAGACTGAAGTGGAGTTGCTGCGCTCACTGCTCCACCGTGCTGTGGGTGAGTGCTGTCTGTAGCCATTTCAGCTTGTGCTTATTTACGCTGAAAATTCAAAGTGGTTTCCTGCTCAAATGTGCACTCAGGCAGTGCTCAATATTGGTCGCGAAAGCCTACGTGTTAAACTGAGTGCTCATCTGTTTACAGTCCTGTGCAAATTGTGCAATTTTGACAAATTTTGTTGCAGAGGTTGGTCTGTGTAGGATGACCTTTGTTGACCTGAGGCATTTTCGGGTTGGCAGGGAACAAAGCTGTTTGCCATACCTGCCTGCAATTAACTTTAATATTTTATTTATTTTTTCTTGTTATTCACTTCTATTTAAACTTACTTTCCGTTGTCTCTATCTCAATTGTCTTATCTTAGATTTATTCATGTTTACTCTCTTATCTTACTATTTGTACAGCTCTCCATCTTTCTCCTGCCACCTGAGTTAATGCGTGTGTTTGTGTTCGTATTTGTCCCGACCACCTGCATGTCCAATGAAGGGTCTTTGTGTGTGCGTGTATAAATGTTTTTATGTTTGTGTGTCTGTGCGCATGCCAGTGTATGTATGAGTCTGAATATTAGGGCTGCACTATCACTGGTCTGACTGGCGTATTCACCACTCCTGTGTGCTCGCTCTCTCAAACTCTTTTTCCTCTACCCCCTATCATTATTTATTTTGTATGTATTTATTATTTTTCATCTCCACCTTTCTTTAAAGAGTTGGTCAGTCTACTTGTTTAACTATTACTGAAATGTCTTTCTCTAAAATCTTCCTTGGTCTTTTCTGGGCTGCGACGCTCACTCTCCAAAACTCATAGAATATTCATCACTTGGACAACATAACTTTTCCTGTCTATAGCTTGGACAACATTTCGTGCACACTCGATATTGGTGTACTAGCTTGTTTGCCCGTCCTAGGACGGAAGCTGTAATTTTACGAAAAAATTAAGGAGAGTTTCATTGTATCTTGTATAAATTTAATGCCAGTGAATCTGGCACAAAACTACGTCATAAAACACCTCATTTCATGTCGCTGAAGCACTGTATATAACTGACCTTCAATTTGTTCTAATTCACTGCTCTGATACTTTATTCTCTTCTGCTTTCGGTCACTGGGGTTGAATAAATTGGAATTCGATACAATATTTGGAAAATAACCGAGTAATTTCTATCTTACCATAATGTAGAAGCATAAATTTGACTTACCTTTTGTCTCAAGTGCTGAAGAAATAAATAAAGACACCAAATCCATTTCGTTGCTGCGTAGAATTATTTATTAGATTAACTTTCAAGAAAGAAACGACAAACTTGAAGCAAATTTGCGCGAGTGTACAAATCCACCCGCTCATGAATATTAATGATGGGGGGGGGGGGGGGCGGCATGTGGAGTGACGTCATGCGCGTTACACACAAACAGACATTCTTGGCTCATTATAGTAGCAATAATTCAAATTTCCACTTAACTTCACACACCTCTTAGCTTATCACAACTCTTAGCTTAGTGCAGTACAACTTCTCGAAGTCATTGACTCTGCAAGTAACTCAAAACATTAGGAAAAACATGGAATACAACTTTGAGCGATACTCGGAGCCTGTCAGCGCAGAACTCAATACTTACAGTGAGGGAAAAAAAGTATTTGATCCCCTGCTGATTTTGTACGTTTGCCCACTGACAAAGAAATGATCAGTCTATCATTTTAAGGATAGGTTTATTTGAACAGTGAGAGACAGAAAAACAACAACAAAATCCAGAAAAACGCATTGCCAAAATGTTATAAATTGATTTGCATTTTAATGAGGGAAATAAGTATTTGACCCCCTCTCAATCAGAAAGATTTCTGGCTCCCAGCTGTCTTTTATACAGGTAACTCTTGAAGGGAGTGCTCCTAATCTCAGCTTGTTACCTGTATAAAAGACACCTGTCCACACAAGCAATCAATCAGATTCCAAACTCTCCACCATGGCCAAGACCAAAGAGCTCTCCAAGAATGTCAGGGACAAGATTGTAGACCTACACAAGGCTGGAATGGGCTCAAGACCATTGCCAAGCAGCTTGGTGAGAAGGTGACAACAGTTGGTGCGATTATTCGCAAATGGAAGAAACACAAAAGAACTGTCATTCTCCCTCGGCCTAGGGCTCCATGCAAGATCTCACCTCGTGGAGTTGCAATAATCATGAGAACGGTGAGGAATCAGCCCAGAACTACACGGGAGGATCTTGTCAATGATCTCAAGGCAGCTGGGACCATAGTCACCAAGAAAATAATTGTTAACACACTGCGCCGTGAAGGACTGAAATCCTGCAGCACCCGCAAGGTCCCCCTGCTCAAGAAAGCACATATACATGCCCGTCTGAAGTTTGCCAATGAACATCTGAATGATTCAGAGGACAACTGGGTGAAAGTGTTATGGTCAGATGAGACCAAAATGGAGCTCTTTGGCATCAACTCAACTCGCCGTGTTTGGAGGAGGAGAATGCTGCCTATGACCCCAAGAACACCATCCCCACCGTCAAACTTGGAGGTGAAACATTATGCTTTGGGAGTGTTTTTCTGCTAAGGGGACAGGACAACTTCACCACATCAAAGGGACAATGGACGGGGCCATGTACCGTCAAATGTTGGGTGAGAACCTCCTTCCCTCAGCCAGGGCATTGAAAATGGGTCGTGAATGGGTATTCCAGCATGACAATGAGCCAAAACACACGGCCAAGGCAACAAAGGAGTGGCTCAAGAAGAAGCACATTAAGGTCCTGGAGTGGACTAGCCAGTCTCCAGACCTTAATCCCATAGAAAATCTGTGGAGGGAGCTGAAGGTTCGAGTTGTCAAACGTCTGCCTCGAAACCTTAATGACTTGGAGAAGATCTGCAAAGAGGAGTGGGACAAAATCCCTCCTGAGATGTGTGCAAACCTGGTGGCCAACTACAAGAAACGTCTGACCTCTGTGATTGCCAACAAGGGTTTTGCCACCAAGTACTAAGTCATGTTTTGCAGAGGGGTCAAATACTTATTTCCCTCATTAAAATGCAAATCAATTTATAACATTTTGACATGCGTTTTTCTGGATTTTGTTGTTATTCTGTCTCTCACTGTTCAAATAAACCTACCATTAAAATTCTAGACTGATCATTTCTTTGTCAGTGGGCAAACGTACAAATTCAGCAGGGGATCAAATACTTTTTTCCCTCACTGTATGGTGCCTGTCGGCCACCCCTCATTTGCGCTGCGATGGCCGAACGTCACTACAAGGTCTCCGCACCATTGTTTACTGCCATGGCAGGTTACCCTAGGCCCTCCCTTCTCGGGCTGACATCCCAATCCGGAGATGTCAATCTGTTGCTGGTCTGAAAATCTCTTAATATTTTGAGACTGCTGCCCCAGGCTCTTCGTGGGTCTAGCCGTCGACATCTTACTCGGCCATGGAATCACCTTGCTCAAGGTGGGACCCCCACACATTTGGGCGAAAATGGCTCGATGTCAACTGTGAAAGTGCTGGAACCAGCCACTTTTCTGTGGTGTGTAACATTTCAGCCACTATCCTATCCGGTTTCAATGTCTTTGGGATATATCCCATGGCTCAATGTCACCTATGCCTCCAGAAATGTCAAAAATATCAACATCAATCTCATTTGCACCACCATCAGGTAATCTACTGCTTCCTCCTATGTAGAAATGGATGTTTTATATTTTCACGAGACAGACACTTATTTTCACATAGTCTTGAATCATGCTGCCTCACTTAAGACCGCCACAAAGAGGGTTGGCTGGCAAAGAAAACCGCTGGTGTCACCACAAACCACCATGTCAACGAGAACCCAAAGCAAGCTTTAGTGGACTTACTACTGCACAAAGTCTAAGGCTGACCATCTCGCATTCAAGATATGTTGTCGTGTGACTGCCAAGCTGACATGTGAGTTGCGTACTGGCCACCACCACAAGGCTTTGGCAGCAGCAAATTCACGGAATATGGTGTGTTTAGCAAGCTGCTACATTCACGTGAGTGTACCAGATCAACACATCACTGCCGAGTCCTTTTGCGACTTCTTTGTCACGAAAGTGAAACGTATTGTGGAGAGGGTCCAAGTTTACTTGACAACGACTGGCTCACCAACATACAGCACCTTAATCCCTCTTGAAATAGCACCGACGCTATGGACATTTGTACCTGTGCCCACGGAAGTGCTCCAGAAGATCAATTTCGTCTTGATATTTTCCAATCATGCTACTGAAGGCCTGCAAAGACGAACTGTCTATTATGCCCTCATACCTATTGAACCTCTCTTTCAGCTCCTGCACTTTCCCATCCATATGGAAGAAGTGCCGTATCACTCCACTTCTTAAAAAAAACAATCTTGATAGGTGCAAATTCGCAAATTACCAGCCTATCTCCAATCTTTCTACAAAAATAAAAAAAAGTTTAGAGTCTCGTACTGGCATAGCTATACCTTCCAATTGCAAGCTGCTCACTCTACCGCTGAGCCACCTTACATAGTGCGGTTAAACACAGTTATTATTTGCATTTTAATAAGTGTTTGCCTGAGTTAAAAAGGTAAACATGTTTATTGCTTGATAATGAAATGTCTATATGTGCAGCAAACCCATAACCACTCTCTCACCATTTATTTTTCATGTAGTTAGCGACCGTGCAACAAAGCCGAGTTTAATGACCTGGCACAGCGCGCTTACACTTGCGCCTCCTGGCTGCCTCCTCAGGCACTGTGCAGCGCGTGGTCTTCGTGCTGCTAGGACGTGCTGCCGAGTAATGCAGCTGCACATTTGCCTTGCAGATCTCTACGTGCAGGGCCACGATGTGACCAAGCTGGCGTCCATGGCCAAGCTGAAGGCTGGTCGCCTGGTGCGCGAGCTCACCGACGCGTGCCTGCAGTTCTGGGGCGGCATGGGCTTCACCAATGAGGTTTACGTGAGCCGTCTCTTCAGGTGAGCCGTATATCTCAGAGAGCTGCGTGATGACATTGCATGCCACCTTCATACGAGCTGTGGCACTGAAATATGTTTTCATTGCAGGAATATAAACCACGACGTTTTGTTTTCCCAGGGATGGCAGATTAGTTTCTATTGGTGGTGGTACTGATGAAGTTATGCTCTCCATCATCTGTAAGTACATGGGAACCCTACCGGGCAAGTAGGAACACAGCAATCAAGACCTCACATGGGCTCCATCGCAAAAATACTGATGAAAATGTATTGTACCCATAACCAAATATAAGCAAACATCTTGGAGAGCAGTTTTGTTTTAAGCCCAGGAAACCCTGTAATAACAGCCTTTCCCTGGGTGGTATAATGTGACTCAGCACCGACCTGCAAGTGGCCATTTGTGTACCAGTAAGGGGAAGATGTTTGCATGTATACAGTGAAACCTTGGATTGCGAGCATAATTCGTTCCGGAAACCTGCTTGTAATCCAAAGCACTCGTATATCAAAGCGAATTTCCCCATAAGAAATAATGGAAACTCAGATGATTCGTTCCACAACCCCAAAATACTGTATTCATATAAAAATTGTAAATACAAAATACCTTTTTATATTTTTATTATTTAAATTGAATATAATGTAATCAAATTTATTAATTACATCTAATCGTGACTGGTGTGAGGGAGACAAGAGAGAGGACAGGAGGAGGGAGGGTTATTGTGTAGGACGACTTTCACTTGCAGTACAGTTACTAAAGAACAGTCACTACACTTGGACACAAAAAAAATGCTTTACGCACACACATGTGGTCACAACACTATAGTTCTGTAGTAAACAGTATACGCTCGCACGGATGTTGGACTATACGAGTGAGGCACGCCGACTGAGACCGAGCATGGGAGATGATTACCCACAATCCCGCAGCGAGAGAGAGAGAAGAACCATTGGCTCAGTTGTGATCACGTGACGCTCGGCAGACAACGCGTGTACTGTACGTACTGCTCGTCTTGCAAGACATCGCTCGTTTATCAAATGATCATTTATTTTAAAAATGTGCTCGTCTTGCAAAACACTCGCAGACCAAGTTACTCGCAATCCAAAGTTTCACTGTAATCCCATTTGAGCTGCTATGCTGTGTAATCCGTTCTTAAGCATGGAAAGTAAAAAAAAATGTTGTCAGGAGGTTCCTTCGAAGTTTTCAAATGACTGCAATGTTTTGCATTCGAGTCATTTGCGGTCTCATTTTATATATATTTAAAATTTTGAACTGTGACATGAGCATACAATGGTCTCAAACGGAAACGGATGGAATGGTAGAATGCTTGAATAGGACGATAACATCTATGCTCTCAAGCAGTGAATGAGGCACAGACGGACTGGGACTTGCATGGCCCAGGAGTTCTGGCAGCGTACAGGATGGCTCCACATGCCTCTACAGGCTTTCCCCCTTTATTTCTAATGTATGGGTGGGAGCACGAACCCTCCATAGAGGCTCAACTGGCTACGGCTTCAAAGAAACAAATACAGGACGTACCCGTGCCACTGCAGGTTACGCTTGGCCGGGTATCGGAGGCACGTACTGCGGTGAGGGGAAATATTGCCAGGGCACAAGCCGCTAATGAGAAGAGCACAGGGCGGCGCAAGCGCGTGCTTCCTTGGGCTGTCGGTGACAGAGGGAAGCTGCATTGTGTGCAGGTGCCGCTGCGTGAGAGTACAAGCGGGGCATCGCCGTTGGTTTGTCCACCCATTGCGCCTCAAACCATTTTTCATCCCTGCCCAGACATCTCATCTCCATATCCTGTGCAGCCGGGGTCTGGTATATCTGACGTGCCAGGGCAGTCGTCCAAAGTAATTGTGCGACCCGGGAAGTGCATTGTGCCACTTACAGAATTCGACCCTCTGAGCCTCAGAGGCCCACAAGACTCTGCCACGTGTGATGGACTGGCGTCAAGAACCCGGTCGAAAATTTTATGACTGCGATAGTGGCTCTCCAAACCACAAAGTGGACTTTTGATTCTCAAGGCCAAAATTTTTTTTGTGTGTAGCCTACTATGGTTATTGTTGTTCGTGTGAGGTAGCTTACACCACTCACTCGTCATATTGCATTGTTGTTTTATATGGTCGAGCGACGGGTTCTATCGATGCGTATGTGGGTTGTCATTCTGCTCTAATTGTTGATTATTTTTTAGTGAGTGGACTAGTGGCCACCGGAGGTAATGCCAGGGACAGCAGTTGTGAGTATGAAGGGACTGGTGGCTACGGGAATGATCGAGAAGGGAGTGTGGTCAGGTGACGGAAGAGGATGGTAGAGTCTACCAGTCGAGCGAGGCGTGGCCTCGGTTTGTATATAAGGGAGATGCACGGGAGACTCGGGAATGTTGCAGTGGGGTCTCTGCCTGATGTCAAGTGAACGTGTCTTCAATAAAGTGCCATCTCAAGAGAAGTTTGTCAAGTCATCATTACATATACAAACACTATTCTATAACACTCTTTTCTATTAAACTCTGGGCTGCAGCACTCTACTGGTGAGGTTGTGTGCACTGTACCTAACAAGAAAGCACTCGGTGATTGAGAAAGTGGAGCACTCGTGTGTAGCCAAGATAATCTCTTTAGAGGCCCGCCAGACAGTTCCAGGTAAGTCAAGGCTTACCACGATGCACAAGCCCTCAGTCTTCACCAATGAAAGTTAGCAGCAGTGCTTCAAAGTTATTACAGTTTCTACAAGTATCTCTCCTGGGTTCTAATGGAAACTTTACTGGTTATTTTCAGACATTGTTTGGTGAGGCCGGGAACAGCACGCTCCCAGTTTCATCTTGAGACACCAGGCTTCTCCCTACCAAAAGATGATGTCACCTTTCTTTAAGATGGCGACTCCTAAGACACCTCGTGACATCTTCCAGAATATGTATTCTGCCACCGGAAGATTCTACCAAAGGAATCTACTTCTAGGGGTTATGTGTTTTAGTGTTTTTATGTAATTTATCTATTTAATTTAGCTATACAGTACTGACTACCTAGAGTCCCTCCTACCCCTGGATAGGTAGGACACTACATTGTGCGAGCCTGTGTGTTTAAGTGAGGTGACATTGGCTGGGTCACGGAGCCCGCATGCCAAGCCACCATATGCTCAGCTTGTGTTTGACCGGATAGATTCTGCTGAACGAGGACGGCACAGGCTGGATATGAGATGGGTTGATGTTGTATGAGAGTATATGGAGCTGTTTGGACTTGGGGATGACTGGTACCAGTGTGCGAGGGTTGGGTCAATCAGGGTCTGATAGGACCTCTTTTCAAGCCCTCTTAAAGCAGTTCAGCCTACCCAAGTGCACTACCACTCAGCGCAGCACAACAAAAATGAAAAACCATCAACTTTTACGAAATACACTTTAATATTTAACGCAACGATTAAACAATCACAAAACAATCATTAACCAACCCACTCGAGTCTCCCCCGAAAAGTCACCCAACTGCATGCTTGGATCTTGACTATGGACATTCTTCCGGTCACGTGCTAGAGCAGCTTACAGCTTCGGACTCTAGTGCTCTGATGCAAGAGCAGCTTGCAGCCTCAGACTCCTGATCTAGACTCAGGAGTAGCCTGCAGCCTCAGACTCCTGGCTCTAATGCAGGAGCAGCTTGCAGCCTCAAACTTCTGTGCTTTGATTCAGGAGCAGCTTGCAGCCTCCGTACGCCATGGTACTGTAGACGACGAACACCCACATATGTCAGGTTGTAGAAATGTGGAGGCCTGGGCGGTTCATCAATGGCGAACCCTCCGTTTTTGGAAGTGCATGGCGGAGGCGGGGCATGACCACCACCCAGATACCGCTATGACCGGGAGTGGCCTAAATACAACGCTGCCTGAAATACTGAACCTGTCCACACACTTCCTGTATCAAACCATCTACTCAGCTCCAGGACTCTCTGCCTAAAGGACTCTGAAACCACATGTGAATAACATTTTTCCTGGACTATCTCCCTGGCCGAAAACTGAAAAACTAAAATATGATCACACACAAGAACCCCCCTCCCCCCCACCGAAGGATCGTAACCTTGTGGTGGTGGGGTTTGTTTGTTCCAATGACCCTTAGAGCTATGTCGCATGGAGTCTTGTACTCCTAGTAGGGTCTCCCTTGACAAACAGGTCTGACGGGAGGTTCCAGACAAATAACGGTCCAAAGAAGCCTCTCATGAATGGTTAAACAATACAAAAATCAGAGAACGTCGCCCGGACAGAGGATATCGGGACATACCCTTGGAGTCAGACCTGGGGGTGGTGTTCGCCGGCAAGTGCTTGGTGGTTGGGTAACCCACATAAATTGGTCAGGCCTAGCCGAAAATTGCTGCGTGGTGCCGTCCTGTGGATCCACCATTCGCAGGATGAAGAGGGAGGGGCACGTGCGATGCCAGTATGGCAGGGAGAGGGATGATGTCAGACTGACTGGACCTTGCCAATGGACACTAGCCATTGGGACGTGGGGGGGGAGAGTCACAGCTGGTGGAGGAGGTGGACAGGTACCGACTTGATATAGCCGGTCTCACCTCCACACACAGCATTGGCACTGGACCAAACTTCTTTATCAGGGGTAGTCTCTCTCCTATTCCGGAGTAACCCCTGCTGAGGGGCCCTGGGTGGGTATGGGGATACTCACAAGCCCCCGACTGGGTGCTGTTCAGTTGGAGTTTGTCCCAGTGGATGAGAGGGTCGCCTCAATGAGACTACGGGTCTCAGAAAGAAAAACTTTTAACTGTTGTCTGTGCTTATACACCAAACAGCAGTTCAGAGTATTCGGCCTTCCTGGAGATGGTGGGTGCAGTGCTCAACAAATTGCCACCTACCAGCTCCAGAGTCTTCCTGGGCGACTTAAATGCTCACGTGGGAAACGGTGGAGTTACCTGCAGAGGCGTGATTGGGAGGAATGGCGCTCCTGATCTGAGCCCAACTGGTGAGCTGTTATTGAACTTCTGCGCTAGTCACGGAATGTCAATAACAAACACTGTTCGAACACAAGGATGCTCATAAGTGGTACCAGAACACTTTGGGCCAAGGTCAATGATTGACTTCATAGTTGTATCATCGGACATAAGGCCGTAGGTTCTGGACACTCGGGTGAAGAGAGGGGCAGAGCTGTCAACTGATTACCACCTGGTGGTAAGTTGGTTCCAATGCTTGGGGCACCGACCAGATAGACATGGAAGGTCCAAACAAATAGTGCGGGTTTTCTGGGAACGTTTGGCGGAAGACCCAGTGCAGAAAGATTTCAACTTCCACTTCTGGGAAAACTTCTCCTGCACTCCAGGGGAGGTCGTGGACATTGAGTCCGAGTGGACGATGTTCGGGATTTCGATTTTGGATGCAGTTGTGAAAAGCTGTGGCCTGAAGGCAGTTAGTGCCTATCATGGCGGCAACCTTAGGACCTGCTGGTGGGCACCAGTGGTGAGGGAAGCTGTCAAGTTTAAGAAGGAGGCTTTCTGAGCTATGCTTGGAAAAAGGTCTCCCAACTCGATTGAGAGGTACCTGTTTGCCAAGAGGGTGGCAGCTGCAGCAGTCACTGAAGCGAAAGCCTGGGCGTGGGAGGAGTTTGGAGAGGCCACGGAGAGGGGCTACTGGGCAGCCTCAAAGATGTTCTGGCAAACCATCTGACACCTTAGGAAGGGTGATAGGATGTGGGCCATGCTGTTTTCAGTAAGAGTGCCGTAACAGTGACCTCAATGAAGGAGATATTTGAGAGGTGAAAGGAACACTTTGAGGAACTACTCAACCCGGTGGACATGCTCTGCTCTCAGGGGGCAGACCTGGAAACAGCTGGGTGGGTCGGATCCATTACGGCTGCTGAAGTTGTTGTGGCGTTCAAGTGCCTTTGTAGCGCAAAGTTTTGCCCAGAGTTGTTGAAAGTGCTGGACAGTGTAGGAGTGTCATGGTTAACATGCCTCTTCAATGTTGCATGGAAGGAGGATACAATACCTCTGAGTTGCCAAACTAGGGTCGTGGTTCCCATTTTTTAAAAAGGGACCAGAGGGTGTGCTCCAACTAGAGGGGAATCAGACTCCTCAGCATCCCAGGTAAAGCCTATGCCAGAGTGCTGGAGAGGAGGCTGCCTGCGCCCACTGGTTGAGCCTCAGATTCAGGAGGAACAATGTGAAATCTGCCATGGTCATGGAACAATGGACCAGGTCTTTCCCTCTCTCAGATATTTGAGGGGTCATGGAAGTATGCTTCTCCAGTCTACCACTGTTTTATAGACTTGGATAAAGCATATGACCTTGTTCCCCACAATGTCTTGTGGGAGGTGCTGCGGGAATATGATGTACCAGTACTGCTTTTGTGCACTATCCAGTACCTCTATTTCTGGAGTGAGCGCTGTGTCCGTATTCTTGGTGTTAAATCAAAATCGTTCACTGTGGGTGTTGGACTCCGCCAAGGGTGCATCTTGTCCCCTCTCCTGTTTGTGATTTTCATGGACAGGATATCAAGGTGCAGCTAAGGTATGGAGAGTATCCAATACAGGGGCATGAAGGTGGCGTCCCTGCTTTTTGCAGATTACGTTGTCCTCTTTGCCTCGTCAGTTTGTGATATCCAGCATGCACTTGAACGGTTTGATGCCGGGTGTGAAGCGGCTGGGATGAGGATCAGCACCTCAAAATCTGAAGTTATGGTTCACTCTTTGGAGATGGTGGATTGTTCTGTTCAGGTGAGGGGGGAACAGCTATCCTTAGTGGAGGAGTTTAAGTACCTCGGGGTTTCTTTCACAAGTGATAGTAAGTGGGAGTGGGAGATCGGCCAGCGGATTGGTGTGGTATCCACAGGGTTGTGGGCACTCTGCCGTTCCATGGTAGTGAAGCAGGAGTTGAGTTTTCAAACAAAGCTCTCGGTTTTGCAGGTTGATCTACATTTCCACCCTCACCTATGGTCATGAGCTGTGGGTAATGACCGAAAGGATGAGATTGCAGGTACAAGGTGAGGAGCTCGGTAATCTGGGAGAGCATCAGAGTCGATCTGCTGCTCCTTTGGATCGAGAGGACCCAGTTAAGGTGTTTCGGACACCTGGTAAGAATGCCTCCCGATAGACTCCCCCTGGAACGTGCGAGTGTGTGTGTTTGGCTAACAGATGCTCATCAATTGGCTAATGGGACATCAATGAATTCGCGGGCAAGATTCGTAACATAGATGCTTATAAAATAAAACGAATGCCTAGAATAATTCTAAACAACCGTACTCATGCAACTCAAGGGACAGAACAATGCTTTTCATGATCAGCTATTTTCACCTGAAGACGGGCGCTTGTGTTGCGTTCGAAACGTCGTGATTTATTTTATTTCTACCTACGTGACTTTACCAAAAGAACCAAAGAGTATGGATTCCTGTAGTCCCTAAAGCTTCAAATCCAGATTCAGCTAATAGTTAACACACCACCTTGGGATGGCAACCCTTTTTGAAACAAAAAAACTCCTTGGAACAATCCTATTCGTACTGATGTGTGTGTTGTGTGGGAGGGAGGGCAGTCACCACGAGGTCCAATAATTATATCGGGCAGTCTGGTTTGAGTTGTCCACGTACTATTCCTGCTAACTGTGGTTCTGACGAATCGGTGGCTTCCGCGGTGCAGCGTTCTTTGTACCGAGAGTACCTCAGGTCCACAGCCGGGGCGCTGGGTCGGCGTGTGTGTGCGTTGAACACACGGCGCTCTCGGCTGCGCCGTTCGTCTCTCTCCACCGCTGGGGTGGTTGCTGAGTCGGCACGCTGCTCACGCTGGCAGGGATGATGGGTCCAGCTCCATCTGCGCTGTAGTGCACGATGGTCCCGTCGCCAGAGAGCGCTTGCAGCTCGTCCGCTGGGCGGCAGCGCGTTACCCCCCTTGGCACCAGACACTGTTGATCCTTGAACGCGACCTTTGCTGGAGTGTGCCCGGGTCAAATTAGCAGACTGAATGCCTGTGGCCGCGCCGCTCCTCCTTGTGTCAGCAGCTTGCTTCGCGTGAGCACCCTTGACGCTCCCCGCCCTGCTGTGAGCTGCTCGTCCGCTGCTACTCATTCACTCTGCAAAACTCATAAATGTATTCGCACACCTCTTAGCTTCTCACAACTATTATAGCTTAGTACAATACAACTTCTCGCAGTCCTTGACTCTGCCAGTGACTCAAAACACAAGGATAAATGTAGAATCAAACTTTCAGTGATACTCCGTCTGTCAGCGCTGAACTCAACACTTAGCAACACATCGCCCCTCTCCTCTGCAAGATTCAACACCCATGGTTGATTTCGAGGACCATACCCCGGAGCTTTCCATTGCAAAATTGATTTGGGTGGTTCGGGTTCTTTGTTACATCCTAAATGTTTCACCTCCATCTCGTCTTCTCACAAAGGACCGGAATTCCTTTGATTTCGCTCCTCGGCCTGTGATTTGTCGGTTTCCTCTCACGACGGAACAACTGTCCTTTTGATTGTCACTGTCCGGTGTACGTGTTTCTGTCTGTTCTAATTTATGGAAGTAATTTCCTAAGTCACATCAAGGCCCGGCCCTCTCCCCTTCCTTCGGTCATCTCATGGCCTGTGGACACAGATGCTCTCAATTACTCCTAAGTGTAGTGATTCTAGTTTTATAACTTTCCGCAGAAATTAACCTCTAGATGCCCCCTGTGTGGGCGAGGCAGCGGGGGTTCCTTTAGGCCTTTTGTTGTCTCGAGGGAGGAGTTCGCAGGTATGCGTCACTGCATTTTTTTTGGAACTCGCTGAATTCATATATAAGAAAATCTATTGCGTAAAAAATAGGAAATATCACTCTAAATATATGTTTTTGGAAAAGGCATATATACAACACAGCGGCATTGTGGGGCTGGGGCCTGCACGGAAGGAACGTCAGGGGACGGCCTCCAGATTGGAGTCGGTGAGAGAAGGAGTCCTCTCCGCCGTGGAGACCCATGGCCATCTGCTTCAGATGTGGCCGTGTAGAAATGAGGATGCGTTCCGGACGGTGTTATTTCTTCTGTATGAGTAATATGTGAGGGCTTCATTGTGGTATCGGTATTAGCGTGAATAATAAGACAGATTGTAAACATGGTCACGCTGTGCCCCGGGCAACGCGTGTTCTCCAGAGGAACTACAAGTAGCTAGGGACTGTAACCCTGTGCACTGCTATGGTGGGTGGATATATTGTTTGGGTGTGGAGTGTTTTTTTATTGTTGCCCTGATGCACATTGTCATTCAAGATTAGGAATTCCCTACTGACACTCGACACATGTAGTTTTAGCAGTTTTTGTGTTAATAAAGGAGTGTTCTTGCAGCTGAGCTTGGTCTCCATATTTTGTCCGGGTTCAGTGCCGGAAAGACTGAGTGAGTGGATCTCGCAGAATATAAGGGGTGGGGGGGGGGGCTACGCCTCCTCTGCCATACACTTAGTTCCTCTATCTCCCTCCTGTAGCCTCATAAGTGGCTCCTAATTTAGAATGAAACATTCGTTTTGCTAAACCTTATTTTGCTGAAAAGGCTTTACACTTGCCGCTCATCTACAGCTTAGTTCTCTCCCTTCAACAAAAACACAGCATGCTTGCACGTGTAACTCACTTTTTTGGTGCTCATGCTCTCATTATATTTGCAGTTTTGTATTCTGGGGAATCGTTCTCTGCAATATTGACGCTTTCCTCTTTGTTTTATTTGAACTCAAGCACCACGGATCTCCCTTGTAGAATAGTCGGGTAACTGGCTAAATGGGATCGTCCAAGTAACAAATTTAAAGCTTTCGTGACTGCAGGGATTCATATTCTTGGTTCTTTCGGTAAAGTCACGTAGAAGGGAAACAATAAAATAATAAAAATATAAAATAATAAATTTATCACGACGTTTCGACTGCAACACAAGCAATCATCATCAGGTATGAAAACCACAGCAAGAAAAATTGAAAAAAGTGGCAGTTTTTTAAACGTTAGCACCACGGAGAGCAATTTGGCAGTTATTCAGATAGACGAGTCCATCTATGTTCGGAAAAAAGGAGGGGGGAGATGAAAATAATGGATGTGGTCTGAAAGCCACCGTAAGCATGAACAATCAATTAAGACCTGAAATGGTTTATCAAATCCTTCCAATGATTGCTAAGCCAGAATCCATCTTTTCGGTTGAAATTATCTCTGTGTTTGTATATGTGGATAGCCTCATGAACGAATCTCTCATGGTAGCCAGATGGCTCGCAGAGAACCCTTGTCTTGGAGAAGTCAATGTCATGTGAGCCTACTGAATTATAACAGTGATCTGCCACGGCCGAGGTGTTGGTCCTACCGTGTTTTAGGTCTACTTTGTGTTCACGGATGCGGTCCAAGACATGTCGTTTGGTTTCTCCAATGTAACTACTACCACAGAGGCAACTTAGTTTGTAGACGCCAGGGTACTCTATGTCCGGAATCACATCTTTTGCAGACGGAACCAGATCACGGATTTTATGTAATGTGTTGAATCGGACCTGGATCTTGTGTTTATTCAAGATTTGGGAGATCTTTTTTGTGATCCCCGCAATGTAGGGTAAAGTGATGGTTTTGAAAGGCTCCTCAAGAGGGTCCTTTTTCATGGTTGGAGTGATGGCTTTGCGGATTGTGTAGTCAGAGTAACCATTAGCCTTAAGAGCTTGGTGTACGTGCTTGAGTTCACTGGCTATGTGTTCCTGGTTGGATATGCATTGGGCTCTATGGTGCAGAGTCTTGATGAGGGAATTCCTCTGGGATGGATGGTGGTGGGAATCCGGTTTCAAGTAAGCATCCGTATGGGTAGCTTTCATGTAGACAGAGTGGCTCATTGAACCATCAGGTCTCTTTTTTATTAGGACATCCAAAAAAGGTAGCTTGCCATCTTTTTGACTTCCATGGTAAATCTGATGGCTGGGTGTATGGAATTGATGTGGTCGAGGTTGTAGCCAACATTTTTATGGAGAAATTTGAGACTGACACCATCCAGACTGCCACTCTGCGCCCAACCTTATGGAAGAGGTACGTGGATGACACTTTTGTCATCTGTCCACATGGCCGGCCTGCTCTAGACCAATTCCTCGACCACATCAATTCCATACACCCAGCCATCAGATTTACCATCGTCCCTTTTATGCAGTGAAGTTGTCCTGTCCCCTTAGCAGAAAAACACCCCCAAAGCATAATGTTTCCACCTCCATGTTTTACGGTGGGGATGGTGTTCTTGGGGTCATAGGCAGCATTCCTCCTCCTCCAAACACGGCAAGTTGAGTTGATGCCAAAGAGCTCCATTTTGGTCTCATCTGACCACAACACTTTCACCCAGTTGTCCTCTGAATCATTCAGATGTTCATTGGCAAACTTCAGACGGGCATGTATATGTGCTTTCTTGAGCAGGGGAACCTTGCGGGCGCTGCAGGATTTCAGTCCTTCACGGCGTAGTGTGTTACCAATTGTTTTCTTGGTGACTATGGTCCCAGCTGCCTTGAGATCATTTGCAAGATCCTCCCCTGTAGTTCTGGGCTGATTCCTCACCGTTCTCATGATCATTGCAACTCCACGAGGTGAGATCTTGCATGGAGCCCCAGGCCGAGGGAGATTGACAGTTCTTTTGTGTTTCTTCCATTTGCAAATAATCACAAACGGGGCCATGTACCGTCAAATCTTGGGTGAGAACCTCCTTCCCTCAGCCAGGGCTTTGAAAATGGGTCGTGGATGGGTATTCCAGCATGACAATGACCCAAAACACACGGCCAAGGCAACAAAGGAGTGGCTCAAGAAGAAGCACATTAAGGTCCTGGAGTGGCCTAGCCAGTCTCCAGACCTTAATCCCATAGAAAATCTGTGGAGGGAGCTGAAGGTTCGAGTTTGCCAAACGTCAGCCTCGAAACCTTAATGACTTGGAGAAGATCTGCAAAGAGGAGTGGGACAAAATCCCTCCTGAGATGTGTGCAAACCTTGTGGCCAACTACAAGAAACGTCTGACCTCTGTGATTGCCAACAAGGGTTTTGCCACCAAGTACTCAGTCATGTTTTGCAGAGGGGTCAAATACTTATTTCCCTCCTTAAAATGCAAATCAATTTATAACATTTTTGACATGCGTTTTTCTGGATTGTGTTGTTATTCTATCACTGTTCAAATAAACCTACCATTAAAATTATAGACTGATCATTTCTTTGTCAGTGGGCAAACGTACAAAATCAGCAGGGGATCAAATATTTTTTCCCTCTGTAGACTCAACTCAAACTCTCAAAATCACAATTTCTCTCCTCACTTCGGTCACACCATCTCCCTCTCTCCCCTCCCTCTATTTTTTTACGATCAGAGGAAACAAGAAGATGCTCGGTGTAGTCGGCACTTTGCTTCCTTCATTATTTCGTTTTTTTTTAATGCTTTGCTTTATGTAAACCGCCCCCCCCCCCCTTTTAAATGAAAGATTTAACAAAAGATTTCTCGCTCTGCTCTCCTTACCCCTTCCCTCTCTCTCTACCCCCCTCTCTGCCCCCCTCTCTCTCTCTACCCCCTTTTTTCCTACTCCATGTCGCTCTCTCTCTCTCGCTCTCTAGCTCTCCCTCTCGCTCTCTCTCTTGCTCTCTCTTGCTCTCTCTCGCTCACTCTCTCGCTTTCTCTCTCGCTCTCTCTCTCTCACTCTCTGTCTCGTTCTTTTAACTACAAGTGCTGCATCTGCACACAGCCCTTCTCGCAGTCCATCAGCCTCTGACGGATAGCTCATATCTGCATGTAAAGCTCTCCATCATCTGCTACCGAGCACACGGCCTCCTCCAGCGCCCACTGCTCCTTGAAGGCCAGTACGGCGTGGGTCAGCCATGCATGGCGGAACTCCAGCCACACCCTGGCTCCAACCAGAGTGTGGAAGATGCCCAGGCTGCTGGCCAGACGTTTCCCCTCCAGGGCCACCTTCCTCGCCCTGTATATGGTGAGCTTGGCGTAGCCGACGAGCACGTTGACCAGCCCCTGAAAATGTTGGGGTCCGTTGCCCTTCAGGTATCCAAAGATGAGACCCGTCGGGGAGAAGTGGAGGCTGAACCTTAGGAGGATGTTTCTCAGGACCTTGAACAATGAGTCCAGGCTCTTGCACTTCACGTATTGGTGCGCCACCGTCTCCACTTCACCGCAGAACTGGCACTCCGGGGACGTGTCGGTGAAGCGCGCCAGGGAGGCGTTGGTGGTGACGGTGCCGTGGGCGATGCTCCAGCTGAGGTCGCCGATACGGTTGTACGTCGGGCTGGAGTAGAGTTGCCGCCAGCGAGGCCTCTCCGGAGAGATGCAGTGCAGGGCTTTCCTCCAGGCATGGTCCTTGTGGCTCCTCAGGGTGTCCTGTTGGTGAAACCGGACCATGTAGGAGTAGAGCACCTTTCTCTTTAGATTTGCGAATGTCACCTCCGGTAGGTTTTCCAGTTGGCACCGGTTGTGATCCGCCTTCGTTTGTCGGCGTTTACGATGCAGTGGCACGACTGAGAGCTCCGGTGGAGGGGGACCGACAGGGGCCTCGTCATCCCCAACGCCGATGGGGGGCGCTCTCTCCGCTGCCGCTGAGAAGGCCCCCTTGGCTTCTGCCAGTCTGCGGGCAGCCACCCGGAGCGACTGCAGCTCTGTCTTTGCAGCCATGTCTGCTGGTCCGAGCCACCGGCCCCGTGTTTCAGGCTCCACCAGATCTCCCATCCTGGTGAGCCGCGCGTTGGCGAGGCGCCTCTCCATGCCTGGGGTGGCGGTGGTGGATGGCAGCTTTGTCTGTGGGTTCCTGAGGATCGGTTCGAAGACCAGATCCTCGGCCAGTTGCGGCTGGTTCAGTCTCCTGACGGCGATGGAGCTCCATGTCTGCAGGACGCTCCTGTAGAAAGGTGGCAGCTGTCCCAGTGGGAGGTCCTGCAGTTCCATGTAGAATAGTTGTTTGGAGCACTGCAGACCCCCCAGCTGTTTCAGGAGGAAGGAGGCCGTGACGCTCCAGGCTGGTGCAGGAGCGGCGTGCAGGAACTTTTGCGTGGCCTGCAGTCGGAAGGTGGCCAGCTGACTCTGCACACACACCAGTCCGTGACCGCCCTCGTCCAGTGGCAGGGCCAGGACCCCGGCCGCGACCCAGTGTCCTCCGCCCGACCAGAAGAAGTCGAGGACTCGCTTCTGAAGTGCGTTGACGAGGCTCATGGGGGGTGCAGGGAGAAGAGTCGGTGCCACAGCATGGACGTCACCAGCTGGTTCACCACCTCTCTCTCTTACTCGTGGGTTTTTATGAAACTATGACAAGTGCTGCATCTGCAAGCAGCCCTTCCCCGCAGTCAAACGGCCTCCGACGGGTAGCTTAGATCTGCATGCAGAGCTCTCTACCGTCATCTGCCACCGAGCACACGGCCTCCTCCAGCGCCCACTGCTCCTTGAAGACCGGCACGGCGTGGGTCAGCCGCGCATGGCGGAACTCCCATTCTCTACCCCCTATCTCTCTACCCCCCCCTCTCTCTACCCCCTCTCCCCCTCTCTCTACCCCCTCTCTCCCTACTCCACGTCTATGATTCCCCTATGTTTTCTATGCAATATTTTTTTCCCCTCTCTCGCTCTCCCTTACCCCTCTTTCCCCTCCCCCTTTTCACCTGTCTCCCCCTGTCTCCCCTCCCCCTCTCTCCCTGTCTCCACCTTCCCCTGTCTCCCTGTCTCCACCTTCCCCTGTCTCTCCTTCCCCTGTCTCCCTGTCTCCACCTTCCCCTGTCTCCCTGTCTCCCCTCCCCCTCTCTCCCTGTCTCCACCTTCCCCTGTCTCCCTGTCTCCACCTTCCCCTGTCTCCCTGTCTCCACCTTCCCCTGTCTCCCTGTCTCCACCTTCCCCTGTCTCCCTGTCTCCACCTTCCCCTGCCTCCCTGTCTCCACCTTCCCCTGTCTCACTGTCTCCACCTTCCCCTGTCTCCCTGTCTCCCTGTCTCCACCTTCCCCTGTCTCCCTGTCTCCACCTCCCCCTGTCTCCCTGTCTCCATCTTCCCCTGTCTCCCTGTCTCCACCTTCCCCTGTCTCCCTGTCTCCACCTTCCCCTGTCTCTCCCTGTCTCCACCTTCCCCTGTCTCCCTGTCTCCACCTTCCCCTGTCTCACTGTCTCCACCTTCCCCTGTCTCCCTGTCTCCACCTTCCCCTGTCTCCCTGTCTCCCCTCCCCCTCTCTCCCTGTCTCCACCTTCCCCTGTCTCCCTGTCTCCACCTTCCCCTGTCTCCCTGTCTCCACCTTCCCCTGTCTCTCCCTGTCTCCACCTTCTCCTGTCTCCCTGTCTCCACCTTCCCCTGTCTCACTGTCTCCACCTTCCCCTGTCTCCCCTCTCTCTCCCCCTCTCCGTCTCTCACACTCTCGCCTCTCTCCCTGTCTCCACCTCCCCCTCTCTCTCCCTGTCTCCACCTTCCCCTGTCTCCCTGTCTCCACCTTCCCCTGTCTCACTGTCTCCACCTTCCCCTGTCTCTCCCTGTCTCCCCTTCCCCTGTCTCCCTGTCTCCACCTTCCCCTGTCTCTCGCTGTCTCCACCTTCCCCTGTCTCCCCCTGTCTCCACCTTCCCCTCTCTCCCTGTCTCCACCTTCCCCTGTCTCCCTGTCTCCACCTTCCCCTGTCTCCCTGTCTCCACCTTCCCCTGTCTCCCTGTCTCCACCTTCTCCTGTCTCCTCTCCCCCTCTCTCCCTGTCTCCACCTTCCCCTGTCTCTCCCTGTCTCCACCTTCCCCTGTCTCTCCCTGTCTCCACCTTCCCCTGTCTCCCTGTCTCCACCTTCCCCTGTCTCCCCTCTCTCTCCCCCTCTCTCTCTCTGTCTCCACCTTCCCCTGTCTCCACCTTCCCCTGTCTCTCCCTGTCTCCACCTTCCCCTGTCTCCTCTCTCTCCCCCTCTCCGTCTCTCACACTCTCGCCTCTCTCCCCTTACGCCCCTCAGAACTCTCTCTCCCTCCCCCGGTCCCCCGGTCTCCCCTCCCCCTCTCTCGACCTCTGACCCGCCCCCCTCCCTCTCCCCGTCACGTGACTTGGCTCCACTTCTCGTCTCTCGTTGTCTCCAGTTGGCGTAGCGTGACGAGAGGTGAGCGCCTTCTCCCCTCTCTCTCTGCAGTCTGTTAAGACTGACATCTCTCCTCACTCTTCTCCTCACTCTTCTCCTCACTCTCCTTTCCCTCTCCGTGCAGAGTAAATAACGCACGGCAACACACCGGTACTGTATGCTACTGTATGGCACTGTATATCTCGTACTGTAACAGCACAAAGCAATGACCCTTCACTAACCACGGGTTTTGCCAACCACTGTTTAGAGTATCCATGCATAATTTTACGCATACCATTTCTCCAAACACGGTATGCAGTTTCGCGTAACCACGGTTTGGTTTTGCGCTGGCCGCGATTTCAAATCTCCAGCCGTGTTGAAGCATCCACCACCAGGCGGGAGTCCCCACCACGCGCCGTGCTTGCTCGCGTCAAAGCGTGGCAGTGTCTACTGTCATTACTCATGTTTGCCTTTCATCGTGGCCTCTAAGCGTCGAGCTGGTGGTGAGGGTGAGCGCCGTGTGACGAGGGAAGGAGGACGGTGATCTGTCTTCAGAGAAACGAGTTCTGAGGAGGGGGACAGCCACCTCATCCCTATACACCCCCCCCCCCCCTCACCTAACATCATCAATGTCATTGTTATCTGGACTTTACTGCAGGATAAATATTAAAGGTAATTAATTTTGTTCACTATTAATACAGTTATTTTTGTTAATGCAGTGTGTGATACAGCACTTTACATATTTGTCATGTTTACTGAATGCATAGGATGCTTAGGCTTCGATTATATTGTTCACCGCGGCCGCGGAACCAAATCCCCTGTTTTCCATCAGCCTTTCGTCTTGTCAACCACGGATTTGCCAACTCACCGCCGTGGTTGGTGAGGGATTTCTGTACTAACTTACTGTGACACATTGTAACACTAACATACTGTGACACTAGCATACTGTCATGCAAACAAACTGTGACACTAACATAATGTAACACTAATATACTGTGTCACTAACATATTGTGACACACTAACTTAATGCGACACGAACAAACTGCGACATGCTAACATATAGTGACACTAACATACGGTACTGCAACACAAATACTGTGACACCAGCATTCTGTGACACACGAACAATGTGGCACACAAAATACTAGGACGCTAACATACTGTACCACTAACATTCTGTGACACACGAACAATGTGGCACACAAAATACTAGGACGCTAACATACTGTAACACTAACATTCTGTGACACACGAACAATGTGGCACACAAAATACTAGGACACTAACATACTGTAACACTAACATTCTGTGACACACGAACAATGTGGCACACAAAATACTAGGACGCTGACATACTGTAACACTAACATTCTGTGACACACGAACAATGTGGCACACAAAATACTAGGACACTAACATACTGTAACACTAACATTCTGTGACACACGAACAATGTGGCACACACAATACTAGGACACTAACATACTGTAACACTAACATTCTGTGACACATGATGTAACCCTAACATTCTGTAACACGTACTGTAACACTACCGTACAGTTACATAAACATACTGTGACATGTAATAGGATTCTGTGACAATAACATACTGTGATATGAACATATTGTGGCACAACAACAACCGCCATTCGCCACTAAGTGGTGGTGACGTCACCACGACGATTGTGCCAGGCTATGTGCACCTTGAGGCCACGTGAAGTGTCGAACATCCGCTGGCAGGAGGTCACGGGGCAGACCCAGGTGCCACGGGTCAACTGACTGAGATGACTGGCCGATGCACCATTATGAAGGTCCTTAATGATCGTGAGCAGAGGGTCAGGGACTCCGAAAGCACGAAGAACAACCCACAGCCTAAACCTACTGATGGTATCATAGGCCTTGACCAGGTCAATAAAGCAGAGATGTAGGTCTTGTTGGAATTCCCTACACCTCTGCTGTAGCAAACGGACAGAGAATATGGCATCTGTGCAGGACCGCCCTTTCCTGAAACCACATTGGGCTCCGCAAGCCTCTCCTCAGCGTGCCTGGCAAGGCGATGTTGAATAATCCTTGCCAGGACCTTTCCCAGCACACTGAGGAGTGAGATGCCCTTGTAGTTGTTACAGTCTGTGCGGTCCCCCTTCTTGAAGAGGGGGACCACAAGGGCATCCTTCCAATCCTGCGGAACCCGTCCAGTAGTCCAGACTGTTGTTATGATGTCATGTAGGGCAGTCTGTGCACAAACGCCACCTCTCAGCATTTCACTTGGGAGATCATCTCTGCCCGGTGCCTTTCCTGGTCTCAATATTTGAGGCACCGCAGCCTCGGCAGGGTCATCCCCACTCGACAGGGTCATCCCCACGATGTTTTCCATGTCGAGGGATTTCCCCTCCCCCAGGACTTCACATAAATGCTCAGCAAATCTGCAAACCTGTACCTGGGGGTTGGAGATTGGATCACCGTTTTTTCCCCTAATGATGGTAATAGGTGTGGCGCTGCAGGTAACTTTTTTGATGGAGTTAAATAGGGATTTGTGATCGTGGGCCATTGAGGCAGACTCCATCACCTCAGCAACTCGCGACCACCACCCATCCTTGCAGCGCCTCACAACTCTCCAAACCTCCGAGCGAAGGCTGCGGTAAGCCTTCTCATTCTCTGACGTGGGATGCTGTAGACGATTAGAGTGGGCCTGTCGCTTTTTCTCAGCCAGCTTGAACACCTCCTGAGTCAGCCAGGGTCTCTGGGGAGGTCTGGACCGCGTACCCAAAGCAGCCATTGCAGTTGCCTGAGTCACAGTCCTAAACTTAACCCATTTACCCTCGACATCTGGAGGAGTGGGGGACGATGCCAATTCCAGCCGCAAGCGATGATGAAATTCTAGCTTGCAACTTTCATCAGCTAGCTGAGACCAGGCCACCTTAAATTTGAATGGGGTCCTGGGTGTACACCCACCACCGGAGTGGAAGAATGGCAGGCGCATCTTATAGATGAAAAGTCGATGGTCAGAGGGCAGATCAGCTCCATGGTAGGTCCTGGTGTCAAGGACATGGGCAGGCATCCGTTGATCCATCACTATGTAGTCCAGCAGATGTTCTTGCTTGGACCCGGCATGCATCCATGATGTGTGGATGCGCCGATGCCGGAACAGCGTGTTGGTAATTACAAGCCCATGGGCTGCACAAAAATCTAGCAGCCTCCTACCGTTGTTATTGAGCTGATCTGGCCCATGCCTTCCAATCACTCCAGACCAGGTGCCAGCATCATGACGAACTCGGGCAAGATGACTATCCCAAGGGGCCACTTTAGCTAGCACCTGTGACAGGTTATAGAAGGCATCTGACTCATCGGCCTTGCCTGCATCCCTCCACGGATGTTCGTCTTCGGTGGGAGCATAAGTAACCACAACCACCACTCCTTGCCTCCGGTTGATGGGAAGGCGAGCCCAAAGTAGCCTGGGGCTTGCAGCTTCCCACACTTCACCGCCACGCTCCCACGCCCTCTTCATTCTTTTCAGAAGAAGAGCCACTCCTGCCCCGAGTAGAGGACTGTCCACCCCTCATGGTGGCAGGAGCCAGAGCCGGTCCACCAGACCTTCTGAATACCACAGAGATCCAGTCGGTACCGGTCCAGCTCCCGACAGAGGAGTGACAGCCTCTTCTGCAGTGAGCATTCGAACATTCCACGTGGCCATTCGTAGTGGCTATTTGTTGTTTCTGGAGGTGCCCCGAGGGTAAAGATGAAATCTCCTGGCTCGGTCAAATGGGGTTTGGCTAGGAGACGTCATAGACGCCTGTCCCCCCGGGGCCTCCGGCACAAGCTTATTAAAATTTTAATTTGTGGTTTAGTGGTAATTAATTTAACGTGGAGGGGTTACCAGCCCCTTGCACCCGTCCAGAGCACCCATTTGGCCGCTGTGGTGGTCACAGACGCCATGAGGGGAAAGGCCAATCAGAATTCACCCTCCCCCCCCCACAGCACTGTCCACGACAGCGTTGCCCGTCTGGCACCACGAGGAGGAAGGGGGTTGTTTTTGTGGCACACTCACATTGTAACACACTTGCATCCTGTGACACTAACATTCTGTGATACACTAACATTCTGTGACAAGCTCGCACACTGTGACACTAACATACCGTGAC
The DNA here is from genome assembly GCF_048934315.1 of Petromyzon marinus. Lineage (NCBI taxonomy): Eukaryota > Metazoa > Chordata > Hyperoartia > Petromyzontiformes > Petromyzontidae > Petromyzon > Petromyzon marinus. Next base: position 12,514,051 of record NC_133695.1, on the reverse strand, counting down.
ACACTAATTAATTGTGACACGAAACATTTAACATGTCAATAGATTGATGTAGCATATGCTAATTTATTCCAGTAATTCATCGATTATCCGTAGCTTCGGGGTGAAAGGGGGCGCCGGATTTTCAAAAACGCCGGATAATCACCAATCATTATTTAATATAATGTATTTTTGTAGATTCTTGTATAACATGTTTCAAGTGGTGTGTTTATGTTTTTTTTAGTGTATTGAATATATTTATGATATGGAATTGGCATAAATAAACGTACAATTAGACAAAAGTATCTTTTTTCCTGTGAAAAGTTGCAGTATTTATTGTAACGGATTTACCTCTTCAATCTGGAAGACTGTGCATGGGGTGATGTATGTACTACTACGCTCTTGTTTCAACAACATGGATTTGACGATCACCGAACTGATGCAGCCTTTTTAGACCGGTGCTCCGGTGAATGCCGAATTACACGCACGCTTTTCGCCAGATTGCACTGTATATTTTCTGTTTTTTTTACTGTAGTTATTAGTCATGATAAATCTATATAGTGCAGTATTTTCATTGTTTAAGTTGTATATCGTTCATAAAGTACGGCATGTAATATTTAACACTGAAATCAAGCATAGCTACTTTTTATGTCACGCACATGTTGACGATCGCCGGACTGGTTACAGCCTGAAGAGTTCGTGGTGGCGTGCTGTGCGGTCACACGTCGCACACCCCCTAGGACCTAGGTGATGTGTGTTGTGCTCTGCCAAGAGAGGCATGCCTGTCCAACACACTGAATGCTTATACATACGGAAGTGCCTACTTATGCATTCCGTGTACGGCTGGCTCGGCGCGAGTGCGAGTAACTCACAATCAGAAGATTGTAAGTTCAAATCTTGATTGGTGGCAACTTCGGGCCATCATCAAAATGAGCACCACTTTATGGGGAAATCAGCAGTGGTACAATGGACAGACTCACCCTTGCCATAGCATTGTGGAGGTTTTACCACTGGCTGAGGGCTGTAAATGGGTACTGAGCACCGCCTATGCTCAATTGAGCTAGAAATTGCTCAGAATTTTGACATCTGCATAAATGTGTTAATTTACATGTAGCTGATGTGCATCACTGTTAGCTGTGAACCCCATTATCTGCAAGGTTCAGGGGAGCTGGAAATACATATGTAGTGGGTACGGACGGAGACTCACTAATTGAGGCAACACATTTTTTACCTTAACACCAACACTATTAACACAAAGGGGTAACTGCCCCTTTACCAGATAACCTATGGTGGTGGACCACCAGTTTAGCTACTCTAACACTGAGTTAGCTACAACGGACCCGACCCCAACTCGGGTCCGGGTCCACATGTTGAAGAATCTTCTTTCGGCGTAGAACGTAGATTTCTTCATGAAGACAACAGCAGCCGGTCCCACTGGGAACCCGGCTTTTTATCCTGTGTGGCGGGGCTCGCTCCACCCCTAGCCACGACCCCCTTCTCGAACTCTTGAGGAGGATCTCCACTGGACACGTGGTTCCCCCAGCCCCCCCTTTGGGGGTCCCCGGGTAGACACCTCCGGTCACGTGCCCTCAGGGATCAACCAGAGTGCCATGGCCCCCTACAACCCCGTTACGAGGCCGCCACTCTCACCCCCTATCCTGTAGGGGCTGGCACAGCACATAGAGCGTGGTCCTATTAGTTGATTGTCGGTCATTGCTGCCCAAGCCCCGCGAGGGATGGTACTGTATCTCCAATTACTGGTGTCCATGGTGGCAATACATTGCATGGCGTGCCTTTCACAGGCTGGCCACACACAGCGACATGCAGCGACATGCAGCGATGTTGCTACACATATATCCCTGTACAAATAAAATAAGAAAAGCATCACGTGCAGAGCTGCAGGAACGTCTGTGATTGTACTGACACGGCAACATACAGTACCCGGTAACTATTACCACCTAAAGCGCACCGTCCTCCCCATCTTTGACTAATACATCATCGACCTCCTAGTCTCCGAGACCACTATAAAACTTAAAACAAAACTTCATTTTACTAGGTAAGGCCCACTGAGCTATGTAGCTCATTTTCAGAAGTCACCTGGTCACAAATGATAGCTCAACGAAGTGGCTTATCAGGTGGAAATTTATGGCAGCTAAATATGTCTCGTTCCATTTCGTCACTCGTCCCCTCCGCTTTGCCCTTGACGCCCCCTCTAAAACACATCTTTGCAAGCACTATACAGTGGTAACCGAAATAACTGTTCATCAAATTTATGTATGAGTTGAAAAATAATGAAAAAATAATCTGAGTCTGCAAGAGAGCTGTTTCCATTGCCAAAACAGAAAAGATAATGTAAACAAAGCCAGTTGAGGTCTAAACGGATTATAAATTTCGATTTTAAGCTTTCGTGACTGCAAGGATTCATCTTCTTTGGTTCTTTCGGTAAAGTCACGTAGAATGAGAATAAAATAATAAATTGATAAAATAAAAGAACAATAATATTCTCACGACGTTTCGGCCACAACACAAGCGGCCTTCATCAGGTGAAGGGACGAGACTGATGAAGGCCGCTTGTGTTGTGGCCGAAACGTCGTGAGAATATTATTGTGTTATTTTATTTTATCAATTTATTATTTTATTCTCATTCTACGTGACTTTACCGAAAGAACCAAAGAAGACGGATTATAAATGTTTGTCGCTGATTGGCTGAGGGCATTCTCAGCCCACTTACGAGCGCTCGGATTGGGCGAAATTTGTGCCCGCTTGCATAACGTAAATGTACCGTTAATCAACATTTCAACGTTAGTCGAAACCATGGGGTCCTATGCGAGGCAAAACGTCAGCTGAAAAACCGTAAACCGATATCACTGTTGACTTAGGAACGACTGTTATTGCCTCCAAGTTGTCCCCCGTTGGCATCAGAAGAGACCCCCCCCATAAGCTATATTTATACTAAAAGTCCTTTTAAACAAATCGGCAATATATCTAAAGGACCTTCCTCTGAAAATTCCCATCCGCAACTTCAGAAGTACCTGCCTGTTCTTACAAAAAATACTACTGGGTTTGGCGACATGTCCCTCCGTCCACGCTACTGCTCCACATTACTACGATGCCCTTGGCTTTCAGCTTAGACTCGGCTCCCTCTCCACATTTTCATATCACTCCAAGCTCAGAATGCACAGTTTGGATGCTGCACCTGTACCCAAAAAGCAGTTGCTGTTATTTCCCGATTCCCGTGATGGTTATTTTATTCGCTCGATCATGTTCACTTTGCCTTGCGGTCATCTCTCCAACCATGCATTACCTTTGCCTTGTTTTTGGTGTAATATGCCTCTTGATTTTGTTAATATTGTTTTTATTTGCTTGTAACCATATCTCTGACGTGTTGTTTCTTTGGTGATCATTTTGATGCTTTATTGTGTTCTGTGCTGATACGCTATGTATCTCCCTTGCCAACTCGCTGGGGAACTGGCTAAATAGGACTTTTTGTGCAATACCAAAATATTGGTTGCGTGATTGACAATTGTTGTTACCATAAGGGACAACAAGACCGTTAGCGCACGACGCTACGCACCCATTTACCTGAGTTCGATTGCCACTCAGCCATTATCAATGACAAATATCTTAACTGGTGCTGGGCCTCCATTAGGTCGACTCAGCCTTAAATGAGTACCTAGTGCAGTATAAACATCAGCACGACGGAGACAGGTGACCGGGTGTGTGTGGCACTGGCCACACCACGAACTCTTGTGCAGTGTTAACAGCACTTGACCCAACAGTCTGTTCAAGGCTATATGGGGGATCTTTGTATTTTACTGTCAAATGTGCTGCTGTGACCTGTAGCTTATCTCTTGAATCCTAGAGTGTTTAGCTCTGTGTGGGGCCGTGTGTGTTCCCTGGTTTGTGTTGCAAATGATCATGTGCACAGTATCACATGAGTTGAGATGTGTTCTGTGGTAATGGATGATGCTGTGTGCAGTTTGGATATGGCAGGGTTACCCTACGTGACGCTACGTGGGGGGTGCCGCATGCCGCTGGTGGGATTCGGCACCTGGAAGGTAACACCCCCAATTCACATTCTGTTCCATCTCACCCCAATTCACACTCCGTTACAAAACACCCCAATTCTCAATCTCTTACACCACACCCAAATTCACACTCCATTAACTACACCCCAATTCATACTCCTTTACACCACACCTAATTCACACTCCATTCCACCACACCGCAATTCACACTCCATTATACCACACCCCAATTCACACTCCGTTACACAACATCCCAATTCTCGATCTCTTACACCACTCCCCAATTCACAATCTTACACCACACCGCAATTCACACTCCATTATACCGCACCCCAATTCATAATGTGTTAGACCACACCTGAATTCACACTCCGTAACACCATACCCCAATTTACACTCCATTACACGACACCCCAATTCACAGTCCATTACACCACATCGCAGTTTACACTCCATTATACCACACCCCAATTCATACTCCATTACACCACATCCCAAATCATACTGCATTACACCACACCCCAATTTATACTCCATTATACCACACAGCAATTTACACTCCATTATACCACACCCCAATTCACACTCAATTATACGACATCCCAATTCATACTGCATTACACCACACCCCAATTTACACGCCATTAAACCACACCCCATTTTACACTCCCATTACACTACACCCCAATCCACACTCCGTTACACCACACCCGAATACGCACTCCATTATACCATACCTGAATTCACACTCTGTTACACCACACCCCAATTCACACTGCGTTACACTGTTGTATATGCCGGGTATTGAAAATTTGATGAAAATAATAAAATTTTAATGAAATTTAAATAAATGCGTAATTATCAAAATTCATGTTAATAGGTGTAATTATGCGCATAAATTATGCTAATTAGACATATTACCGTATTAATTTATGCGAATGTATGCAAATAGGTTAGCACAAGCCGTTATGATAATTAGGCCCTGCCTCGCTGACGAGGGTAGTGTCATCAATCAGGATAAGACAAGGAATCGTATGAAGTTATGCAGGTGTGCTGTAAGTATGCTAGATTAAGCTCGGCTTCGTTGTCAAGGTTCGTATTATCGATCGGTATAATACAATTATTCTCGCTTTAACATTTATTGATTATGTATTAGTGTGTTATGTCAGGTCTCCAAATTCAAATCTCACCGCAGGATACAGTTCTTATCATTAATATTATTATGCATGAACATAAGAAAGAAACACTCAATCACTTGTGTGTTAAGCAATTTTAATTTCTAAAGAAAAGCCTTAACACTCTAATATGCAAATTCTTATGCTTGAAATTGTGAACACAGAACTCCAGGAGATGTTCCCCTCATTGATCCATACATTTAACCCTCAATGATCACGTTTGTTAATTGGGTAACAGAACAAACGATTACTTCATCAGAGTAACACGAGCATATATGGCAAATAGGAATAAAAAGTCCTTAAAAATTCATGCAATGACATTCACACGAAGGCAATAAAGAAACATGTCCCGAAGGCATAACGTATACGGCAATGAATCCATGGGCAAGATTACGTAATTTATCGAAATGTTGAAACCATGGTGTGCAGCAGCATGCCTGCTTCAGCAAATACTCATTAATTGGCTGAGGTTTCAATAAATTCACGGGCAGATTCTGTGATCAAAAGAAGATTTCAACGCAATATTCTCCCTATGAGTGTGTGGATTCATAACTTAGGTTTTTAAATGTTTAGTTTTCATCGATGAATTCGTTGATAATTTTTTTGCAAATAAAAAAGAAATATAACTACTAAAATACTTCTAAACGACCGTTTCCCCGGAACCCAATGGCAACCGTGTTCTTCGTTATCAGTTGATACTTGACGCACTTATCATGAGTCTTCTTATTAATGATTCGTGTATGTGTTGAGTGGGGATGGTATGGGTTGAGTGGGGATGTGTTCTTGATCAATTCTTTGCATCAAGCAGATGCCAGGTGATGCGTTGTAATGTGTGGCAGTGTGCATATCATAAGGATAGCTGGGTTCTCCTTCTTTCACACGGGCAGCCGGAGTTCGGTCCACAGCTGGTTAAAAGAGTCGGCACGACGCTCGCCGTCGGTGTGCGATGATCCCGTCGTCAGGATAGCACCCACAGCTCATCCGCTGGCAGCTGACACCCTTGCTTGGTGGCGCTGGTGGCGCTGTGGCGTGCTCACTCCGGCTCCGGCTCTCTGGTGATGAACGATGCTTTCATTCGTTGATGGCAGGCTTGGTCGACGTTTGGCCCTCTCCGCCCTTTCTCATTAGGAATTCCCCCTCTTTCTCTTTGTTTTGGGTTTATTACCTTTTATTGCTATCTCCAGCGGCCTGTTGTGTGTGAGGGGAGGAGGGCTGTATCACCCCCTTTTGCCCCAAGTGACACCACGATTGAAAAAAATATATTGGCAAAATCCTTATTAATATCAAAAACAAAAATGGAAAAAGGCCTATATATACAACAACACCACACCCACATTCAAACGTCATGACACTTTGCTAGGAATGTTTAATTATTTATTTGCAGTTATATCCGGTAATAAATGATTGGGTGGCTCTGCTGCAGAGTGAGCGGCTCGCAATTGGAAAGTTTTAAGTTCTAATCCAATTGAGGGATTAATTTGGCTCTTCATCCTTCGAATGCAGATAAAATGAGTTCCACTTCGTGGAGCAGTCAACAGTTGTCCTATGGAGAGACTTGCCCCACCATAGGAACGTGGAATTACGCCCCCGGCTCAGGGTTGTAAACATGAGATGTGCACCAATGCCTCGGTATTCATTTAATGAGATTACTCTGTGTTCTCCATGGCAGTGCGTATCTGATATTTCACGCTTCGCTCCTTGTATGTATTTGTGTATGTGTGTGTCTGCTTTGCAGACAAAAAAGGGTGAGGCGTATGCAGCTGTGTGTGCTGCACTTGAGGCCGGCTACCGGCACCTGGACTGTGCACACGTGTATGTGAATGAAGAGGAGGTTGGGAATGGCATCCAGGGCTCTGGGGTGCCTCGTTCACAAATATTCATCACGAGCAAGGTATTTGTAGAATACAGATGTGGCACGTGGTTTTGTCATGCGGTTGCACATGGGCAGTAGAGGGGTGGTAGTGCAGTGGTCACGCTCGTGCCTTGCGGCAAGAAAGGCATGGGTTTGATTCCCGACTAGGGCGCCTTTTTACATGGAGTTTTTTTATGTTCTCTATTTGGTCTTCTGGGGTTCATCCAGGTTCTCCTCTTCCATCACATTGCTAAAAAACACATTGTAACTAGTGTTGACCCAAATATCTTAATGCTAAAACATAACCTGCAATATACTTAATTGGGTTTGCACAAAGTAACATTGCCTCCTAATGAAAAACATGGCAGAACCCTCGTTATAAAGATAATTATGAGACTTGCTGAGGCTTTTCTGCGTAAACAATTGTGAAAATAAAATTTGTGATATGTAGTCAAATTCTACATTTCCATGGCCTGTAGTTGGGGCATATATTTGAATTTAATTATCTTAAACTTGTAGGATAGACCATTATATATTGTAATAATTGGTATTTTTGTGATTATTATTCATAATTCAGAAGCTACTACGTATTGGAAATCATTAGTGAATTAACATGCCTCCATTAAAGTGCTGTACAATTATCTGTTTTTTGACTTGTGCATTCTGGGAGATGCATCATTTTTAGTGACTCACTATCAGTAGTGCAAACAGAAGTGTATAATGGCCAGCATGAAACCCATGCATCCTGCGGCAGCCCACGCACAGACACTCAGTTGCACACACCCTCTGACCCTCACACACTCACACACCCTCATACTCACCCACCCTCTTACACTCACCCTCACACAAAAGGCAAAGGTACCCCATATAGACTTTAACATACTTGGGGCAAGTGCTAATAGGCCAACATGGCACACGGGGGGGGGGGTGGGGGGGGTTGGGTGGCCAGCACCACCCCCGGCCGCCTTTATCTCTCCAGTGTTGATGTTTGCACCACACTAGGCACTTATTTAAGGCTGAGTCAACCTAGGGAGGCCCAGGACAGGTTTAGATGTTCGTCACTGATGTTCACTGTGAGTAGGGATCAAACTCGGGTCACCAATTTCTGCCACAGCGCGCTAACCGCTACACTGCCGCCCCCCCACTCACATAGCCCCTAACCCTCACGAACACTCTCTCATACTCCGACACATCCAATTACATACACACACACACACTTACACTCACTGCTATTTCTCCCTTGCAGAAACATCGTAGTATAGGAATAGGATGTGTCTCTAATGATGAGTTTTCTCATCATTTACTCATTCGAATTATAGAAGTGCTGGTGTGGAGTACCGTTGTATACCGGCACATCTCCACCACTCCTGTCCTGTGCATTGGCATCATCACCGTTTGTTCAAATTCGTCTATAAATAAGTTACTTTTTATAAAAGCTTGTTGTGGCGTGTGGTGATGTGCTGTATGGTGCGAGGTAGCTGTGGAACACGTTCCATCACCCCTCTGCAGTGCGTGCTGCTTGCGACCAGACGCTGGCGGCCCTGAAGACAAACTACCTGGACCTGTACTTGATGCACTGGCCTATGGGCTTCAAGGTGCGTCCACGCAATATGCAGAAGTGCACAGTGACAGCAGATGTGAGCGGTGACATGAGCCAGCAATCATGCTCGTTCACCGCTTGTTGTGTTGCGGTTCGATCCTGGCAGGCCTCTCTGGTTATGGACACTGCCAGTGTCTAAGACTGAGCTTGTACAAATAATAGCACAAGAAATGTGTACTGAAGGCAAGAGGGAGTACGATCATGACCAGGGTGTACAAACTACCACTGGCTTGTTGCAGTAGAGTGAAGTTGGGAGGTCAGAGAAAGGGTGGACAGAGGGGCCTGCTGACACACAGGAAGTCTCATGCTCATTCCAAGTTGCAAGTTTTGTGAACAATTAAGTTTTTTAGTATAAACCAGCAGTCATTTTCTACCAGCTGGCTCAGCGGCAAAGTGAGCAACTCGCAATAGGAAGATTGCGAGTTCAAATCTAGGTTGGAAGTTGACTCAATCCCATTATTCCTCACGGGTTGATAAGATAAGCACGACTCTGGAGAAGGCAGCACAGTACTCCCCACCATAGGAATACAAACTTGCCACAGCTGGCTTGGAGATATAAACAGGAGATGAATTTTGGAATAATGATTTACAGACCGTTGACAACCCACTGCTGCATGAAGGCCTCCCTACGCTTCATCGGTCCTGAATGTTTGTATCATATTTCACTGCACTGGTTGGTGTGGATATTGGCAGAGAGGGGAGCAGTACTGGTTCAGATATTGCTCACCACTGATCTTAGCTGTGCCTTGGCAACACACTCAGATAACCATGGTGAATCCAACAATATTCAGATATATACAAGTTTAGGTGATAGAAAATATAGCCAAGAGCAATGTTTTTACACAGTTGCAGAATATAGGCTCAAAAGGTCTAACGTGTCAACCGGCCATCAAGAAACAAACTGCATGATCAGAGGTGTAATAGAGTTAATGTTTATTTAATGGAGCAATGTTATTGCAAGAGCTTTGGAAAAGAGACAATGGGAGGGAATTTCCAAGTGTAGTAGTGGGTGTAAGGGAAGAAGCAGAGCAAGAAGTGTTTGCCTGCTGTTTGGTGAGTGAGTGGGTGGGTGAGCGAGTGGGTGGGTGGGTGGACGGGCGGGCGGGTGAGCGTGTGGGGGTATTCTTGTGACTGGGGAGTGGTAGTATTGAGGCTAGCATGCTGGGCTACAATCACGGTGAACAGAGTTCAATCCCACTCACGGCCCACAAAAGTGAGGATTATCTGATCTGGTCCTGAGTCTCCCCTAGGTCGACTTAGCCTCAAATAAGTACCTGGTGCGGTGTGTGAATATCACCACTGGGGGGACAAAGATCGTCGGGCGTCGTGCTGGCCACCCACCCCCTAATTTGCCGTGCCGGCCTTAATAGGTGCTCGCTAGCAGCACTTGCCCCAAATGTCTGTTAAAGGCTATAAGGGGTCTTTGTATTGTTGTGACCTGTAGTATGGCGAGCGGGTGAGTGAATTGTTAGTTAGCTGCAGTGTGGTGGCTGAATACAGTTTGGACGAGACGAGTTTAACATGGATGGAGGAATCGGTGAGTGATGTTCACGGGAACAGTAATAATTAGCAAGATGTTAATAAACAGGAGGTGTATATTGAAGTTTTGGGTATTTTGCATTCATATGAGAATAGCTTTAGTTTTTGTGTTTACTAGAGAGAAAAAAGGGGTATATTACGTAGTTCATTCAGGTTAGGGTATTTTTTTTACTCTTGCTTACCATGGGAAGCCTCACTGAGTCTCAAGTTTATTTTTAGGAGCATTCTGCCAAATTTTGCAGTAGGGTGCCACACTCCTACCTGTAGTTTGCAGGTAATTATTTAGCATTGGAATATTTTTGGCCAATATCAGTTACATTGTGTGGTCTTAGTTGTGGGAGGAAACCAGATAACCTGGAGGAACAGGGGCCAACATACACACTCCACACAGAAAGGCACCCAAGTCAGGAATTGAACCCGGGAACTTCTTACTGTAGGGCACGAGTGTTACCGCTGCGCCACCCTGTCGCCAAATAAGATAACGCCGTGTAGTATTTGTAGAGTGAGATGACGTGTTGTTTGTGGAAAAGGAAAACTCGCAACTTCCCTGATTTACTTTCTCCAGCCAGGTGAGGACTTGTTCCCATTGGATGAAAATGATAAAGTGATTACTGATGGCACGGATTTTCTGGACACTTGGGAGGTATGCTTTTTTTTTATAAACACACACACACGATGGCAACTGCTGTGGTGTAACTTAGTACAGTGGACTTGCAAGACAGAGGCCACAGGTTATATTCCACATTCCGGGGGTGGCATTCATGCAATAAGGCAAATTTCTCAAATCCCCCCCCCCCACCAACCAATTCTGTCCACACAGGAGGAGCATAAATGGGTGGGGTAAAGTGGGTATGCCCACCTCTTCTGACATGTCTAGTCAGCGTGCAAGAGTAGACCAAGTATCCCATACAGTTCACTCTTGTGGAGGCCCTTTATTTAATAGTAACATGTGCAAGCAATTGCAGGGCTGCTTTAAAGATCCCATTGTTGTTCTAATTGAGTAGGCCATTGTGTGCCAGTGTCATGGTCCAGATTTGCGAAAATGAGAAAAATACACCTCAAAATTGGTAAATTGGGATTACACCTAGCAACATTGCCCCCCAACTGACAGGCTAATTCCCACCGGCAGGCCGGTGTGGAGTCACATGATGCAGCACAAGGACCGCTGCCACTGAGGGTGCTGTTTGACTTTTTTATGTGAAGCTCTTTGAGTTGAGGCATTAAGTGCCACAATATTTTTTATTGCAATCTTGATTGTTGGCGAGAAAGGGAAGTCTTGTGTACGGCTGACCACAACTGCAATGCTTGTCATCAGAAGCATTTTTCTTTACAATACCTATGTTCCAATAGTCTAACCATGCTACAATTACAAAAACTCACATTTATCTATTATAGTGTGGCCTAAAATAGAAAATTATACAGGCTTGCCCAAAAGTCAGCAAACATTAATTTTAACAATGGCATTACATTATTTTTTTAAATTCTTTTGATTGATATTTTATCTATTTATTTTATAACATTGACCAACTTAAATCAAATGTACTGAATTGAGACAAAACAATTGATGAATATTCAAAGATTACACCTGTAATAAAAGCACATCCTAAATTAATCTCAAAGGATGAATTAATGAATGCATTAATCTTAATGTACGTCAGTTTTTACATTTGTTAAAATAAATTAAAAGACCCTTTGTGATCTGTTACAATAAATAAAACATCCCAATGTGTCCTGACTTTTTGGCCACCCTGTATACATCCGGGACATTTTAAGAAATGGCCCTTCATATTTTCTATATGCTGTGGTGAAGGACCATTATTGATTTCTCCCTTTTAAAAATACTCCGTGTTATTGACAAATGTGTTGAGGTTTTGCTGCTTGTGCATGACGGCCAACGAAGCATCACCGTTTAATTTGTCTAACTGTTTGAACTGGCAAGACCATCTTTGACGTGTGCCTGCTTACAGGCAATGGAAGCACTCGTCGACGCAGGTGTCATTCGAGCTCTGGGTCTCTCTAACTTCAATTGTGACCAAATAAGGAAGATTCTGAACAAACCCGGCCTGAAGCACAAGCCTGTGGTCAATCAGGTGCTGTGAATGCAAGTGAACAAAGTGTGTGGATAAGTCGGCATAGACAGTATCTAATGAGGCTAGCCAACATGGTCACTCACCTTATCATTCTTTTTTCGCTGCTACCATGGTTACTGTTCCTGTAAACTTCACCCTTTGATTCCTTCTACCCATGTTGAGAACATGGTCTACTAGACTGACTGTTTTGTCTCATCTGCACTGTGTTCAACCACCACACTGTAGGACGTAACAAAGACAAGGATTCTGCGTATAGCCTGTAATAGACTGTAACAGACTGTTGGGGCAAGTGCTGATAGCGAGAACCTGTGAAGGCCGGAACAGCACATGAGGGGGTGGGTGGCCAGCACCACGCCCGACCGCCTTTATCTCTCCAGTTACGATGTTTACACATCGCACCAGGTACTCATGTGAGGCTGAGTCGACCTAGGGGAGGCCCATGACTTGTTCAGATAATCGTCACTGGTGTTGGCCGTGAGCGGACATCGAACCCGGGTCGCCGTGTTCGTAGCGCAGTACGCTCACCGCTACACTACCGCTCCCCACAAAACAACACACCCACCCACTCACTCGCCAAACTGCAGGTCACAACACTTCTCTTTCTGCTTTTTCTCTCCTGCTGCTGCACCTTGGAATTTCCTGTCATTGTCCCCTTTCTCCAAGCTCCTATAACCTTGCTCAAGACACCCGTTACGCTCTTATCTCTTAGAACTTTGATTATGCTGTTTGTTGCTGGCCACTTGACATTTTGTTCTTGGGTCTATACCTCAGCAACTGTTTAAAAAATAACATGTTTTCAGTTGGGCCCTGCCAAATTTTAGTGAGGAGGGGGCGAAGATGCTCCAGATTGTTCTCTGTTCCCCAATTAGGTAATTTGTGGTGTCATTTTTCATATTTGATCAATTTGGACCATGACGGTACAATATTCCCTTCATCATCTCCATTTATCTGCGAATGTGTACATATCGAGCTCCTTTTGTTACTCCACTGCTGGATGAGTGCCTCCCCCAAGCTGTGCGGGTCATGGAGGTTAATCGACCATACTGCTAGTTGGTGAAGGTGGGAGGCATGGATGTGCAAGCATAGATTTGGCTGCACTACCCTCTGCTGCCCACCATGATAACTTATGTGCACGTGTTGGTCACCAATCCAAACACTGCCCAGGCTCAAACCTGCTTAGCTTCGAATATCTGAACGAGATCAGGCAAATTCTCTAATATTTGGTCTGAAAACTCATGGTACGGTGGATCCTCTGAATACTCAGGTAATAGGAAGGCTGATTTGCAGATATCAGTAATAATTAGACATTGGCCAGTGCCTGCAGATATGAGGAGCTACAAATGTTTAGATTTGTATTTAATGAAACAGTTGGATGGTTCCTCTGGATGGAACATCTTATTAGCAAGGCTGTCCGGAGTGTTGAGTGACCCACACATAGTAAACATGTAATGACACAACAACAATAACCGTCATTCGCCACTAAGTGGCGGTGACATCACCACGACGCTTGTGCCAGGCTATGTGCACCTTGAGGCCACGTGAAGTGTCGAACACCCGTTGGCAGGAGGTCACGGGGCAGACGCAGGTGCCACGAGTCGACTGACTGAGATGACTGGCTGAGCCACCACCTGTACCCCCTTACTGTGCTTTAGCCACCCGGCGCTCTGCTCGTTGTTGTGAGCGTCGCTCCTCTGCCCTCCATTGTTGTTGGAGGGTGACTGCCTCCACCGCTGGTACCAGTCATCGGCAAGTCCACTCAGCTCCACATCCTCCTGTACCACATCACTCCATCGCTTCTCTAGCCCGTGCCGCGCCCGTTTATCCCCCTTGATCCGGCCGAACAAAAGCTGTTTGGGCATGCGGTGATTGGGCATGCGGGCTACATGGCCCAGCCAACACAGCCTTGCCTGCCGGAGGAGCTCATCGATGGGACTTTGTCCAGATCTTTAGAGGATGTGTGAGCTCTTCACACAATCCAGCCTGGTTAAACCCAGGATTGATTGTAGGCAGGCCAGGCTAAATCTTTCTAACCGGCGAAGATGTTCCATTAGGGGGGTCCACGTTTCGCAAGCGTAGAGAAGGGAGGGAATGACTGTGGCCGAGAAGACACGAAGCTTTGTGCGGAGTGACAGACCAGGTACAGTGAGGGAAAAAAGTATTTGATCCCCTGCAGATTTTGTACGTTTGCCCACTGACAAAGAAATGATCAGTCTATAATTTTAATGGTAGGTTTATTTGAACAGTGAGAGACAGAATAACAACAAAACAATCCAGAAAAACGCAAAATGTTATAAATTGATTTGCATTTTAATGAGGGAAATAAGTATTTGACCCCCTCTCAATCAGAAAGATTTCTGGCTCCCAGGTGTCTTTTATACAGGTAACAAGCTGAGATTAGGAGCACACTCTTAAAGGGAGTGCTCCTAATCTCAGCTTGTTACCTGTATAAAAGCCACCTGTCCACAGAAGCAATCAATCAATCAGATTCCAAACTCTCCACTATGGCCAAGACCAAAGAGCTCTCCAAGGATGTCAGGGACAAGATTGTAGACCTACACAAGGCTGGAATGGGCTACAAGACCATTGCCAAGCAGCTTGGTGAGAAGGTGACAACAGTTGGTGTGATTTTTCGCAAATGGAAGAAATATAAAAGAACTGTCAATCTCGCTCGGCCTGGGGCTCCATGCAAGATCTCACCTCGTGGAGTTGCAATGATCATGAGAACGGTGAGGAATCAGCCCAGAACTACACAGGAGGATCTTGTCAATGATCTCAAGGCAGCTGGGACCATAGTCACCAAGAAAACAATTGGTAACACACTACGCCGTGAAGGACTGAAATCCTGCAGCGCCCGCAAGGTCCCCCTGCTCAAGAAAGCACATATACATACCCGTCTGAAGTTTGCCAATGAACATCTGAATGATTCAGAGGACAACTGGGTGAAAGTGTTGTGGTCAGATGAGACCAAAATGGAGCTCTTTGGCATCAACTCAACTCGCCGTGTTTGGAGGAGGAGGAATGCTGCCTATAACCCCAAGAACACCATCCCCACCGTCAAACATGGAGGTGGAAACATTATGCTTTGGGGGTGTTTTTCTGCTAAGGGGACAAGACAACTTCACCGCATCAAAGGGACGATGGACGGGGCCATGTATTTTCAATCTTGGGTGAGAACCTCCTTCCCTCAGCCAGGGCATTGAAAATGGGTCGTGAATGGGTATTCCAGCATGACTGACCCAAAACACATGGCCAAGGCAACAAAGGAGTGGCTCAAGAAGAAGCACATTAAGGTCCTGGAGTGGCCTAGCCAGTCTCCAGACCTTAATCCCATAGTAAATCTGTGGAGGGAGCTGAAGGTTCGAGTTGCCAAACGTCAGCCTCGAAACCTTAATGACTTGGAGAAGTCATTAAGGAGTGGGACAAAATCCCTCCTGAGATGTGTGCAAACCTGGTGGCCAACTACAAGAAACGTCTTACCTCTGTGATTGCCAACAAGGATTTTGCCATCAAGTACTAAGTCATGTTTTGCAGAGTGGTTAAATACTTACTTCCCTCATTAAAATGCAAATCAATTCATAACATTTTTGACATGCGTTTGTCTGGATTTTGTTGTTATTCTGTCTCTCACTGTTCAAATAAACCTACCATTAAAATTATAGACTGATCATTTCTTTGTCAGTGGGCAAACGTACAAAATCAGCAGGGGATCAAATACTTTTTTCCCTCACTGTAGTTTCTGCACAGCGTTACGCAACCGATGAAAAGATAATGCCGCTCGACTGATTCGGAGTGAGACCTCTGTTGTTAAACCGCAGCCAGTCATGAGCACACTGCCCAGGTATGGGAAACTCTCCACTCTCTCCCCAACTGCCCCATCACCAATTGGGAGTTGTGGGGGTGGAGTGCCCGATGGTGCAAAATGCGCAGGCAGGTGCTTCGTTTTGGTGGGGCTGATGGTAAGTCCCCACCTCTTAGTGGCACACTCCAGTTTCAGCAGCAGCGCCTTCAACTCGTCCTCTGAGTGAGCCGCAATTACCAGGTCATCGGCATACATAACGTGGTTGACCAATAGGGAGCCATCCCTTGACCGCACCCGGGCATCGATCAGCCCACCATTGTGTCTGTACCAGATGGAAATTCTTCCGGTACAGCTACTGAAGGCTTCACAAACTACGTGGTCGAAAAAGATGTTAAGTAATGTAGGAGCTAGAGGACATCCCTGTCACACCCCAAGGTGAACAGGGAATGGCTCCGACTCCCGGCCACGTAGTTTTACCCGGGCCCGCTCACCATCATGAAGGTCCTTAATGATCATGAGCAGCAGGTCAGGGACTCCGAAAGCACGAAGAACAACCCAGAGCCCAGGCCTACTGATGGTATCATAGGCCTTGACCAGGTCAATAAAGCAGAGATGTAGGTCTTGTTGGAATTCCCTTCATCTCTGCTGTAGCAAACGGACAGAAAATATGGCATCTGTGCAGGACCGCCCTTTTCTGAAACCACATTGGGGCTCCACAAGCACGCACACACACACATATATATACTCATGTACAAAAAAACACAAAGATCCATCATATAGCCTTAGACTGTGGGGGCAAGTGCTGTTAGCGAGCACCTAATAAAGGCCGGTATGGCACACAAGAGGGTGGGTGGCCAACACCACACATGGCTGCCTTTGTCTGCCGAGTGGCGATGTTTACACATCGCACCAGGTACTCATTTGAGGCTGAGTCGACCGAGGGGAGGCCCAGGACCGGTTCAGAGATAATCGTCACTGGTGTTGGCCATGAGCGGGGGTCGAACCCGGGTCGCCAGGTTCGTAGCGCAGCTATCGCTCCCCACATACTTGTGTACATACACCCTTATACACACAGATACCCACACATAGAAACACATAATGACACTAATATACATATACACACACTCGTACACATATACAGGCAGCCTTTAGCACGACTCTGTAGAATGTCCATTCGTTGCCCTTTGTCCTGGAGAAATTTTTACAAAGAAGAAAAAAATCCCAAAAATCGAAACAGCGCTGACAAGTGAGAATACACGGCTGAGGAAACGTACCCACCCCCATCATTGGCTCAGCCAATTATAGCGGTGGACGCTTTGAGCCAATGAGACCCCAACCCCCGCAGTTTCATTATCACGATTCGTGTTCACGGTTACGTAAAAAATATGATCTATTTTTACTATTTTTTACCAGTGTTATAGTACGTTTAGCCAGGTGAGAACTCACAAGACCAGGATAGACTTTCAAGTTCTACCTAAAATAAACCTCACCACAAAAATTTTTACTCAGGCAATCACTAAGATTTCAGAGGTCCTGGAGATCTTCTCTGAGAATGTCCAGGATTGGGAGTGCAGCAGCTCCAACCTCATCTCCCACTGCTAGAATGCACTCCTAAGTACAGTACATAATAGTTACTAATTTTATATTATTCTTATTAATTAAACAATGTTCACCATCTGTATAATTAACTGTGATGGTGGGTACTGAATTTGACATCACGGTACAAAGGAGTCCACCACGGTGAAGTATGGTGCAGGGTGTTAGCCCATCCAAGGCAGGTACGGGAGCACAAACCAGGGCTGAGATGGATTGAGGGATTTGAGTGCTTTATTTTGGCTCTTACCAAGTCAGGGGAGGTGTGGTTGTGGCAGCCTTGGCCACACCCCCAGAAACATACAGGGAATGTAATAAAAACCCACACATGCCCGTCCCTATGCAAACTGTTTTGCATGATCAGAATAGCACTCCACTTGTAATATTGGCCACAATATACCCACACACACACCTTCAGTTTCATTTATTAGGTATAACCCTGTGAACTATGTGGCTCTTAACTCGGGTGCAACCGTAACAAAACAAAAACATGAACAAGAAACATCTTAAAGTGACTACATGCAACAGAAAAATTCAGGAAAAAACAGCAAAGTCTTCCAGAAAAAACACCGTATTTCATTCAACACTGCAAAAATCCCAGTGGGATGCAAGTCGAGCAATAACAACCATAAGACAATGTAGATTAAAGTTATCAGGCTAACTCTGTACTATAACAAACAAACTTGGCTAAACCAAAACGTTTTCAAAATCACCAAAATAAAGCGATAAAAACAGTGTAACAGTGATCATAGGAACTGTGATTCAAATTTAACAATATACGTTATACATAACATGTACGATCAAACTTTGCAGCCATAGCTGGCTGCATGAGTCACTCCATAACAACAGGAGTATCAGCAGAATCAAAAATGTTCAATACACCTTTAAAGATCAGCACACTATAATAAAAACTGAAGATCATACTTTGCAAACGCAAACCCGTCCTCACACCCACGACCGTGAACACCTGACTACAGGGAACACTTGGCACGACAGCAATATGAACCTGGCACAGCATAGCACACAATCTTGATTTGAAGCTTTCGTGACTGCAGGAATCCATACTCTTTGGTTCTTTCGGTAAAGTCACGTAGGTATAAAATAAAATATAAAATAATATATCACGACGTTTCGATCGCAACCCAAGCGATCGTCCTCAGGCATAAAAAATAATCGAGCAGTAGAACTGCTGAACCAGGAAGAACACAGCAAGAGAGCTGCTACAATATGTATGTTGGCCAAGGGCAAGCAGGCGGGGTCCGAGCTGGAAAGGAGTCCCATCCCCGCACACAAGCACATCAGTTGTGTTAATGGGGGAAGATTAGGGGGAGAGAGATTAGGGAGAGAGATGAGCATGTCAAAGTAAATGAGATTCCGTCGCCGCATAAGAGCACCGTCGCCGCATATGTGCACAGCAGTGTTAATGGGAGATTAGCACTATGTTGATGGGAGAGATTAGGGAGATCAGCAAGTTAATGTCATGTCTATGTGTAACACAAGCTGCGGCGCTGCCGCAAGAGAACCACCACAATGGTGGTCGTGCCAGTGAGACACACAGCCCATCACACAGCCAGACCCATCGATACATTGAGGATAAGGGAGCAGAGGTGGCCATGTTAGTGAGACCCCAGCCCGTTAATGCAGAGGCACCCAACAGGGCAATGCAACTCAGAGAGTCGCAGAAAACAGCCAAACAGCAGGAAGGATGGAAGCAGCACAGCAAGTTACGACTTTACTTGGTTAATAACGTCCTTCCAATGATTGCTCAGCTTATACCCATCTTCTCGGTTGAAATTGTCTCTGTTTATATATCTGGATAGCTTCATTGAAAAATATTTGAAGGTAGCATGCCACACTGCTACGCCATGCATAGACTGCTAGCACACTACTGTATGTATGTAGAACTTCTTTCGCATTGTATGTAGCTGACCGTGCTAATTGGAGGTGGGGGAAGGACAAACTATGCAATTTAGATTTAAAAGTGCATAGCTTTGGTGACTTCCTAATATCAGAAGAGCGTTTCAGACAGCCGCAAAAGTGCATCTGAAAGCGCGATGCGGTGACTGTCTTTGTTTGATGGCTAGCCAAAAGCCGCTGCGAGAATGACCTGAGCTCGCATGATGGTTTATGCTCCTTGACAAGATCAGCAAGGTATTGTGGTTCATTTATAGCAAACACTTTGTGTGTAATGAGTGCTACCTTATGTATTTGTTTGGCAACTGGAAGCTAATAAACCTCGGCGAGCACTGGACGGACATGGTCGGACCTTGAAATACCCGTCACGACACGTGCCAGAGAATTTTGCACATGCTGCAGCTTGGTAATGTATTTGCCAGATGTCCCGTAGAGTAGGGAGTTGCAATAATCGATCCTTGTCGATACTATGCTACATGCAAAAAAATCTTAAACTCCAGATCCAAGTTCGGTTCCATACAGTACACAAACTCTGTGATTTTATTTTATCGGTGAAGGATGCGATTGCGGATATGCAATGTCCTGGTGTCTTTAAGCTGAGTTGTGTCTGCGGCAGCAGTTACATTGGTGAAACGAAGCGACGTGTCTCAGACCGGGTTAGCGAACACAAAGCAGATTTGAAACACGGCAGAACCAACTCCTCGGCAGTGGCGGATCATTGTTTCAATGCTGTGGGGACACATGACATTGTTTTCTCCGAGACCAAGGTGCTCTGCAAACCCTTGGGCCACCTTAAGATATTTGTTCATGAAGCCATCCAGATATACAAACACAGACAAAACTTTAATCAAGAAGATGGATTCAGATGGAGCAATCATTGGAAGGATGTGATAAACCACGTCACGTTAACTGCTATGATTTTCACTCACCCACCCGGTTGTCGTCCGATTACTACTTGTACTTCAAGTCCATTTACTTGCTAATTTCTCTAGCCCCACCCGTCCATGCACGCCACAAACCCACCCCCCTCTCCCCCCTGGTGCTAGCCCCCTCCCGTCCCTGCACGCCACAAACTCTCCCCCCTCTCCCCTGTGAACTCATACAGCCAAACTCCTTCCCCCCCCCCTCCCTCTCCCCTCCCTATATAAAGCCACACCAGTAGATCATTTTTTCTCACCTGAAGACGAACGATTGTGTTGCGACTGAAACGTGTATTCTTTTATTTGATTATTTTTTCCACTTTACGTGACTTTACCGAAAGAACCAGAGAGTAATATTCTTTAAAGTACACAGTGCGTGTTTATACAGCAAATATCATACCTGTTGGCCACATTTTAAAAGAAGAAAAAGTAAAAATTTGCATTTTAAGAGGGAAGGAGTTTGTCATTTTCCATTGATGTAGATATTTGTTTCTGTGATAGTGTCTCTGGTAACGTTTCAGGCTACCAGGAAGGAGAAAGCTGTTAATGGTTCCCTGATCTGCGTCTTTGTATGTGTGCACGTGTGCAGATAGAGAGCCATCCTTACTTGACTCAAGACCGGCTGATTGCATTTTGTCGTGAACATGGAATTGAAGTGACGGCATACAGCCCGCTGGGTTCCCCCGATCGTAGTTGGTAGATAACCCTCGCACATGACTATTGATGTTCATACCCTACAGCAGACAACAATAGCAGCCTGCACACACAACAACAATGCAGTCGCCCGCAACACCGGGTGGGGATGTGGCCCGACGTAGGCCACCCTGGTTAATACTGCGGTGTATTAACTATACAATACCACGAAATGTTCGCTTCGCAGCGGACTTTAGAAATCACGCGATGTTCTTTGAAGCGAGTCGGCCATTGTGTGCCGGCATCGTGGTTTTAATTTGTCAAAAGAAAATACTCGCAAATTGCTGAAATTGGGATTAAACATACCATTAGCATACCCCCTTCTGGTAGACTGCTCTCAGGCGAGCACTGAGTTACGTTGTACCGCACAGCGACAGCTGTAACAGGGGACCCCTTAAAATGTGCTGAGATGAGATGCAAAGCACTTTGAGTTGCTGCGGCATTTAAGCAAAGAAACTGGCACGAAGAAATTGGCACCAAACAATAGTGACACTTTCACAGAGCTATTGAAACATGAGCTTGACTCAGTTGACCATCCCTCTGGGGTCGATAAAAGTATCACTTGTGATGTAATTTCAACTGCTAATGCGCACAGTATTTGCTGACTCTCCGAACAACTGAGGAGTATGAGGAAACACAAGCAAGGAGGAAAGAAACCAGATGATGAGCTACCACCAGTTGTCCAAGCTCTGCAGTCCTTTCTATATTTAAGGTGTTTTCAACCAATTATTGAGTGTTTACATGTGGGAAGAAACCTTAGAACCTGTAAAAAAAACCCTCGTGCGAGGGAACAACACTTTATCCCATACCAATAGAACAGATGGAGTTTAACATGTAGACTTTAACGACCAATACTAAGCGTTTTTTTTGGGTTAGATCGCGTGAATGTAAATGTAAGTATAAATGTTATGACATTACATTTATTCCTCTTTAAGACCAAAACTGGAGGATTTATCCACAATTCTGGCTGTCACCTAATGAGGCTGGTTGTAAATACTGGCGAAATGTCATACTCGAATTAGAAATGATGTGAGTTTGCTCTTCAACATACTGGTGTGCTGAACTAGTAACTAATTAGCATGTTTTGTTTATATGACAAACCTTACTAGTTGGCTGTCGAGTGGTGGCGGGTTTAACGACACATTTATATGTATGCGATCTAACCAAAAAAACCTCTATTACGGAGGACAGATGGAGTCCACATTATCTGTACTGACTTCACCTGGCAAGCCAAGGTATGGCACCTCCTCGACGCCCACGAGAAGGGACTTTCACAACAATTGTGCGATCCACCAACCCTCTCCTCCACAGTGCTAGATTACAGGCATGCACCACCACTGCGTATGTCTGTCTTATGGATAGACATGTGCCCAATTTAGTAATGTGGGCATTCTGCCATGAGCTCAAAACTAGAAACAGGATCAACACCGCCTCAATTCTCATTTGAGCAGGAAATCACTTTGATTTGACTGTCATAATAAGATCTCAGAAAATAACATTGCCTCTTGTCTAGTCCTGCAGTATCTGTAATATTCCATGCAGCGTAGATTATAGCAATGTTTTTGGCGACCATTGTTAGAGTGCACTTGTGTTTGTAATGAGTGTGATAAGCATGCTTCACGCTGACGTCCACACCGTATGTGTTGAGCATGGCATGCGTACTACAGCTGTGCCACGCGCTGAGTGTTGTGAGATCTCTTTGCGTTGTCGCGCAGGGCCTCTGTGAATGAGCCCAAATTACTGGAAGATCCGTGCGTATGTGCGATTGCATCGAAGCATAAGAAGACACCTGCACAGGTAGCAGATTACCGCATACATAAATCCATGCACCACCTCATACGCATACACAGGAGGAGTACTTATGTGTTCCTGCAAGATACATTTGTCAGTTTAACACCTAGGCTTTCACGACCTCTATCCATAATATAGGTCTTTTGGGTTAGATCGTGTAAATATATAAATGTGTCGTTAAAACCCGCCACCACCAGACACAGTCAACTTGTAAGGGTTGTCACGTAAACACAACATGCCGATTCGTCACTAGTACAGCACACTGGTGTGTTGGAGAGCCAAGCCACAACATTTACAATCTGAGTACGATATTTCACCAGTAATTGCAATTAGCTTCATCAGGCGACAGCCAGATCAAATTTACTGTACTAGTGACGAATTGGCATGGTCTGTTTACGTGACAACCCTTATTAGTTGGCTGTGTCGGGTGGTGGCGGGTTTTAACGACACATTTATATATTTACGCGATCTAACCCAAAAAAAACCTCTATTATGGAAGATACATTTGTGTTTGAGTGCTGCTGTACATTTACATATTGATGCTTTTTGTTTGGAATAGGTTCTAATCCGATTCCATGTACAAAGAGGAGTGATGGTGATTCCAAAGTCTGTGACAAAGGCACGCATCCATGAGAACATACAGGTCTGTTGTGATCACAATCAACACATGGACTATGCATTTCCATTGCATACCTCCCCCTTCACATTAAAACATACTTTTTTTACGCATCCTTTCAGCCACATATGTTCTTCTGGAAGCGCATAATTTCAGCAACATACAAAAACAGTATGGACTGGTTTTGACATTCAGTGTCTTGTCAGCAGTCAGGCTTATCTGAACCAATGATAATTTTATACTAGCGGGAAGTACATGGCGTTGCCCGTGGGAAAAATATATTTCAAAACTTATCTTAAAAACATAACATATACTTACACAAATACTAAGCTATTGTGAAAGCCCGGGGTGCCTCTTTGTCCATTTGTCCGTCAACAAAGTTATAAGATACTTGCAGAAGTCCTGTAATAAAAAAGTAATAGAAAGCGGCGGGTAACTAGTTGATCTAAAAGGTTTCCGAAAGTTGAAAATTGTTGACTCCCCCCCTCCCCTCAAAAAATATTTTTACCCCCCCCCCCCCGTAGGCACACACCCTACATACAATAGAGTGAGTAGTATCTAGTGACTCAATAGTAGTATCTGGCTCTACAGTAGTATCTACTGACTGTATAGTAATATCTGCTGACTCTATCGTAGTATCTGCTCACTCTATAGTAGTATCTGCAGACTTTATAGTAGTATCAACCAACTCTATAGTAGTAAATACTGACTCTACAGTAGTATCTAATGACTATAGTATTATCTACTGAATCTAGTCGTATCTATTGACTATAGTAGTATCCACTGACTATAGTAGTAACTACTAACTCTATAGCAGTAACTACTGACTCTATGGTAGTATCTGCAGACTATAGCAGTATCTGCTGACACTATAGTCATATCTACCAACTGCAGCAGTATATACTGACTGTAGTGGTATCTACTGACTGTACTATTATCTACTGACTATAGTAGTATCTACCGACTCTACGGTACTATCTACCGACTCTATAGTAGTATTTACCGACTCCATAGTAGTAACTACCGACTATGGTAGTAACTACTAACTCTACAGTAGTATCTACTGACCGTAGTAGTATTTACTGACCGTAGTGGTATCTCCTAACTGTAGTAGTATCCACTGACTATAGTAGTAACTCCTAACTCTATAGTAGTATCTAGTGACTCGACAGTAGTTTCTACTGACTGCAGTAGTATCTACCGACTTCATAATAGTGAAGAGGAGTCGGAGACTGGTTAAGCACTTCTTTATTTTTCCAACCCACAGCAACACTCATTCCAAAACCAACCCCGAACACGCGTCTCACAGCCCCTTTTAACCCCTCCATCTCCACCCTCGTTCCCAATGCACATCGTCATCTCGCACGCCTGGTCCGGGTGACGTCAGTGCCCTCTAACCCTTGACCCCCGTCTAGTGTATGCCCGTGTGTATGATTGGTGCGTGTTATACTGAGTGCGGAGATTTCATATCTGCGTGGTTCGTGTGCGTGATGGTGGCTCGCAGATCCCTTACATCACCCCCCACCCCCCCTTGAGACAAAACCGTCCTCGGCTCAACAACTGTATGCTTCAGCCGTTCAAAGCCAGCTGCGGCCGGGCGCATGTAATTTAAACAACAACAACAAAACGTGCAATAAAGCAAAAGTAACATAACAAATAAAAGTGCAATAAAGCAAAAGTAACACAACACAATTCCCCCTCCGTCTCCTTGTTAACAAGAGCGCCACCTCTGTCGCAGACTTCCCCCACGATCCAATCCCTCGACCGAACACAGCAGGGTTGGAAGGATGTCCGTGTCCACAGCTGCGACGAGGCGGCGTGAGCGTGAGCGGGTTAAAGGGCCCCATCCTGTGCCAAGTCCTCGGCCAATGCTGCGGCTGTGTCTTCAGACACGGATGCCGATGGGTCCGGTGCTGGCGTCCCGGTCACCTGTAGTCCTGCAGGATGGACAGTGGCTGCATTGTCAGTGAGACGCGTAGCAGGCCGTGAGTATGACAACCTCCTTCCACCCGGCCGAACTGACGATGAAGGTGGTGAAGGTGACGATGCTCGTAGGGGCAGCTCGGCCGCGACGTAACGTTTTAGCCTCGAGGGGTGAACATATCACCTACGCTTTCTCATCTGAATGCGAACACACTGAGGTCGCACTACCTGCAGCACTGTGACCGTTACGAACGTCAGCTTTGCTGACGTCCGTAACGGTACCTGCAGGCAGTGCAGCCAAGCTAGGTCACCCACTGCAAAGGGATCTGCGATCAGCGGCTTAGCCCGCAAGCGTTCGTTCGTAGCTTGTGCAGATGCGGATGCTGCTGAGGCCGCCTTGCGAGCCTCGCGCAAATGCTTGAGCGAGTGGCGGAACGTGGCTGGCCAATCTCCCGCACGCGACGGGACAGGGTGCAACTGTGCCTCAATCGGAGGGCTCGGCTCGCGTCCATACATCGAGAAAAAGGGTGAATAGCCCGTTGATGCATGTGACGCTGAGCGATAGGCCGTCAAAACCCCAGGGATGTGCAAATCCCAGTCTGTCTGCTGGTCATTGACCAAGTGACACAGCATCCCCGAGATGGTGCGGTTAAAGCATTCCACCATCCCGTTTGTGGGTGGTAAGGGGACGTCCGCACCTTCTTGACACCCAGCATGTCACACACCTGTAAAAGCTTGGAGGAAAAGTTTCTGCCCTGGTCTGTCAGCAGCCGCTCCGGAGCCCCCTTGTCAGCGACATACCCATTTACAAAGGCGTCCGCTATGGACGCTGCCGTCTGGTCGGCCAACGGGCAGGCAAAGGGCTATCGTGTAAAGTACTCCATCCCCACCAGTAGGTATCTACTTCCTCGAGGAGTGGTGGGGAAGGGGCCCAAGATATTGAGGCCCACGAGCTCGTTTACCCGGGAAATTTTAATGGACTGCAGGGGAGTGCTTTGCACGACCAGCGGGGGCTTCCTGCGCGCACAGTCCGCACACGCCGATACCCGACGGCGGATATCGGCGGACATGCCCGGCCAAAAATAGCGAAGGCGTAGCGCAGCTTCGGTCTTATGGCTGCCTAGATGGAGCAACTGTCGGACTTGAACATCGGAGCATAGCTGACTCCGCAGGGAAGAGGGCACCACCAGAACTTTATGGTTCACAGTCGCGTTCCAGCGCATCAACAAACCTTCCCACAGGAGGAAAAACTTCCCCGACGTGGGGACATCGTCAGCGCGTGCCGTCTCCGCCAGCCGACGAAGCGGTGCCAAAGCCGTGTCTACCTGCTGCCGGTCCCTCCATTCCCGCAGGGTGGGCCCCAAGTCACTACCAAGCCATACCGGTGGCCCTGCCCGGTCCGTGTCCTCGGCGGAAACCGTCGCCACGATCTCGGGTTGCGCTGTGGCCGGCGGTCTACAGCGTGCGGATCCGTCGCCACAAGCGCACTTAACGGGCGCTGCCAGTCTGGACAAAGCATCGGCGTTTGTATGCCTGATTCGTTTCCGATGCACCACTCGATACGTGTACTCTTGCAGCCGCTCTAACCATCGGGCCATCTGACCGGTCGCTTTGTCAATGCGGAGTGAGTACTGCAATACCTCATGATCCGTCCAAACAGTGACGTCGTGGCCTTATAGGTAGGGCCGAAACTGCTGAACAAAGTGGATGACGGCAAGCAGCTCGTGGCGCGTAACGCAATACCGCTGCTCGGCCTGCGACAAGACGCGACTTCCATAGGCAATGACAACCTCTCTCCCCTCCTGAATATGGGAGAAAATGGCCCCGATGCCCACGTCGCTCGCATCCGTGTCCAGCAGGAAGGTAATCGAAAAATCGGGGTATGCTGGGGGTGGCGCCTCTGTCAACCGCTGGCGGAGTGTCAAGAACGCGTCGGTCTCTGCCTGGCGATGGTAACAAAGTTCTCGGTAATAGGATACAAATCCCACGAATCTACGGACTTCAGACACGGACGTGGGTGTTGGCCAATGACGGACGCACGCCGTTTTGTCGGGATCTGTCGTGACCCCCGACGCATTAACGACATGACCCAAGTATTTAACGGAGGAGCGAACCAGATGGTACTTGGAGGGTTTTAACTTGAGCTTGGCATCACGAATTTTCGAAAACACCTATCGCAACCGGGTTAAGTGCTCCTCGAATGTGCGAGCGAACACCATCACATCATCGAGATAGATGAGGCACGACTTACACTGCAATCGCGCAAGTACCAGCTCCATCAATCGCTGGAAAGTGGCGGGAGCCGTCTGTAAACCCATCGGCAAACAGTTGAAATGAAAGAGACCTTCAGGCGTTCTGAAAGCTGTTTTCGGCCTGGATTTGGCATCAAAAGGTCCAGTGTGGAGAAATGTTTTGCTCCTGCGAGTGCATCCAATGAGTCGTCTAGGCGCGGGAGCGGGTAGGCGTCCGCCAAGGTAACTTTGTTCAGCCGCCTGAAGTCTACGCAAAAACGCAAAGTCTCATCCGATTTCTTAACCAGTACAACCCACGGACTCGTAGATGGCGATATGATATCTGGCTCCATCATCTCCTGCACTGCCCGCCGCACATGCTCCTTCTTGCTAGGACCCATCCTATAGCCGTTCTGCCGAATGGGTGGCGCATCGCCCTAATCAATTTGGTGCTCCATCAGCGTCGTGCAACCAACATCGTAGGGACCCTGACTGAACACGTCTGCAAAGCCTCTCAACAAAGTCCTGAGCTCTCCCGATTCCCTTGCCAACAGATCGCTGTTCTGTGCCAGGAGCGCGTCTATGTCCTCTGCGCCGACCGACGGGCCGTCCAATTGCATATTGTTGACGGTGTGCGCCTCAGAGTTCGAATGCATGGGACTGACATTTGCAAACAAGGTCCCTTCCTGAATTGTAATGGGTATATCACCCGTGTTGAGGACCTGCATGAACAGTGGCTGATTCCTGCGCACGAGCGTGTCAGCTGCTGCTAGGCAATGGCGACCCACCACCGACGGTACTGCAGAGACGATGAGCGGTGCATCCGACCGGGAGGTAACGAGCGGGGTGCGATATCGAAGTAGCAACAAGGCCTGCGCACCAGGCGGGATCGAGACCGTAGTCCTGACCAGCGCCTGAACTCACGAAAGCTGCTTCGGTTCCCTGTCTGGACGCAAAAAATACAAGCGACCCCCCCCCCCCCCCCCCCCCCGATGGGGTTTCCACGCAGCCTTCGTCCGTCAGAATGCGAAGGGGCATGTGACTCAACAGGTCCGTGCCCATGAAGGAGGGAACCGTGAGCACACTGGAGACCAGTACCGGAGCACGTACCTCCAGCTCCTCGATATGGACCGGCACTACCACTTGGCCCATTATCCCCATACTTCCCCCATTTGCGGCTATGTACCTGGCCTGCACCAGTGCGAGACGACGCTGTCCCTCCGGTAACAAGTCAAAGACACGCAGGGATATGATGCTGGCCGACGCACCCGTGTCAACCAACACGCGGACGCTAACCCCTGTCACTGAGCCTACCAACACGGACGTCCCAGCCGTGGCCGCCACCACCCTTCTGGCCAACCGACACCACTTATTAACTGTGTCCGGTCACGGGCCCGGACCGTCAGCGGGAATCCTAGCCGCTGCCCCCGAGGAATGACATGCGTGATGGAGTGAACCTGGGGTGGATGGTTCCGGCCGGGTGTCCGAAGTGTCAGTACTCGCCTGAGTCGAAACGGCCGCGGACCGAGGCTGACGATCCCGGCTGGTCGTCCCCGGCGCACTTGGCCTGCTGCGGCATCCGCGGGCAATGTGTCCCTCTCGACCGCAGCGATGGCAGATGACTTCGTCGGTGACCCGAGGATGATCTCCTGCCTTGCGAGGTGCCCAGCGCCGGGGTCGGCGCTCCGCTTCCCGCGGGATCCTCGGGTACTGCCGCAGGGCCGCCACCGTCTCTCCCTCGTCCTCCTCCGCCGGCAAGAATCACTGCCATTAATACAGTGCTACAGTGAACTGCAGTGAAGTGTTTGATGACATTTTCGTGCAAGATTCACTCCTATTAAATTAACACAAGATACAATTATGCTCTGCTAAATTTTTTTGTAAATATTACAGCTTCCGTCCTAGGATGGGCAAACAAGCTAGTAGTATATATCAACTTTATAATAGTACTAACTTCACAGAGTGTAGTGGTGAAGGCCTAGTCCCGTGCAGAGCCCCCAGCCTCGCCTAGATTGCCCACCCGGCCGAGGTGGCATCTTGGCAGGCTGGGGCTGGGCCGCTACCCACCCCCTCACCATCTCCCCACCCGCTCTACAGTAGTATATACGGACTATAGTAGTCGCATCTACCGACTCTATAGTAGTAACTGCACACATTGGGATGGGGAGAAGAGGACATCACACTGTGAAGAATTTACCTCAGCGTTGTATGTATTTTTTTTGCATTTTTAACGCGAATGAGAATTCCCCCCTCCCCCCACCAATCGCATGTGTGCATTGCTCGGGGCAACCACGGCTCAGCTTTCTCGCAATGGCCATTTTTATTAGAGGCTTTGTACACGTTGATGATGTGCAGCTCCCCTCTCTTGATGCAGGTGGCGTAGGTGGCTTCTGTTTCAGTTGGTGGGAAGGCTAAGCCATTCTTTGGGTGGTAATGGCTCGTCGTGAGGTTGTATCCATGGATGTGGTAGCGACTGGTATGTGTAGGGCATCCAAGACATGGGTTTCTTGGAGCGTCAGGACATTAATGTTATGGGTTTTCATTATGATCGAGAGATTCTCGCACTCTGCTGGGGAGAGTCCTGCAATGTTGAGTTGAAGACTCCTTGTCCCAGGGCCTATCTGGTGCGGTATTTGACCCTGAAGAGGGCCGTTGGCGTTACTTGTATTCTTTTCTCTGAAGACCGGGAGATCGATGATCGATGTTTGTCGTGATTTCTCACAAAACAGTGGGCCGCATGAAGGCTGCCATCTTCCACTCCAGAACAAATGCTATGAACTGCCAGATGTGTATAGGCAAGGATTCCTCTCTGTTCAATACCAGTTCCAGTGTGATGTAAAACTCTATAATACAAAACAAAAAATAATCATTGAGTATTGTTTCGTTTCCACAGTGATACTATTGTTTTGTGTATTACATGATAACATTTCCATGATCACCATTTTTTATGTTTGTTTACCAAGAGGAGTCTCAATACTTTTTCAGGAAGTCCTGCCAAGTTTTTCAGTAGGGGGAGATGTTGCTTTGTGGAATTGAAGTTGAGTAATTTATGGCGTGATTTTTGAGTCATTTTTAAGCATTGGGATGTTTGGCCAATACCGGTTACATTGCATGTTTTAGCTGTGGCAGGAAACTGGAAAACTCGGTGGCAACTCACACAGAACAGGGGCGAACGTACAAACTCCACACAAAGGGGTACCCGAATCAGGAATCAAACTCAGGGCTTTCCTGCTGTGAGGTGCCACCCTGTTGCCTAGTAATGTACTGATTATGTTAATCGAGATGCAATATTGCTGTTTATGTTTTTAAGAGTGTTCCCATCAGTTCTTATGCACTTCAAAACGTTTCAGTTTTATTTATTTTGGTATAGCCCTGTGAGCCATTCGGCTCTTGAATCGGGTGCAACCACAACAAACAAAAAAACACGAACAAGAAAAACATCTTAAAAACATCTTAAAAACAAACGTAGACTTGCTTCCAACATGCACATTTAAATAACTATAAACAATGTGTATCTGGAGTCTGTGAGGTCAAATACATCATACTTGCACTATATTGGGGAGGCAGTTTGCTGTGTTCCATTGTACAGTCACAAAGCCCACTATTCTTCTGACAATCATTAGAGGTTTTGGTAGGGGTATACGCTAATATGCAGTTGATATCCATGTCCGCAGGTGTTTGATTTTGAGCTGACTGCAGATGACATGAAATCCTTGACTTCCCTCAACAAGAACTGGAGGGCCTGCCCAATGCAGTGGTAACTTTGGGAAACACATCACACCGTGGCACCATCAAATCTTGCCACCATCACACAATCACACCCTGCCACTATAACACCATGGCACCAATGTTCTGCCAGGCTGACGGGTGTCATTTGGCCTGAAGGACACTTGGTGTTCGCCGTGTGCCCACTCTCATCTCCTCCGCTTGCGAGCATTTGAGTTATTTGGGGGAGGGGGGGGGTGATGCAGGCCAGCGGTAGCGTATTTTCCTCTTGTTGTGTAGGTTCACAGTGTGAATCCAGCTGTTGCCATGATTAATACTGCGGGTGTATTAACCTCATAAATATGCACCATCTCCACAGTGGATGTAAAAAAATGCTGTGATGTCATTCGCAAGATCCATTTTATGTCAAGGTCATGGCTCAACTAAAAAAAAATTACCAGCAAAATGACTATTGGAAGTTATAGCAAAATCTTGCTATGACCCTCCTGAAAAAGAGTCAAGAGACTCGGTGAGACTTTCTTGTGGGCAGAAATGTAATATTACCAATGTGAGGATTCTCCGGCCTTCATACAATGTCAACATGCCACCACTGATAATGCAAGGTCAATACAATGCAACGTATACCATGCTAAAGCATGGGTACCGACTGCTTTTCCATTCACACATTTATCATAAACACCACACTGCAAGTCACAACACTTCTCTTCTTCCCTTGCACTGCTGCAATTTGGCATTCCTTCCCATCTCTTTTCTCAAGCTATCACCTTGCTTTAAGAACCATGTTAACTATTATATATTATAACATTAATCGTGCTGTTTGTTGCTTATCGCTTGAAGTTTTGGGCCTTTGGCCCTGTGCTCAGCAACTGTGTAACAACATTTTTGGCTATATTGTGTGAATTGCCTTATCGTGTTGTGTTGTGTGTACTCTTGACAGGGCTGTGGACCACAAAGACTACCCATTCAACACTGACTTCTGAACCCAGTTTCAATATTCTATTCTCTCAGCTTCCTGCATGGGTATTATTTTTCTGATAGAATACACAGTTTGGACTTATTCACCACACCAACATGAATTAATACATTAACACCTCACAGAAATAAACATTTCAATTTAAAGCTTTCGTGACTGCAAGGATTCATCTTCTTTGGTTCTTTCGGTAAAGTCACGTAGAATAAGAATAAAATAATACATTGATAAAATAACACAATAATATTCTCACGACGTTTCGGCCACAACACAAGCGGCCTTCATCAGGTGAAGGGATGAGACTGTCTGATGAAGGCCGCTTGTGTTGTGGCTGAAACGTCGTGAGAATATTATTGTTATTTTATTTTATCAATTTATTATTTTATTCTCATTCTAGGTGACTTTACCAAAAGAACGAAAGAAGAGAAATAAACAAATAGATTATTTTTTAAAAAGACGGTCAACTAAGCCCAAAAATACCTCAAATGGGAGTTTTCAACAAACTAAGCAGACAATTCACATCCCACCCACATCTCTCCCTCCACATACAAATATAAAAGTACTTTTTACGCATCCCATTCGCCACAGTCTTTGAAGAGTGCATATTTTCAGCAGCAATGGTTCAATACATACGAACTCTGGACCAATGGCGACATTCACCGTCTCATCAGCAGGGTCAGGCTTGCTTGAGCAAATGCTGAACTGCCAGATCTGTTTTTCTTCAAAGAACCTCTGTTTGATATTATGGGCCCTCCTAGTTCGACACGAACTATTAAATACACAGCACCACGCCTCCACAATTATATTTCCAAGATCAGCAAAAACAAATCGCATAACTTGCAAGAAGGAAAGCAATCAATCTTAAGAGCCAACATGTGCACGTGTAATCGACAGGGTCACCAGTCGCCACTCCATCTAAACTGTTTACATCACATTGCGCATGCAGTCACACTTACGTTGTCGTACCTTAAGTTACTCTTTAGTTGTAGAATTAAACGGCAGTAAAACATCTACCGTATGTCTGCCCACCAGCAGATGAGTGACGGAGAAGTGTGAGGAGCTTGGATTATTTGAAGTGCACAATAAGATAAAACGTGTTGGTGTTAACTGGGCGCTGTATGTGTCGGGATGCTAGCGATGTGTTTCCGATATTCATTCATAAACATGCATATTTGTGTTTTTGCTGGTTGCTATGTTGAGCAAAACTTTCAATAAAGTGTAATTGCAAAGACTGCGAATGTGTAATTATGTGTACGGTAGAGATTGTGAAAAATGACAGCTGTTACAACCAGAGTACTCTACATCTTATATGGACGTGGAGGGCACCATTAGTATGTACAGTACAACTTCGGTTACCAGTGGCCTGGTTATCCGGTGTTTTCGTTTATCCCGGTTGACGGAGCACGAATCACTCTTCCAATCTTCCAGCCATCGCTCAAATCCAGTTCGTGGGGTTTATTCCGTTTCCACCGGATTGGCTTCCCTCGTACGCAGATGAGAGCCATCACACTGACCGCTGCGTCTCATTCTAAAGCCACGGGGGGTTCGGTTCGCCCTGCTGCACTACCGCACGCTGACCTGCAGAGGGCGGCGGCGCGCAGCAGGGCATGGCGCTGTGCTCGCCGCATGCCGTCCCGCACGCCTGTGCTTGGCCTGTTGATGTTCACTGTCGGGAGAGGAAGGGGGGTAAACAGTAGAGGGGGTGTAGAGAAGGAGGGGAGCGCTGTACAGTGCTCCAGAGAGGTGTCGAGGGATCGGTCGTGGCCGCCGTGCATGGATTTCTCAGAGAGCCACGAGGACGCGCTCTGCTCCGCGTCCGTCGCTTCCCGCGCCGGGGACTCGCGGCTCCTCTCGAGGCTGCTGCGCCGAGGCCGCGCCGTGGACGCCGCCGACAACCGCGGCTGGAGGCCGCTGCACCACGCGGCACACGGCGGCCACGACCGCTGCGTGCGGCTCCTGCTGCGGGCAGGTGAGGAGGGGAGCGGGGGGCCACGGAGCCCCCCACAAGGGGTCCCCACCGTGCGTGGGGTCGACACGCGGCTCTCAAGGGGACTCGCTCTTGGCTCGGGTTACCACCCGTTCCGGGTTAACCGGGGATCTGGCCCGTGTTATGTGTTTGGGTGTCGGGGGGTATTCTGGATTCCGGTGCAGCTATGGATCAGGTGATGGTCGGGGGGGGGGGGGCTCTGTCCACCGCAGCACCACAGTTGCACGTGGGTTCACCACAGTTACTCGTGGGTTCACCACAGTTACTCGTGGGTTCACCACAGTTACACGTGGGTTCACCACAGTTACTCGTGGATTCACCACAGTTACACGTGGGTTCACCACAGTTACTCGTGGGTTCACCACAGTTACACGTGGGTTCACCACAGTTGCACGTGGGTTCACCACAGTTACTCGTGGGTTCACCACAGTTACACGTGGGTTCACCACAGTTACTCGTGGGTTCACCACAGTTACACGTGGGTTCACCACAGTTACTCGTGGGTTCACCACAGTTACTCGTGGGTTCACCACAGTTACTCGTGGGTTCACCACAGTTACGCGTGGGTTCACCACAGTTACTCGTGGGTTCACCACAGTTACTCGTGGGGTCACCACAGTTACACGTGGGTTCACCACAGTTACTCGTGGGTTCACCACAGTTACCCGTGGGTTCACCACAGTTACCCGTGGGTTTACCACAGTTACTCGTGGGTTCACCACAGTTACACGTGGGTTCACCACAGTTACTCGTGGGTTCACCACAGTTACTCGTGGGTTCACCACAGTTACTCGTGGGTTCACCACAGTTACACGTGGGTTCACCACAGTTACTCGTGGGTTCACCACAGTTACACGTGGGTTCACCACAGTTGCACGTGGGTTCACCACAGTTACTCGTGGGTTCACCACAGTTACACGTGAGTTCACTACAGTAGGTGACCGATTGATCGCGTGTGGTGGGGTTGAGTACGACTCGCACAATTGATTAGTAACGAATGTGGTGGTGTTACCGTGTTTGTTGTTCACGGCTGGCTCTGTGGCTGGGGAGCTACGTGGTGGATGTGTAGGGGCGCCACGGTGGCTAGGAGATGTTAACTACCTCGCCAGGTATACTGGAGGTCTGTGTCTCTCTCATCATCATTACAGTGGCTAGGAGATGTTAACTACCTCGCCAGGTATACAGGAGGTCTGTGTCTCTCTCATCATCATTACAGTGGCTAGGAGATGTTAACTACCTCGCCAGGTATACAGGAGGTCTGTGTCTCTCTCATCATCACAGTGGCTAGGAGATGTTGACTACCTCGCGAGGTATACAGGAGGTCTGTGTCTCTCTCTCATCATCACGGTGGCTAGGAGATGTCAACTACCTCGCCTGGTCTACAGGAGGTATGTCTCTCTCATCATAATCAAGGTGGCTATGAGATGTTAACTACCTCGCCTGGTATACAGGAGGCCTGTGTCTCTCTCTCATCATCACGGTGGCTAGGAGATGTTAACTACCTCGCCTGGTGTGCATGAGGTCTGTGTCTCTCTCTCATCATCACGGTGGCTATGAGATGTTAACTACCTCGCCTGGTATACAGGAGGTCTGTGTCTCTCTCTCATCATCACGGTGGCTAGGAGATGTTAACTACCTCGCATGGTCTACAGGAGGTCGTGGGTTCGATCCTGACCCTGACGCCTGCTGCTGTGTATTTGGTGCTTGCATGGCTCTCTCCCCGTGGTTGTGTAGATTTATCTCCTGGTCCTCCGGTTATTCCCTCCACATTTAGAATCGACTTGCTTCTAAAGTGTTTGACTGCTGCTATACATTCCCACAAAAGCCACTTCGCTATAAAATATGGCTATCAATTTTTTTACGTCAATATTTTCTACATGAAAATATAAAACATGTTCAAATATATATAAACACTATAAACCCCGCAAAAATGTGTAATCTATGTGTATGTATAAGCTGCCGCTAATGGGTGAATGTGGCAATGTAGCGTATTCTACCATACTTGAGCTGAACGTGAATCTGTATTTTTTGCTAATGGTCCAATTATCTCACGTATAATTTTAAAATATGTTACCATTAACACATTTGCTTAAAAAACTAAGAGTGATGCAGCGAGTTGATACATTCACTCTCCATCACGACCCCTTGTATTCGTCCCGGATATTTTGCTAGCCAGCTCTCTTACTAAAGACAAAGACCCCCGTATAGCCTTAACAGACTGTTGGGGCAAGTGCTGTTAGCGAGCAGCACCTATGAAGGCCGGAACGGCACACGGAGGGGGTGGGTGGCCAGCACCACGGCCGGCCGTCTTTGTCTCCCCAGTGGCGATGTTTTCTACACACCACACCAGGTCCTCGTTTAAGGCTGAGTTGACCTAGGGGAGGCCCACGACCGATTCTGATCATTGTCACCGGTGTTGGCCTTTGAGCAGGAATCGAACTCGGGTGGCAATGTTCGTAGCACAGCGCGCTAACTGCTACACGACCACTCCCCCTTTCCATACCCGTACCCAGCCACATGTTTGCTCAATTCTGTACCAGATAGTCCCCGAGTTACAATGGTCCGACTTACGATATTTCGATCTTACGATAGCGATAGTGATACGACAAAATTGTAAAATATTTTAAATTTCGCGCGGCAGGCAAACACAGCAGTGTACGAGGTACGATACTTGTACGTTGGGACGCTGCCAAGGATGTACGCATCTCCCACCTTTCTATTAAATTGCAGTTCATATAGGTAGGCTAAGAATTTACCTTGTTTTTTTACTTTACATTTTACTGTGCAATACAGTATTGTAATTAATAAATACATACAGTATATCGTTTATACAGTACGGTACTGTAAATTGCTCTGTTTTGCTAAATTATCACCATTAAATTTTTATTTAAAGTTATCGTGACTGCAGGGATTCATATTCTTGGTTCTTTCGGTAAAGTCACGTAGAAGGGAAACAATAAAATAATAAAAATATAAAACAATCAAATTATCACGACGTTTCGACTGCAACACAAGCAATCATCATCAGGTGTGAAAACCACAGCAAGAAAATTTGAAAAAAGTGGCGGTTATTTTTAACGTTAGCACCACGGAGAGCGATTTGACAGTTTGTTCAGATGGACGAGTCCATCTATGTTCGGAAAAGAGGAGGGGGGAGACGAAAATAATGGATGCGGTCTGAAAGGCATCGTAAGCGTGAACAATCAATTAAGACCCTAAATGATTTATCAAATCCTTCCAATGATTGCTAAGCCAGAATCCATCTTCTCGGTTGAAATTGTCTCTGTGTTTGTATATGTGGATAGCCTCATGAACGAATCTCTCATGGTAGCCAGATGGCTTGCAAAGAACCTCTGTCTTGGAGAAGTCAATGTCATGTGAGCCTACTGAATTATAACAGTGATCTGCCACGGCCAAGGTGTTGGTCCTACCGTGTTTTAGGTCTGCTTTGTGTTCACGAATGCGGTCCGAGACATGTCGTTTGGTTTCTCCAATGTAACTACTACCACAGAGGCAACTTAGTTTGTAGACACCAGGGTACTGTATGTCCGGAATCACATCTTTTACAGACAGAACCAGATCACGGATTTTATGTAGTGTGTTGGATCGGACCTGGATCTTGTGTTTATTCAAGATTTTGGAGATCTTTTTTGTAATCCCTGCAATGTAGGGTAAAGTGATGGTTTGAAAGGCTCCTCAAGAGGGTCCTTCTTCATGGTTGGAGTGATAGCTTTGCGGATTGTGTAGTCGGAGTATCCATTAGCCTTAAGAGCTTGGTGTATGTGCTTGAGTTCACTGGCTATGTGTTCCTGGTCGGATATGCATTGGGCTCTATGGTGCAGAGTCTTGATGAGGGAATTCTTATCACCATTCTTTAAGACTCCTGGGTAGGCTAGGCCATCTTCGACTTAAGATATTTTTTACTTACGATGGGGTCGTCGTAACGCATCTCCATCGTAAGTAGAGGACTACCTGTATTGCACAGGCATCGGGCCACATGTCTAGCAGATGTGGCTGTAGCTCCGAAATGACATTGAAAAAAGTAATAACGCAGGGGAAATAAAATGTTTGTATTTTATTTCCCGTTTTATTAAACGTCCTGAAATTTTACAACCTCAAACAACTTTGCTTTGAAAAACACAATATCATGGATGTATTGCTTGGAAAGTAGCATGCATTGTGTGGACATTTTATACTTTTGTAAAGAAGCTCATTGGAGATGTCCATTCTTAAAAAGGTGAAGTCTTTATTTCTAAAGGATAACGTATTTACAACTCCGTGATCAGTCAGCCCGGATGTTTTCCACCTTGTAGCTTGTTGGTCCCTGGGCAAGCGCCCAGACTACAAATTTTCCCGTACGGGTTGAACACTCCCCGTTTCGATATGGTGCTGCATCAAGTCGGTGCACCCTAGGTCATATGGGCCTTTACTGAAAATCTCGAATTCCTGTAGGAGACTTTTCCAGTCGATCTCTTTGCCCTTGGGTCAATTCTGGATTCTGCTGAATTATTTCTTCCGCCCAGGGGGACCCTACCACGTCCTTTACTTCTTATATCCCCCGGTACTACTTTTTCTTCCTGTATTTTGCCTGCGGGGGAAATCTGTAGTGTAACTGCCCACTCAGATATGTTTATAACATGTTTGCACAATCTTTGGTTCCATCTCAAAATAGTGTCCACCGCCGCTAATGAATGCCACCTCACAGTTGGCCCTAGTGGTGATACTATAATCGGTGCGTCCTAACGTGATGTAATTAGCGGTGAGCGATAGGAAATTGAATCAACATTTGATCCAGCGGCGGAATCACCATTGATTCCTTTACCAGGGCGTGTATTCTGGAGGTTTTCCCTGTTTCTGTGTTTGGCTGCAAAAAATATATTAGTCTTCCGGACGGTGTTTCTATACTACCCTGGTCGATTAGTACTCTAATGGGTAACTAACCTAGATAATCAGTTCCCAATAAATGCTAGCGAGGAAGAGACCAATACCGGGCCTGATATACAAATTTCCCCTATGCGAATTTCTGTCTTTACTTTTCCGACAATTCTCAAGCTCCCCCTATTTGCCACAGCAAATTTACTGTGTATTGGTTCTAGGCAACGTTTAGCCATAGGTAGCATGTTGAACACGAGCGTGTATATGATGGTGACTGATGCTCCCGTGTCCACCAATACCTTAACGGGATTTCCCCCTATCACTCCTGCTAGCACTAATGTCCCTGTGGCCACCGCTACAACGTGTCTCGCTAGCCTTTTCCTTTTAGATTTTTATGTCAGCCAAATTTGCCCTACCGTGTCGCACTAGGTCGCTGCGATTGAGTGGTGTGCAGATGAGGATGGCGATGAGGGGTTTGATGATGAGGTGTGTGCATGGTTTGGCCGGGTGCCCGTGGTGCCGCGACTAGCCTGATTCTTGTGAAGTCCCGCTTTGTTGCTCAGAAATTGCTTGCTTGTATCAAGTCGACTTCACCCCGGCATCATCTTGCGATGTTGCCCGGCCTCCCGCAGCGGTAGCAGTTTATCTCGGCTCATTCCCAGGCCCCTCCGCGGGTCTGCCATGGTCGCTGCTGCTGTCCATCGCGACTTGGGCTGCTGAATTCACGGATGGCTGCCACCATCTCTGCCAAGGTTGTTTGTAAATCGCTGCCCATGCTGGGGCCAGCGGTGGCCGCAGACGCCGCTACTCTCGTCGATTATGTTGGTTCTCTGGCTCCTCCGATCTCCGTCACCTGTGCCGCCATCTGGGATGGCGCTCTTGCCTCTTCATGTGCTCAGAGGCATTTCGTGAACCACATGGAGGTCTGGTCGCTCTCCGGTACAATGGGCAGCACAAGGCCGCTCCCCTGGATGAGGCTCCACATTCATTCCGCGACCACCACGTCCCTGGCCGCCTGTCCATCCGTGGGAACACCACCTTAGCGAGCGCCAACAGAGTGCTACGGGATATGCCATCGGCGATTCGTTATCTTCTCGCCGCCGGGTTGAAAATCGTTGCCTGGCGGTAGACGGAGGGCATAAAATCTCTGCCATCTCTTCATATGCCTGCCGTAGCGTGGTGCGTTGACTCTCAGGGATGGTGCAGAAGGCCATCAGCGCTCTTTCATCGAGCACTGTGGGTAACGCTCGGAGGGCCTCCTCTTCATTCCATCCGCTGACTTTGATTGTTGCCTCGAATCGCTTTACAAAGGCCGCCCAGTCACCTCCGCTGGCCGTGAATTCTTTAAGGGGTCCCAGCCTGCGTATTCACTTCGTCGGACCCTGGGTTGGTTCAACGAACAGCCGGGGTGGTAGTTTGGGCGGCGCAGCTTTGGCTTGCGGCCGCAGCTGGAAGCAGCCCCTGCAGTCCGCGGTGGAGCCATTAACGGCGGCCGGGCAGGTTGATCGGCCTTGGCTTGCTGTGCGGCGAGGGGAGGTGCCGGCTACGGAATCTCGTCCCGCCGTACTGCGGGGAAAGGTAGTGGCTCTGGCTCCGGCTCCGGAATCTCGACTTGCCGCGTGGCAAGGGGAGGTGGTGGCTCCGGCCCGGGGATATTGGCTCGCCGCCTTGTGGGGAATAGCGGCTGCCTCGGTTCGGCTCTTCGGACTGTGGGAATCGATGGCTGCTGAGGTCGCGCAGCGTCGGTTCTTTCCCCTTCCCTCTCCTCGATGATCTTCGTCAGCAGCCGATTAATCAACGAGGTAAGACGGTCCACTTTTTCAGCGAGTTGCTTCCAGCCGTCCTGGGAGCTCTCCTGGTTTGGCGGTATTTTTCCGGTCTGCGGTGGGGCCTCCGCCTCCTTTGTTAACGTAGCCACCAGTGGAGTCTGGCTCCCGCTGGTCTCCAGGTCTCAATAACCCAGGGCACTTGGGGTGACGCCTCTTCTTCTACTTGAGCTCCTTTTCGGGTTTTCTTACTGGATACTATAGACAGTATCCCACCGCTGCCACCAGTGTAAATAAGCTCCTTGGAGATGTCCATTCTTAATAAGGTGAAGTTTTTACTTCTAAAGAATAATGTATTTACAATATAGTTTTTTTTGGGTTAGATCGCATAAATATAAATGTGTCGTTAAACGCGCCACCACCTGACACAGCCAACTAGTAAGGTTTGTCACGTAAACAGAACGTGCCAATTCGTTACTAGTACAGCACACCGGTGTGTTGGAGAGTAAATCCACAACATTTACAATCTGAGTACGACGTTTCGCCAGTAATTACAACTAGCATCATCAGGCGGACATCTGTCCGCCTGATGATGCTGTTATGGATGATATTGGTCACGAAAGCCTACGTGTTTAACTAACGTATTTACAACTCCGCGATCAGTCAGCCCCAATGTCTTCTACCTGGGCAAGCGCTCAGACTGTGGCCCTTGCTCCACTTATTTAAACTTTCGGCCCAGCCCTTTCGGAGAGTGCCCTCGACCCCACGATAGCACGTTTCTTTAATTATTATCTCATCGTGTATATCTCGCTGTCCTCTGTACGGTGCCTGTGGCCACCTATTTCCAATCATCTCAACGTATATTATTTATTTAATCATCTATACACCTGTTCTTAATTATCTGAACGTGTACCCTCTAACACTTTCTCCTTTCAGTCCCCTACACTTTATTGAATGTAGAAAATAATTGTAAGCAATCTGCAAACGTAATAACAAATGTCTGTTGTGACGGACATCAGCATTTATCACGTGAACACGTAGCATGATAAATATACCGCCTTGCTGTCCACCATTGCAAGTCAGCACTACATCTGTATTCTGAATGTTCTCTGCATGTGTTTAAACCTTTGGCTCCCACCCCATTGTTCATATTTACAGGACATCATCCCTTCAAGGAAGTTACACTTTTAGTCCAGTTACTATTTCCTGTATAAGTTCAATATTGATTGACTGATCAAGTAACTCCATCACTCCGTAAAGAACAATGTGAGCTACTGAAGTCAATTCGTTATTATTTATTCTGGTTGGGTGTTGACGTAGCCCATCATCCCTCCCCTGAGGGGTTGTTGACTAAACGAGCACCAATTTGTGAGATCAACAGTGCTTGTGCTATGGATAGACTCGCCATAGAACTGCGGAATGTCCACCAGCTCCTGAAGCGGATGATGTGAACGC
Organism: Petromyzon marinus; assembly: GCF_048934315.1. Lineage (NCBI taxonomy): Eukaryota > Metazoa > Chordata > Hyperoartia > Petromyzontiformes > Petromyzontidae > Petromyzon > Petromyzon marinus. Next base: position 12,471,532 of record NC_133695.1, on the reverse strand, counting down.
GGCCACGTTTGAAGGGAAGACGCCGCTGCTCCTGGCGGCAGCTGCCGGTCACCTGGGTAGCGTCGATCTGCTGCTGCGGGCCGGAGCGGAGCCCAGCCGCGCTTCCAGCGAAGAGGAGACGCCCGTGTTTGCAGGTGATCAGAGAGATAGATCACAGTAATTTAATGATAAACTAGTCATAAAACTATGTAAAGCTGATGCTATGGGTCCCGTAGTAACATGCGTGTAAGGAAGTTATTTACAAAAAAACTTCTAAGATAATATATTTTGGGTCTTTCGCTGAAGTAACGTAGACAGAACAATTAAATAATGAAAATAAATGAATAATACAAATATTACGACGTTTCGATCACGTTGCGTCGATTGCTTGTGTTGCCTTCGAAACGTCGTGATATTTTTATTATTTTGTATTCACTTTATTTTTATTATTTTATTGTTCTATCTACGTGACTTTACCGAAAGACCCAAAGAATATGAATTCCTGCAGTCATGAAAGCTTTAAGTCAAGTGCTAAGAGAATGTTATGGGTCTGACATTCAGGCTCAAAAGTTTGTAAATTCTGATTCACGGGTCCCAGCTCCCACTCATTACGCTTTCTCCTTACATCACACACTCAATACGATTTGGTTTCCTGTTATATTATCCTGCACCATTTTGTGGAATGGATAATCTTACAATTCTTAAAGATAGAGTTATTCTCCATAAGAGGATTACAAAACCCTGGCCCATAAGAAACACCCAATGGGCATGGTTTGTTCGATAAAAATGTTGTCTGTTAAATAACTTTTTTCTTTTAAGAATCAATTGACTAGAATTGAAGTTTCCCTTGGACCTGACACAAATTGTACTGTAGTTGCCAATATAATTTGCCCACATCTTTTTTAACATGTAATATTTAAATTATATATGTTAGTTGTAGAGCTCCAGGGCCTGACGACCAGGATTTGTGCCATTCCTGATCCCTAAGGGATTTACGGAAGGGTAATGCGTACATTTCCATAAGATCATCTGCTTCGTCAGGGCCAGCCTTAAGTCCACTTACGTCCACACGTGCGCTTCTACAAATACAAGCACGCACAGACACACATCCACGTGCAGATACACATAATCACAAATACCCACATAATCACAAATACCCACCAACACACTCACAAACACACTTAAAACACAAACACACGTACACAATTACAGACAAATGCTCCCCCCCCCTCACAGACACGCACTGTCGCAAATAGACAAACATCCCCCATATAGCCTAATCAGGCCCGAAGAGCACACAACAGATACACACAACACACATCTTTAGGACCCTTTTTGCCAGTATCAAAATGATTAAAAAAGAATAGGCTTTATCCTATTTTGGCAAGAATTACAGGTTTTAAGATATTTAAACACCAAAGAGATACTTATCACAAGACATCAAGTCTGCATTGTGGTAAAACATGCAACCAAACATGCGTTGATAATGTAAACATTCTTGATTTGAAGCTTTCGGGACTGCAGGAATCCATACTCTTTGGTTCTTTCGGTAAAGTCACGTAGGTATAAAATCAAATAAATCACGACGTTTCGGGCGCAACACAAGCGTCCGGCCTCCACCAGAGATCAGTCTCCTTTATGGCCTTGTCTCACCAGTGTTAGACCAGAGAATACCAAAAGACTAACGACCAAAGGCAATGCAAATTCGCTTTATGCGGCAATTTTCAGATACGCAACCCCCGCGTTAAACGAGAGCTTGCTCCATATATCATTTTTTACACAGTTGCTGAGCACAGGCCCAAACGCTTGAAACGTTACGCAACCAGGAACAAACAGCACTGTCCAAGTTTTAATAGATAAGCGAGGTTACAAGAGTTTGAGGAAAGATGTTGGGAGAGAATTCGAAAGTGGACCAATGCGAGGGAAGAAGCAGAAAGAGAAGTGTTGTGACCTGCAATGTGGTGAGTGAGTGGGTGAGTGAGTTGTTGTGACCTTCAGTGAGTGAGTGGCGAGTGGTTGAGTGATTTGTAGTGATGTGGTGGTTGAACACTAAATGAGATGAGGTATTAAGGAGATTCTGTGACAATTTAGCAGGTAAAGCAGTCAATACACCTGCTTAAGCATGGCATATATAGGACTGATTGGACCTCACATTCTCAGTGGTAGAATGTAAGTAAACATTAAAGGAATAGCAACTGTTTGACTATATGAGGAATGGAGAGGCCACACATGTTGACACGTAGAGAGAAAATGAAAGTGGGCATATACTGAGTACCTGTCGTGGTGGTTGATTTGCAGTGGATGAGATGAAACTGTGGTAGTGCTGTGCATGCGTATTAAAGTAAATGATGCACGTTATATTGTCGTACAGGGCATAATGCAATAACATTGTAATACAGCGTTGAATGTTTATTTGCTGCGCAGCCATTGGTGGAGGCCACGTTGCTGTGGTGAAGGCTCTGCTGAGGAATGGGGCCAAGGTGAATGGGCCTCAGTACTGGACAGGGTGGACATCTCTCCACCAGGCCACGTGGAAGGTGTGAGGACTGTTTTAAGCGTTACATTCATAGTTTTCACTCTTCCAATTGTTAAAATCCAAACGTTTACCAAAACATCGCTTAACACTGATGAGTCCCCATTATGTTGGGTAGAGTTGCCACTTGTGAAGGCAATTTCTAGACCACAAGAAGCACTATTGTGACCATAGCTGTCATTGCCTCCTGCTGCCTTTACATTGATAACCCTTCCTTATCACTCGTATATAGATACTATCGTAGTTACCGTTTCATTTCATCCTTACTGTGTTCACCACACTGCAGGTCACAACAACACACTCGCCCCTCACTCACACGCTCATTCACCCATTCAACCCACTCACTCACTTACCCACAATGCAGGTCACCTCACATCCTTTTGTGCTTCTTCCCGCGCACTGATCCACTTGGAAATTTCCTCCCATGATCTCTTTTCCCAACCTAAAACTAAACTATTTTTTATTTTACTGGGTACGGCCCACTGAGCTGTTTAGCTCTTTTTCTAAATCAACCTGGCCGCAAATGATAGCTCAATAAAGTTAGTTATCATGTGGTAAATGATAGCAGTCAAATACTCTTGAACGCATCTTTCTAAATGTGGAGGGAAAAATCAGAGGACCCGGAGAGAGATCCACACAACCACGGGGAGAACATGAAAACTCCAAATATACAGGCGTCAGGGTCGGGATCAAACCCACGACCTCTGGCATACCAGGCGAGCGAGTAAATATCTTGCCACCGTGGCTGTTGTAATAACCTTGCTCAACTCAAGACTCGTGTTAACTTATATCCTTAGTTCTTTCGGTAAAGAACTAAGAATATGAATTACTGCAGTCACGAAAGCTTTAAATCGTGTTAACTTGTTTCTATTGTAATTGTGAAGTGATATTATGTGCTGGCCACTTGGCATTTTGGGCCTGTGTTCAGAAACTGATCAAATAATGTCATCATCCACTGTTGGATGAAGGCTTAGCATTGTCGCCACCTCTGATGATCCTGCGATGTAACAATCCACTCGCACCTCCACGTGGACTTATTTAATCCTTTCTGATTGTCTTTGCAATAGACGTCTCGATTTCTTTTTCGAACCCCCTTGTACATGGCCTTTGTTTTGCTCTTATTTATCCTGAGTGCAACTCTGCAGCCTTCTCTGTTGAGTTCTTCTGGAGATAAATCACATTGGACGTTAAAATGACTTTGTCGTCTAAATCAGAGATGGTGAATGTTTTTCTTCCTTTGATATTTATAGCTTTCACACTCTTTGGTTCTTTCGTTAAAGTCACGTAGATAAGAAAATAAATAATAGATCATTATGTTTCGATCGCAACAACAAGCAATCGTTTTCAGGTGAGAGAGAGAAGCATGCCGTTGTGACGAGGCATTATATAGATCCGAGAGGGGGCAGGGAGGGGAGGCCGTAACAGGCGAGAGGGTGGGGGTGAAATTCAAAGAGGGCTTAGGTGAGAGATAGATCCGAATTTCACCCCCACCTCACAACGGCATGCTTCTCTCTCTCACCTGAAGACGATTGCTTGTTGTTGCGATCGAAACGTCGTGATCTATTATTTATTTTTCTATCTATGTGACTTTACCGAAAGAACCGAAGAGTATGAATTCCTGCAGTCACTAAAGCTTCAAATCAAGATTTATAGCTTTGTTTTTCCAAATTATCTTCTCATGCCCTGTAAATAACTTTGGCAAAAGCACGTCACTTTGATCGACTCCCGGTTTAACATGTATTTTGGTCCTTTCTTCATTAGTGTTACTAAGAAACTACATCTAACTTGCAGTCTGACTGCTGATGAGACATGGAATGCCCAAAATGTCCCAGAGTGTGCTTATGTTGAATGAATGCATTGACATATTGCATTTCAAGAAAGTCTTGTGGCTAATGGGATGTATGTTAAGAACACTTATTTTCATGTAGAGGGACAGATATGGGAAGGAGGCCTCTAGTCTGCCTATTATGTTTTTTGCTCGTTGAAATTGGTAAAAGAGTCAAATTGTCGAGTTAGCTGGACAAACAAACATGCATACATGAAAGCTTCATTGAATTTCAAGATTATTTTTCAAAATGATCCTGTCGAGTTTTGCAGTAGTGGGAAGCATTAATGTATGTGTGATGCTAAATGAGTAATTTCCAGGAAATGTTTCAGCATTTGGGATGTTGGACCAATACCAATAACTTTACTCTTTGGTTCTTTCGGTAAAGTCACGTAGGTAGAAAAATTAATAGATCACGACGGTTCGATCACAACACAAACAACCGTCATCAGCTGTGAAACAAACACAGCAGGAGGACTGCTGACGTCAGAAAGAGCTGCTGCAGCAAGAGTTTATATAGGATTTTGGTGGGCTCAACCCAAGGGTAAGTGGGCGGAGCTAGAGAAGGAATTTGTACGTGAACCTTGATTTGAAGCTGTAAATGTGAGAGATTAGCATGTCAATGTGAGACGGCCCAGCCACCGGAGGTGTGCCAATGAGAAGATTAGCGTGTCAATGTCAGAGAGCCGGGCAACAGGAACAAAAAAAAGAGTATGGATTCCTGCAGTCACGAAAGCTTCAAATCAAGATTGAACCAATTACTTTGTGTTTTTTAGAGTGCAACGTGTTGGAACTAAATTCATTCACATATTTCTCCTCGGCTGGATCGCTCATCATCTGTTTAATCCTGTGTCATCCGCAGGGCCATGTGGAGCTGTTGCAGTTGCTGCTGGAACGTGGGGCACGTGTCGAGGCTCGGGACGACTATGGCATCACACCCCTCTTCCTGGCAGCCCAATATGGACAGGCTCCCTGTCTCAGGATTCTCTTGCAGCACGGTAAGCTCACCTCGGACTATGCCAACAGCACATCAAACACTTTGCACAAACACAAAATGTAGCCACATTTTTTTTATGTTGCTCTGTCTCACAGAATTTGGCTTTCCACCTTCCCATGGAGTAAACCTGGATATATTTATCAATCAGTGTAGGCTTATTAAAACTATCAAAACTTAAATTTATTGTAATAAAGTTCAAGGCAATGCCGGTACAAGATCTCGGTACAAATCAATTCCTGCCACCCAAACACAGATGCCAATTCCCAGCCTTTCCTTGTCTAACCTTGATAGGTAGCTACTCTCTTAACAGCAACGATAGCTCTGCTAAATGTATCCTGTAATGTATCACTGTGGAGGCAAGCTTTGGTGGATCGCACGTACACACTCATGACACTCCCTTCCTGCCCATGGGCTTCGATATCGGCATCTGCTGGCTTGCCAGGGAACAGCAGTACAGTCTTGCAGACCACCGGTTGGGATCCACTGCCTCGTGTGGTGAGATATCCGGCGCTCACTACTGAAGTCGTGATGTACACCATCCTGCATCATTTGTGCACGCAGGCCCTGATGTGAATGCAAAATCCAAGGACTGGGCGACTCCACTTTTCATTGCGGCGCAGGAGGGCCACACCGAGTGCCTGCGGCTGCTGCTGGACAATGGAGCCCAGCCCGGCCTCCCCTGCAACGAGGACGGCTGGCAGCTGCCCCTCCACGCCGCTGCTCAACGCGGACATGTCCAGTGCGTATGGCAGGTGTATGGGCATTGGCCGGAGAGGCTAGATAGAGACTCGACTCGAGAATTGTAAACAAGGTCTGCACCGATTACAAGGTTGCTACTTTATTGGCCAACCAGGTGGCTCTACGGTGGAGTGATGAATAAGTTAGGCATAGATGATTGGACATCTGTTAAAAAAGAGCTTATTATCTCATCGAATTCCTCCAGTATAAATAAATATTCCGGTTCTGATGGTACTTACTGATAAACAGTGACTATGATTAAGTAATAAACAGTCAAGTCAGAGTGATTTTATGCTTATAAATGAGCATTGAGGTGATGCTAATCTTTTTATAACTCTGAGCCAGTGGAGGAAATTATGTATTTCTATAGTGGGAACAAGTCTCTCTATAGGAAAGCCACTGTTTATTTCCCCAAAAAGTTCCACTTATTTCATTGAGCAAACCCCACATACAGGATTTTAACTCATGCCCTTCCAATTGTGAGCCATTCACTCTCCTGCTGTGCCACCCGGTCTGCTTATCTGACGTGTCAGCAAAATGAATATGTATTTGCAGTGTAATGAGTCCACCAGACGAAGGTTGAGATGACACACTCCTCTTTATTCTACACGAGCTCACGCTGCGTGCGACCACTCCACTCCAAATCCCACCAGGAAGCGCTCCGTTCTCCCTGCCTCATCCGGTGACGTCACCACTCCCCTCCTCAGCGTTCCCTCTCTCTCATGCCCTGCCTTCTCTTTCCTTTTGTACGTGACGTCATCTTTAACAATAACCTAGGTCCCTTGGGTATTTCTATCCCTGGATTGCTTAAGTATTAACACGACAGTAGCAAAGCGTAATTTTTACCCTCGATAAGGCCGCACATCTCTCTCCTGGCTACAGAGTTGAATCTACATGTTCTGGTCTGCTCAGGTTGGTGAGCTTGTTGCTGCCGATGACGGACGGCGGTTGCGGGTGGCAGCCGGGAGCCGTGAGCCCTGTGTATTCGGCCACGCACGGAGGGAGTGGAGGTTGCCTGCGCTCCTTGCTTGAGGCCGGGTACAGCCCGGACGCACAGCGCTGCCCGCTGCTGGGGCTCGAGTCTCCGCTGCATCTGGCGATCTCCAGCGGGTACGCATCTCCCACGCGTCTCCCACGTGTCTCCCACGCGCTCCCTGCCACTATCCTGGCAATAATCTGATCATTCCCAGTGATGGTGCTTGTGTAGGCACCCTGTGGATAGCCACCTGTCCGGCATTGACCCGGACAGATGGCACTGAGAATTGGCATACGTCAACGAATTGGCAGCTGTGTTTCGGGTGGCAAGAACTAATTTGTACTGAGATCTGGTACCGGTATTGTGATGAACTTCATATCAGGACACGGAATGGTTCTGATAGAGCTAGACCGATTGAGAAAAATATCCAGATTTGCTCTGGTGTTCCTCCAAACACTAAACTTTGTACGTAGTGGGAGCGATGGCGCAGTAGTTACCGTGCTGCATTGCAAACTTGGCGGCTTGAGTTTGATTCCCTCTCATGGACAATAACAGTGATGAATATCTGAACTGGTCCTGGGAATCCAGGACAAACTCAGCCTTTGGTGCTGTGTGAAAACATCGCCAATGGGAAGACATATGCGGGAAACCAGGTTTCCAGCTACACCACCTCCTCTTGTTCCATTTTGGCATTCATAGATGCTTAACAGCTTTTGCTCCAACAATCTTAAAAGGTCTACAGGGAATCTTTGTCTCTGTCTTTGTTCCTCTAAACTCCTAATGTTGTGCCTACAAAGACAGCTGTTATTTCTGTTTTTTATTGGCCGAAGGCCCTTACCTGGTTTTAAACATGAGTACTTAAAGTGAGGGGCGCCACGGTGGTGAGATGTTATCTCCCTCACCTGGTATGCAGGAGGGTTCGATCCCGACCCTGAACGCCTATATATTTGGAGTTTGCATGTCTCTCTTCCAGTGTTCATATAGATTTCTCTCCGGTTCCTCCGGTTTTTACCTCCATATTTAGAAACGTGTTTAAAGTATTTGGCTGCTATTAATTTCTACACTATGATAAGCCACTTTGTCGAGCTATCAGTTGTGTCCAGGTCGCTTCTGAAAAGGAGCCATATAGCTCAGTGGGCCTTGCCTGGTAAAATAGAAAAATTATTGTTTTGTTTAAATAGTTTATAGTTGAATAGTTTTAGTTACGTGTTTGCCTTCAGCATAAAGGGCATTCTGTTAAAATACGATTATAAACCCTATTTTATTGCATCACTTCTAAATAATTTGAAACTAATTCTCGAGACACTGATAACTTCCAATAGTTTACATTTATTACAATAATATTTGAATAAAAAACAGCTCGATCTGTTCACGCCATTCTCCCTCTGCTGTCTATATGCACACTGTCAGCACTTGAGACAATGCATCACTGATTTCATTGACCTGATAAAAGCCTTTGACACAGATGCCCACAGCATCTTACATTCGAGATTACTCCTCTGTGAAATTTGCTCAACCGTTGAGCCTCATATCCCATTACAGGAATCTCCTGCTATATGTAGGGGATGCATTATTGGAAAATGCTACTTAACCTCTAATATTCACAGAGACATAATGTTAAAATCAGGGGTTGCATTCCAAGCCAACATTTCCAGAAGAAAGTTGCTCAATTAAATTTCATGAAGTATGTAAAATAGCATATGATTATAAGTTAACATACATTTGAACTCATGATAAATATAATTGATGAAATAGCACTTAGATTTGATTTAAGAGCTTGCTGATCAAGGCCTCTTGGGGTGAGCTTTGGTCGAGTTATGCAGAAGCAGAAGGGGCATGATCACCCGCCTCTTCATCTGACGATGAAGCTGGAGCCACAGGAATGTTCACCAGTGAAAGCTGCCTCTCCTTTCTGAACCTTCTGGCGTGATTGTCAAATGTTTAAAACAACTGCTTCCAAATAAATACAAGCCTCTGCCAATACATTTGATCATCAATTATATATCCGGCGCGCGATTAACCGGTGGTTCCGGGCCGATCCTGCGAAAACAGCAAAACCACTTAAAAGGCTGTGTAACTAGTCCAGCGATCGGCACCATGTGCATGACAAGAAAATGTAGCTATGCTTGATTTCAGTGTTGAATATTATAGACAGTATATTATGCATTACATACAACTTAAACAATTAATATACCGCACATAAATCTTGACTTAAAGCTTTTGTGACTGCAGGAATTCTTATTCTTGGGTCTTTCGGTAAAGTCACGTAGATAGGTTCAAATAACATAGCAAAAAATAACAAAAAACCATGACGTTTCGATCACAACACAAGCGGTCGTCTAAAAGGAAAAGGGGGGTTAGCTTCCAAGGCAAACTGTTTATAAGGGTTTGAAATGGGCGTAGCCCAAATGTCAGCAGTCAATGATAATGTAAGTGGTGGGCAGCCAACCCGACGGTGGTTGGTTTTCCACCAATCAAAGGGCTGCCAGGTGAAAATTAGCATGTTTAAGAGAGATGAGCATGTTATCGTAGAGCCACAGTCAAGGGGTCGGCGTGCGAAGTGACTGTGAAAGCGTAAGTTTGAAATGGGTGTAAAGCATAACTAACATCGGAAGGTGGTAGGATTGGAACATCATAGCCAATTATGACTTAAACTGGTTGATAACGTCCCTACAATGATTTCTCAGTTTGTACCCATCTTCTCAGTTGAAATTGTGTCTGTCTATATATATGGATGGCTTCATGAACGAATCTTTGTTGATAGCCAGTGTTCAGTGTTATAATATGCGTTACGGTTCAACATAAAAGGGAAGTATTGTTAAACTCTAAAATAAGAGGAAATATACATTTGCTGAACCCAAATAGTTCCGTGGTTCGGTTTTGCAAATGAGAGTTCACTTTCGCAAGTTGGATGGTTCAAAATCAAGCTGTTATAATAATAATGCAATTTATAACGCGCGCAAATTTGCGGATGTAACGGCCGCAACTCAAAGGCGTGGAGCCAAGCTCAGAGTCTCTCGAAAGCGTGGTTGTAGAGGTGAGTTTTTAAGTGTCTCTTGAAGGAGACGATTGAGGTGATGCTGCGAATGTGCAGAGGGATTGCGTTCCAGACTGTTGGAGCAGCCACCGAGAAGCGGCGCATAGCCATGACCATCCGGGATCTTGGTATCAAGAGGAGGTCGTGAGTCGCACTGCGAAGGCATTTGTCGTGTGCTGTGCTGAAAGTTGTCAATAATGAAGAGAGGTACGGGGAGCAGGCAGATGTGAAGGCATGGGTGGCAGAGGCAGGCAATCTTGTATGTGACCCTGCTGGCAATAAGTAGCCAGTGGAGGGCACGGAGACAGGCAAGTGAGTCGAGATGGGGATGGGTGCGGCTAATGACGACACGTGCCAGGTTGTTTTGTAGTCTTTGAAGTTTTTTTAGGTTGCCAGAGGAGGACCGGACTAGGACGGAGTTGCAATAATCGAGGTGACACCCTACTATGCAATATGCCAATGTGTTGGCAGTTTCAGTGTAGATGAAAGGACGTAGGTATCTCAGAGCCTTCAGGTGAAAGTTACATGAAGTGATGATATTATTGGTTTGACGGTCGAAGGATAAAGTTGAATCTCGGATGACAGAGGTAGCTGAAGTGATCAGTGAACCTGATGCTGTGATCAAAGATGTGTATGTGTTTTGGGAGCGCTGATGAGTTGAGACGTTGCCTGGTACCTAACATGATGGCCACTGATTTTGACGGATTAAGGGCAAGGTTGTGTGCAGAGAACCACTGTTGCAAGGCAGAGGTGCATTCCGAGAGCCTCTCCAATCCAGACGCGTTGGTAGAATTGATGGCGGTGAACAGAATAGTGTCGTCCGCATATGAGTGGTGCTTAACACTGAAGCTTGCGATGAGGTGGCCGATCGGGGAAGTGTAGGCTGTGAACAACAGGGGACTGAGGGCGGAGCCCAGAGGGACGCCACAACGCTTTTGTTTCAGGAGATGTGGACAAGCCCACCCTGACTGAGGATTGCCGATCAGAAAGGTACGACAGTATCCACTTGAGTGCTGAGCCACATATACCGAAGTCGGATTTCAGGAGGGAAGTAAGGAGTGAGTGGTTGACGGTGTCAAAGGCTGATTAAATGTCCAGACTTACAAGTGCAACGATGGAGCCGGAGTCAATAATCATAAAAATGTCATCGAGCACTCTGGTGAGTGCTGTTTTTGTGGAGTAGTTTTGACGGTAAGCTGACTGGAAGGAGCAGTAATTTGGGGAGGAGGTGATGTGTGGTTTTAGCTGGGCGAGAGCGAGTCTTTCGAGGAGTTTGAGAGGTTCGAGAGATTAGTGATGGGACGATAACTAGACGGGTCATCAGGGTCGAGACTTGGTTTCTTTAACAGGGGGGTAACCAGGCCAGATTTGATGTTGGACGGAAAACACCCCATAGAGAATGAGGCATTTGCGATGTTCCTGATCATGATGGCGAGTTCCGGAGGACATTGCTTGAACAAGGAACCTGGGAGGACGTCTAGTGGAGATGACTTCATGTGAAGTGATTAAATCAAAGAGAAAACGTCTTTTGAAGACTCCGGCTTCAACGTGGTTAGAAAGGTGTCTAGGTGAGTGCTTACAATTTCAGAAAACAGGAGCCGGGGTACAATTGTGCGATGTGAGGGAAGACGTGCAGGAGTTTGCGATGGTGATCAGCTTGTTGGTGAAGTAAGTTTTAAAAGAGTTGGCAAGTTTCAGTGAGGCCAGTGGATCGCTAAGATGAGGGACCGTGGTGTTACCAGGGTGTAGAAGATCCTTGAGGGTTTTCCAAAGGATGCGTGGTTTTCCGGTAGCTCTTTTAATGCATTCTTCAATGTAGGAGGGACGTGAGGCAAGGATAAGTTTGTTCGATTTCCTGCAGGCAGCTCTGTAGGTAACTCGATCAGCAGGAAGACCACTGTGGAACTCGATCCTCTCAAGGCGCCTCCTGATTCGCTTAGCAAAGATGGCGTCTGTTGAGAGCCAGCGAGTGTCGTGGGAAGGCTGCCTCGTGGTTCGTGGTTTTAATGGTGCCATCTTGTCCAGCACCGCCCTCAGGTCAGCTTCTAGTTGAAGAGCGCAGACAGTTCGCTCGGATGATGGGGATAACATTGAAGGCGAGTTTGCAAGGAGGTGCTGTAGAGTGGAATACATGATACCCTTGAAATTACGGGAGTGGCAGGTGATTTTGATGGTGATTGGCTTGGGAATTTGAAGGGAAAATAGTATGAGGTGGTGGTCGGAGTAACCAGTTTGGGAAACTCCCAGTGCAGTGATGCATCGATCCTCGTCAGGTTCCAGAACCAGGTCGAGCATACTCTCAACATTTGTTGAGGAAGCTCTTGTGGGGCCTGAGTTGGTGATGACCAGGTTATGGCAGGCCAAGGTTGACTCGAGGTGGCTATCAATGGAGGCTGGGGTATTGCCGGAGCAATTGAAGTCTCCAGTAAGCACGAGCCTGTGAGATGGGTTTGGAATGAGGTAAAGAAATTCGGAAAGCTCGTTTAAGAAGGTAGTGATACCGCCATCTGGAGGGCGATCGATGGAAATGAGGTAAAAGCACTCGGTGTTAGTAGTGAGGGACACGGACTGGACCTCAAAGGTGGCGGGAGCCATTGGTAGATAGAGCTCTTAATTTTCAAGTGTGCATTGTAGACGACCGCTAAGCCACCACCCCGCTGGTTAGTTGCGCGAGGTTTGTGAAGATCCTTGTATCCCAGGGGCGTGACTTCCAAAGAGATGGCTGGCGCGAAGTCTGGCCTGCACCAGGTCTCGGTAATAAGCAAAGGTCGATGTGGTGGTCCGAGATGATATCGTGAATCAGGGCTGATTTGTTGGTAATGGAGCGTGAGTAAAGTAGGCCGAGGCGCGGCGTCGAGAGGTCAGAGGAAATAGCTGGTTGAAGGTTGACCTGTGAACAGCGGCCCCTACCGCCTCTGCAACCACGGTGCCGATGCAGTCTCTGACGTTGACCTCTAAGAAGCCCGAGGCCAGAGAGCGTCCTCAGGAGCGGGGATTCCAGGTGCAGGTGATGAAGAGATGGTGCATTGTTGAAGCCCTATTATATCAGCCCATGCTGTACACGCCTACGTAAACACTCGTTGAGCATCTAAGCGGGCGGACACGACCACGCACGCGGCACATACAATGGAGCGGCCAGAAGAACACGAGGTCCAATGGAGTAGCTGACCACGCGCTATGCTCCAGCTCGCAGGTGATGCAGCCAACTATTGGGCGGCGGTTGAACTTACTAAGCTCGGTCCGAATAGGCAGCTGGACATATGGACAGGTTTGTTCGTATCTCTGAAAGTTGTAATTATAGGAGTCCCTGTACCATCAAATTACTCAAATGGGATTATGCATAACAGCAGCATCGCCCCCTACTGCAAAACAACTTGACACTCAACCTTTCCTCAGGAAACAAGCTGTTACCCCTATTTGCCATTTCCCGCAGCTCCTCCCAGCTGGTGGACATCTTATTGGAGTTTGGTGCAAGTGTGACGACCTCGCACCTGGAGCTGAGTGTGAGGACAGGGCGGTGCCGTCTTCTCAGCCGCTTGCTGCAGAGTGGCTGTGCCCTACCCTCCACCTGCGATGCCGCGAGCCGCCTGTTCAGCCGGGAGGTGTGCGCTCGCTCTGGGAATGGACTCTACCGTCATTGGCTGCCACAGCTTCTGCTCGCTGGGTTTGACGTTCAACTGCTGCTCCGCTGCCCTGACCGGTAACATAGCCCTCCCCCTGAACGCCATGGACACTTTTACGTTGAGAGGGAATAACGATGAAGATTTGTTTTTGATGTTGCACCTCTATGCCGGGCATCTTATCTGATCTGAACACATTTGGAAGGGCACCCCAGTGGCAACTGTCTTTTGGTCATAAGGTAACGAGCATTATTCATTAGCTGATGGTGATTCCTGTGTACAAATTTTAAACATTTGCAGGTAATGTTCATTTGCCTACTTTTGCAAATGACGTCACGGAATCTTGTAATCCGTCTGTGCAGCAGAGGGTGCTTAGCATTATGATTATCACTCCCACAGTATTAATTGGGGCGGCCTCTGCATTTGAACTGTGAACCTCTGCAACAAAGGGCGAACGCTCGACTGCGTGGACATTTCACCGCCCGCAGTCCACAAGCATTGGATTAAGCAATCCTGATTGCTGGTGAGACACTCATTGTCGAAACCAGTCTACAATTGTATTGCATTGAACCACTGCTCCTGAAAATATTCACTCCCAGAAGGCTGTGTGGCTAAATGGGATGTGTAAATTTAAACCAATTGTGGAGAGACAAATAGGGGAATAGGCGTTTAATTATAAACACGAGCTTTTTTGCCCATCCTAGGACAGAAGCTGTAATATTTATGAAAAATTGAGCAGAGTATAATTGTATCTTGTGTAAATTTAATGGCAGTGAATCTTGCACGAAAGTATGTCATCAAAAACTTCACTCCATTTCACTGTAGCACTATATTAATATAAGTGAATCTGGCATAAAACGAAGTCGTAAAACACTTCACAGCAGTTCACTGTAACACTATTAATGCCAGTGATTCTTGCACAAAACTACGTCATAAAACACCTCACTTAATGTCACTGTAGCACTGTATGTAACTGACCTTCAATTTGTTCAAATTCACTGCTCTGATACTTTATTCTCTTCTGCTTTCGGTCGCTGGGGTTGAAATAAAATGGAAATCGATACAATATCTGGAAAATCACCGAGAAATGTCTATTTTACCATAATGTAGAAGCATAAATTAGACTTACATTTTGTCTGAAGTGCTGAAGAAATAAAGACACCAAATCCATTTTTTTGCTGCGAAGAATTATTTATTAGATTCACTTTCAATAAAGAAACGTCAAACTTAAAGTGAATTTGCGAAAAAAAAAAACATTTCTTTACACTCGACCTTCTTCTGCGCGAGTGTAAAAATCCACCCACTCATGAACATTAATGACGGGGGGGGGGGTGCGGCATGTGGAGTGATGTCACGTGCGGGACACAAACAGACATTCTTGGCTCATTATAGTAGTAATTCTCCACAAGGACGGTTCATTAGTCTGTGACGTAATTATGATGATATAAAAGAGCACACCATTACTTTTGAGTTGTAACTTATTTTTATATAAAACCAGATAGGGAATACAATAATGCAGTCACCTGAAACCTGATACATTACTCGTGTACTTGACTTTTCTCTGAACTGATAACGGGATGGTTTTCAGTGTAAAATCACCCCTCGTTTAATGTTCTACTTTTTAACAACATTGCATGAATGCTTTGGTGACTTGTGCTCTCATTGTGTGGCTACAGGGTGGTGATTCTAGACATGGGCGCCTTGACCTTCTGTTTGGAGTTTACAGATCACCGCAATTCGGATGTGTCTTGCATTGGAAATCATCCACTCCCAGGAGACACTGACAGAGAACTTCAACACAAGTTTGGTAATGCTCTATTTGTATTGTACACTTGGAGTGGCTGGGTGTCAGAGTTTAGCAAAGGTTCCTCTACCATTGACCATGTACATACCATGGAATAGACCGATGAAAATTAATTACCATTCTGGCTAGGATTTTTAAGACTGAAAAAGCATCAGACTGTAGAATGTATGCAGTCATCTAAGTGCATACTCAAGTTAGAGTCTTCATATTGACTGTTAGGAAAAGTGGTGGTGAGCTGTTAACTACCTTGCCTGGTATGCAAGAGGTTGTGGGTTCGATCCCAACCCTGACACCTGCATATTTGAAGTGTGCATGTTTCTCTGCCTGTGGTCACATTGCTTTTTTGCCACGTTCTCCATTTTTTCACTCCACATTTAGAATCAACATGCGTTTAGAGTATTTGGTTACTAAAACTCTGCACATTGTAAGCCACTTTGTTGGCATTTGTGGCCAGGTAGCTTTTGAAAAAGAGCTATATAGTTCAGTGGGCCTTACCTGGTAAAAAAAAAAATGTTTTAACATAGTGGGCTTGGGCAGGACACGATGGCCGGTGGGCAAGAATAACTACTGAGTGGGAGCCAAAGGGGTGCATGCACCCAAGAGGATGTCCACAGTGGAGATGGGAGCAATGAGATCAGCTGGAGCACAGGTTCTGGGTGGTATGTTGCATTGTGAGACAGTGAAGGATGGAGATTTCTTGGGGAGGCCTTCATCCAGCAGTGGATTGATTGTGGCTGATGATGTGTGATTACATCAGTTGATCTTATTGTTTACTACACAATAATTTTAGAATCTTTGTTTGTGAATATGACCTAAGATCTCTCTTGAAAAATATACTTTTTATGTTCATCAACTATCGCTTTGTAAAATATGAAATACATAATGGACATTGGACAACTGTGAAGTGACTATATGAATTTTGCAGGAACTATTCTAGGACCCAGATCTAACAGAGACGGTCCTTTTGAGACGTATGTTTTTGCGACCAATATTATTCATAATAAAGGTTTTTTTGGGTTAGATCGTGTAAGTATACATGTGTTGTTTACCCGCCACAACTTGACAGAGCCAAAAGTAAGGTTTGTCACGTAAAAAAAATGTGCCAAATAGCTACAACTTCAGCCCACCAGTGTAAATGTTGTTAATTTACTTCAACACACATTTATACTTATGCGATCTAACCGAAAACACCTTTATTATGAGAGAGGGCCCTTACCTATAACATCTGGCAGTTCACCAGCACTCATGCAAGCAAGCCTGACTACTGATGAGAACACGGATTGTCAAAACCGGTCCAGTGCTTTGGTTGAAGCAATGCTGCTCGAATGGTGCACCCCTAGAAGGCTGTGTTTATGATGGCATGTGTAAAAAGTACTTGCGTTGATTTTAAGGGGGTGACAGATGTTTGAAGGTGACAGCTTGTCATCTGCTTTGAGTGCAGAGCGCCCCGCCGCCCTGCGCCACCTATGCCGCCTCCGCCTGCGGCTCGCGGTTGGGGATCGCAGACTTCGAGCGCAGCGCGGCGGTCAGGATTGGACCTGCCACCTGCCGCTACCGACCAGCCTGCGGGAGTTTTTGCTCTATCGCGACGTCCTCGCAGCTCATGGGATACCTGATCCAGATGCCACTTCTGGCGACGAAGAAGAGCGATCGGACTTTGATCGGACTACATGAGACACTTGCAGTAATAGCTCAGTGTGCAGTGGCCTATTGGGGTATTCTGAAAGTAGTGTAACAGTGACGCGCATGCCACGATGGAACTTACAAGTTGACTCGCTTGTACAAGGCTTGTGAAGAGGTCTGCACTTGGATGAACTTGATGAGGTCGTGTTTTCGAACTAGAAACTCGATATGCTTGTCAACAACACTGGCCTGAAAAAAAGTACTCAAAAGTTAGCACGTGAAGAGTGCCATTTCACAAAACGTCGCTGATTTTATATGCTTTAAAGGCATTGTTGATGAAGAGTGGTGTTATTTGTGCTTGTGCTCAACTGCCGACACAGCAGCATGACTAAATAATTTAATTACACAACTAGGCTTGCCGCGATGTAGTGTTTTTGATTAATATTGTTATATTGTCATCGTTACCTCGTTTTAGTTTTCCTTAAACAAAAATTCTTCTGAAATAAAACGTAACTATTTGATTGATAACTATGCAGAACGTATGCATGATATCAATACTTTGAAAACATTTCCAGAGTAATTTGTCGTGGCAATTGAGCCTCATGGAGTTTAAAGACTGTTTTTCAGGAGGGTGCTGCCACATTTGGATCTTTGGCCAATTCCAGTCGTGAGAGTTTGGCTTTTTTTTGGGAGGAATCTGGAGAACCCAGAGAGAAACAGCCCACAGAGGAGGGAGGGGAGGGGGTGACACTCGATGCAGTTTAGAGAGAATCGAGAATCCACTACTGTGCTTACATCTCTTGTCCGCCTCGCAGTCACATCCAACACTACAGCACCTGCCAGTCCAAAGCAGTGTCCCAATCAAGTACTAATCAGGCTCACTACATTTTACTTTATCAGAATATGCTGCAGGAGGAATGCGATGAGCTATGAAGCTCTTCATCACAGATCAATATGGGGTAAGAATATTACAACAACAAACAATACAAAAACATGATAGTGGAAAGTACAAGAAAGGTAAACGAATCACCAAAACACATTCAAATAAAATGAAACCATCCCCATCCTACCAGGCAAAGCCCACTGAGGTATTAACTTGTTTTTCACAAGCCACCTGGCCACAAATGATATTTTAATAAAGTAGCGTATCGTTTGGACATTTATAGCAGCAGAATAATATAAATAATCGCAATGCATGTTTCTAAACATGGAGGGAACAACAGGTGGTGTGGAGAAAAATACACGCGACCACAGGGAGAGAGACATTCAAACTCCAAATATACAGCAGGCGTCAGGGTCGAGATCGAACACCCGACCTGCATACCAGGTGAAGATAACTGAAAGCGCGGTGTGATGTGTTCGCATATTGTGTTCCATGAGTACGAGCCTTCCAAAACCCTAACAACATACCACTCACGCTAGCCTCTCCCTGCCCCTCACCTTTAAATCGCATGAAATGTAGTTTATTTTTGTAACTATTGTGGTAACTTTGTATTGATCACTTTTCAATTGTGCCTGTGTTGTTTCGTATTATCTATACTCTTTGGTTCTTTCGGTAAAGTCACGTAGGTATAAAATAAATCACAACGTTTCGATTGCAACACAAGCAATCATCATCAGGTGGGAAAACCACAGCAAGAAAATGTTTTTGCTGAAGTGGGAGAGAGATGCCGTGGTAAGAGGTTATATAAGTAAGAGAGGGGCAAGGGGTGAGAGAAAGGGGGTAGGGGGAGGGGAGCGTTGCGTGGACGCTAGGAGAGGGACGTGAAGCTGGACGGAGGGAATTGGGCGGGGCTGGAAGTGGGAGGCCGCGAGAGCTGGGGATGCGGGGGGGGGGGGGGGGGTTAACTCAGAAAAATAGGCCAGTACCCGGACCCGGCAGATATGATAGAAAGCAGTTAGGGTTTCAACTGGTTAATAACATCTTTCCAACGATTGCTCAATTTGTATCTATCTTCTCGGTTGAAGTTATGTTTTTATATCTGGATGGCTTCATGAATAAACCTTTGATAGTAGCCCGAAGGTTTGTAGAGTACCTTGGTCTTGGAAAACAATATCACGTGAGCCCACAGCGTTATAGCAATGGTCAGCTGAGGTATTGGTTCTGCTGTGTTTCAGATCTGCCTTGTGTTCGCGGACACGGTCCGAGACATGTCATTTTGTTTCCCCAATGTAATTGCTGCCGCAGGTACAACTCAGTTTGTACACTTCAGGATATTGCATGTCAGGGATGACATCCTTCACAGATGGGATTAGATCACGGATTTTGTGTACTGTATTGAATCGGACCTGGATCTTGTGTTTGTTTAAGATTTTGGAAATATTTTTGGTAACACCTCCCTAACATGATGGTTTTGATTGGCTTCTCAGGGGGTTTCGCCATAGTTGGAGAAACAGCTTTGCGAATAATGCGGTCAGAGTACCCATTCATCTTGAGGGCCTGGTGTACGTGTTCCAGTTCACTGGCTACGTGGTGTTGGTCGGAAATGCAGTGGGCCCTATGGTTTAGTGTTTTGATAAGGGAATTCTGTGCCGGATGGTGGTGGGAATCAGGTTTCGGATAGGAATCCGTGTGGGTGGATTTCCTGTAGACAGTGTCCCAACGAGCCGTCAGGTCTCTTCTCAAACAAAACATCCAGGAAAGGTAGCTTACCATCCTTCACTTCCATGGTGAATTTGATGGATGGGTGTATGGAATTGATGTGGTTGAGAAATTGGTTCAAAGCTGGCAGGCCATGTGGCCAAATGACGAAAGTGTCATCTACATATCTCTTCCACAAGGAAGGACGTAGGGTGGATGTCTAGATGACATGTTTCAAATTTCTCCATGAAAACATTCGCTATCACTGGTGATCAGGAGGAACCCATGGGGGTACCTTAATTTTGTTTGTAGAAAGTACCATTCCAGGTGAAGTAAGTGTTGGTAAGGCAGTGCCTAACCAGAATAGGTAAATCAGGATTCAGTCCATGTTGGACTAAGTCTTCAATTATTGCTAAGGTGTCAGGTACAGGAACCTTAGTGAACAGGGAAACTATATATATATATTTTTCTTTTTTTACCGAGAGAACCAAGAATATAACTCAATCTATGTTAGTGTATGAGTCTCTGTGTACGTCTGAGTCTATATGTGAGTCTATGGTTTCTGAGTGAGTCAGTGGGTTTAATTGCAACTCAGTCTATGTGAGTATATGGGTTCTGTATGTCAGCCTGAGTCTCTGTGAGTCAGTGGGTCACAATGTGAGTCAGCCTAATTGGGAGTCGGTGGGTCTCTTTATGAGTCTATGGATCTATGTGTGAGTCAAAGGGTTTAATGACAACTCAGTCTCTGAGTCTATGGTCTCTTTGTAAGTCTATGAGTATCTGTGTGAGTCACTGTGTCTCTAAGTCTGTGGGGCTTTCTGTAAGACTATGGGTCTCATTTGTGAGTCAATGGATTACTTACAACTTAGTCTATATGAGTCTGGGCCTCTTTGTAAATCAATGGGTTTAACCACAAATCAGTCTATGTGATTATGTGGGTCTTTATGCGAGTATATGGTTATCTATGTGAATAATAGGATTATTGTAGCGCGGGTAGGGGGATAGTGGCCGGGGGTAGCGGCCCAGCTCCCAGCCTCGGCCAGCTGGAAAATCTGGGCGAGGCCGGGGGCTCTGCACGGGACTAGACCTCACCACGGCACTCTGTCAGGTGAGTACTTTGTGCTATAGAGTCGATATATACTGCTACTAGCGGGAAGTACCCGGCGTTGCCCGGAGGAAAATTTTATTTTAAAACTTTAAAATATAACATCTACAAATGAAAATAAAACGTTTATCATTACCTCATTGATTAAAAATAAAATAAAACCCAACGCACGGAAAACAAAACTTACGGTCGCGCGCCAAGATTCGATTATTTAAACAGCGCAAAGGGATCGAAGGTTATCGATTTCTTTAGAATCGTCCTATTCCCATTTAATCGATACCACAAACGCTCACCAGATATCGATCCTCGCCAGTCCTGTATGCGGGTTGACGCCACACACTTCATCATGGTCATTTCCACCCCCCCCCCCTAAAATACAAAAGTATTATTTCATACTTTTTACATTGTGTACAGTCCGGAAGCTACCCACATGCCAAATTTCAAGTTTGTTGCATGTCGGGAAGTATGCTTAACATTTCGAAAATACACATTCACAAATGTCCGTTTTATATATATAAAAATATCCAGTATTGCCCCCCCCCCTCCCCCCAGAATGTACTACTGTAGTGATTGGCACCACCACAGTCAGGTTGCACTGCTGTAATAGCAGGTACCACCACAGTCAGTATGCACTGCTGTAATCAATGCAGGTACCACTGTCAGTATACACTGCTGTAATCATAGCAGGTACCACAGTCAGTATGCACTGCTGTAATCATAGCAGGTACCACCACAGTATGCACTGCTGTAATCATAGCAGGTACCACCACAGGTTGCACTGCTGTAATCATAACAGGTACCACAGTCAGTATGCACTGCTGTAATCATAGCAGGTACCACCACATTATGCACTGCTGTAATCATAGTAGGTACCACCACAGTCAGTATGCACTGCTGTAATCATAGCAGGTACCACAGTCAGTATGCACTGCTGTAATCATAGCAGGTACCACCACAGGTTGCACTGCTGTATTCATAGCAGGTTCCACCACAGTATGTACTGCTGTAATGATAGCAGGCACCACAGTAAGTATGCACTGCTGTAATCATAGGTACTACCACAGTCAGTATGCACTTCTGTAATCATAGCAGGTACCACCACAGTATGTACTGCTGTAATCATGGCAGGTACCACCACAGTCAGTACGCACTGCTGTAATCATAGTAGGTACCATCACGGTATGCACTGCTGTAGTTAAAGCAGGTACCACCACAGTCAGTATGTACTGCCGTAGTGATAGTCGATACTGCTATCGAGTTGGTAGATACTAAAACAGGCATTATATACCACTACAATCAGTAATTACTGCTACAGTAAGTACTACTATACACTCAGTAGATACTACGACGGTGAGTAGCTCCTAGAGTCAGTGGATACTACTATAGAGTCAGCATATACTACTATACTACTTTACAGTCGGTAGATACTACTGTAGGGCCAATAAATACTACTACTACCGTCAGTCGTTACTGCTACAGTCAGTAAATACTACTAAACAGTCAGTAGCTACTACTGGCTCAGTAGATACTACTGTACAGTCAGTAGATGCAACTACAGAGTCAATATATACTGCTTACTCTATTGTAGGTAGGGTATGTAGGCATAGATACCTACGGGGGGTAAATATATTTTTTGACGGGGGGGGGGTCGACTATTTTCGGTAACCTTTGAGATCAACTATTTACCCCCCCACTTTCTATAACTTTTTGGACTTCTGCAAGCCTCTTATAATTTTGTTGGTGGAGAAATGGACAAACGGTCCACTGGGCTTTCACAATACCTTAGTATCTGTGTATGTATATGCAAAGTTTTTTAGAGAAGTTTTGAAATTAAATTTTCGCCCGGGCAACTGCGGGTACTTCCCGCTAGTCTTCTTATATATATAAAAGTCTCTGCGCACGCGCGCTTGCGAGGGATTTGGCTCTGAAACGGTGGGTTTACGGCGAAATTTTTTTGCCAGGCAGCACGCCCTAAGCCCCATGCTTGGCGTAGGATATTCCTTTTTCACGTCCGTCACCTTTAAATGAGTTCAATCAGCGTTTCTTAGCGGTTTCGGTATTATTTATTTATTTGGTTAGGCTATCTTTTATGTACCTTGCCCGCGGGCTGGGTGACAACGCAGCCGTCTGCACTTGCGCACAATGCTCACTACGTTACCCCCTAGCTATCCACATGCGCCATCGCCCAAAATAAGTCGCACACTTTTGTATTATATGCATTTATACAAGACGTAAGTAGCACAAATTAGTATTATATAAGCATTTCTCTAATTAAACTTTGCACTGCTCACATGGGTTGCCCCTAGCAACGCTCACACGCTCGGCACCAATTTTCATTCGCCTTACACATGCAGCAAAAACACACCAAACACGTAAATTCTTCACAGTGCGATGTCCTCTTCTCCCCACCCCACCCCAATGATACCCCCAATGCGTCCTGAAACTACTATAGAGCCCCTACATATCATTATTATTATAGCGCTTACATGACATTATTGTAGCGTGGCCGGGGGGAGCGGCCCAGCCCCCAGCCTGCCAAGGTCACACCTCGCCGGGCTGGGAAATCTAGGTGAGGCCGGGGGCTCTGCACGGGACTAGGCCTCACCACGGCACTCTGTCTGCTTACTACTTTGTGCTATATATTCCATATATACTGCTATGCAGTCAGCATGTACTACTGTAGTGCTATCAGGTACAACCACAGTCAGTATGCACTGCTGTAGTGAAAGCAGGTACCACCAACGTCGGTATTCACTGCTGTCGTGATAGCAGGCACCCCCATATGCACTTCACTTCGCATACCAGGTACCACCAAACTCACTATGCACTGCTGTAATCATAGCAGATTACACCACTGTCGCTTGCCCTGCTGTAACCATAGCAGGTTACACCATTGTCGCTTGCCCTGCTGTAACCATAGCAGGTTACACCACAGTATGCACTGCTGTAGTGAAAGCAGCTACCAACACACTATGCACTGCTGTTATCATAGCCTTTGCGGATGTGTATGCTTTAATTTGGCCATTTCTGTGACCAGTCACAAGCTAATCACTCAGCCATTTCAATGCTAAATTATATGCCAATTCCTTTGTCAAGGCGCTTTGTTTCTTCTCACAGCTTAAAGGTCGTGATCTCAGCGTGGCTCTCACTCCAGCGCTGTCCTCCAGACAGTCACGTCCCCTTCACCTGATGAAGGCCACTTGTGTTGTGGCCAAAACGTCGTGAGAATATTAGTGTTATTTTATCAATTTATTATTTTATTCTCATTCTATGTGACTTTACCGAAAGAACCAAAGATGAATCCTTGCAGTCACGAAAGCTTTAAATCGAAAAGACACCATATCTTTAAGACCGAAACACCACTGCACAATTATGCCCATCGCCTTATGAAACTGATTGTAAAATTAGCTAAATGGCGTACTCCGTACAAGTTGCAAGTTCTCTCTCCAACACCGGTGTGCTAAAGTAGCAGCTAATCAGCACGGTTTACGTGACAAACCCTACCAATTGGCCGTGTCGGGTTTAACGGATATTTATATTTACGTGATCCCAAACCAGAAACCTTTATTACAAAAGAATGGAGACGATGGTGCAACAACTTCATAGGATACAACCGGAGACTCAAATGGGATAAACAGAGGGACTGGTCCATACGAATAGCAAATCAACGTCTCACCTGGATCAGACTCTTGCCCTTATCCCCCTTTAGGAAGCTCCTGAACGTTTCCTTCTTCAGACAATCTTTAACAGCACTGTCATGGGCGAGTTCATTGAAGGTGGCCAGGAGCTTCAGGGTGGCTGCATGGAGGTCGCTCATCTTGGCAAGTGATGCACGGTCGAGTCAGTAGGCAAGAGGAATCTGCGAGGACACGACAGACACAACGAGACAGTCTTCAAGTACATGAAGACAATGCACACGGCACCTCACCATGCACCAGACTATGATGAACCACAAAACGACCGAACATTAAATCACGTAGCACTCCAGCTTTGTTACAAACACAATTTCTGGTCTAAACCTCAACCAGCGCTGCGCACTGCTCTCATCGAACCCAGGTATCACCCGCGCGTTGCAGAGCGACCCACTACACAAGGCGTCTTGCCCAACACAGCACCGCAAGCACTACCTGAACAAGACGTCTGCAGCTTTAACGACGACTGCTGCTGCCCCCTCTCGTTGCGGCTTTTATGCAGGGCGGCCAGTGACGTCACCACTAACACCTGCTCGCTCTCATTGTGCGATTGAGTGATGATGTTTTTGATTGGTCCCGTTTATCTCGTTTCCCGGCTAATTTGCAAGGGAAGTCCGTGATGCCAGAGCACAGCAGCAGCATCAACAGATAATTAACTGGGAGGCGCGTGCCAAGCGGCCCCAACATTGTCATCAAGCGGGCGCTTGATGGAGGGAGTGGAGGAGTTTGCACGGGGACGAATTAAATTAAATCTACATCTCGATTTAAAGCTTTCGTGGCTACAGGGATTCATATTCTTAGTTCTTTCGGTAAAGTCACGTAGAAGGGAAATAATAAAATAATAAATATTAAACTATACAATTATCACGACGTTTCGATTGCAACACAAGCAATCATCATCAGGTGTGAAAACCACAGCAAGAAATTTTTGAAAAAGTGGCGGGTTTTTCTTAACGTTAGCACCACGGACAGCAACTAGAGGTTGTTCAGACGGACGAGTCCATCTATGCTCGGAACGTAGGAGGGGGGGAGAGCAGGAGAATGGAATGCGGTCTGAAAGTCACCGTCAGCGTGAACAAAATCAATCAAGACCCGAAATGGTTTATCACATTCTTCCAATGATTGCTAAGCCAGAATCCATCTTCTCGGTTGAAATTGTCTCTGTGTTTGTATATGTGGATCGCCTCATGAACGAATCTCTCATGGTAGCCGGATGGCTTGCAGAAAACCTCTGTCTTGGAGAAGTCAATGTCACGTGAGCTCACTGAATTAGAACAGTGGTCTGCCACGGCTGATGTGTTGGTTCCCTTCCGAGCATAGATGGAATCGTCCGTTTGAACGACCACTAGTCGCTGTCCGTGGTGCTAACGTTAAGAAAAAACCGCCACTTTTTTCAAAATTTTCTTGCTGTGGTTTTCACACCTGATGATGATTGCAATCGAAACGTCGTGAGAATTTTATTGGTTTATGTTTATTATTTCCCTTCTACGTGACTTTACCGAAATAACCAAGAAGATTAATCCCTGCAGTCACGAAAGCTTTAAATCGAAATTTAACCGCCTCTACTGGGATAGTTTCCACATAGCTTTGAGATCCTTCAACAAACTCCGGGATAATAAGTCTCATCTGATCGAGTCTCTCACCTTTCTGAAGAGATGCCGTGACTCTGGGGTAATACCAATCGCATTTACACTGACCTCTGCTGCTGTGACTTCTTCTAATGCGAAACGAATTCTGTCTAGAACTAGCTTAGCTCTTATCTCAGAGAAAATCAGACTTATACACACCGAACTAGATCAGTTAGACAAGACACTTTACAAATCACACTTATCATTGATGGCAACAATGTCCACATCGGATTGGGAACATGTAGACACTATGACTGCCTCTTCAGCAGCCACTATGTCTACCAAATGTAAGGACAACTTGATTTCCAAATTTAACCTCCAACAGAAGACCGGACCCACACACCAAAAAGCTAAAGGTTAACAAAGTCGTAATTAATCGCAGTAACAGTTCTATTTCCGATGGTCTGAAGTCTGTTTTAGCTAAAGGGCTAAACTTTGCAGTCTCACCTAGACACTTACCAGTTAATGATATCATTGCCCAAGTAGACGTGGCTCTCAACGACCTGGGTCACATCGCTGCAGACGTAGCAAGATCTGAAATCGCTGCAACCCTCAATAACGCTAAGATGCCAGCTAGCAACCTCAGCAACAATGAGCGTTTTGAATTATCTCAATTAAAAAAGAGGGATGACATTGTTATCCTCTCAGCCGACAAGGGCAATGCCACTGTCATCATGGTTAAAATAGAATATAACAACAAAATTCAAGAACTACTCACCGATGGCAGCTTTACAAAATTAAAAAGAGACCCCACCAACAGCCTCGTCATTAAAACCAACAAAATCATTTCTGATTCAACTGCATTAATTGATCAAACCAAGCAGTTCTCGTTGAAACCTTCTGCGGCCCGGCTACCAAGATTATATGGATCTTCCAAAAATACATAAAGTAGATACACCACTTCGTCCCATCGTCTCTACTATCAACTCCCCCCCCCTACAAACTGGCTCGTTTTTTGTCTGATATGCTGCGTCCTTTCACTGGAAAAACCACCTCTGCGGTACTAAACTCTACTAACCTGGTATCGACAATCAAGGGTATTTCCCTGTCCCCAGACGACCTGCTTGTCAGTTTTGATGTGGTTTCCTTATTCACCAAGGTTCCTGTACCTGACACCATCGCCCGACCTTATGGGAGAGGTACGTGGATAACACTTTTGTCATCTGGCCACATGGCCGGCCTGCTCTAGACCAATTCCTCGACCACATCAATTCCATACACCCAGCCATCAGATTTACCATGGAAGTCGAAAAAATGGCAAGCTACCTTTTTGTATGTCCTAATAAAAAAGAGACCTGATGGTTAAATGAGCCACTCTGTCTACAGGAAAGCTACTCATACGGATGCTTACCTATAACCAGATTCCCACCACCATCCATCCCAGAAGAATTCCCTCATCAAGACACCATGGACCCCAATTCATCTCCGACCAGGAACACATTTCCAGTGAACTCAAGCACATACACCAAGCTCTCAAGGCTAATGGTTACTCCAACTATGCAATCCGCAAAGCCATCACTCCAACCAGGAAGAAGGGCCCTCTTGAGGAGCCATTCAAAACCATCACCTTACCCTACATTGCGGGGGTCACAAAAAAGATCTCCAAAATCCTGAATAAACACAAGATCCAGGTCCGATTCAACACAGTACATAAAATCCGTGATCTTGTCCCGTCTGTAAAATATGTGATTCCAGACATACAGTACCCTGGCGTCTACAAACTAAGTTGCCTCTGTGGTAGCAGTTACATTGGAGAAACCAAACTACATGTCTCGGACTGCATTGGTGAACACAAAGCAGACCTAAAACACGGTAGGACCAACACCTCAGCCGTGGCAGACCACTGTTATAATTCAGTGGGTTCACATGACATTGACTTCTCCAAGACAGAGGTTCTCTGCAAGCAATCTGGCTACCATGAGAGATTTGTTCATGAGGCTATCCACATATACAAACACATATACAATTTCAACCGAGAAGATGCATTCTGGCTTAGCAATCATTGAAGGATGTGATACACCATTGAGGGTCTTGATTGTTTTTGTTCACGCTTACGGTGACCTTCAGACCGCATTCCATTCTCTTCCATTCTCTTTCTCTCCCCCCTCCTCTGTTCCGAGCATACTGATTACTGCTGGCCGCTCTCCGGATGACGTGATTGCTAAGCTACAGGGTGATTTCAACAAACTACAACATCAGCTAGTTGCTCTTAAACTAGTCCTGAATAGCTCACAAACCAAGGTGATATGCTTCTCACCAGGACTAAAGCAGGAAGTTATTTTTCCCCAATTACATTCCTTAAATATTTCGATTTAAAGCTTTCGTGACTGCAAGGATTCATATTCCTTGATTCTTTCGGTAAAGTCACGTAGAATGAGAATAAAATAATAAAATAATACAATAAAATTCTCACAACGTTTTGGCCACAACGCAAGCGGCCGTCTTCAGGTGAAAGGAACAGACCTGTCGGGACGACAGAGGTTCAATGAACGATGTTAAGATTCGTAGCGACTTTTAAGCTGGTTGGGAGAAGTGAGGCACCTTGACAAAGGGGTTTACATATCAAATAGCTGAGTGATTAGCTTGTGACTGGTCACAGAAATGGCTATGTTAAAGTCAAAACCTACACATCCACAGAGGCAACTAGTAATTTAGCATTGAAATAGCTAAGGGATTAGCTTGTGACTGGTCACAGAAATAGAAGTTAAAGTAAAGGCCTACACATCCACAGAGCTTCAATGAACGCTGTTAAGATTCGTAGCGAATTTAAGCTGGTTGGGAGAAGTGAGGCACCTTGACAAAGGGGGTTTACATACCAAATAGCTGAGGGATTAGCTTGTGACTGGTCACGGAAATGGCTATGTTAAAATCATACCTACACATCCACAGAGGCAACTAGTAATTTAGCATTGAAATAGCTAAGGGATTAGCTTGTGGCTGGTCACAGAAATAGATGTTAAAGTAAAGGCCTACACATCCACAGAGCTTCAATGAACGCTGTTAAGATTCGTAGCGAATTTAAGCTGGTTGGGAGAAGTGAGGCACCTTGACAAAGGGGGTTTACATATCAAATAGCTGAGGGATTACCTTGTGACTGGTCACGGAAATTGCTATGTTAAAGTCAAAACCTACACATCCACAGAGGCAACTAGTAATTTAGCATTGAAATAGCTAAGGGATTAGCTTGTGACTGGTCACAGAAATAGATGTTAAAGTCAAAGCCTACACATCCACAGAGGCACCTCGTACATGGACGCCACAATGGACTGCAACAACTCAACTGTCACACAGTAAACCGATGTGAAAAATCCCTCAGCTATTTGATATGTAAACCCCCTTTGTCAAGGTGCCTCACTTCTCCCAACCAACTTAAATTCACTACGAATCTTAACAGCGTTCATTGAAGCTCTGTGGATGTGTAGGCCTTTACTTTAACATCTATTTCTGTGACCAGTCACAAGCTAATCCCTTAGCTATTTCAATGCGAACTTACTATTTGCCTCTGTGGATGTGTAGGTTTTGACTTTAACATAGCCATTTCTACGACCAGTCACAAGCTAATCTCTCAGCTATTTGATATGTAAACCCCTTTGTCAAGGTGCCTTGTGGTGCCGCCGCAGCGGAGCCGCTCCAGCGGAACCGCGCCCACCACCGCGACACCGTCACCGATGCCTCGAATTTCCCGCCACTCTCCGGGAGCCGGTGCCTTCTCAGACGTCCGCGTTTTGTCCACTGCACAGTCGTGAGGCCGCCGCAGCAGAGCCGCTCTGCCGAGGCCGTGCCCACCGCCGCGAAGCCGCCACCGGGGGATGCCGACGCCGACGCGGTGCACCCTCGCCACCACCCCCCCCCCCCCCCCCCCGCACGAACGCACACACGCCCCACATAGAGCCGGGAGGGGAGGTCACCCGGCTGATAGGTTTTTGTCCAGTAGTCCCTAGTGGGATCGAACTTCATGGTTTCCTACGGCCGGGAAATTGGGCGATCTTCCCCCTGTAGCTGACATGCACTGCGGCGCCGCGACCTAATATTAAAGTTGCATGGTCACGGCAAGGGCCATCGAGCCACCGCGAGTGGAACCACACACACACAAGCACGGGTCAGTGGACTGGTAGCGGGAGAACAGAGAGCGGATGTCGGTGACATCACTGCGGCGACGTCACCCGAGCTGGGATCCGGGTATCGATAGGGCGGGAAAATCCGAGCCCCTGATTGGACAGGAGGCCAAGAGACCAAAACGGCGAAATTCCTTTGTTGTAGGTAGGGTAAAGGGAGCGGGATTCAGGTAGCAAGGCAGTTCTTCTTCAAGATCATCGCGGTTCCAGGAGCAGCAGAGTCAGCTGTCCGAGACGTCTGTGAGACGTACTCCAGCACTGACAGGCTCGCCCCTCTACAGAGACATCTCGCCGCCTCGTCCCCTTACAGCGGTCAGTACAGCAGGTGGAAGTAAGTGCGAGGGAGAGAGGCGTAAGTTTAAGCGTTTTAAATCCAGGGTAGAGAGCGGGGCGATCGGTAGGATAAATTGATTCGAAGACCTCCGAGGGATAGACTAGCGTCCACTGACCCATACCATCACAAGTAGATAAAATTGGTTACTCGAGGTAAATAAAATTCGCTAGTGGGGGGATAAAACTGTGTTGTGTGGTCTTTTGGGAGCGTGAAGTGGAGGGTAGAGTGTGCTGGGTGTCTACGTGTATGCGCGGCTGTTCACCTCGAGACGAAGCATGTGGTGTTTACGTGCCCGCACGATTGTTTACAGTAGCGCGTAGCGCTCGCATACCGGTGTGACGGCGTTGCGATCGCGCACCCGTGCAATTGTGTACAGTACTGTGCGGCGCGTACGGGCATACGTGGCGACTTTCGGTGGTGCCCAGTGCTCGCGTACCCGTGATATCGCTCACAATAGTGCTTAGCAATCGTGTACCTGGGTGGCTGTGTTGCGGTCACGCACCCGCAAGATTGTCTAATCGCGAAGTAGCGAGTTAAAGCGCCGAGCGCGCGCGTATTCGCGCGACTGTTTGAGCGGGCCCGTCCACTCAGAGCTGAGCGACCCCAATCAGCGGTGTGCGCACGGAAAACGTCCCGCCCGCCCATCCCTCGGCCCCAACCCCCCTCGCGTGCGATTGGTGTACGGGGCTGGGCAGAGGGTAGGGGCGTGTTTGTTATTATCGGAACACGTGGAGCGCGGGTGGCAGGGAAACACGCGCCGCGCCTGTTTGTTTACGGGCGGGACGGAGATTTTACTGGCGGGCGCGCTTACAGCGGCACGCCGCCTCTGAACGGCAAAGCGCACCGCGAGCGTAAAAACAGACCACTGCGTCAATTGAAACATGGTGACACGGGCAGCCGCAAAATCTGGGGCACAAGGGGGCGAGGAATTGGGGGTCGGTAGCCCGGACCCCACAGAGCAGCCGGGGGGTAGTGGGACGAGTGTTACGGAGGAGTCGGAGAGCAATGGTCCTGACAATATGGTGATGGCGGGGGACGGTAGCCCCCACAGCCTCACTTCTCCCAACCAGCTTAAAAGTCGCTACGAATCTTAACATCGTTCATTGAAGCTCTTTCGTCTCGACAGGTCTGTTCCTTTCACCTGAAGACGGCCGCTTGCGTTGTGGCCGAAACGTCGTGAGAATTTTATTGTATTATTTTATTATTTTATTCTCATTCTACGTGACTTTACCGAAAGAACCAAAGAAGATGATTCCTTAAATAATTGTCAAATGGAGCAAGTGAAGATCTATAAGTAGCTTGGGGTCATCCTGGATTCAAAACTGAATTTTGAAGATCACATTGATTATATTGGTAAAAAGACAAAAATAAAAATTATTTTTCTGTATCGACACAAGCACTGCTTCCCCCCAATGTTCGGTTTGGAATTGATAAAAGCTACCATACTGCCTCTACTTAACTACTGTGACATCGTGTATAAATCAGCCCCAAGTACTGTACTGAAGAAGCTTGATTCCATCTATCGGCCTTAAGATTTACATTGAACTGCCCATATAGGACTCACCACTGTGATCTCTACATTGGGTCAAACTTAACATCTCTTAATGTTCGACGGCTTGTGCACAAGATCTTATTTATTCACGATGTATTTACAAAAAAATCCGCAGACTGCCTGCTGGATCTCCTCTCTGTTTCAAAGAACAAATTTGACCTCAGGTCTTCGCTCATTTACCAACTTCACATTCCCTATTGCCGTACAAAAACTGGAGGAAGGGCCTTTGCTATTGATGCCCCCAGAGTCTGGAATGCTATTGCCAATAAACTGCAACTTGAATCGCTACCAATGAGATCTTCTCTCAAAACTGCTCTAGAGGAGTTGTACACCCCTAGCTGCGACTGCTATTCATTGGCGTAAAATAAAATAAAATGTTTCGTTCCGGATGACGCTGCAAAGTATTATCTGTATTTTGATTTAGCGTGCTGATCTTAAAGGTGCATTGAAAAATTTGATACTCCGACCGATGCTTCTGTTGTGGAGTAACTCATGCAGCCAGCTGAGGCTCTAGGATTTGGTGTTACATGTTATTTATGTAGTTTATTGTAAAAATTCAGTCACAGTCCTTGTGATCACTGCTACGTTGCAATTATGGCTTTATTTTTTGGTCATTTGGAAAACGTTTTTTGGTTTGGACATGTTTTGTGGTTGTTGTTGTTGTTGTTTGACTTGCATCCCACTGGGATTTTTTGCACACAGCGTTGGTGTACGGTGCTTTTTTCAGGAATATTTTTGCTGGTTTTTGTTCCATGGATTTGCTGTTTGCACAGTCACATAGTCACTTTAAGATGTTTTTCTTGTTCGTTTTTTTTGTTTGTTGTGGTTGCACCCGATTCAAGAGCCAAATGGTTCACAGGGCTATACCAAAATAAACTGAAACTAAAACTGAAAGATGGACTCGTCCGTCAGAACAACCGCTAGTCGCTGTCCGTGGTGCTAACGATAAGAAAAAAACGCCACTTTTTTCAAAATGTTCTTGCTGTGGTTAACACACCTGATGATGATTGCTTGTCGTGCAATCGAAACGTCGTGAGAATTTTTTTGTTTTATTTTTATTATTTTATTATTTCCCTTCTACGTGACTTTACTGAAAGAAACAACAATATAAATCTACATCGATAAATCTACATCGATTTAAAGCTTTCGTGACTGCAAGGATTCATCTTCTTTGGTTCTTTCGGCAAAGTCACGTAGAATGAGAATAAAATAATAAATTGATAAAATAAAATAACACAATAATATTCTCACGACGTTTCGGCCACAACACAAGCGGCCTTCATCAGGTGAAGGGACGAGACTGTCTGGAGGACACTCCAGCGCTGTCCTCCAGACAGTCTCGTCCCTTCACCTGATGAAGGCCGCTTGTGTTGTGGCCGAAACGTCGTGAGAATATTATTGTGTTATTTTATTTTATCAATTTATTATTTTATTCTCATTCTACGTGACTTTACCGAAAGCACCAAAGAAGATGTAATAATTGTACGCAAATGAGATGCCCGCGTTTTCACTTTAGGATTTGACTGATATGTACACATGTACGTGGATCTGCCGTGGTGTCAAGATTTGCTCACTATGTGTAATGCAGAGGTCTTCGGGTTCGATCTCCCCGAGCGGCAGTTGAACCAATACCTACCCAGCATTGTAAATAGGTACACCAAAGGTATTTGATCAATATGCTTTGATAGCAGTCGCCTAACCAACATTTTGTCACCTCCTGTATATCAGAGCAGTTGATATGAACTGCGTCAAACTGTGTTAAACGACGAGAACACGTGCCCCTATTAGAACTACGAACGACCATAATTTAGGGCCGCGTGATTGTGATTGGAGTTGGCACGCGTTTCCCATGAGGCGCTGGGATGACGTCACAGGCGGCAAGACTCGTGTCGCCCCCGCGTGGCTGACGAAAGAACAGAGCCCGGATTGATATTTAGCTTGGCAAAGGGTTTTATATTACTAGTTCATAAAGCCTGCCTTCGCTAGGAAAACGTTTCCAATAAATATAATAATTAACCTCATTTAACTTATGGCGCATCCCATAAACTGCGTTGCGACGTTATTTACGGCAATCTTTTCCTCTCGACGAGCTCTATACGATGTGCTAATCAAAGTTTCAAAGTTGTGTTTCTTCTGCGCATTCGTCCTCGCTTTGCTTGGACGACATGACAACAGAATGATCCGAGCCAGGTGGGTCGTGGGGTTTATGTGCGTGGTGGGACGGAGTCGCAAAAAATAAATTAATTGCGATGTTCTTCCGTTTATTCGGGACCCCGCCATAAGTTTGACAATTTTTCCCTTCATTGTAATTCGTTTTTTTGGCGTTACACCACGTGAAACTATCGCTCAATAATTAAAAGACTTAAGGTGAAGTATTGTCCTGCGGGATGAAGGGAATTCGATTTGAATAACGCAGACATCCGTTTTCTGCCCACATTCCCACAATTAAGTGAAAGCCATGCACAAACATGTTTGGAGGTCATCTGTAAACAATTCGCACGTGTCCATCACTCTCATACTTGACACGTTTGAGAGAAACATGCTCAACACCAAACAGGACTTTTGGGGTAAACAGAAACGTCTAAGACACAAAACTTTATTTTTACTTCAAATGTGCCAAAACCGTGATGTGCAACCAATCTAATGCAACCACCCCCACATTTCAGACACTTAAAACAGTTCTAACTAGGGGGGGGGGGGGGGGGGGGTGGGGAAGCATTCAGGCCACATTCGTTAGCACACCTTGATAGTGGTCGTCTCTTTCGTGTTGCGGATATGGTGCAGTCGTGGGAACGTGGCTTTAATTACGGGGGGGGTTAAAGGGATAACCATCTTGGTAAGGCACAGCTGTAATAGTCCTGCCAGTTATGAAACCAGAACTCAAAGCAGGAAACGCATTCCTTGCACGTTCCATATCGCTAGACTTATCCTGGTAGCTGCCCATCGTGGACATTACATGGATAGCCACTGCACTAGATTCTATACCTAGAGAATCAAGGTCACAAGCACGCCACGTTGATGTGATCACACGGTTTATTTCATAGTATCCGTATCATGCAACAGGCGCGTTACACTTGGAATGCGCGCAGCGCGTGGGTCCTGCCATTCCGCTCGTGGTGCGCTCGGAAGTTGGGGTGGCAGCAGAATTTCAAGGCCGCGATCGTGATCACAAACTCGAGGAAGTCGACGTCCCCATCTTTGTCATCACCAAGGTCCCTCAGGATGCGGCTCACCACAAACCCATCCACGGGATTCTAAATGGAATCACAACAGCAAGAGTTAGAAAAGACTGGACCGCTGAACACGGGCAAAATCTACAGCAAGTGATACGTGTAAAATGGAGGTCATTCAACCGTGTAATTATACCA
The DNA here is from genome assembly GCF_048934315.1 of Petromyzon marinus. NCBI lineage: Eukaryota > Metazoa > Chordata > Hyperoartia > Petromyzontiformes > Petromyzontidae > Petromyzon > Petromyzon marinus. Next base: position 12,436,025 of record NC_133695.1, on the reverse strand, counting down.
ACGTTGATCAATTGTGATTAAGGCAACCACAATACGTACTGCATTTCTCAGAATTAATAAGGGCCATTCGAACATAGACTAAATTCACCTCCTATCCGTTAATTCACCCGATTTACCCAGCCAGACACGATCTCTTTAAGATCGAAACACCACTGCACAATTCTGGCTATCGCCTCATGAAGCCGATTGCAAAAATAAGCTAAATGGCGTACTCAATAGTACAAGTTGCAAGTTCTCTCCAACACACCGGTGTGCTTAAGTAGCAGCTAATCAGCACGGTTTACGAGTTTAACGGCCATTTATCGTGACGTGATCTTAACCATAAACCTTTATTATTACAGAAGGGAGATGAGGGTGCAAGCTTTAGGATAGAACCGGAGACTCAAATGGGATGAACAGAGGGACTGGTCCATAGAAATAGTAAAGCAACGTCTCACCTGGATCAGACTCTTGCCCTTATCCCCCTTTAGGAAGCTCCTGAACGTTTCCTTCTTCAGACAATCTTTAACAGCACTGTCGCAGGCGAGTTCATTGAAGGTGGCCAGGAGTTTCAGGGTGGCTGCATGGAGGTCGCTCATCTTCCCAAGAAATGCACGGTCGAGTCAGTACACAACAGGAATCTGCGAAGACACGACGAGGCAGTCTTCAATTACGTAAAGGCAATGCACACAACACCTCACTATGCACCAGACTATGATGAACTACAACAGGACGGAACATCAATCACGTACCACTCCAGCGTTGTTGGAGTGCTACTACACAAAGCATCTTGCCAAACAACGCACCGCAAGCAATACCTGAAAAAGACGTCTGCAGCTTCAACAACCACTGTTGCCCCCTCCCGTTGCGGCTTTTATGCAGGGCGGCCAGTGACGTCACCACTCACACCTGCTCGCTCTCATTGTGCGATTGAGTGATGATTTTCTTGATTGGTCCCGTTCATCTCGTTTCTCGGCTAATTGACAAGGGAAGTCCGTGATGCCAGAGCACAGCAACAGCAAGAACATCAACAGACAATGAACTTGGAGGCGCGTGCCAAGCAGCCCCAACATTGTCATCAAGCGGGCGCTTGATGGAGGCAGTGGAGGAGTTTGCAAGGGGACGAATTAAATAAAATCGACATCGTCACTCGCAGCTGACACCACAACCCCTGCTGTAATAATTGTACGCAAACGAGATGTCCGCGTTTTCACTTCAGGATTTGACTGATATGTCCACATGTACGTGGATCTGCCGTGGTGTCAAGGTTTGCTCACTGGATGTGTAATGCAGAGGTCTTCGGGTTCGATCTCCCCGAGCGGCAGTTCAATAAATGCCCACCCAGCATTGTAAATAGGTACACCACAGGTATTTGCTCATTATGTTTTGATAGCAGTAGAATGACCAACATTTTGCCACCTCCTGTATATCAGAACAGGTGATATGAACTGAGATTATTAAAACGGATAATTGATGACAATGTGGACCGCGACAAAATGTGTTAAACGACGAGAGCACGTGCCCCTAGTAGAACTACGAACGACCATAATTGAGCACCGCGTGATCGTGATTGGTGAATGTTGGCACGCGTGTTTGTTGGTTAAGTATATGTTGGTTAAGCAGTGTCTCACCAGGGAGGGGGGGGGGGGGTACGTCAGTATGCAGTCCTTGATGAACCAAGTCTTCAATGATTGCGATGGTGTCAGGTACAGGAACTTTGGTGAATAAGGAAACCACATCAAAACTGACAAGCAGATCGTCTGGGGACAAGGAAATACCCTTGATTGTCGATACCAGGTGAGTAGAATTTTGTACTGCAGAGGTGGTTTTTCCAGTGAAAGGCCGCAGGATTTCAGACAGAAAACGAGCCAGTTTGTAGGTGGGGGAGTTGATGACTGTTTGTGTTACAGTCGAAACGTCGTGAGAATTTTATTGTTTTATATATGTTTTATTATTTTATTGTTTGCCTTCAACGTGACTTTACCGAAAGAACCAATAATATACATCAATATAATAAATGTACTCAATATATTCTTCAACAAGTTGAGCTATTAACAAAAGTAACTGGGTATACACTACATTATATAATGAATACCATCAGGGGCAGAGCCAGGATTTCAGACTGGGGTGACATTCAACACATTTTTATTTCAAGAATGATTAGAGAGTCAGGCTGGTGAACTAGACGCCATCGGTTGGCGACACACTCTGACAATGCAGTTGCACGGAGTCCGCCAGACCGAGTGTCGTACACTTATATGCAGAATGTTCTTTGGTACTTTCGGTAAAGTCACGTAGAATGAGAATAAAATAATAAATTGATAAAATAAAATAACACAATAATATTCTCACGACGTTTCGGCCACAACACAAGCGGCCTTCATCAGGTGAAGGGGCGAGACTGTCTGGTAGGACAGCGCTGGAGTGAAAGAGCCACATTCAGATCACGGCCTTTAAGCTGTGTGAGAGGAACAAAGCGCCTTGACAAAGGAATTAGCATATAATTTAGCATTGAAATGGCTGAATGATTAGCTTGTGACTGGTCACAGAAATAGCTATGTTAAAAGTTAAAGCATACACATCCGCAGAGGCACCCATTGTTAAAGGAATTAGCATAGAATTTAGCATTTAAATAGCTAAGTTAAGGCATACACATCCGCAGAGGCACCCCTTGACAATGGAATTAGCATAGAATTTAGCATTGAAATAGCTGAGTGATTAGCTTGTAACTGCTACAGAAATAGCTACGTTAAAGTCAGAGCATACACATTCACCGAGGCACTTAGTACAAATCAAACAGGAGAATTTAGCATTGAAATAACTAGGCGAATTTAGCATTGAAATAACTGAGTGATTAGCTAGTGACTGGTCACAGAAATGACTACACATCTGAGCTAGTCACAGTACTATATAGTGAACCAATAAAAACTAAAATATAAATTACCTTCATGTTATCAATAAACTCTATATTCTCCAATCAGCTAAGCTACCAACAATAAGTCGTTATATATCACAATGCTATATGGCGAAAAAATGGGTGGATTCTTACCCTCAAATTTCAGCACCACGGATAGCTACGGGCCCCGTTCAGACGGACGAGTTCGTCCATGGTCGAAACAGAGGAGAGGGAGAGAGACAGCTGCGAGGCCCTAGTATACTCCATGTTGTAAAACTATACCATTAACTGTGGTGTGAGAGGTATTAAGAGGCAATGCTGGCGAAAGAGCTGCGGTCTGAAGGTCATCGTAAAAATACAATTAATTAAGAACAGAAATGATTTAAAACATCTTTCCAGTGGTTACTAAGCCTGAATCCATCTTCTCGGTTGAAATTGTCTCTGTGCTTGTATATGTGAATGGCCTCATGAACGAATCTCTCATGGTAGCCGGTTGGTTTGCAAAGAACCTCCGTCTTGGAGAAGTAAATGTCACGTGAGCCCACTGAATTATAACAGTGATCTGCCACGGCAGAGGAGTTCGTCCTACCGTGTTTCAAGTCTGCTTTATGTTCGCGGATGCGGTCCGAGAAATGTCTTTTTAGGGGTCACTAAAAAATCTCCAAAATCCTGAATAAACACAAGATCCAGGTCCGATTCAACACAGTACATAAAATCCGTGATTTAGTTCCATCTGTAAAATATGCTGTTCCAGACATACAGTACCCGGGCGTTTACAAACTAAAGTGCCTCTGTGGTAGTAGCTACATTGGAGAAACCAAAAGACATATCTCGGACCGCATCCGCGAACATAAAGCAGACTTGAAACACGGTAGGACGAACTCCTCTGCCGTGGCAGATCACTGTTATAATTCAGTGGGCTCACGTGACATTTACTTCTCCAAGACGGAGGTTCTTTGCAAACCAACCGGCTACCATGAGAGATTCGTTCATGAGGCCATTCACATATACAAGCACAGAGACAATTTCAACCGAGAAGATGGATTCAGGCTTAGTAACCACTGGAAAGATGTTTTAAATCATTTCTGTTCTTAATTAATTGTATTTTTACGATGACCTTCAGACCGCAGCTCTTTCGCCAGCATTGCCTCTTAATACCTCTCACACCACGGTTAATGGTATAGTTTTACAACATGGAGTATACTAGGGCCTCGCAGCTGTCTCTCTCCCTCTCCTCTGTTTCGACCATGGACGAACTCGTCCGTCTGAACGGGGCCCGTAGCTATCCGTGGTGCTGAAATTTGAGGGTAAGAATCCACCCATTTTTTCGCCATATAGCATTGTGATATATAACGACTTATTGTTGGTAGCTTAGCTGATTGGAGAATATAGAGTTTATTGATAACATGAAGGTAATTTATATTTTAGTTTTTATTGGTTCACTATATAGTACTGTGAATAGCTCAGATGTGTAGTCATTTCTGTGACCAGTCACTAGCTAATCACTCAGTTATTTCAATGCTAAATTCGCCTAGTTATTTCAATGCTAAATTCTCCTGTTTGATTTGTACTAAGTGCCTCGGTGAATGTGTATGCTCTGACTTTAACGTAGCTATTTCTGTAGCAGTTACAAGCTAATCACTCAGCTATTTCAATGCTAAATTCTATGCTAATTCCATTGTCAAGGGGTGCCTCTGCGGATGTGTATGCCTTAACTTAGCTATTTAAATGCTAAATTCTATGCTAATTCCTTTAACAATGGGTGCCTCTGCGGATGTGTATGCTTTAACTTTTAACATAGCTATTTCTGTGACCAGTCACAAGCTAATCATTCAGCCATTTCAATGCTAAATTATATGCTAATTCCTTTCTCAAGGCGCTTTGTTCCTCTCACACAGCTTAAAGGCCGTGATCTGAATGTGGCTCTTTCACTCCAGCGCTGTCCTACCAGACAGTCTCGCCCCTTCACCTGATGAAGGCCGCGTGTGTTGTGGCCGAAACGTCGTGAGAATATTATTGTGTTATTTTATTTTATCAATTTATTATTTTATTCTCATTCTACGTGACTTTACCGAAAGTACCAAAGAAGATGAATCATTGCAGTCACGAAAGCTTTAAATCGATATATGCAGAATGTCACCCCTGTCACCCCCCTGGCTCCGCCCCTGAATAGCATATAGCAAACTGATAAAAAAAAACTAAAATATAAACTACATCAATGTTATCAATAAACTCAATATACTCTCCAATCAGCTGAGCTACTTAACAATAGGTCTCTACATCATTAGACCTCCTTTGCCAGTACCAAAATGTAATAACAGGGTTTTTCCCTTTTTTTCTGGCAACAAAACTGAAACCTTGTTACGATGATTCATGTGTGCATTAACCACAATACCTGCAGTCAAAATGCAAAAAAAAAACATACTATGATAATATATTCATTGTCCTTGAAACTGATTGGTCCACACCAAGGGACGGCTTTCTTTTGAGCCTCGACCCAATTGGTGCTCGACCTGGATCTTGTGTTTATTCAGAATTTTGGAGATTTTTTTGTGACCCCCGCAAATGTAGAGTAAGGTGATGGTTTTGAATGGTTCCTCATTGCGGGGGTCACAAAAAAGATCTCCAAAATCCTGAATAAACACAAGATCCAGGTCCGATTCAACACAGTACATAAAATCCGTGATCTGGTTCCGTCTGTAAAAGATGTGGATCCAGACATACAGTACCCGGGCGTCTACAAACTAAGTTGCCTCTGTGGTAGCAGCTACATTGGAGAAACCAAACGTCATATCTCGGACCGCATCCGTGAACATACAGCAGACTTGAAACATGGTAGGACGAACACCTCAGCCGTGGCAGATCACTGTTATAATTCAGTGGGCTCACATGACATTGACTTCTCCAAGACAGAGGTTCTCTGCAAGCCATCTGGCTACCATGAGAGATTCGTTCATGAGTCCATCCACATATACAAACACAGAGACAATTTCTACCGAGAAGATGGATTTTGGCTTAGTAACCATTGGAAAGAAGTTATACACCATTTCGGTTCATAATTGATTGTATTTTACAGTGACTTTCAGACTGCAGTCCATTAGCTGCCACTGCCTCTTAATACCTTTCACATGACGGTCAATGGTATGGTTTATAGCATGTTGTATAATAATAAATAGTATAACAGTGTAATGTTTAACATAATTCATAAGGCAATATATAGTATCGTAATTGTATAGTGAATATATAGCAGTGTGGTATACAGTAGGGTTGGTAGAATAATGTGTAATATTAAAAGTCTAATATTTTACAGTCTAAAGCATAGGGTAGTGTATAGTAACGCAATGTATAATTCAAGGGTGGGTTTGTCTATGGCAGTGTATATTACGGTGTATAGTCGTGTAATGTAGAAAAAAGTTTAGGTGGAGACATATCAATATAATGCATAATGTTAGAGCTTACATTGGGCTGTGTATACAATATTATACAATGTAGTTTAGATTGGAAGGTATAGCATTGCAATGTATAGTAGTCTAGTTTATAACATAGTTGTAACACAACACAGGACAGAGCAGCGCATCGTGGCTGTTTCTCCCCCCTCCTCCGTTCCGAGCATAGATGGACTCGTCCGTCTGAACAAAGCGCGTCGCTTTCTGTGGTGCTAACGTTGAAAAGAGAAAACCGTCACCCTTTTTTCGACATAGAATTGTAATGTATAACGACTTATTGTTAGTAGCTCAGCTGATGGAGAGTATATTGAGTTTATTGATAACATCGATGTAGTTTATATTTTAGTTTTTTATCAGTTTACTATGTGGTATTCATTATATAGTGTAGTGTATACCCAGTTACTTTATGTTAATAGCTCAACTAATTGAAGAATATATTGAGTACATTTATTATATTGATGTAGTTTATACTTCGTTTTTCTCATCGGTTTATTGTATGATAGTTGGGTAGTTGCAGTCCTTTAGCGTCAATATACTAAATGCATCTGTTGATATGTAAACTCTGACTTTAACATAGTTATTTCCGTGACCAGTTACATGCTAATCCCTCACATTAACATCATGCTAATCTCCCAGTTACATGCTAATTTCTGACTTTAACACCCTGCTAATCCAACACTTTAACACAGCTATTTCAATGCTAAATTCTCCTGTTGATATGTAAACTCCTTTGTCAAGGCGCTCTGCTCCTCCCACCTAGCTTAAAAGATGCTGCGAAGCTTAGCAGCATTCATTGAAGTGCTGTTGTCCCGACAGTTCTGTTTCTTCACCTGAAGAAGGCTACTTGTGTTGTGGCCAAAACGTCGTGAGAATTTTATTAAATTATGTTTTATTTATATTATTTTATTTCCATTCTACGTGACTTTACCGAAAGAACCAAGAAGATGAATCCCTGCAGTCACGAAAGCTTTGAATCGAAATTTAACCGCCTCTACAGGGAGGGAGTCCACATAACCTTGAGATCCTTCAACAAACTCCGGGATAAGAAGGCTCAGCTAATCGAGTCTCTCACATTTCTAAAGAGATGCCGCGACTCTAAGGTAATACCAACCGCATTTACACTAACCTCTGTTGCTGTAACTTCTTTTGATGCAAGACGAATTCTAGCTAGAACTAGCTTAGCTCTTATCTCAGAAAAAAATCAGACTTATGCGCACCGAACTAGATCAGTTAGACAAGACACTCTTCAAATCACACTTATCATTGACGGCAACAATGTCCACATCGGATTGGGAACTTGTAGACAATATGACTGCCTCTTCAGCTGCCACTATGTCGACCAAATGTAAGGACAATTTTATTTCAAAATTCAACCGCCATTCCAACAAGAAATCGGATGCACACACCGAAAAGCTAGACGTTAACAAAGTCAAAATTAATCGCAGTAACAGTTCTATTTTTGATGGTCTGAAATCCGTTTTAGCTAAAGGGCTAAACTTTGCAGACACACCTAGACACATACCAGTTAATGATATCATTGCCCATGTCGACGTGGCACTCAAGGGCCTGGGTCATATCGCTGCAGACGTAGCAAGACCTGAAATCACTGAAACCCTCAAAAACGCTAAGATGCCACCTAGCAACATCAGCAAAGATGAGCGCTTGAATGATCTCAATTAAAAAAGAGAGATGACATGGCCATCCTCTCAGCCGACAAGGGCACTGCCACTGTCATCATGGACAAAATAGAATATAACAACAAAATTCAGGAACTACTCAACGATGGCAGCTATACAAAAATAAGAAGAGACCCCACCAACAGCCTCGTTACTAAAACCAACAAAATCATTGTGATTCAACAGCATTAATTGATCAAACCAAACAGTTATCATTGAAACCTTCTGCGGCCAGGCCACCAAGATTATATGGCCTTCCAAAGATACATAAAGAAGATACACCCCTTCGTCCTATCGTTTCTACTATTAACTCCCCCACCTACAAACTGGCTCGTTTTCTGTCTGAAATCCTGCGGCCTTTTGCTGGAAAAACCACCTCTGCGGTACTAAACTCTACTCACCTGGTATCGACAATCAAGGGTATTTCCCTGTCCCCAGACGACCTGCTTGTCAGTTTTGATGTAGTTTCCTTATTCACCAAAGTTCCTGTACCTGACACCATCGCAATCATTGAAGACTTGGTTCATCAAGGACTGCATACTGATATACCCCCCTGGTGAGATACTGCTTAACCAACACATACTTAACCAACAAACACGCGTGCCAACATCCACCAATCACGATCACGCGGCGCTCAATTATGGTCGTTCGTAGTTCTAATAGGGGCACGTGTTCTCGTCGTTTAACACATTTTGTCGCAGTCCACATTGTCATCAATTATCCGTTTTAATAATCTCAGTTCATATCACCTGTTCTGATATACAGGAGGTGGCAAAATGTTGGTCAGGCGACTGCTATCAAAGCATAATGATCAAATACCTGTGGTGTACCTATTTACAATGCTGGGTGGGCATTGGTTCAACTGCCGCTCGGGGAGATCGAACCCGAAGACCTCTGCATTACACATCCAGTGAGCAAACCTTGACACCACGGCAGATCCACGTACATGTGGACATATCAGTCAAATCCTGAAGTGAAAACGCGGACATCTCATTTGCGTACAATTATTAAAGCAGTGTTTGTGGTGTCGGCTGCGAGTGACGCTGTAGATTTAATTTAATTCGTCCCCGTGCAAACTCCTCCACTGCCTCCATCAAGCGCCCGCTTGATGACAATGTTGGGGCCGCTTGGCACGCGCCTCCCAGTCCATTGTCTGTTGATGTTCTTGCTGATTCTGTGCTCTGGCATCACGGACTTGCCTTGTCAATTAGCCGGGAAACGAGATAAACGGGACCAATCAAGAAAATCATCACTCAATCGCACAATGAGAGCGAGCAGGTGTGAGTGGTGACGTCACTGGCCGCCCTGCATAAAAGCCGCAACGAGAGGGGGCAACAGTCGTCGTCAAAGCTGCAGACGTCTTTTTCAGGTATTGCTTGTGGGGCTGTGTTGGGCAAGACGCCTTGTGTAGTAGCACTCCAACGAAGCTGGAGTGCTACGTGATTGATGTTCCATCGTGTTGTAGTTCATCATTCTGGTGAGTAGAGAGAGGTGCCGTGTGCATTCCCTTCACGTGATTGAAGACTACCTCGTCGTGTTCTCGCAGATTCCTCTTGCGTACTGACTCGACCGTGCATCGCTTGCCAAGATGAGCGACCTCCATGCAGCCACCCTGAAGCTCCTGGCCACCTTCAATGAACTCGCCTGCGACAGTGCTGTGAAAGATTGTCTGAAGAAGGAAAAGTTCAGGAGCTTCCTAAAGGGGGATAAGGGCAAGAGTCTGATCCAGGTGAGACGTTGCTTTACTATTCCTATGGACCAGTCCCTCTGTTCATTCCATTTGAGTCTCCGGTTGTATCCTAAAGCTTGCACCCTCATCTCCCTTCTGTAATAATAAAGGTTTTTGGTTCGGATAATGTCGAGATAAATGGCTGTTAAACTCGTAAACCGTGCCGATTAGCTGCTACTTAAGCACACCAGTGTGTTGGAGAGAACGTACAACTTGTACTATTGAGTACGCCATTTAGCTTATTTTTACAATCGGCTTCATGAGGCGATGGCCAGGATTGTGCAGTGGTGTTTCGATCTTAAAGAGATGGTGTCTGGCTGGGTAAATCGGGGGTCAATTAACGGATAGGAGGTGAATTTAGTCTTGTATATTCGAATGGACCTTGTTAATTCTGAGAAATGCAGTACGTATTGTGGTTGGCTTATTCACAGTCGATCAACATGGTATAATTTACGTGGCAAATGGAGGTCCTTCAACCGTGTATCACTTGCTGTAGATTTTGCCCGTATTCTGCAGTCCAGTCTTTTCTAACTCTTGCTGCTGTGATTCCATTTAGAATCCCGTGGATGGGTTCGTGGTGAGCCGCATCCTGAGGGACCTTGGTGATGACAAAGATGGGAACGTCGACTTCCTCGAGTTCGTGATCACGATCACGGCCTTGAAATTCTGCTGCCACCCCAACTTCCGAGCGCACCACGAGCGGAATGGCAGGACCCACGCGCTGTGCGCATTCCAAGTGTAACGCGCCTGTTGCATGATACGGATACTATGAAATAAACCGTGTGATCACATCAACGTGGCGTGCTTGTGACCTTGATACTCTAGGTATAGAATCAAGTGCAGTGGTTATCCATGCAATGTCGACGATGGACAGCTACCAGGATGAGTCTAGCGATATGGAACGTGCCAGAAATCCTTTTCCTGCTTGCAGTTCTGATTTAATAACTGGCAGGATAATTACAGCTGTGCCTTACCAAGATGGTTATCCCTGCATTAGATTGGTTGCAATTCACGGTTTTGCCCATTTGAAGTAAAAATAAAGTTGTGTCTTAAACGTTTCGGTTTACCCAAAAGTCCTGTTTGGTGTTGAGCATGTGTCCCTCAAACGTGTCAAGTATGAGAGTGATGGACACGTGCGAATTGTTTACAGATGACCTCCAAAACATGTTTGTGCATGGCCTTCACTTTATTGTGGGAATGTGGGCAGAAAACGGATGTCTGCTTTATTCAAACCGAATTCCCTTTCATCCCGCAGGACAATATTTCACCTTAAACCTTTAATTATTGAGCGATAGTTTCACGTGGTGTAACGCCAAAAAAAACGATTTACAATGAAGGAAAAATTGTCAAACTTATTTGACCCTTATGGCGGGGTCCCGAATAAACTAAAGAACATCGCAATTTATTTATTTTTTGCGACTCCGTCCCACCGCGCACATAAACGCTGTGACCCACTTGGCGCGGATCATTCTGTTAAGTCCACGCGCAGCGAGGACGAATGCGCAGGAGAAACCCAGCCTTGCAAGTTTGATTAGTGCATCGTGTAGAGCTCGAGAGACATAAATTGCCGTATCGTTCTCCTTCAACACACTGACGTCGCAACGCAGTTCACGCGAGAGCCGGGGGCTTATGGGACACCGGGATCCAGCCATTAGGTTCATATATAAATTATTAACTTGCATTTCATACGTGTAGACTTACACATGACACAGCATATGATGCTGTACTGTAACATATCTGTGTATGTGTTGCATAGTCAAGCTTTGGCCGAGTAACTCTGAAACTAACATTGTTCCCATTTATTCATGGTAGCCATTTAAGAATTCAAATATTTTGTCATTTGTTTTATACAATAACGCAACCAGTATAAATAGTTGCAGAATGTTTTGTTATTTAATGTTATGCTGATAAACTGCAACAAGTGAAAAATGTATAATGGAGGTTGGAGTTGAACTTACAACCACTTGACTGCTGCCGGTTTGTGACGGGCGTTGAGTATTGCAGTCTGTGCTGATTGCAAGCCCTGGGATATCTTATCACAGGTCAGGATTACTGTTATGTATAAATCATACTGGTGGGAACCTCTGGTTACACCAGCCCACAGGGGATTATTGTGTCTGTCTGTCGTGCATCCAAAAATGGGAGGGGTGGAGAGGGGAGGATGGGGAGGAGCTGGGTGGGGAGGGAGGGGCTGGGTGGGGAGGCGAGGGTGAGGAGGGGCTGGTTGGGGCTGGATGGGGAGGGTGGGGAGGGGAGGGTGGGGAGGGGCTGGTCACCCCGTGGTGCCCTTATAAAACTCAATGTTTAACCTACCCACGCCGGCTTGTGCCCGCCCTCACAGTCGGACATATTTGCGGAATACACCACGTGGTGCCGCCGTTGACCCTGGCCATTGACCGAGCAACCCAATGTTCCTAGCAGCTCCCTTCGCAGGAATGTGTTTGATTTACACATGACACAGCACATGATACTGTACTGTAACGTATCGGGGTATGTGTTGCATATTAAAGCTTTGGCAGAGTAACTCTGAAACTAACATTGCTCCCATGGTAACCATTGATGGATGAAAATAATTTTTCATTTTTTTGCTTCTTTCGGTAAGGTCACGTAGAAGGGAAACAATAAAATAATAAAAATATAATAATATAAAACAACGTGGAGTTATTTATTTATTATTTTTTTGTTTCCCTTCTACGTGAATTTACCGAAAAAACCAAGAATATGAATCCCTGCAGTCACGAAAGCTTTAAATAAAAAATTTTCATTTGTTTTATACAATAACGCAAGCAGTATAAATAGTTTTTTTTTTAAATGTGGTATTTAAAGTTGTTATGCTAAATAACATTGCAACAAGGAACTAAGTAAATCAAATGATTGCTTGTTAACTGAAAAAAATGATTACAGAGGTTGTATTTGACCCAACGACCTCGTGACTGCCGCCGGCTTGTGGCGACGGTTGTAAAATATTTATGAACTTAATGTAATTAAAAGTTAAATAGAGGGGTATTTAGGCCTTGACGGTACTGAATGAAGCTACAGGCAAGCGACAACTTCTCACCCATAGCGAGTGGATTAATACTCTTATATAAGCGCGCAAATTTATCGATATGATTAACGCTGCACTTTCCATTGATTTCCTGCAGGGGGCGATGCAAACCTACACTCCCCCTGCATGAACGACGGAGGCGCAGGGACAGACGTTCGATTACGTTGGAATCGATCTGCAGACGGCGGTCTACTCACACGGCCAGCTCTATGTCGCCTAATCTTGATTCCGCAATCCCAAGCAGGTGAACGTCCGAATTGAACCGAACCCCCAGCAAGGCCATTTACTTAACGACAAGAGAAAATTCACACTAAATGTCCTTTTCAAAGAAGTCTTCAAGATGTAAAATGATAAGCTTTTAATGAAGACAGAAAATTATCTCATTCAAAGCATAATACAATTCAAAGATGTTTCATTTTAAAGCTGCGCAACCTTTTTCATCCTTTCCTGGCCGAAGGGCCGTAAATGGTTGTGAGGGGCACCACAGGCATCCCCGAACAACCCTTAGCTTGTAATAGAAGCCCTCCTACAAATTTGGTGGCTCCCGTAAAAGGTGTTAGACTACCGTGTTTTTAGTCTGTTTTGTGTTCACGAATGCGGTCCGAGACATGTCGTTTGGTTTCTCCAATGTAACTACTACCACAGAGGCAACTTAGTTGGTAGATTCCGGGGTACTGTATGTCCGGAATCACATCTTTTACAGGCGGAACCAGATCATGGATTTTATATAATGTGTTAAAACGGACCTGGATCTTGTGTTTATTCAGGATTTTGAAGATCTTTTTGTGATCCCCGCAATGTAGGGTAAAGTGATGGTTTTGAAAGGCTCCTCAAAGAGGGTCCTTCTTCATGGTTTGAGTGATAGCTTTGCGGATTGTACAGTTGGAGTAACCATTAGCCTTAAGAGCTTGGTGTACGTGCTTGAGTTCACTGCCTATGTGTTCCTGGTCGGATATGCATTGGGATCTATGGTGCAGAGTCTTGATGAGAGATTTCTTCTGTGATGAATGGTGGTGGGAATCCGGTTTCAGATAAGCATCCGTATGGGTAGCTTTCCTGTAGACAGAGTGGCTCATTGAACCATCAGGTCTCTTTTTTATTAGGACATCCAAAAAAGGTAGCTTGCCATCTTTTTCGACTTCCATGGTAAATCTGATGGCTGGGTGTATGGAATTGATGTGGTCGAAGAATTGGTCTAGAGCAGGCCGGCCATGTGGCCAGATGACAAAAGTGGCATCCACATACCTCTTCCAAAAGGTTGGGAGAAGAGTGGCAGTCAAGATGTCGTCAGTCTCAAATTTCTCCATGAAAATGTTGGCTATAACCGGAGATAGGGGGGAGCCCATTGGGGTGCCCTCAGTTTGTTTGTAGAAAGTTCCATTCCAAGTGAAGTATGTATTGGTTAAGCAGTGTCTCACCAGGGGGGGTACCTCGGTGATTAGTCCTTGATGAACCAAGTCTTCAATGATTGCGGTGGTGTCAGGTACAGGAACTTTGGTGAATAAGGAAACTACATAAAAACTGACAAGCAGGTCGTCTAGGGACAGGGAAATACCCTTGATTGTCGATACCAGGTGAGTAGAATTTGGTACCGCAGAGGTGTTTTTTTCCGTTGAAAGGCCGCAGGATTTCAGACAGAAAACGAGCCAGTTTGTAAATAAATACAAACCGCCACTTCTTTCAAATGCTTCTTGCCTTTGGTTTTTCACACCTGATGATGACTGTTTGTGTTACAGTCGAAACGTCTTGAGAATTGTATTGTTTTATATATTTTTTATTATTTTATTGTTTCCCTTCAACGTGACTTTACCGAAAGAACCAAGAATATGAATCACTGCAGTCACGAAACATTTAAATAAAAATTCATATTGATGTAATTTATACTTCGTTTTTTCACAATCGGTTTATTATATGATAGTTGGGTAGTTGCAGTCCTTAAGCGTCAATATTCTAAATGCATCTGTTAATATTTCCGTGACCAGTTACATGCTAATCCCTCACATTAACATCATGCTAATCTCCCAGTTACATGCTAATTTCTGACTTTAACACCCTGCTAATCCAACACTTTAACACAGCTATTTCAATGCTAAATTCTCCTGTTGATATGTAAACTCCTTTGTCAAGGCGCTCTGCTCCTCCCACCTAGCTTAAAAGATGCTGCGAAGCTTAGCAGCATTCATTGAAGTGCTGTTGTCCCAACAGTTCTGTTTCTTCACCTGAAGAAGGCTACTTGTGTTGTGGCCAAAACGTCGTGAGAATTTTATTAAATTATGTTTTATTTATATTATTTTATTTCCATTCTACGTGACTTTACCGAAAGAACCAAGAAGATGAATCCCTGCAGTCACGAAAGCTTTGAATCGAAATTTAACCGCCTCTACAGGGAGGGAGTCCACATAACCTTGAGATCCTTCAACAAACTCCGGGATAAGAAGGCTCAGCTAATCGAGTCTCTCACATTTCTAAAGAGATTCCGCGACTCTAAGGTAATACCAACCGCATTTACACTAACCTCTGTTGCTGTAACTTCTTTTGATGCAAGACGAATTCTAGCTAGAACTAGCTTAGCTCTTATCTCAGAAAAAAATCAGACTTATGCGCACCGAACTAGATCAGTTAGACAAGACACTCTTCAAATCACACTTATCATTGACGGCAACAATGTCCACATCGGATTGGGAACTTGTAGACAATATGACTGCCTCTTCAGCTGCCACTATGTCGACCAAATGTAAGGACAATTTTATTTCAAAATTCAACCGCCATTCCAACAAGAAATCGGATGCACACACCGAAAAGCTAGACGTTAACAAAGTCAAAATTAATCGCAGTAACAGTTCTATTTTTGATGGTCTGAAATCCGTTTTAGCTAAAGGGCTAAACTTTGCAGACACACCTAGACACATACCAGTTAATGATATCATTGCCCATGTCGACGTAGCACTCAAGGGCCTGGGTCATATCGCTGCAGACGTAGCAAGACGTGAAATCACTGAAACCCTCAAAAACGCTAAGATGCCACCTAGCAACATCAGCAAAGATGAGCGCTTGAATGATCTCAATTAAAAAAGAGAGATGACATGGCCATCCTCTCAGCCGACAAGGGCACTGCCACTGTCATCATGGACAAAATAGAATATAACAACAAAATTCAGGAACTACTCAACGATGGCAGCTATACAAAAATAAGAAGAGACCCCACCAACAGCCTCGTTACTAAAACCAACAAAATCATTGTGATTCAACAGCATTAATTGATCAAACCAAACAGTTATCATTGAAACCTTCTGCGGCCAGGCCACCAAGATTATATGGCCTTCCAAAGATACATAAAGAAGATACACCCCTTCGTCCTATCGTTTCTACTATTAACTCCCCCACCTACAAACTGGCTCGTTTTCTGTCTGAAATCCTGCGGCCTTTTGCTGGAAAAACCACCTCTGCGGTACTAAACTCTACTCACCTGGTATCGACAATCAAGGGTATTTCCCTGTCCCCAGACGACCTGCTTGTCAGTTTTGATGTAGTTTCCTTATTCACCAAAGTTCCTGTACCTGACACCATCGCAATCATTGAAGACTTGGTTCATCAAGGACTGCATACTGATATACCCCCCTGGTGAGATACTGCTTAACCAACACATACTTAACCAACAAACACGCGTGCCAACATCCACCAATCACGATCACGCGGCGCTCAATTATGGTCGTTCGTAGTTCTAATAGGGGCACGTGTTCTCGTCGTTTAACACATTTTGTCGCAGTCCACATTGTCATCAATTATCCGTTTTAATAATCTCAGTTCATATCACCTGTTCTGATATACAGGAGGTGGCAAAATGTTGGTCAGGCGACTGCTATCAAAGCATAATGATCAAATACCTGTGGTGTACCTATTTACAATGCTGGGTGGGCATTGGTTCAACTGCCGCTCGGGGAGATCGAACCCGAAGACCTCTGCATTACACATCCAGTGAGCAAACCTTGACACCACGGCAGATCCACGTACATGTGGACATATCAGTCAAATCCTGAAGTGAAAACGCGGACATCTCATTTGCGTACAATTATTAAAGCAGTGTTTGTGGTGTCGGCTGCGAGTGACGCTGTAGATTTAATTTAATTCGTCCCCGTGCAAACTCCTCCACTGCCTCCATCAAGCGCCCGCTTGATGACAATGTTGGGGCCGCTTGGCACGCGCCTCCCAGTCCATTGTCTGTTGATGTTCTTGCTGATTCTGTGCTCTGGCATCACGGACTTGCCTTGTCAATTAGCCGGGAAACGAGATAAACGGGACCAATCAAGAAAATCATCACTCAATCGCACAATGAGAGCGAGCAGGTGTGAGTGGTGACGTCACTGGCCGCCCTGCATAAAAGCCGCAACGAGAGGGGGCAACAGTCGTCGTCAAAGCTGCAGACGTCTTTTTCAGGTATTGCTTGTGGGGCTGTGTTGGGCAAGACGCCTTGTGTAGTAGCACTCCAACGAAGCTGGAGTGCTACGTGATTGATGTTCCATCGTGTTGTAGTTCATCATTCTGGTGAGTAGAGAGAGGTGCCGTGTGCATTCCCTTCACGTGATTGAAGACTACCTCGTCGTGTTCTCGCAGATTCCTCTTGCGTACTGACTCGACCGTGCATCGCTTGCCAAGATGAGCGACCTCCATGCAGCCACCCTGAAGCTCCTGGCCACCTTCAATGAACTCGCCTGCGACAGTGCTGTGAAAGATTGTCTGAAGAAGGAAAAGTTCAGGAGCTTCCTAAAGGGGGATAAGGGCAAGAGTCTGATCCAGGTGAGACGTTGCTTTACTATTCCTATGGACCAGTCCCTCTGTTCATTCCATTTGAGTCTCCGGTTGTATCCTAAAGCTTGCACCCTCATCTCCCTTCTGTAATAATAAAGGTTTTTGGTTCGGATAATGTCGAGATAAATGGCTGTTAAACTCGTAAACCGTGCCGATTAGCTGCTACTTAAGCACACCAGTGTGTTGGAGAGAACGTACAACTTGTACTATTGAGTACGCCATTTAGCTTATTTTTACAATCGGCTTCATGAGGCGATGGCCAGGATTGTGCAGTGGTGTTTCGATCTTAAAGAGATGGTGTCTGGCTGGGTAAATCGGGGGTCAATTAACGGATAGGAGGTGAATTTAGTCTTGTATATTCGAATGGACCTTGTTAATTCTGAGAAATGCAGTACGTATTGTGGTTGGCTTATTCACAGTCGATCAACATGGTATAATTTACGTGGCAAATGGAGGTCCTTCAACCGTGTATCACTTGCTGTAGATTTTGCCCGTATTCTGCAGTCCAGTCTTTTCTAACTCTTGCTGCTGTGATTCCATTTAGAATCCCGTGGATGGGTTCGTGGTGAGCCGCATCCTGAGGGACCTTGGTGATGACAAAGATGGGAACGTCGACTTCCTCGAGTTCGTGATCACGATCACGGCCTTGAAATTCTGCTGCCACCCCAACTTCCGAGCGCACCACGAGCGGAATGGCAGGACCCACGCGCTGTGCGCATTCCAAGTGTAACGCGCCTGTTGCATGATACGGATACTATGAAATAAACCGTGTGATCACATCAACGTGGCGTGCTTGTGACCTTGATACTCTAGGTATAGAATCAAGTGCAGTGGTTATCCATGCAATGTCGACGATGGACAGCTACCAGGATGAGTCTAGCGATATGGAACGTGCCAGAAATCCTTTTCCTGCTTGCAGTTCTGATTTAATAACTGGCAGGATAATTACAGCTGTGCCTTACCAAGATGGTTATCCCTGCATTAGATTGGTTGCAATTCACGGTTTTGCCCATTTGAAGTAAAAATAAAGTTGTGTCTTAAACGTTTCGGTTTACCCAAAAGTCCTGTTTGGTGTTGAGCATGTGTCCCTCAAACGTGTCAAGTATGAGAGTGATGGACACGTGCGAATTGTTTACAGATGACCTCCAAAACATGTTTGTGCATGGCCTTCACTTTATTGTGGGAATGTGGGCAGAAAACGGATGTCTGCTTTATTCAAACCGAATTCCCTTTCATCCCGCAGGACAATATTTCACCTTAAACCTTTAATTATTGAGCGATAGTTTCACGTGGTGTAACGCCAAAAAAAACGATTTACAATGAAGGAAAAATTGTCAAACTTATTTGACCCTTATGGCGGGGTCCCGAATAAACTAAAGAACATCGCAATTTATTTATTTTTTGCGACTCCGTCCCACCGCGCACATAAACGCTGTGACCCACTTGGCGCGGATCATTCTGTTAAGTCCACGCGCAGCGAGGACGAATGCGCAGGAGAAACCCAGCCTTGCAAGTTTGATTAGTGCATCGTGTAGAGCTCGAGAGACATAAATTGCCGTATCGTTCTCCTTCAACACACTGACGTCGCAACGCAGTTCACGCGAGAGCCGGGGGCTTATGGGACACCGGGATCCAGCCATTAGGTTCATATATAAATTATTAACTTGCATTTCATACGTGTAGACTTACACATGACACAGCATATGATGCTGTACTGTAACATATCTGTGTATGTGTTGCATAGTCAAGCTTTGGCCGAGTAACTCTGAAACTAACATTGTTCCCATTTATTCATGGTAGCCATTTAAGAATTCAAATATTTTGTCATTTGTTTTATACAATAACGCAACCAGTATAAATAGTTGCAGAATGTTTTGTTATTTAATGTTATGCTGATAAACTGCAACAAGTGAAAAATGTATAATGGAGGTTGGAGTTGAACTTACAACCACTTGACTGCTGCCGGTTTGTGACGGGCGTTGAGTATTGCAGTCTGTGCTGATTGCAAGCCCTGGGATATCTTATCACAGGTCAGGATTACTGTTATGTATAAATCATACTGGTGGGAACCTCTGGTTACACCAGCCCACAGGGGATTATTGTGTCTGTCTGTCGTGCATCCAAAAATGGGAGGGGTGGAGAGGGGAGGATGGGGAGGAGCTGGGTGGGGAGGGAGGGGCTGGGTGGGGAGGCGAGGGTGAGGAGGGGCTGGTTGGGGCTGGATGGGGAGGGTGGGGAGGGGAGGGTGGGGAGGGGCTGGTCACCCCGTGGTGCCCTTATAAAACTCAATGTTTAACCTACCCACGCCGGCTTGTGCCCGCCCTCACAGTCGGACATATTTGCGGAATACACCACGTGGTGCCGCCGTTGACCCTGGCCATTGACCGAGCAACCCAATGTTCCTAGCAGCTCCCTTCGCAGGAATGTGTTTGATTTACACATGACACAGCACATGATACTGTACTGTAACGTATCGGGGTATGTGTTGCATATTAAAGCTTTGGCAGAGTAACTCTGAAACTAACATTGCTCCCATGGTAACCATTGATGGATGAAAATAATTTTTCATTTTTTTGCTTCTTTCGGTAAGGTCACGTAGAAGGGAAACAATAAAATAATAAAAATATAATAATATAAAACAACGTGGAGTTATTTATTTATTATTTTTTTGTTTCCCTTCTACGTGAATTTACCGAAAAAACCAAGAATATGAATCCCTGCAGTCACGAAAGCTTTAAATAAAAAATTTTCATTTGTTTTATACAATAACGCAAGCAGTATAAATAGTTTTTTTTTTAAAATGTGGTATTTAAAGTTGTTATGCTAAATAACATTGCAACAAGGAACTAAGTAAATCAAATGATTGCTTGTTAACTGAAAAAAATGATTACAGAGGTTGTATTTGACCCAACGACCTCGTGACTGCCGCCGGCTTGTGGCGACGGTTGTAAAATATTTATGAACTTAATGTAATTAAAAGTTAAATAGAGGGGTATTTAGGCCTTGACGGTACTGAATGAAGCTACAGGCAAGCGACAACTTCTCACCCATAGCGAGTGGATTAATACTCTTATATAAGCGCGCAAATTTATCGATATGATTAACGCTGCACTTTCCATTGATTTCCTGCAGGGGGCGATGCAAACCTACACTCCCCCTGCATGAACGACGGAGGCGCAGGGACAGACGTTCGATTACGTTGGAATCGATCTGCAGACGGCGGTCTACTCACACGGCCAGCTCTATGTCGCCTAATCTTGATTCCGCAATCCCAAGCAGGTGAACGTCCGAATTGAACCGAACCCCCAGCAAGGCCATTTACTTAACGACAAGAGAAAATTCACACTAAATGTCCTTTTCAAAGAAGTCTTCAAGATGTAAAATGATAAGCTTTTAATGAAGACAGAAAATTATCTCATTCAAAGCATAATACAATTCAAAGATGTTTCATTTTAAAGCTGCGCAACCTTTTTCATCCTTTCCTGGCCGAAGGGCCGTAAATGGTTGTGAGGGGCACCACAGGCATCCCCGAACAACCCTTAGCTTGTAATAGAAGCCCTCCTACAAATTTGGTGGCTCCCGTAAAAGGTGTTAGACTACCGTGTTTTTAGTCTGTTTTGTGTTCACGAATGCGGTCCGAGACATGTCGTTTGGTTTCTCCAATGTAACTACTACCACAGAGGCAACTTAGTTGGTAGATTCCGGGGTACTGTATGTCCGGAATCACATCTTTTACAGGCGGAACCAGATCATGGATTTTATATAATGTGTTAAAACGGACCTGGATCTTGTGTTTATTCAGGATTTTGAAGATCTTTTTGTGATCCCCGCAATGTAGGGTAAAGTGATGGTTTTGAAAGGCTCCTCAAAGAGGGTCCTTCTTCATGGTTTGAGTGATAGCTTTGCGGATTGTACAGTTGGAGTAACCATTAGCCTTAAGAGCTTGGTGTACGTGCTTGAGTTCACTGCCTATGTGTTCCTGGTCGGATATGCATTGGGATCTATGGTGCAGAGTCTTGATGAGAGATTTCTTCTGTGATGAATGGTGGTGGGAATCCGGTTTCAGATAAGCATCCGTATGGGTAGCTTTCCTGTAGACAGAGTGGCTCATTGAACCATCAGGTCTCTTTTTTATTAGGACATCCAAAAAAGGTAGCTTGCCATCTTTTTCGACTTCCATGGTAAATCTGATGGCTGGGTGTATGGAATTGATGTGGTCGAAGAATTGGTCTAGAGCAGGCCGGCCATGTGGCCAGATGACAAAAGTGGCATCCACATACCTCTTCCAAAAGGTTGGGAGAAGAGTGGCAGTCAAGATGTCGTCAGTCTCAAATTTCTCCATGAAAATGTTGGCTATAACCGGAGATAGGGGGGAGCCCATTGGGGTGCCCTCAGTTTGTTTGTAGAAAGTTCCATTCCAAGTGAAGTATGTATTGGTTAAGCAGTGTCTCACCAGGGGGGGTACCTCGGTGATTAGTCCTTGATGAACCAAGTCTTCAATGATTGCGGTGGTGTCAGGTACAGGAACTTTGGTGAATAAGGAAACTACATAAAAACTGACAAGCAGGTCGTCTAGGGACAGGGAAATACCCTTGATTGTCGATACCAGGTGAGTAGAATTTGGTACCGCAGAGGTGTTTTTTCCGTTGAAAGGCCGCAGGATTTCAGACAGAAAACGAGCCAGTTTGTAAATAAATACAAACCGCCACTTCTTTCAAATGCTTCTTGCCTTTGGTTTTTCACACCTGATGATGACTGTTTGTGTTACAGTCGAAACGTCTTGAGAATTGTATTGTTTTATATATTTTTTATTATTTTATTGTTTCCCTTCAACGTGACTTTACCGAAAGAACCAAGAATATGAATCACTGCAGTCACGAAACATTTAAATAAAAATTCATATTGATGTAATTTATACTTCGTTTTTTCACAATCGGTTTATTATATGATAGTTGGGTAGTTGCAGTCCTTAAGCGTCAATATTCTAAATGCATCTGTTAATATTTCCGTGACCAGTTACATGCTAATCCCTCACATTAACATCATGCTAATCTCCCAGTTACATGCTAATTTCTGACTTTAACACCCTGCTAATCCAACACTTTAACACAGCTATTTCAATGCTAAATTCTCCTGTTGATATGTAAACTCCTTTGTCAAGGCGCTCTGCTCCTCCCACCTAGCTTAAAAGATGCTGCGAAGCTTAGCAGCATTCATTGAAGTGCTGTTGTCCCAACAGTTCTGTTTCTTCACCTGAAGAAGGCTACTTGTGTTGTGGCCAAAACGTCGTGAGAATTTTATTAAATTATGTTTTATTTATATTATTTTATTTCCATTCTACGTGACTTTACCGAAAGAACCAAGAAGATGAATCCCTGCAGTCACGAAAGCTTTGAATCGAAATTTAACCGCCTCTACAGGGAGGGAGTCCACATAACCTTGAGATCCTTCAACAAACTCCGGGATAAGAAGGCTCAGCTAATCGAGTCTCTCACATTTCTAAAGAGATGCCGCGACTCTAAGGTAATACCAACCGCATTTACACTAACCTCTGTTGCTGTAACTTCTTTTGATGCAAGACGAATTCTAGCTAGAACTAGCTTAGCTCTTATCTCAGAAAAAAATCAGACTTATGCGCACCGAACTAGATCAGTTAGACAAGACACTCTTCAAATCACACTTATCATTGACGGCAACAATGTCCACATCGGATTGGGAACTTGTAGACAATATGACTGCCTCTTCAGCTGCCACTATGTCGACCAAATGTAAGGACAATTTTATTTCAAAATTCAACCGCCATTCCAACAAGAAATCGGATGCACACACCGAAAAGCTAGACGTTAACAAAGTCAAAATTAATCGCAGTAACAGTTCTATTTTTGATGGTCTGAAATCCGTTTTAGCTAAAGGGCTAAACTTTGCAGACACACCTAGACACATACCAGTTAATGATATCATTGCCCATGTCGACGTAGCACTCAAGGGCCTGGGTCATATCGCTGCAGACGTAGCAAGACGTGAAATCACTGAAACCCTCAAAAACGCTAAGATGCCACCTAGCAACATCAGCAAAGATGAGCGCTTGAATGATCTCAATTAAAAAAGAGAGATGACATGGCCATCCTCTCAGCCGACAAGGGCACTGCCACTGTCATCATGGACAAAATAGAATATAACAACAAAATTCAGGAACTACTCAACGATGGCAGCTATACAAAAATAAGAAGAGACCCCACCAACAGCCTCGTTACTAAAACCAACAAAATCATTGTGATTCAACAGCATTAATTGATCAAACCAAACAGTTATCATTGAAACCTTCTGCGGCCAGGCCACCAAGATTATATGGCCTTCCAAAGATACATAAAGAAGATACACCCCTTCGTCCTATCGTTTCTACTATTAACTCCCCCACCTACAAACTGGCTCGTTTTCTGTCTGAAATCCTGCGGCCTTTTGCTGGAAAAACCACCTCTGCGGTACTAAACTCTACTCACCTGGTATCGACAATCAAGGGTATTTCCCTGTCCCCAGACGACCTGCTTGTCAGTTTTGATGTAGTTTCCTTATTCACCAAAGTTCCTGTACCTGACACCATCGCAATCATTGAAGACTTGGTTCATCAAGGACTGCATACTGATATACCCCCCTGGTGAGATACTGCTTAACCAACACATACTTAACCAACAAACACGCGTGCCAACATCCACCAATCACGATCACGCGGCGCTCAATTATGGTCGTTCGTAGTTCTAATAGGGGCACGTGTTCTCGTCGTTTAACACATTTTGTCGCAGTCCACATTGTCATCAATTATCCGTTTTAATAATCTCAGTTCATATCACCTGTTCTGATATACAGGAGGTGGCAAAATGTTGGTCAGGCGACTGCTATCAAAGCATAATGATCAAATACCTGTGGTGTACCTATTTACAATGCTGGGTGGGCATTGGTTCAACTGCCGCTCGGGGAGATCGAACCCGAAGACCTCTGCATTACACATCCAGTGAGCAAACCTTGACACCACGGCAGATCCACGTACATGTGGACATATCAGTCAAATCCTGAAGTGAAAACGCGGACATCTCATTTGCGTACAATTATTAAAGCAGTGTTTGTGGTGTCGGCTGCGAGTGACGCTGTAGATTTAATTTAATTCGTCCCCGTGCAAACTCCTCCACTGCCTCCATCAAGCGCCCGCTTGATGACAATGTTGGGGCCGCTTGGCACGCGCCTCCCAGTCCATTGTCTGTTGATGTTCTTGCTGATTCTGTGCTCTGGCATCACGGACTTGCCTTGTCAATTAGCCGGGAAACGAGATAAACGGGACCAATCAAGAAAATCATCACTCAATCGCACAATGAGAGCGAGCAGGTGTGAGTGGTGACGTCACTGGCCGCCCTGCATAAAAGCCGCAACGAGAGGGGGCAACAGTCGTCGTCAAAGCTGCAGACGTCTTTTTCAGGTATTGCTTGTGGGGCTGTGTTGGGCAAGACGCCTTGTGTAGTAGCACTCCAACGAAGCTGGAGTGCTACGTGATTGATGTTCCATCGTGTTGTAGTTCATCATTCTGGTGAGTAGAGAGAGGTGCCGTGTGCATTCCCTTCACGTGATTGAAGACTACCTCGTCGTGTTCTCGCAGATTCCTCTTGCGTACTGACTCGACCGTGCATCGCTTGCCAAGATGAGCGACCTCCATGCAGCCACCCTGAAGCTCCTGGCCACCTTCAATGAACTCGCCTGCGACAGTGCTGTGAAAGATTGTCTGAAGAAGGAAAAGTTCAGGAGCTTCCTAAAGGGGGATAAGGGCAAGAGTCTGATCCAGGTGAGACGTTGCTTTACTATTCCTATGGACCAGTCCCTCTGTTCATTCCATTTGAGTCTCCGGTTGTATCCTAAAGCTTGCACCCTCATCTCCCTTCTGTAATAATAAAGGTTTTTGGTTCGGATAATGTCGAGATAAATGGCTGTTAAACTCGTAAACCGTGCCGATTAGCTGCTACTTAAGCACACCAGTGTGTTGGAGAGAACGTACAACTTGTACTATTGAGTACGCCATTTAGCTTATTTTTACAATCGGCTTCATGAGGCGATGGCCAGGATTGTGCAGTGGTGTTTCGATCTTAAAGAGATGGTGTCTGGCTGGGTAAATCGGGGGTCAATTAACGGATAGGAGGTGAATTTAGTCTTGTATATTCGAATGGACCTTGTTAATTCTGAGAAATGCAGTACGTATTGTGGTTGGCTTATTCACAGTCGATCAACATGGTATAATTTACGTGGCAAATGGAGGTCCTTCAACCGTGTATCACTTGCTGTAGATTTTGCCCGTATTCTGCAGTCCAGTCTTTTCTAACTCTTGCTGCTGTGATTCCATTTAGAATCCCGTGGATGGGTTCGTGGTGAGCCGCATCCTGAGGGACCTTGGTGATGACAAAGATGGGAACGTCGACTTCCTCGAGTTCGTGATCACGATCACGGCCTTGAAATTCTGCTGCCACCCCAACTTCCGAGCGCACCACGAGCGGAATGGCAGGACCCACACGCTGTGCGCATTCCAAGTGTAACGCGCCTGTTGCATGATACGGATACTATGAAATAAACCGTGTGATCACATCAACGTGGCGTGCTTGTGACCTTGATACTCTAGGTATAGAATCAAGTGCAGTGGTTATCCATGCAATGTCGACGATGGACAGCTACCAGGATGAGTCTAGCGATATGGAACGTGCCAGAAATCCTTTTCCTGCTTGCAGTTCTGATTTAATAACTGGCAGGATAATTACAGCTGTGCCTTACCAAGATGGTTATCCCTGCATTAGATTGGTTGCAATTCACGGTTTTGCCCATTTGAAGTAAAAATAAAGTTGTGTCTTAAACGTTTCGGTTTACCCAAAAGTCCTGTTTGGTGTTGAGCATGTGTCCCTCAAACGTGTCAAGTATGAGAGTGATGGACACGTGCGAATTGTTTACAGATGACCTCCAAAACATGTTTGTGCATGGCCTTCACTTTATTGTGGGAATGTGGGCAGAAAACGGATGTCTGCTTTATTCAAACCGAATTCCCTTTCATCCCGCAGGACAATATTTCACCTTAAACCTTTAATTATTGAGCGATAGTTTCACGTGGTGTAACGCCAAAAAAAACGATTTACAATGAAGGAAAAATTGTCAAACTTATTTGACCCTTATGGCGGGGTCCCGAATAAACTAAAGAACATCGCAATTTATTTATTTTTTGCGACTCCGTCCCACCGCGCACATAAACGCTGTGACCCACTTGGCGCGGATCATTCTGTTAAGTCCACGCGCAGCGAGGACGAATGCGCAGGAGAAACCCAGCCTTGCAAGTTTGATTAGTGCATCGTGTAGAGCTCGAGAGACATAAATTGCCGTATCGTTCTCCTTCAACACACTGACGTCGCAACGCAGTTCACGCGAGAGCCGGGGGCTTATGGGACACCGGGATCCAGCCATTAGGTTCATATATAAATTATTAACTTGCATTTCATACGTGTAGACTTACACATGACACAGCATATGATGCTGTACTGTAACATATCTGTGTATGTGTTGCATAGTCAAGCTTTGGCCGAGTAACTCTGAAACTAACATTGTTCCCATTTATTCATGGTAGCCATTTAAGAATTCAAATATTTTGTCATTTGTTTTATACAATAACGCAACCAGTATAAATAGTTGCAGAATGTTTTGTTATTTAATGTTATGCTGATAAACTGCAACAAGTGAAAAATGTATAATGGAGGTTGGAGTTGAACTTACAACCACTTGACTGCTGCCGGTTTGTGACGGGCGTTGAGTATTGCAGTCTGTGCTGATTGCAAGCCCTGGGATATCTTATCACAGGTCAGGATTACTGTTATGTATAAATCATACTGGTGGGAACCTCTGGTTACACCAGCCCACAGGGGATTATTGTGTCTGTCTGTCGTGCATCCAAAAATGGGAGGGGTGGAGAGGGGAGGATGGGGAGGAGCTGGGTGGGGAGGGAGGGGCTGGGTGGGGAGGCGAGGGTGAGGAGGGGCTGGTTGGGGCTGGATGGGGAGGGTGGGGAGGGGAGGGTGGGGAGGGGCTGGTCACCCCGTGGTGCCCTTATAAAACTCAATGTTTAACCTACCCACGCCGGCTTGTGCCCGCCCTCACAGTCGGACATATTTGCGGAATACACCACGTGGTGCCGCCGTTGACCCTGGCCATTGACCGAGCAACCCAATGTTCCTAGCAGCTCCCTTCGCAGGAATGTGTTTGATTTACACATGACACAGCACATGATACTGTACTGTAACGTATCGGGGTATGTGTTGCATATTAAAGCTTTGGCAGAGTAACTCTGAAACTAACATTGCTCCCATGGTAACCATTGATGGATGAAAATAATTTTTCATTTTTTTGCTTCTTTCGGTAAGGTCACGTAGAAGGGAAACAATAAAATAATAAAAATATAATAATATAAAACAACGTGGAGTTATTTATTTATTATTTTTTTGTTTCCCTTCTACGTGAATTTACCGAAAAAACCAAGAATATGAATCCCTGCAGTCACGAAAGCTTTAAATAAAAAATTTTCATTTGTTTTATACAATAACGCAAGCAGTATAAATAGTTTTTTTTTTAAATGTGGTATTTAAAGTTGTTATGCTAAATAACATTGCAACAAGGAACTAAGTAAATCAAATGATTGCTTGTTAACTGAAAAAAATGATTACAGAGGTTGTATTTGACCCAACGACCTCGTGACTGCCGCCGGCTTGTGGCGACGGTTGTAAAATATTTATGAACTTAATGTAATTAAAAGTTAAATAGAGGGGTATTTAGGCCTTGACGGTACTGAATGAAGCTACAGGCAAGCGACAACTTCTCACCCATAGCGAGTGGATTAATACTCTTATATAAGCGCGCAAATTTATCGATATGATTAACGCTGCACTTTCCATTGATTTCCTGCAGGGGGCGATGCAAACCTACACTCCCCCTGCATGAACGACGGAGGCGCAGGGACAGACGTTCGATTACGTTGGAATCGATCTGCAGACGGCGGTCTACTCACACGGCCAGCTCTATGTCGCCTAATCTTGATTCCGCAATCCCAAGCAGGTGAACGTCCGAATTGAACCGAACCCCCAGCAAGGCCATTTACTTAACGACAAGAGAAAATTCACACTAAATGTCCTTTTCAAAGAAGTCTTCAAGATGTAAAATGATAAGCTTTTAATGAAGACAGAAAATTATCTCATTCAAAGCATAATACAATTCAAAGATGTTTCATTTTAAAGCTGCGCAACCTTTTTCATCCTTTCCTGGCCGAAGGGCCGTAAATGGTTGTGAGGGGCACCACAGGCATCCCCGAACAACCCTTAGCTTGTAATAGAAGCCCTCCTACAAATTTGGTGGCTCCCGTAAAAGGTGTTAGACTACCGTGTTTTTAGTCTGTTTTGTGTTCACGAATGCGGTCCGAGACATGTCGTTTGGTTTCTCCAATGTAACTACTACCACAGAGGCAACTTAGTTGGTAGATTCCGGGGTACTGTATGTCCGGAATCACATCTTTTACAGGCAGAACCAGATCATGGATTTTATATAATGTGTTAAAACGGACCTGGATCTTGTGTTTATTCAGGATTTTGAAGATCTTTTTTGTGATCCCCGCAATGTAGGGTAAAGTGATGGTTTTGAAAGGCTCCTCAAAGAGGGTCCTTCTTCATGGTTTGAGTGATAGCTTTGCGGATTGTACAGTTGGAGTAACCATTAGCCTTAAGAGCTTGGTGTACGTGCTTGAGTTCACTGCCTATGTGTTCCTGGTCGGATATGCATTGGGATCTATGGTGCAGAGTCTTGATGAGAGATTTCTTCTGTGATGGATGGTGGTGGGAATCCGGTTTCAGATAAGCATCCGTATGGGTAGCTTTCCTGTAGACAGAGTGGCTCATTGAACCATCAGGTCTCTTTTTTATTAGGACATCCAAAAAAGGTAGCTTGCCATCTTTTTCGACTTCCATGGAAATTCTGATGGCTGGGTGTATGGAATTGATGTGGTCGAAGAATTGGTCTAGAGCAGGCCGGCCATGTGGCCAGATGACAAAAGTGGCATCCACATACCTCTTCCAAAAGGTTGGGAGAAGAGTGGCAGTCAAGATGGCGTCAGTCTCAAATTTCTCCATGAAAATGTTGGCTATAACCGGAGATAGGGGGGAGCCCATTGGGGTGCCCTCAGTTTGTTTGTAGAAAGTTCCATTCCAAGTGAAGTATGTATTGGTTAAGCAGTGTCTCACCAGGGGGGGTACCTCGGTGATTAGTCCTTGATGAACCAAGTCTTCAATGATTGCGGTGGTGTCAGGTACAGGAACTTTGGTGAATAAGGAAACTACATAAAAACTGACAAGCAGGTCGTCTAGGGACAGGGAAATACCCTTGATTGTCGATACCAGGTGAGTAGAATTTGGTACCGCAGAGGTGTTTTTTCCGTTGAAAGGCCGCAGGATTTCAGACAGAAAACGAGCCAGTTTGTAAATAAATACAAACCGCCACTTCTTTCAAATGCTTCTTGCCTTTGGTTTTTCACACCTGATGATGACTGTTTGTGTTACAGTCGAAACGTCTTGAGAATTGTATTGTTTTATATATATTTTATTATTTTATTGTTTCCCTTCAACGTGACTTTACCGAAAGAACCAAGAATATGAATCACTGCAGTCACGAAACATTTAAATAAAAATTCATATTGATGTAATTTATACTTCGTTTTTTCACAATCGGTTTATTATATGATAGTTGGGTAGTTGCAGTCCTTAAGCGTCAATATTCTAAATGCATCTGTTAATATTTCCGTGACCAGTTACATGCTAATCCCTCACATTAACATCATGCTAATCTCCCAGTTACATGCTAATTTCTGACATTAACACCCTGCTAATCCAATACTTTTACACAGCTATTTCAATGCTAAATTCTCCTGTTGATATGTAAAATCCTTTGTCAAGGCGTAATGCTCCTCCCACCTAACTGAAAAGACGCTGCGAAGCTTAGCAGCGTTCATTGCAGCGCTGTCGTCCCGACAGTTCTGTTCCTTCACCTGAAGAAGGCTATTTGTGTTGTGGCCAAAACGTCGTGAGAATTTTATTTCACTATGTTTTATTTTTATTATTTTATTTCCATTCTACGTAACTTTACCGAAAGAACCAAGAAGATGAATCCCTGCAGTCACGAAAGTTTTAAATCGAAATCCTGTACCTTGGTAAGACACCCCAGGGCTCACAATCAGCACAGAATGCAACACTCAACCCTCGTCACAAGTGGGCAGCAGTTACGAAGCTGTGTGTTCAAATCCAACCTCGATCATATTTTTTTTCATTTAATAAACAATCTTATTTAGCGCGTCGTTTGTTGCACTATTTATCAGCATAATAATATTTTTAACCGGTAGCATTTTTATGAAAGGGGTCTATCACCTCCTACCAAATTTGTAGGATGGCTTCTATTACAAACTAGGGGTTGTTCGGGGATGCCTGTGGCACCCCTCACAACCATTTACGGCCTTCGGCCAGGAAAGTATAAAAAAATTGCGCAGTTTTAAAATGAAACATCTTTGAATTGTATTATGTTTTGAATTAGATAATTTTATTTCTTCATTAAAAGCTTATATCATTTTACATCCGGAAGACTTCTTTGAAAGGACATTTAGTGTGAATTTTCTCTTGTCGTTACGTAGATGGCCTTGCCAGGGGTTCAGTTCGATGCGGACTTTCACCTGTTTGGGATTGCGGAATCAAGATAAGGTGACATGGAGCTGCTGGCCATGCGAGACGACCGCCGTCTGCAGATCGATTCCAACATCATCGAACGTCTGTCCCTGCGCCTCCGTCGTTCATGCAGGTGGAGCGTGGGTTTGCAGCGCTCCCTGCATGAAAACGACGGCAAGTGCAGCGTTAATCACAGATAGATAAAGTTGTGCGCTTATATAAGAGTATTAATCCACTCGCTATGGGTGAGAAGGTGTCGCTTGCCTGTAGCTTCATTCAGTACCGTCAAGGCCTAAATACCCCTCTATTTAACTTTTAATTACATTAAGTTCATAAATATTTTACAATCCTCGCCACAAGCCGGCGCCAGTCACGAGGTTGTCGGGTCAAATACAACCTCTGTAATAATTTTTTTTACAGTTAACAATCATTTGATTTACTTAGTTCCTTGTTGCAGTGTTAATCAGCATAAAAACTTTAAATACAAAATTTTCAAAACTATTTATACTGAAGTATTAAAGCTTTCGTGACTGCATAAAATTACTCATTAGTTTTTTCGGTAAAGTCACGTATGTAGAAATACAATAAAATCATATTAAAACAAAAAACAATCACAACGTTTCGATCACAATGCAAGCGATCTTCATCAGGTGTCACGAACAAATCACGGAGGTAAATACAGAAAAAAGATGAGAGACGAGAATTCAACAAACCTGAAAAAACGTTATGTGAAGCACATTCAGTCAGGCCAACAACACAGTTAGACACTTCCTGGCTGACTACTGCTTGCATTATTGTATAAAACAAATGCAAATTTTTGATTTGAAGTTTTCGTGAATGCAGGGACTAATATTCTTGGTTCTTTCGGTAAAGTTACGTTGAAGGGAAACAATAAAATAATAAAATATATATAATAAAATTATCACGACGTTTCGACTGTAACACAAACAGTCATCATCAGGTGTGAAAAACCAAAGGCAAGGAGCATTTGAAAGAAGTGGCGGTTTGTATTTATTTATTTATTCTCAAACGTTGTTTGTATTTGTTTATTTTCGAGCGGTGTTTGCATTTACTTATTTGAAAAAAAAAACGTTAGCGCCACGGATAGTGATTTGACAGTTTGTTTAGAAGGACGAGTCCATCTATTTTCGGAAAAGACGAAGGGGGAGACGAAAACGTAATGTATGCTGTCTGAAAGCCACCATAAGCGTGAACAATCAATTAAGACTCGAAATGGTTTATCACATAATTCCAATGATTGCTAAGCCAGAATCCATCTTCTTGGTTGAAATTGTTTCTGTGTTTGTATATGTGGATAGCCTCATGAACGAATCCCTCATGGTAGCCCGATGGCTTGCAAAGAACCTCTGTCTTGGAGAAGTCAATGTCATGTGAGCCTACTGAATTATAACAGTGATCTGCCACGGCCGAGGTGTTGGTCCTACCGTGTTTAGGTCTGTTTTGTGTTCACAAATGCGGTCTGAGACATGTCGTTCATTCCGTAAAGTCACATAGATGGGAAACAATTAAATAATAAAACACCCAGCGTTGTTTTATATTTTTCTACTTTTTAGTATTTAATTGTTCCCCGTCTACATGACTTTACCGAAAGAACCAAGAAAATGAAAAATTATTTGCAATCAATGGTTACCATGGGAACAATGTTAGTTTCAGAGTTACTCTTGTCATGTCCAAGCGCATTCGTCCTCGCTGCGCTTGGACATGACAACAGAATGAGCCGCGCCAGGTGGGTCATGGCGTTTATGTGCGCGGTGGGACGGAGTCGCAAACAATTAATAAATTGCGATGTTCTTCCGTTTATTTGGGACTCCGCCATAAGGGTCATAAGTTTGACAATTTTTCCTTCATTGCAATTCGTTTTTTTGGCGTTACACCACGTGAAACTATCGCTAAAAAATTAAAGGTTTAAGGTGAAGTATTGTCCTGCGGGATGAAAGGGAATTCGGTTTCAATAAAGCAGACATCCGTTTTTTGCCCACATTCCCACCATAAAGTGAAGGCCATGCACAAACATGTTTTGGAGGTGATCTGTAAACATTTCGCACGTGTCCATCGCTCTCATACTTGACATGTTTGAGAGAAACATGCTCAACACCAAACAGGACTTTTGGGTAAACCGAAACGTTTAAGACACAAAACTTTATTTTTTACTTCAAATGTGCAAAACCGTGAAGTGCAACCAATCTAATGCAACCACCCCCACATTTCAGATACTTGAAGCGGTTTTAATTAGGGGCAGGCAGCATTCAGGCCACATTCGTTAGCACACCTTGGTGGTGGTCGTCTTTATCGTGTTGCGGATATGGTGCAGTCATGGGAAACAGTGGCTTTAGATCGCGGTGTTGGGGGCAGGGGGTTAAAGGGATAACCATCTTGGTAAGGCACAGCTGTAATAATCCTGCCAGTTGAGAAACCAGAACTGCAAGCAGGAAAAGGATTCCTGGCACGTTCCATATCGCTAGACTCATCCTGGTAGCTGTCCATCGTGGACACTGCATGGATAACCACTGCACTTGATTCTATACCTAGAGTATCAAGGTCACAAGCACGCCACGTTGATGTGATCACACGGTTTATTTCATAGTATCCGTATCATGCAACAGGCGCGTTACACTTGGAATGCGCGCAGCGCGTGGGTCCTGCCATTCCGCTCGTGGTGCGCTCGGAAGTTGGGGTGGCAGCAGAATTTCAAGGCCGCGATCGTGATCACGAACTCGAGGAAGTCGACGTTCCCATCTTTGTCATCACCAAGGTCCCTCAGGATGCGGCTCACCACGAACCCATCCACGGGATTCTAAATGGAATCACAGCAGCAAGAGTTAGAAAAGACTGGACCTGGACTGCGGAACACCGGCAAAATCTACAGCAAGCGATACACGGTTGAATGACCTCCATTTGCCACGTAATTATACCATGTTGATCAACTGTAAATAAGCCAACCACAATACGTACTACATTTCTCAGAATTAATAAGGTCAGTCAAACACACAAGTCTAAATTCTCCTCCTATCCGTTCATTCACCCCCGATTTACCCAGTCAGACACCATCTCTTTAAGATCGAAACACCACTGCACAATTCTGGCCATCGCCTCATGAAGCCGATTGCAAAAATAAGCTAAATGTCGTACTCAAAAGTACAAGTTGCAAGTTCTCTCCAACACACCGGTGTGCTAAAGTAGCAGCTAATTAGCACGGTTTACGAGTTAACGGCCTTTTATCTTGACGTTATCCGAACCAAAAACCTTTATTATTACAGAAGGGAGATGAGGGTGCAAGCTTTAGGATACAACCGGAGACTCAAATGGGATGAACAGAGGGACTGGTCCATAGGTATAGTAAAGCAACGTCTCACCTGGATGAGACTCTTGCCCTTATCCCCCTTTAAGAAGCTCCTGAACTTTTCCTTCTTCAGACAATCTTTCACAGCACTGTCGCAGGCGAGTTCATTGAAGGTGGCCAGGAGCTTCAGGGTGGCTGCATGGAGGTCGCTCATCTTCCCAAGAAATGCACGGTCGAGTCAGTACGCAAGAGGAATCTGCGAGGACACGACAAGGCAGTCTTCAATTACGTGAAGGCAATGCACACGGCACCTCACTCTACTCACCAGAATGATGAACTACAACACGACGGAACACCAATCACGTAGCACTCGTTGGAGTGCTACTACACAAGGCATCTTACCCAACAACGCACCGCAAGCAATACCTGAAAAAGACGTCTGTAGCTTCAACAACCACTGTTGCCCCCTCCCGTTGCGGCTTTTATGCAGGGCAGCCACTGACGTCACCACTCACACCTGCTCGCTCTCATTGTGCGATTGAGTGATGATGTTTTTGATTGGTCCCATTTATCTCGTTTCCCGGCTAATTGACAGGGGAAGTCCGTGGTGCCAGAGCACAGCAGCAGCAAGAACATCAACAGACAATCAACTGGGAGGCGCGTGCCAAGCGGCCCCAACATTGTCATCAAGCGGGCGCTTGATGGAGGGAGTGGAGGAGTTTGCACGGGGACGAATTAAATAAAATCTACATCGTCACTCGCAGCCGACACCACAACCCCTGCTTTAATAATGGTACGCAAATGAGATGTCCGCGTTTTCACTTCAGGATTTGACTGATATGTCCACATGTACGTGGATCTGCCGTGGTGTCAAGGTTTGCTCACTGGATGTGTAATGCAGAGGTCTTCGGGTTCGATCTCCCCGAGCGGCAGTTCAATCAATGCCCACCCAGCATTGTAAATAGGTACACCACAGGTATTTGCTCATTATGTTTTGATAGCAGTAGAATGACCAACATTTTGCCACCTCCTGTATATCAGAACAGGTGATCTGAACTGAGATTATTAAAACGGATAATTGATCACAATGTGGACTGCGACAAATGTGTTAAACGACGAGAACACGTGCCCCTATTAGAACTACGAACGACTATAATTGAGCGCCGCGTGATCGTGATTGGTGGTTGTTGGCACGCGTGTTTGTTGGTTAAGCAGTGTCTCACCAGGGGGGGTACATCAGTATGCAGTCCTTGATTAACCAAGTCTTCAATGATTACGATGGTGTCAGGTACAGGAACTTTGGTGAATAAGGAAACCACATCAAAACTGACAAGCAGGTCGCCTGGGGACAGGGAAATATCCTTGATTGTCGATATCAGGTGAGTAGAGTTTAGTACCGCAGAGGTGGTTTTTCCAGTAAAAGGCCGCAGGATTTCAGACAAAAAACGAGCCAGTTTGTAGGTGGGGGAGTTAATAGTAGAAACGATAGGACGAAGGGGTGTATCTTCTTTATGTATCTTTGGAAGGCCATTTAATCTTGGTGGCCTGGCCGCAGACGGTTTCAATGATAACTGTTTGGTTTGATCAATTAATGCTGTTGAATCAGAAATGATTTTGTTGGTTTTAGTAACAAGGCTGTTGGTGGGGTCTCTTCTTATTTTTGTGTAGCTGCCATCGTTGAGTAGTTCCTGAATTTTGTTGTTATATTCAATTTTGTTCATGATGACAGTGGCAGTGCCCTTGTCGGCTGAGAGGATGACAATGTCATCTCTCTTTTTTAATTGAGATCATTCAAAGCGCTCATCTTTGCTGATGTTGCTAGGTGGCATCTTAGCGTTTTTGAGGGTTGCAGCGATTTCAGATCTTGCTACGTCTGCAGCGATGTGACCCAGGCCCTTGAGTGCCACGTCGACATGGGCAATGATATCATTAACTGGTATGTGTCTAGGTGTGACTGCAAATTTTAGCCCTTTAGCTAAAATGGATTTCAGACCATCAGAAGTAGAACTGTTACTGCGATTAATTACGACTTTGTTAATGTCTAGCTTTTCGGTGTGTGCATCTGATTTCTTGTTGGAAAGGCGGTTGACTTTGGAAATCAAATTGTCCTTACATTTGGTCGACAAAGTGGCAGCTGAAGAGGCAGTCATATTGTCTACATGTTCCCAATCCGATGTGGACATTGTTGCCGTCAATGATAAGTGTGATTTGAAGAGTGTCTTGTCTAACTGATCTAGTTCGGTGCGTGTAAGTCTGATTTTTTTCGGAGATAAGAGCTAAGCTAGTTCTAGATAGAATTAGTTTTGCATTAAAATAAGTTACAGCAGCAGAGGTTAGTGTAAATGCGGTTGGTATTACCTTAGAGTCGCGGCATCTCTTTAGAAAAGTGAGAGACTCGATTAGCTGAGCCTTCTTATCCCGGAGTTTGTTGAAGGATCTCAAGGTTATATGGAATCCTTCCCCGTAGAGGCGGTTAAATTTCGATTTAAAGCTTCCGTGACTTCAGGGATTCAGATCTTCTTGGTTCTTTCAGTAAAGTCACGTAGAATGGAAATAAAATAATAAAAATAAAACATAATTGAATAAAATTCTCATGACGTCTTGGCCACAACACAAGTAGCCTTCTTCAGGTGAAGGAACAGACTTTCGGGACAACAGCACTTCAATGAATGTTGCTAAGCTTCGCAGCATCTTTTAAGCTAGGTGGGAGGAGCAGAGCGCCTTGACAAAGGATTTTACATATCAACAGGAGAATTTAGCATTGAAATAGCTGTGTTAAAGTGTTGGATTAGCAGGGTGTTAAAGTCAGAAATTAGCATGTAACTGGGAGATTAGCATGATGTTAATGTGAGGGATTAGCATGTAACTGGTCACGGAAATAGCAATGTTAAAGTCAGAGTTTACATATCAACAGATGCATTTAGTATATTGATGCTAAAGGACTGCAACTACCCAACTATCATACAATAAACCGATGTGAAAAACGAAGTATAAACTACATCAATATAATAAATGTACTCAATATATTCTTCAAAAAGTTGAGCTATTAACATAAAGTAACTGGGTAAACACTATACTATATAATGAATGCCATATAGTAAACTGATAAAAAAACTAAAATTTAAACTACATCAATGTTATCAATAAACTCAATATACTCTCCATCAGCTGAGCTACTAACAATAAGTCATTATACATTACAATTATACGTCGAAAAAAACGGTGGCGGTTTTTTTCTTTTCAACGTTAGCACCACAGAAAGCGACGAGCTTTGTTCAGACGGACGAGTCCATCTATGCTCGGAACGGAGGAGGGGGGAGAAACAGCCACGATGCGCTGCTCTGCCCTGTGTTGCGTTACAACTATGTTATAAACTAGACTACTATACATTGCAATGTTATACCTTCCAATCTAAACTACATTGTATAATATCGTATACACAGCCCAATGTAAGCTCGAACATTATGCATTATATTGATATGTCTCCAACTAAACTTTTTTTCTACATTACACGACTATACACAGTAATATACACTGCCATAAACAAACCCACCCTTGAATTATACAATGCGTTACTATACACTACCCTATACTTTAGACTGTAAAACATTAGACTTTTAATATTTCACTATGTATTATTCTACCAACCCTACTGTATACCACACTGCTATATATTCACTATACAATTACGATACTATATATTGCCTTATGAATTATGTTAAACATTACACTGTTATACTATTTATTATTATACAACATGCTATAAACCATACCATTTACTGTCGTGTGAAAGGTATTAAGAGGCAGTGCCAGCTAATGGACTGCAGTCTGAAAGTCACTGTAAAATACAATCAATTATGGACCAAAATGGTGTATAACTTCTTTCCAATGGTTACTAAGCCAAAATCCATCTTCTCGGTTGAAATTGTCTCTGTTTTTGTATATGTGGATGGACTCATGAACGAATCTCTCATGGTAGCCGGATGGCTTGCAGAGAACCTCTGTCTTGGAGAAGTCAATGTCATGTAAGCCCACTGAATTATAACAGTGATCTGCCACGGCTGAGGTGTTCGTCCTACCATGTTTCAAGTCTGCTTTATGTTCACGGATGCGGTCCGAGATATGTCGTTTGGTTTCTCCAATGTAGCTGCTACCACAGAGGCAACTTAGTTTGTAGATGCCCGGGTACTGTATGTCTGGAACCACATCTTTTACAGACGGAACCAGATCACGGATTTAATTTACTGTGTTGAATCAGACCTGGATCTTGTGTTTATTCAGGATTTTGGAGATCTTTTTTGTGACCCCCGCAATGAGGAGCCATTCCAAACCATCACCTTACATTGCGGGGGTCACAAAAAAGATCTCCAAAATCCTGAATAAACACAAGATCCAGGTCGAGCACCAATTGGGTCGAGGCTCAAAAGAAAGCCGTCCCTTGGTGTGGACCAATCAGTTTCAAGGACAATGAATACATTATCATAGTATGTTTTTTGTTTGCATTTTGACTGCAGGTATTGTGGTTAATACAGACATGAATCGTCGTAAAAGGTTTCAGTTTTGTTGCCAGAAAAAGAAGGGGAAAACCCTATTATTACATTTTGGTACTGGCAAATGAGGTCTAATGATATAGAGACTTATTGTTAAGTAGCTCAGCTGATTGGAGAGTATATTGAGTTCATTGATAACATTGATGTAGTTTATATTTTAGTTTTTTTTTTTCAGTTTACTATATGCTATTCTGGGGCGGAGCCAGGGGGGTTACAGGGGTGACATTCTGCGTATAAGTGTACGACACTCAGTCTGGCGGACTCCGTGCAACTGCATTGTCAGAGTGTGTCGCCAACCGATGGCGTCTAGTTCACCAGCCTGACTCTCTAATCATTCTTGAAATAAAAATGTGTTGAATGTCACCCCAGCGTGAAATCCTGGCTCTGTCCCTGGTGGTATTCATTATATAATGTAGTGTATACTCAGTTACTTTTGTTAATAGCTCAACTTATTGGAGAATATATTGAGTACATTTATTATATTGATGTATATTCTTGGTTCTTTCGGTAAAGTCACGTTGAAGGGAAACAATAACATAATAAAACTTATATAAATCAAGATAATTTTCACGACGTTTCGACTGTAACACAAACACTCATCATCAGGTGTGAAAAACCAACGGCAAGAAGCATTTGAATAAGTGGCGGTTTGTATTTATTTATTTATTTTCAAACGTTGTTTGTATTTATTTATTTTCGATCGGTGTTTGCATTTACTTATTTAAAAAAACGTTAGCGCCACGGATAGCGATTTGAAAGTTTGTTTAGAAAGACGAGTCCATCCATGTTCGGAAAAGACGAGGGGGGAGACGAAAATTTAATGTATGCTGTCTGAAAGCCACCGTAAGCGTGAACAATCAATTAAGACCGGAAATGGTTTATCAAATCCTTCCAATGATTGCTAAGCCA
The DNA here is from genome assembly GCF_048934315.1 of Petromyzon marinus. Taxonomy (NCBI): domain Eukaryota; kingdom Metazoa; phylum Chordata; class Hyperoartia; order Petromyzontiformes; family Petromyzontidae; genus Petromyzon; species Petromyzon marinus. The sequence continues at coordinate 12,395,927 of NC_133695.1, read as the reverse complement.
GAATCCATCTTCTCGGTTAAAATTGTTTCTGTGTTTGTATATGTGGACAGCCTCATGAACGAATCTCTCATGGTAGCCCGATGGCTTGCAAAGAACCTCTGTCTTGGAGAAGTCAATGTCATGTGAGCCTACTGAATTATAACAGTGATCTGCCACGGCCGAGGTGTTGGTCCTACCGTGTTTTAGGTCTGTTATGTGTTCACGAATGCGGTCCGAGACATGTCGTTTCGTTTCTCCAATGTAACTACTACCACAGAGGCAGCTTAGTTTGTAGATACCAGGGTACTGTATGTCCAGAATCACATCTTTTACAGACAGAACCAGATCACGGATTTTATATAATGTGTTAAAACGGACCTGGATCTTGTGTTTATTCAGGATTTTGGAGATCTTTTTTGTGATCCCCGCAATGTAGGGTAAAGTGATGGTTTTGAAAGGCTCCTCAAAGAGGGTCCTTCTTCATGGTTTGAGTGATAGCTTTGCGGATTGCACAGTCGGAGTAACCATTAGCCTTAAGAGCTTGGTGTACGTGCTTGAGTTCACTGCCTATGTGTTCCTGGTCGGATATGCATTGGGCTCTATGGTGCAGAGTCTTGATGAGGGAATTCTTCTGTGATGGATGGTGGTGGGAATCCGGTTTCAGATAAGCATCCGTATGGGTAGCTTTCCTGTAGACAGAGTGGCTCATTGAACCATCAGGTCTCTTTTTATTGAGGACATCCAAAAAAGGTAGCTTGCCATCTTTTTCGACTTCCATGGTAAATCTGATGGCTGGGTGTATGGAATTGACGTGGTCGAAGAATTGGTCTAGAGCAGGCCGGCCATGTGGCCAGATGACAAAAGTGTCATCCACGTACCTCTTCCATAAGGTTGGGCGCAGAGTGGCAGTCAAGATGGCGTCAGTCTCAAATTTCTCCATGAAAATGTTGGCTATAACCGGAGATAGGGGGGAGCCCATTGGGGTGCCCTCAGTTTGTTTGCAGAAAGTTCCATTCCAAGTGAAGTATGTATTGGTTAAGCAGTGTCTTACCAGGGGGGGTACCTGAGTGTTTAGTCCTTGATGAACCAAGTCTTCAATGATTGCGATGGTGTCAGGTACAGGAACTTTGGTGAATAAGGAAACTACATAAAAACTGACAAGCAGGTCGTCTAGGGACAGGGAAATACCCTTGATTGTCGATACCAGGTGAGTAGAATTTGGTACCGCAGAGGTGTTTTTTTCCGTTGAAAGGCCGCAGGATTTCAGACAGAAAACGAGCCAGTTTGTAAATAAATACAAACCGCCACTTCTTTCAAATGCTTCTTGCCTTTGGTTTTTCACACCTGATGATGACTGTTTGTGTTACAGTCGAAACGTCGTGAGAATTTTATTGTTTTATATATATTTTATTATTTTATTGTTTCCCTTCAACGTGAATTTACCGAAAGAACCAATAATATGAATCACTGCAGTCACGAAACCTTTAAATCAAAATTTATATTGATGTAGTTTATACTTCGTTTTTTCACATCGGTTTATTGTATGATAGTTGGGTAGTTGCAGTCCTTTAGCGTCAATATTCTAAATGCATCTGTTGATATTTCCGTGACCATCTTCTTTGGTTCTTTCGGTAAAGTCACGTAGAATGAGAATAAAATAATAAATTGATAAAATAAAATGACACAATAATATTCTCACGACGTTTCGGCCACAACACAAGCGGCCTTCATCAGGTGAAGGGACGAGACTGTCTGGTAGGACAGTGCTGGAGTTTAAAAAGCCACGTTCAGATCACGACCTTTAAGCTGTGTCAGAAGAAACAAAGCGCCTTGACAAAGGAATTAGCATATAATTTAGCATTGAAATAGCTGAGTGATTAGCTTGTAACTGGTCACAGAAATAGCTATGTTTAAAGTCAGAGCATACACATTCACCGAGGCACCTAGTACAAATCAAACAGGAGAATTTAGCATTAAAATAACTAGGCGAATTTAGCATTGAAATAACTGAGTGATTAGCTAGTGACTGGTCACAGAAATGGCTATGTTGAAGTCAAGGTCTACACATCTGAGCTATTCACAGTAACTGGGTATACAATACAATGTATAATGAATACTACATAGTGAACCAATAAAAAACTAAAATATAAATTACCTTAATGTTATCAATAAACTCTATATTCTCCAATCAGCTAAGCTACCAACAATAAGTCGTTATATATCACAATGCTATATGGCGAAAAAATGGGTGGATTCTTACCCTCAACTTTAGCAACACGGATAGCTACGGGCCCCATTCAGACGGATGAGTTCACAACATGGAGTATAATAGCGCCTCGCAGCTGTCTCTCTCCCCCTCCTCTGTTCCGACCATGGATGAACTCGTCTGTCTGAACGGGGCCCGTAGCTATCCTTGGTGCTAAAGTTGAGGGTAAGAATCCACCCATTTTTTCGCCATATAGCATTGTGATATATAACGACTTATTGTAGGTAGCTTAGCTGATTGGAGAATATAGAGTTTATTGATAACATTAAGGTAATTTATATTTTAGTTTTTTATTGGTTCACTATGTAGTATTCATTATACATTGTATTGTATACCCAGTTACTGTGAATAGCTCAGATGTGTAGACCTTGACTTCAACATAGCCATTTCTGTGACCAGTCACTAGCTAATCACTCAGTTATTTCAATGCTAAATTCGCCTAGTTATTTCAATGCTAAATTCTCCTGTTTGATTTGTACTAGGTGCCTCGGTGAATGTGTATGCTCTGACTTTAAACATAGCTATTTCTGTGACCAGTTACAAGCTAATCGCTCAGCTATTTCATTGCTAAATTCTATGTTAATTCCTTTGTCAAGGGGTGCCTCTGCGGATGTGTATGCTTTAACTTAGCTATTTCAATGCTAAATTATATGCTAATTCCTTTGTCAAGGGGTGCCTCTGCGGATGTGTATGCTTTAACTTTAACATAGCCATTTCTGAGACCAGTCACAAGCTAATCACTCGGCCATTTCAATGCTAAATTATATGCTAATTCCTTTGTCAAGGCGCTTTGTTTCTTCTGACACAGCTTAAAGGTCGTGATCTGAACGTGGCTTTTTTCACTCCAGCGCTGTCCTACCAGACAGTCTCGTCCCTTCACCTGATGAAGGCCGCTTGTGTTGTGGCTGAAACGTCGTGAGAATATTATTGTGTTATTTTATTTGATCAATTTATTATTTTATTCTCATTCTACGTGACTTTACCGAAAGAACTAAAGAAGATCAATCCTTGCAGTCACGAAAGCTTTAAATCGAAAATTTCCGTGACCAGTTACATGCTAATCCCTCACGTTAACGTCATGCTAATCTCCCAGTTACATGCTAATTTCTGACTTTAACACCCTGCTAATCCAACACTTTAACACAGCTATTTCAATGCTAAATTCTCCTGTTGATATGTAAAATCCTTTGTCAAGGCGCAATGCTCCTCCCACCTAACTGAAAAGACGCTGCCAAGCTTAGCAGCGTTCACTGCAGCGCTGTCGTCCCGACAGTTCTGTTTCTTCACCTGAAGAAGGCTAATTGTGTTGTGGCCGAAACGTCGTAAGAATTTTATTTCATTATGTTTTATTTTTATTATTTTATTTCAATTCTACGTGACTTTACCGATAGAAACAAGAAGATCAATCCCTGCAGTCACGAAAGTTTTAAATCGAAATCCTGTACCTTGGTAAGACACCCCAGGGCTCACAATCAGCACAGAATGCAACACTCAACCCTCGTCACAAGTGGGCAGCAGTTACGAGGCTGTGGGTTCAAATCCAACCTCGATCATATTTTTTTTCATTTAATAAACAATCTTATTTAGTGCGTCGTTTGTTGCACTATTTATCAGCATAATAATATTTTTAACCGGTAGCATTTTTATGAAAGGGGTCTAACACCTTTTACGGGAGCCACCAAATTTGTAGGAGGGCTTCTATTACAAACTAGGGGTTGTTCGGGGATGCCTGTGGCACCGCTCACAACCATTTACGGCCTTCGGCCAGGAAAGTAAGCAAAAAATGTTGCTCAGTTTTAAAATGAAACATCTTTGAATTGTATTATGCTTTGAATTAGATCATTTTCTGTCTTTATTAAAAGCTTATATCATTTTACATCATGAAGACTTCTTTGAAAAGGACATTTAGTGTGACTTTTCTCTTGTCGTTAAGTAGATGGCCTTGCCGAGGGTTCGGTTCAATTCGGACTTTCACCTGTTTGGGATTGCGGAATCAAAATAAGGCGACATAGAGCTGGCCATGCGAGATGACCGCCGTCTGCAGATCGATTCCAACGTAATCGAACGTCTGTCCCTGCGCCTTTGTCGCTCATGCAAGGGGCGCGTAGGTTTGCAGCGACCCCAGCATGAAAACGATGGAAAGTGCAGCGTTCATCACGGATAGATAAATTGTCGCGCTTATATGAGTATTAATTCACTCGCTATGGGTGAGAAGTTGTCGCTTGCCTGTAGCTTCATTCAGTACCGTCAAGGCCTAAATACCCCTCTATTTAACTTTTAATTAAATTAAGTTAATAAACATTTTACAACTCTCGCCACAAGCCGGCGGCAGTCACGAGGTCGTTGGGTCAAATACAACCTCTGTAATCATTTTTTTCAGTTAACAAACAATCATTTGATTTACTTAGTTCCTTGTTGCAATGTTATTCAGCATAACAACTTTAAATACCACATAAAAAAAAAACTATTTATACTGCTTGCGTTATTGTATAAAACAAATGAAATTTTTGATTTAAAACTTTCGTGACTGCAGGGATTCATATTCTTGGTTCTTTCGGTAAATTCACGTAGAAGGGAAACAATAAAATAATTAAAAAAAACATCAAAGTTTTTCATTTTATTATATTTTTATTATTTTATTGTTCCCCTTCTACGTGACCTTACCGAAAGAAGCAAGAAAATGAAAAAATATTTGCATCCATCAATGGTTACCATGGGAGCAATGTTAGTTTCAGAGTTACTCTGCCAAAGCTTTAATATGCAACACATACCCCAATACATTACAATACAGTATCATATGCTGTGTCATGTGTAAGTCAAACACATTCCTGCGGAGGGAGCTGGTAGGAACGTTGGGTTGCTCGGTCAATGGCCAGGGTCAACGGCGGCACCACGTGGTGTATTCCGCAAATATGTCCGACTGTGAGGGCGGGCACAAGCCGGCGTGAGTAGGTTAAACGTTGAGTTTTTTCAGGGCACCACGGGGTGAGCCTCTCCCCACCCAGCCACACCCTTCCTACCCAGCCCCACCCTCCCCACCCAGCCGCTCCCCACCCCCTCCCCAACCTCCGCATCCAGCCCCATCCCCACCCTCCCCACCCAGCTCCTCCCCACCCTCCCCTCCCCATCCAGCCACACCCAGCCCCTCCCCACCCTCCCCTCCCCACCCAGCCCCTCCCTCCCCACCCAGCTCCTCCCCACCCTCCCCTCTCCATCCCTCCCATTTTTGGATGCACGACGGACAGACACAATAATCCCCTGTGGGCTGGTGTAACCAGAGGTTCCTACCAGTATGATTTATACATAACAGTAATCCTGACCTGTGATAAGATATCCCAGGGCTTGCAATCAGCACAGACTGCAATACTCAACGCTCGCCACAAACCGGCAGCAGTCAGTGGTTGTAAGTTCAACTCCAACCTCCATTATACATTTTTTCATTTAATAAAAAAATATTTTTTCATTTGTTGCAGTTAATCAGCATAACATTAAATAACAAAACATTCTACAACTATTTATACTGGTTGCGTTGTATAAAACAAATGACAAATTATTTAAATTCTAAATGGTTACCATGAATAAATGGGAACAATGTTAGTTTCAGAGTTACTCGGCCAAAGCTTGACTATGCAACACATATGTAGTAGAGTAAACAATACGCATAGGAATTGGCCATATACAGACAGACAAGGAGAACGGGTCACATGAGGTCGAACAGGTGGTCGAGTCCCGGGCGGCGTAAACAACCCGAAGTAATTAAGCGAGTCGTGGCACGAGGGTTGTGATTGGTCGAGAGGCTGTTAGCGTTAAGTGGTGGCGTCTGGATGTCTGATGAAGGGGACAGGTGCGTGCTGGCGGGAAACGGCCAGCGAGCCACGTGGCAATTAATTAAGGCTAATGCGAGAGGGGATAAAACGCGAGGTGGTTTGAACGGAGAGGAGTTGCTGCTGGGGAGTTGTTGCTGGAGAGTTGTTGCTGGGCAGTTGTTGGCGAGAGGTGAAGAGATACGAAGAAGACAGCTGGAAATGTTAGGGAAGAATAGATAGAGAGCCGGACCCCAAAGACAGTGAATAGCGATAGGGAGAGTCAGCGTTAGCGGAGATAGATAGAGTCACTGTGTGTGAATAGATGGAAGTCACTGCGTGTGAAGAGATAGCGGCGATACTGTGTGTGAGGAGATAGAAGACGAACCACTGTGTGTGGAAGGGAAGACACTGTGTGTGAATTGATAGGCGAAGAACCAGTGTGTGGAAAGGGATGCACGGACGATGCTGAAGTAAATCGGAGTGTCCGAGTTGGCGGAGCACGGAGAGAATTACTGTGTGTATGGAACGATGGAATAAAAGTGACGGCGGAAAAAGAGACGGTTGTTGTCCGAGTGAATTCACGGCACTACATTTGGTGTCAGAAAAAGTACGGAACACGCCACGATGTCAAGGAAAGCGGCAAAGAAAAGAAATGTGCCAGTGGACTCGGCGGCGACAGCGACAACGACGATTTGCAGCCCGGCCAGATGGCCGGCAGTACTCCGGACGGTGACAGCGGTTCGGGTGGTGCTGAAGGCCCGGGATCCCCAGAGGATTGGCGAGTCCTCATGACCCAGTGGGAGGCCAGAATGGAGAAGTTGTCGGAGGAATTCCAGAACTTCTTGACGGAGAACCGCATTCAACTACCCGTACCGGGTCCACCGCCAGAGGTTGCCGCTCGGCCGGAGCGGTTGGAAGATTCTGACGACGAAGACGACCAGTCGGAGGGACCGCCACGACGGCTACACGTACAACAATTTGAGGCCAAAGTGGGAGATTGGACGGCATTCATACGAAGATTCCGGGCGGCTTATGAGTCCCTGAAGTGGACGGAGAGTGACGCGTTACGAGCACTGCCGATGGCATTGGATGATGACTCCTTGGCGACTTTTAACGGACTCCCTGCCGCTGTCAGAAAAACATTGGACGGTGCTATTGCGGCAATGAGGAAGGTCTACGAGCCGCAGTCGGTCGCCAAACGTCGATTTCAACAGAGGAAACGGGAGGCCACGGAGTCCCCCCTGGCATTTCGCAGCGCCTTGCTGGCCCTCGCCCAGGTTGTGTACCCGGCGATGGACGAGGAGGGCTGGGACTCCCTGCTGCAAGAGAAGATGTTACAGCTGGCGAAGGAACTGAAAGTCATCTTGTTGCTCCCGGACAAGGATGATGACGACGACATGTCATCGTTGCTGATCGCCAGGAACATACAAGTCAACCTTGATATACGAGACGAACCAGCGGCGGCGGTAGAGCAGCCGCGCTGACGACCCCTGCCGGGGCTGCGAGCACGGTGGCGGTGGTGGTGGACGAGGCGCCGTCGATGGCAGCGGCGGCCGGAGTGTCGACCGGAGACCGACGGCGTCGTCCCGGGGCATATGGAGACGGCGTGCATCGGACATGCTACGAGTGCGGGCGGAGGGGTCAGTCATCTCGCCCGTGACTGCTGGAGACGAAGAGGTGGTCCTCCGTGGGCGCCGAACAACTACGGTGGGCGGTTCCCCCAAGACCAAGGATCCCGGGTGAGTTGAGATGCATTCAATACACGGCCGCCCTATCCACATCACTCATCCGCGTCATCTCAACCGTATTCATCGGGTTCGAATAGTACGCATGGCCGGGATATGTGGGGCGCGTTGGTACATCGTGTGTTGGGGGCCGCGCCGGGATCGTCGGATGTGATGGCATGTATTCAAGGTGTTATGGTACGGGTTATTGTGGATACCGGGGCGTCGGCAACTCTCATTTCGTTGCAAACTTTTCGGTCGCTGCCGACGTCGCCTGGATCGTTAGCGCCAGTGGAAGGGCCATGTGTAGCGGCAAACGGGGGTAGTTTGGGCATTATGGGCTGCATGGTTGCGACAATTCAAATTGGGGAGGTTATTGTGACAGGAAGTGTTTTGGTTTCAACGGCCTTGGCGGTACCGTGTTTGTTGGGCACGGATTTTTTTGCAAAAGATGCCAATTAAGATTTCAGTGGAAAAAGGTTGTTTGGAATTACCGTCGGGGAAATGTATGAAATTTTTGGGGACGCCTTCGAAATTTGCGGCGGCGAACGCTGTGGTGCAGGCCGTGGTGAGCCGCACCGTGCGCGTCCCGCCTGCATCGCAAATATTGGTACCGCTACGGTTAAAGAAGGAATTGCCTTGGGATGAGCTACAGGAGGGAGTGCTGTTGACACCCTCAAATGCTGTGTCGAGAATGCCCACCGTGGTAGGAGCTTTGACCATAATACCAACTTATTGTGATCCCTTCATTCAAATTGTAAACGCGGGGCACGAAGAGGTTGTTATTCAAGGGGGCACTACGTTGGCGCACGCAACGGGTGCACAGGGGCCAGAAACAAAAACATGTTTTGCTACGGGGCAGGATGAAATGTTGTCAAGGGAGGAGGACGATCCGGAATGGTTAAGGGATCTTTACGAACAAAACCCAGAGTTATCGCCTGTGCAACGGTGAAGTCTGCATGCGTTGCTAGTGGAATTTAAGGATGTGTTCAATTCAGGGAAATACGACGTGGGTCGAACGACGTTGTTGCAGCATCGTATTGACACAGGGAACGCACCCCCGATCAGGTTAAATTCGCATTGTGTAGGTCCTCTTGAGAAAGAATGTATTTGGCGATCTGTTGATGAAATGCTAGAACAGGATATTATCGCCCCATCGTCCAGCCCGTGGGGAGCCCCTATTGCCCTCGTTAAAAAACGTGACGGAACCATGCGATTTTGTGTTGACTATCGGAAATTGAATAAGTTTCGGTGGCGGAAGCGTACCCGCTTCCACGAATTGATGATTCGCTGGACGCCCTGTCCGGCGCCAGAATCTTTTCGACCCTCGATTTGTTGTCGGGCTTTTGGCAATTGCCCCTGGATAAAAAGTCAAGACCTTAAACGGCATTTCGGACACCACAAGGATTGTATCAATTTAACGTGCTCCCGATGGGACTCCACTCAGCGCCGGTGACCTTCCAGCGATTAATGGAACTCGTGTTGTCCGGCCTGCAGTGGGAGTCATGCTTGATATATTTAGATGATGTGATTTTTTCAGTAGGAATTTCGATGAACATTTGCAACGGCTGCGCGCCGTTTTTGGCAGAGTGCGGCGCGCTGGATTGAAATTTAAACCACAGAAGTGCCAATTGTTGAGAACATCGGTGAAGTATTTGGGGCACGTCGTTAGTGCGTCAGGAGTGGCCACTGATCCGGAAAAGACGAGTTGTGTGCGTACATGGCCAGTGCCGAAAACAGCAGGGGAAGTGCGTAGCTTTGTGGGCTTTGCGTCGTATTATCGGCGGTTCGTTAAGGATTTTGCCACGATTGCTCGACCATTGCATACGCTGACCGGGAAAGGTGTAAAGTTTCAATGGGGGATTGCTGAACAAAAATTGTTTGAAGCGTTGCGGGCCGCACTGGCGGACGCACCGCCGTTGGGATACCCAGATTTTACGAAGCAATTTATACTTGACACGGATGCCTGTGATACGGGCATAGGCGCGGTTTTGTCACAAATGGTTGATGGCGCCGAGAGAGTGGTGGCATATGGCAGCCGGGTGTTATCGCCGGCGGAGCAAAAATACTGTGTGACGCGTAGGGAATTATTGGCGATTGTCCATTTTGTGCGCCAGTACCGACCGTATCTATACGGCAGGGAATTTTTGATCCGCACTGATCACGCGGCGCTACAGTATTCGCTGTGCATGGATCAGCCATCGGGGCAAATGGCTCGCTGGATTGAGACCCTCCAGGAGTACTCTTACACGATCCAGCATAGGAAAGGGACGCACCATGTAAACGCGGATGCTTTGTCGAGGTTGCCGCGACCGGCTGAGACGTGTCGGTGCAAAGAGGGCTCGCTGCGTTGCGGCCCGCCGCTGCAGGAGGTTCCGCAAATGGTCGCTGCAGCGGGTTCGGGAGTGCCAGGGATAGTCCCTGGAGCAGAAATTGGACTGTTGGGGTTGTCATTGAAGCAGTGGAAGCAACTGCAGGTGGAAGATTCCTCGCTGACCAGGATGAGGCTGCGTGCCTCTCGTTCAAGGGGATCGGAGGATCGCCCATTTTTGATGTTAATGGAGTGGTTGCTTGTTCGCTGGGATGTGGAAGCACGAAAATTTTGTATTGTTGTCCCGAAGGTGTTGCGGGGGAAACTGATTAACGAGGTACATGAGAAATTGCTGCATCTGGGGGAAAAGAAGACCGCGTTGACGGTGGGGAGTGAATTTTACTGGCCGGGAATGTTTAACGATGTGAAACAGCATGTAAAAGCGTGCCAGGAATGTGCACGGAGGAAAGCGCCGGCATGGCCATATCGTGTCCCTTTGCAATCGATTCAAGTTTCGAGAGTGAACGAAATTGTGGCACTGGATATTTTGGGTCCGTTTCCCGTCACCCTCCGAGGGCACAGATATTTGCTCATCGGGGTGGAATACTTAACTCGTTGGCCGATGGCATGGCCGCTAGTAGACCAGTCAGCGACGTCGATCGCTGAGGCTTTCTTGAAAGGATACGAATTAGATAAGGGGGCCCCGGAACATTTGCTTACTGACCAAGGCAGAAATTTTTCATCGAAATTGATTAAGGACGTGTGTGACTCGCTGGAGACCAAAAAGATTCAGACGTCCCCATACCACCCGCAGTCTGACGGGATGGTCGAGCGGCTGCATAGGACGCTGACGTCCATACTTTGTCACCAAGTAAACACCGCTCAAAATGATTGGGATCTGCATATTGCAGCGACGTTGGCCGCGTATAGATTGGCCCCGCATGCCTCAACGGGGTACTCGCCATTTTTTCTGATGTATGGACGGGAACCGGAAGCGCCGGCTATTGTGAAATTGGAAATTCGAAAACGGGAGAAATCTACGACGGTGCCTGCTCCGATGCAGGTGGTTTTGAACCGTCTAAGGGAAGCCCGAGAGGCTGCATTGCAAAATACGGCACGACGACAAGCCGCTAACGAAAGATTGTTCGGCAGGCAGCGGCCACGAGAACCGTCGAGTGTTGGAGATAAAGCCTGGTTGCACTGCCCCATGGTGCTGGTGGAAACATCCCCGAAATTTCACCGCCCCTGGCAGGGGCCCGTTGATATTGTGGAGGTTTTACGGGATCAGAGTGTGCGAATAAAATTCGGTCGTCGGACATGGTTTGTTCACCCGTCACGCCTGAAGAAATTTGTGTTACCATCTGATGCGTCATCCCCCATCCGAGAGCGGCCTGTATTGGATGTGTCCGACGAACCTGTGGGGAGGTCACAAGTGTGCGTGTCCCTGAAATCTGCTCCCCGTGTGCCTGCAGGATCGCCCTTTTTGGGCAGGGTTACCGACCGGACGCCGATTGAACGGCCACAGATCCGGACCAATGGCCGTCCCGACCGGGAACGACGGACAGCCCCACCAGCTGAGTGTCGCTGGGACAGAGATGGGCGCAGGGTTCATTGGCAAGACGAGCGAGGCCCTCCCTTACCGCAGGGTATCCCGTGCAGGGGAGATGGACCGGCAGCGGGAACCCGTTCCAGGAGGAATACAATACATTGACTTTGGGGGTTGGGAATTCTGTATAAAGGTGTTGTGTGCGTGTCGTTGCGTGATTGTACAAAATGGTTGTATATTGCAAATGCGTTATGTATATATGTTGTCATCGTTCAGTCCGCTTCACTCCACTACTCCAATTCGAGTATATCGTAGCCGGGGACGGCTAGGTTCTTTCATCACGGGGGAGGTGATGTAGTGGAGTAAATAATACGCATAGGAATTGGCCATATACAGTACATACAGACAGACAAGGAGAACGGGTCACACGAGGTCGAACAGGTGGTCGAGTCGCGGACGGCGTAAACAACCCGAAGTAATTAAGGGAGTCGTGGCACGAGGGCTGTGATTGGTCGAGAGGCTGTTAGCGTTAAGTGGTGGCGTCTGGATGTCTGATGGAGACAGGTGCGGGCTGGCGGGAGACGGCCAGCGAGCCACGTGGCAATTAATTAAGGCTAATGCGAGAAAAAATAAAACGCGAGATGGTTTGAACGGAGGGGAGTTGCTGCTGGGGAGTTGTTGCTGGGCAGTTGTTGGCGAGAGGTGAAGAGATACGAAGAAGACAGCTGGAAATGTTAGGGAAGAATAGATAGAGAGCCGGACCCCAAAGACAGTAAATAGCGATAGGGAGAGTCAGCGTTAGCGGAGATAGATAGAGTCACTGTGTGAATAGATGGAAGTCACTGCGTGTGAAGAGATAGCGGCGATACTGTGTGTGAGGAGATAGAAGACGAACCACTGTGTGTGGAAGGGAAGACACTGTGTGTGAAGAGATAGGCGAAGAACCACTGTGTGTGGAAGGGGATGCACGGACGATGCTGAAGTAAATCGGAGTGTCCGAGGTGGCGGAGCACGGAGAGAATTACTGTGCGTACGGAACGATGGAATAAAAGTGACGGCAGAAAAAGAGACGGTTGTCGTCCGAGTGAATTCACGGCACTACACATACACAGATATGTTACAGTACAGTATCATATGCTGTCATGTGTGACTCTCCACGTATGAAATGTAAGTTAATAATTTATATATGAACATTACGTCGGGACCCCAGGGTCCCATAAGTCCCCGGCTCTCGCATTAACTGCGTTGCGACGTCATTTTATGTCTGTTGAAGGAGAACGATACAGCAATTTGTCTCTCTCGAGCTCTACACGATGCACTAATCAAACTTGCAAAGCTGGGTTTCTCCTGCGCATTCGTCCTTGCTGCGCTTGGACATAACAGAATGATCCGCGCCAGGTGGGTCACGGCGTTTATGTGCGCAGTGGGACGGAGTCGCAAACAATTAATAAATTGCGATGTTCTTCCGTTTATTCGGGACCCCGCCATAAGGGTCATAAGTTTGACAATTTTTCCTTCATTGCAATTCGTTTTTTTGGCGTTACACCACGTGAAACTATTGCTCAATAATTAAAGGTTTAAGGTGAAGTATTGTCCTGCGGGATGAAAGGGAAATCGGTTTGAATAAAGCAGACATCCGTTTTTTGCCCACATTCCCACAATAAAGTGAAGGCCATGCACAAACATGTTTTGGAAGCCATCTGTAAACAATTCGCACGTGTCCATCACTCTCATACTTGACATGTTTGAGGGAAACAAGCTCAACACCAAACAGGACTTTTGGGGTAAACCGAAACGTCTAAGACACGAACCTATTTTTACTTCAAATGTGCCAAAACCGTGAAGTGCAACCAATCTAATGCAACCACCCCCACATTTCAGATACTTGAAACGGTTCTAATTAGGGGCAGGCAGCATTCAGGCCACATTCGTTAGCACACCTTGATAGTGGTCGTCTCTTTCGTGTTGCGGATATGGTGCAGTCATGGGAAACAGTGGCTTTAGATCGCGGTGTTGGGGCGGGGGGGTTAAAGGGATAACCATCTTGGTAAGGCACAGCTGTAATAATCCTGCCAGTTGAGAAACCAGAACTGCAAGCAGGAAAAGGATTCCTGGCACGTTCCATATCGCTAGACTCATCCTGGTAGCTGTCCATCGTGGACACTGCATGGATAACCACTGCACTTGATTCTATACCTAGAGTATCAAGGTCACACGCACGCCACGTTGATGTGATCACACGGTTTATTTCATAGTATCCGTATCATGCAACAGGCGCGTTACACTTGGAATGCGCGCAGCGCGTGGGTCCTGCCATTCCGCTCGTGGTGCGCTCGGAAGTTGGGGTGGCAGCAGAATTTCAAGGCCGCGATCGTGATCACGAACTCGAGGAAGTCGACGTCCCCATTTTTGTCATCACCAAGGTCCCTCAGGATGCGGCTCACCACGAACCCATCCACGGGGTTCTAAATGGAATCACAGCAGCAGGAGTTAGAAAAGACTGGACCTGGACTGCGGAACAAGGGCAAAATCTACAGCAAGCGATACAGCACGGTGTAATTACGTGCCAAATGGAGGTCATTCAACCATGTTGATTAACTCTGAATAAGCCAACCACAAGTATACGTACTGCATGTCTCAGAATTAATAAGGGCCATTCGAACATGGAAGACTAAAGTCACCTCCTACCCGTTAATTCACCCCCGATTTACCCAGTCAGACACCATCTCTTTAAGATCGAAACACCACTGCACAATTCTGGCCATCGCCTCATGAAGCCGATTGCAAAAATAAGCTAAATGGCGTACTCAATAGTACAAGTTGCAAGTTCTCTCCAACACACCGGTGTGCTGAAGTAGCAGCTAATCAGCACGGTTTACGAGTTTAACGGACATTTATCTTGACGTGATCCTAACCAGAAACTTTTATTATTACAGAAGGGAGATGAGGGTGCAAGCTTTAGGATAGAACCGGAGACTCAAATGGGATGAACAGAGGGGACTGGTCCATAGGAATAGTAAAGCAACGTCTCACCTGGATCAGACTCTTGCCCTTATCCCCCTTTAGGAAGCTCCTGAACGTTTCCTTCTTCAGACAATCTTTCACAGCACTGTCGCAGGCGAGTTCATTGAAGGTGGCCAGGAGCTTCAGGGTGGCTGCATGGAGGTCGCTCATCTTGGCAAGCTATGCACGGTCGAGTCAGTACGCAAGAGGAATCTGCGAGGACACGACAGACACAACGAGACAGTCTTCAATCACGTGAAGACAATGCACACGGCACATCACTATGCACCAGACTATGATGAACTACAACGAGACAGAACATCAATCACGTACTCCTCCAGCTTTGTTAGAAACACAATTTCTGGTCTAAACCTCAACCAGCGCTGCGCACCGCTCTTAACGAACCCAGGTATCACCCGCGCGTTGCAGAGCATCTTGCCCAACAACGCACCGCAAACAATACCTGCAACAGACGTCTGCCGCTTTAACGACGACAGCTGCTGTCACCCGTTGCGGCTTTTATGCAGGGCGGCCAGTGACGTCACCACTCACACCTGCTCGCTCTCATTGTGCGATTGAGTGATGATATTTTTGATTGGTCCCGTTTATCTCGTTTCCCGGCTAATTTACAAGGGAAGTCCGTGATGCCAGAGCACAGCAGAAGCAAGAACATCAACAGACAATGAACTGGGAGGCGCGTGCCAAGCGGCCCCAACATTGTCATCAAGCGGGCACTTGATGGAGGCAGTGGAGGAGTTTGCACGGGGACGAATTAAATTAAATCTACATCGCCACTCGCAGCCGACACCACAACCCGTGCTGTAATAATTGTACGCAAATGAGATGTCCGCGTTTTCACTTTAGGATTTGACTGATATGTCCACATGTACGTGGATCTGCCGTGGTGTCAAGGTTTGCTCACTGGATGTGTAATGCAGAGGTTTTCGGGTTCGATCTCCCCGAGCGGCAGTTGAACGAATGCCCACCCGGCATTGTAAATAGGTACACCACAGGTATTTTATCATTATGCTTTGACTGCAGTAGAATGACCAACATTTTGCCACCTCCTGTATATCAGAGTAGGTGATATGAACTGAGATTATTAAAACGGATAATTGATGACAATGTGGACTGCGACAAAATGTGTTAAACGACAAGAACACGTGCCCCTATTAGAACTACGAACGACCATAATTGAGGGCCGCGTGATCGTGATTGGTGGAGTTGGCACGCGTTTCCCATGAGACGCTGGGATGACGTCACAGGCGGCAAGACTCGTGTTGCCCCCGCGTGGCTGACGAAAGAACAAACAGAGCCCGGATTGATATTTAGCTTGGCAAAGGGTTTTATATCACTAGTTCATAAAGCCTGCCTTCGCTAGGAAAACGTTTTCAATAAATATAATAATGAACCTCAAATGAACCTCATGGCGTGTCCCATAAACTGGGTTGCGACGTCATTTACGGCAATCTATTCCTCTCGACGAGCTCTATACGATGAGCTAATCAAAGTTTCAAAGTTGTGTTTCTTCTGCGCATTCGTCCTCGCAGCTCTTGGACGACATGACAACAGAATGATCCACGCCAGGTGAGTCGCGGGTTTATGTGCACGGTGGGATGGAGTCGCCAAAAAAAAATTAATCAATTCAGATTTTGACCCGTTTATTCAGGACCCGGGGTCCTGCCATAAGGTTCATATAACAGTAATCCTGTAGTGTGGTAAGACAGCCCAGGGCTCACAATTGGCACAGAATGCAACACTCAACCCTCGTCACAAGTGGGCGGCAGTTACGAGGCTGTGGGTTCAAATCCAACCTCCGTCATTTTTTTTCACTGAATAAACAATCTTATTTAGCTCGTCATTTGTAGCACTATTTATCAGCATAATATTTTAGTCGGTAACATTTTTATTAAGGGGGTCTAACGCCTTTTACGGGAGCCACCAAATTTGTAGGAGGGCTTCTTTGGTTGCTGCTGCCCCGCGACTCCTCACTCGTGTGAAGGCTGCTGCTCCCCGTCTCCTCTCCCCCTCCCTCCTCCCCTTCCTCCCTCCACGCCACTGCCGCTCGAGTCTTCGGCCTCGCTGCCTCCGCATCCTCCCTGTGAGCCATGACTCGTGGCTGGCGCTCGGCCACCTGGGGTTACCCAAACACTCCCCGCGTACACTCCCCTAAATGTTAGGAGGGGACTCCCTGCACGTGCGTGCCCGTGCACGCTGCTTCCCGCACTCGTGCACGCGCTAAAAATAGCTGTACGAATATGCACGGCCATGGTGCAGCACGAGCACCACTAGCAGTACAACCACCACTACAACCATCACCACAATATCCACCACCCCAAAAACCACCACCACAACAACCACCACCACAACAACCACCACCACCACGTGCTTGATTTTCGCACCCGCCGATACCCTTAAGGTGAACGTCGCCACGACAACCTACTGCATAAAACGTGCGGAGTAAATAAGCCCCTGCACTCAAACACCGGACAATGATGAAGGAATGTCGATGGGATTCGCGCGCACAACCTGGGTATAACGACGGAGGAACGTCGACGGGATTCGCGATCAAAACTCGGGCACAATGGCGAGCTATTACCGACGACACTCGCGCGTCAATCCATTGCGCGTCAATCCATTGCGCAACCGCGCGTGGTTAGTGTGGCGCAAACGCAACAACGATCGAATTGAAGCTGCCTTGCGTATTTCATCCGTTACTCACGCCTGCACCGAACGTCCGTGATCGTTTATCAATGAATGCGCGCCGATCATCACACTTATGCGCGTGCTCAACACCACCCCACGCTCTCTCCACACCCACAGGAACCACACGCCGGTATTTTATGCTAGTATTTATTTCCGATGCGACTGTAATTACCCACTACCTGTCTCGGAGCCAGAATCACACGCCGGTATTTTATGCTAGTATTTATTTCCGATGCGACTGTAATTACCCACTACCTGTCTCGGAGCCAGAATCACCCAGCGAACAGCGTTTCCCCTATTTGATTTAAATCCCTCGGTAGGTCCCTACGCTACCTCTCTCCTCTCTCACGTACTCAAGGTTCTGCCCGGACGCGCGGGGAGTCCAGGATGAGCGAGACCGCATGAAGTTCCCACTGGGGACGGGCGTTGGCTGCGCTGTGACGTGTCACTCGGACGCTCGAGTGGATGGAAAGTTGACTGCCCCGATCGCTGACTGGAAGAGAATCCCTATGGTGCTCCTCTGCACGGCTATGCTGGGGAGCCTTGTCAACCAATCCGGACGCTTCCCTGCGTGCTTCATAGTCTACTGTCCCTTTTTCCCGCTTGCTCCCCGCCCCCACTACCGCGCCCCCACTACTCGCTGGAAGCTCGGCTCCCTTCCCCTGTGCGGGGTGTATCCTCACGGCGGTTGCTTAGTGGGCTTGCTATGGCCGTACAATTTTAAGTTAATTCACGGCGCCGCAGTGCCATTATCACCTGGGGAGGGTCCGCTAATTCCCCAGCGCTGAGAAACCGTGAGATCTCCCAACGAGGGGGACTTTCAGGTGAAACCCAGGCGCCGAGGGACCCTCCCACGAGGTCCTACGTGGGGGTGTGTGTATGCGTTCGTGTGAGGGGTTGCGAAAGGGGAGCAGCAGCAGCAGCAGAGCTGCTTCGTTGCTGTGGCATCATACTTCTATTACAAACTAGGGGTTGTTCGGGGGGGCCTTTGGCGC
Source organism: Petromyzon marinus (assembly GCF_048934315.1). Classification (NCBI taxonomy): domain Eukaryota; kingdom Metazoa; phylum Chordata; class Hyperoartia; order Petromyzontiformes; family Petromyzontidae; genus Petromyzon; species Petromyzon marinus. The sequence continues at coordinate 12,377,591 of NC_133695.1, read as the reverse complement.
CACTCACAACCATTTTCGGCCATCGGCCAGGAAAGTAAAAAAAAAATAATCGCGCACGAACGACGCATTCACACAAGCACCCGATGCTTCGTTTTGAAGATTTAAAATGAAACATCTTTGAATTGTATTATGTTTTAAATGAGATCATTTTAATTTTCATTAAAAGCTCATATCATTTTACGTCTGGAAGACTTCGCTGAAAAGGACATTTCGTGTGAATTTTCTCTCGTCGTTAAGTAGATGGCCTGGCTAGGGGTTCGGTTCGATGCGGACTTTCACCTGCTTGGGATTGCGGGATCGAGATAAGGCGACATAGAGCTGGCCATGCGAGACGACCGCCGTCTGCAGATTGCTTCCAACGTGATCGAACGTCTGTCCCTGTGCCTTCGTCGCTCATGCAGGGGGCGCGTAGATTTGCAGCGCCCCCTGCAGGAAAACGATGGAAAGTGCAGCGTTCATCACGTATAGATAAAGTTGTGCACTTATATCAGTATTAATTCACTCGCTATGGGTGAGAAGTTGTCGCTTGCCTGTAGCTTCATTCAGTACCGTCAAGTCCTAAATACCCCTCTATTTAACTTTTAATTACATTAAGTTCACAAATATTTTACAACCCTCTCCACAAGCCGGTGGCAGTCACGAGGTTGTTGGGTCAAATACAACCAGTTAATAAACAATCATTTGATGTACTTCGTTCTTTGTTGCAGCGTTAATCAGCATAACTTAAAAAACAAATTTTCAAAATTATTTATACTGCTTGCGTTATTGTATAAAACAAATTAAAAATTATTTGCATGCATCAATGGTTACCATGCATACATGGGAGCAATGTTAGTTTCAGAGTTACTCTGCCAAAGCTTTAATATGCAACACATACCCAGATACGTTACAGTACAGTATCATACGCTGTCATCTGTAAGTCTCCACGTAAGTTAATGATTTATATATAACAGTAATCCTGACCTGTGATAAGATATCCCAGTGCTTGCAATCAGCACAGACTGCAATACTCAACGCTCGCCACAAACCGGCAGCAGTCAAGTGGTTGTAAGTTCAACTCCAACCACCATAATAATTGTTTCACTTAATAAAAAATATTTTTTCTTCGTCATTTGTTGCAGTTTATCAGCATAACATTAAATAACAAAACATTGTACAACTATTTCTACTGGTTGCGTTATTGTATAAAACAAATGACAAATTATTTGAATTCTTAAAGGTTTACCATGAATAAATGGAAACAATGTTAGTTTCAGAGTTACTCGGCCAAAGCTTGACTATGCAACACATACACAGATATGTTACAGTACATATGCTGTGTCATGTGTAAGTCTACACGTATGAAATGCAAGTTCATAATTTATATATGAACCTAATGGCTGGATCCCGGGGTCCCATAAGCCCCCGGCTCTCGCATAAACTGCGTTGCGACGTCATTTTATATCTGTTGAATGCGAACGATACGGCAATCTATTCTTCTCGACGAGCTCTACACGATGCGCTAATCAAAGTTTCAAAGCCGAGTTTCTCCTGCGCATTCGTCCTCGCTGCACTTGAACATATCAGAATGATCCGCACCAGGTGGGTCACAGCATTTGTGTGCGCGGTGGGACAGTCCCAAAAAATTAATTGCGATGTTCTTCCGTTTATTCGGGACCCCACCATAAGGGTCAAATAATTTTGACAATTATTTCCGTAATTGCATTAGTTTTTTTTGGCGTTACACCACGTGAAACCATCGCTCAATAATTAAACCATTTAAGGTGAAGTATTGTCCTGCGGGATGAAAGTAATTCGGTTTGAATAAAGCAGACAACCGTTTTCTGCCCACATTCCCACAATAAAGTGAAGGCCATGCACAAACATTTGGAGGTCATCTGTAAACAATTCGCATGTCCACCACTTTCCCGATTTCATACTTGATATGTTCGAGGGAAACATGCTTAACAGCAAAGAGGACTGTTGGGGTAAACCGAAACGTCTAAGACACGAAACGTTACTTTTACTTCAAAAGGTGCCAAAACCGTGAGGTGCACCCAACCTCAAGCAACCAATCCACCCTCAAACTTCAGATGCGTGGAACGGTTCTAATTGGGGGAGCGGGCAGTATTCAGGCCCCATTCGTTAGCACACCTTGGTGGTGGTTGTCCTTATAGTGTTGCGGTTATGGTGCAGTTGTGAGAACGTCGATTTGACGGTAATGTTGGGGGGGGGGGGGGTGTATGAATGGTTAACCATCTTCGTAATACTGTACTTGTATTAACAATATCGACACCACATCGCTTAAACCATAGCTGTCGATATGTTAGATAAGGCTGGGAAAGAATGTGCAAGAAATCTGGATCACGTGCTAATCAAAAGTTTCATTCCACGCAAATGCTCAGTGTAAACGGAGGTATGAAAATAAATTGCAGCCTATTCAACATCGCGTGGGGCTGTCACAGCTGTATTAATCCTTCTAGTTATGAAACCACAGAACTGCAAGCAGGAAAAGGATTCCTGGCACGTTCCATATCGCTAGACTCATCCTGGTAGCGGTCCATCGTGGACACTGCATGGATAACCACTGCACTTGATTCTATAGAGTATCAAGGTCACAAGCACGCAACGTTGATGTGATCACACGGTTTATTTCATAGTATCCGTATCATGCAACAGGCGCGTTACACTTGGAATGCGCACAGCGCGTGGGTCCTGCCATTCCGCTCGTGGTGCGCTCGGAAGTTGGGGTGGCAGCAGAATTTCAAGGCCGTGATCGTGATCACGAACTCGAGGAAGTCGACGTTCCCATCTTTGTCATCACCAAGGTCCCTCAGGATGCGGCTCACCACGAACCCATCCACGGGATTCTAAATGGAATCACAGCAGCAAGAGTTAGAAAAGACTGGACCTGGACTGCAGGACAGGCAAAATCTACAGCAAGCGATACAGCACGGTGTAATTACGTGTCAAATGGAGGTCATTTAACCATGTTGATCATCTGTGAATTAGCCAACTACAATACGTACTGCATTCTCAGAATTAAGGAGGTTCATTCGAACATAAGACTACATTAACTTCCTACCCGTTAATTCACCCACGATTAGGCCCACAGTCAGACACCATCTCTTTAAGACCGAAACACCACTGCACAATTCTGGCCATCGCCTCATGAAGCAGAGTGTAAAATCAACTAAATAGCGTACTCATTAGTACAAGTTGCAAGTTCTCCCCAACACCGGTGCTAAAGTAGAAGTTAATCAGCACGGTTTACGTGACAAACCCTACCAATTGGCCGTGTCGGGTTTAACGGATATTTATATTTACGCGATCCAAACCAGAAACCTTTACTACAAAAGAATGGAGACGATGGTACAAAAACCTCATAGGATACAACCGGAGACTCAAATGGGATAAACAGAGGGGACTGGTCCATAGGAATAGTAAAGCAACGTCTCACCTGGATCAGACTCTTGCCCTTATCCCCCTTTAGGAAGCTCCTGAACGTTTCCTTCTTCAGACAATCTTTCACAGCACTGTCGTGGGCCAGTTCATTGAAGGTGGCAAGGAGCTTCAGGGTGGCTGCATGGAGGTCGCTCATCTTGGCAAGCGATGCACGGTCGAGTCAGTACGCAAGAGGAATCTGCGAGGACGAGACGCGCGACAGTCTTCAATCACGTGAAGACAATGCACACGGCACCTCACCATGCACCAGACTATGATGAACCACAAAACGACCGAACATAAAATCACGTAGCGCCCAGCTTTGTTACAAACACAATTTCTGGTCTAAACCTCAACCAGCGCTGCGCACTGCTCTCATTGAACCCAGGTATCACCCGCGCGTTGCAGAGCAACCCACTACACAAGGCGTCTTGCCCAACACAGCACCGCAAGCAATACCTGAAAAATACGTCTGCAGCTTTGACGACGAGTGTTGCCCCCTCCCGTTGCGGCTTTTATGCAGGGCGACCAGTGACGTCACCATTCACACTTGCTCGCTCTCATTGTGTGATTGAGTGATGATGTTTTTGATTGGTCCCGTTTATCTCGTTTCTTGGCTAATTTGCAAGGGAAGTCCGTGATGCCAGAGCACAGCAGCAGCAACAACAGACAATTAACTGGGAGGCGCGTGCCAAGCGGCCCCAACATTGTCATCAAGCGGGGCTTGATGGAGGGAGTGGAGGAGTTTGCACGGGGACGAATTAAATTAAATCTCCATCTCGATTTAAAGCTTTCGTGACTGCAGGGATTCATATTCTTTGTTGTTTCGGTAAAGTCACGTAGAAGGCAAATAATAAAATAGTAAATATAAAACAATACAATTATCACGACGTTTCGATTGCAACACAAGCAATCATCATCAGGTGTGAAAACCACAGCAAGAACATTTTGAAAATAGTGGTGGTTTTTTCTTCGTGTTAGCACCACAGATAGCCGCTAGCGGTTGTTCAGACGGACAAGTCCATCTATGCTCGGAACGGAGGAGGGGGGAGAGCAGGAGAATGGAATGCGGTCTGAAAGTCACCGGAAGCGTGAACAAAATCAATCAAGACTCGAAATGGTTTATCACATCCTTCCAATGATTACTAAGCCAGAATCCATCTTCTCGGTTGAAATTGTCTCTGTGTTTGTATATGTGGATAGCCTCATGAACAAATCTCTAATGGTAGCCGGATGGCTTGCAGAGAACCTCTGTCTTGGAGAAGTCAATGTCACGTGAGCCCACTGAATTATAACAGTGGTCTGCCACGGCTGATGTGTTGGTTCCGTTCCGAGCATAGATGGAATCATACTCTTTGTTTTTTCGGTAAAGTCACGTAGGTAAAATAAAATGAATGAAAACAACTAAATTAAATCACGACGTTTCGGAGGAAACACAAGCTTCCGTCTTCAGGTGGAACAGTCACAGCAAAATAGCTGTATCAAGTGAAGAGCTCTCAGACACCCGAGATTATATACAGGTTAAGGGGGGGGAGGAGCCAGGAAGAGATGTGGGTGGGGGGGAGGGGCTAAGTGAAGCCGCCTTTTGTTATGCTGCAGGGGGTTCGGGGGAAGCGGTGGTGCACTGCACAAAAGCGAGTACAACACACTGGAAGAAATGGAAATGGCTGTACAATTATAAGGCAGCTAAAGTTTGACTTGGTTGATGACATCTTTCCAATGATTGCTCAATTTAAAACCATCCTCTCGGTTGAAGTCGTGTCTATGTTTGTATATCTGGATGGCTTCATGGACAAATCTTTGGTAGTATCCGGGAGGTTTGCAGAGTACTTTGGTATGGGAGAAAACAATATCATGAGACCCCGCTTTGTTGAAACAATGATCAGCAACGGCCGAAGAAATCGTTCTGCCGTGTTTCAAATCTGATTTGTGCTCGCGAATTCGGTCATAAATATGTCGTTTCGTCTCCCCGATATAGCAGTTACTGCAGCTACAACTCAATTTGTAAACACCGGGGTACTGTAAGTCAGGAATGACATCCTTTACGGATGGGATCAGATCACGGATTTTGTCTACTGTATTGAACCGGAGCTGGATCTTGTGTTTGTTCAGGATTTTGGAAATCTTTTTGGTAAGGCCTGCTATGTATGGCAACGTGATGAGTTTTGATCGGAGTATCAGGTGGTTGTTTCTGTATGGTGGGAGAAACAGCTTGGCGAATAGTACGGTCAGAGTATCCGTTCATCTTGAGGGCCAGATGTACATGTTTTAATTCACTGGCCAGCTGGTGTTGGTCAGAAATGCAATGAGCCCTATGGTATAGTGTTTTGATAAGGGAATTCTTTTGAGCCGGGTGGTGGTGGGAATCAGGCTTCAAGTAGGAATCTGTGTGGGTGGCCTTCCGTAAACGGAATGTTCCAAATAGCCATCAGGCCTTCTCTCAAACAAAACATCCAAGAATTGCAACTTGCCATCTTAATCCCCTTCCATGGTGAATTTGATGGATGGGTGTCTGGAATTGATGTGGTCTAGGAAATGGTTCAATGCTGGGAAGCTATGTGGCCAAATAACGGAGGTGTCATCCACATATCTCATTCACAGGGAATGACGAAGGGTGGATGTCTGGATGGCGTCTGATTCAAACTTCTCCATGAAAACATTGGCTATCACTGGTGACAAGGGGGAACCCATAGGGGTACCCTCATTTTGTTTGTAGAAGGTACCATTCCAGGTAAAGTAAGTGTTTGTGAGGCAGTGCCTAACCAGCGCAGGCACATCAGAGTTCAGTCCATGTGGGACCACGTCTTCAATTATTGTTATCGTGTCAGGCACTGGGACCTTGGTTAACAGAGAGACCACATCAAAGCTGACGAGGATATCGTCAGGAGACAGTACAATGTCCTTGACCATAGAAACCAATTGGGTTGAGTTAAGTACTGCTGATGTGGTCTTGCCAATGAAGGGAAGCAGAGTATCCGATAAAAACACGGGCTAGCTTGTAGGTAGGAGAGTTGATCGTAGACACGATGGGCTGTAGTGGGGTACCTTCTTCATGGATCTTGGGAAGACCATAGAATCTGGGAGGTCTTGCAGCCGAGGGTTTTAGGGAGGGACGTTTAGTTGGTTCGATTAGGGAAGTCGAACTAGTGATGATCTTCTTGGTTTTTGTCGTTAGGCTGTTAGTAGGATCACTTTTAATTTTGGAGTAACTCCCATCATTGATTCGGTCCTGGATTTTGTTGTCGTAAGAGTTTTTATCCATGATAACAGTACCTTTTCCCTTGTCGGCCGAGAGGATGACTATATCATCCATTTTTTTTCATTCGCGAGTTCAGAGCGTTCGTTTTTGCTAATGTTGCTAATGGGTTTCAGCTCTCGCAACGTCCGCTTGGATGTGTCCTATGCCTTTGAGGGCTACATCGACCTGAGAGATCACATCCTCTACTGGTATATGTTTAGGGGTGACAGCGAAATTTTTCCCTTTAGCTAGTACCGTTTTCAGATTGTCCGAAATCGGGATGTTACTCTGATTAATAACAACGCCATCCAGACATCCACCCTTCGTCCTTCCCTGTGGAAAAGATATTTGGATGACACTTTCGTCATTTGGCCATATGGCCTCCCAGCATTGAACCATTTCCTAGACCACATCAGAGTTACAGTACAGCATCATATGCTGTGTCATGTGTAAGTCTACACGTACGAAATGTAAGTTAATAATTTATATATGAACCTAATGGCTGTATCCCGGGGTCCCATAAGCCCCCGGCTCTCGCATGAACTGCGTTGCGACGTCATTTTATGTCTGTTGAATGCGAACGATACGGCAATCTATTCTTCTCGACGAGCTCTACACGATGAGCTAATCAAAGTTTCAAAGCAGAGTTTCTCCTGTGCATTCGTCCTCGCTGCACTTGGACATAACAGAATGATCTGCACCAGGTGGGTCACGGCGTTTGTGTGCACGGTGGGACGGAGTCACAAAAAATAAATTGCGATGTTCTTCCGTTTATTCGGGACCCCACCATAAAGGTCAAATAAGTTTAACAATTATTTCCGTAATTGCATTAGTTTTTTTTGCGTTACACCACGTGAAACCATCGCTCAATAATTAAACCATTTAAGGTGAAGTATTGTCCTGCAGGATGAAAGTAATTCGGTTTTAATATAGCAGACATCCGTTTTCTGCCCACATTCCCACAATAAAGTGAAGGCCATGCACAAACATGTTTTGGAGGTCATCTGTAAACAATTCGCATGTCCACCACTTTCCCCATTTCATACTTGATATGTGCGAGGGAAACATGCTTAACAGCAAACAGGACTTTTGGGGTAAACCGAAACGTCTAAGACACGAAACTTTATTTTTACTTCCAAAGTGCCAAAACCGTGAAGTGCACCCAACCTCAAGCAACCAATCCACCCTCAAACTTCAGATGCGTGGAACGGTTCTAATTGGGGGAGCGGGCAGTATTCAGGTCCCATTTGTTAGCACACCTTGGTGGTGGTTGTGCCTATAGTGTTGCGGTTATGGTGCAGTTGTGAGAACGTGGATTTGACGGTAATGTTGGGGGGGGGGGGGGGGTGTATAAATGGTTAACCATCTTCGTAATACTGTACTTGTATTAACAATATCGACACCACATCGCTTAAACCATCGCTGTCGATATGTTAAATAAGGTTGGGAAAGAATGTGCAAGAAATCTAGATCACGTGCTAATCAAAGGTTTCATCCCACGCAAATGCTCAGAGTGTAAGCGGAGGTATGAAAATAAATTGCAGCCTATTCTACATCGCGTGGGGCTGTCACAGCTGTATTAATCCTTCTAGTTATGAAACCACAGAACTGCAAGCAGGAAAAGGATTCCTGGCACGTTCCATATCGCTAGACTCATCCTGGTAGCTGTCCATCGTGGACACTGCATGGATAACCACTGCACTTGATTCTATACCTGGAGTATCAAGGTCACAAGCACGCCACGTTGATGTGATCACACGGTTTATTTCATAGTATCCGTATCATGCAACAGGCGCGTTACACTTGGAATGCGCACAGCGCGTGGGTCCTGCCATTCCGCTCGTGGTGCGCTCGGAAGTTGGGGTGGCAGCAGAATTTCAAGGCCGTGATCGTGATCACGAACTCGAGGAAGTCGACGTTCCCATCTTTGTCATCACCAAGGTCCCTCAGGATGCGGCTCACCACGAACCCATCCACGGGATTCTAAATGGAATCACAACAGCAAAAGATAGAAAAGACTGGACCTGGACTGCGGGACAGGCAAAATCTACAGCAAGCGATACAGCACGGTGTAATTACGTGTCAAATGGAGGTCATTTAACCATGTTGATCATCTGTGAATTAGCCAACTACAATACGTACTGCATTCTCAGAATTAAGGAGGTTCATTCGAACATAAGACTACATTAACTTCCTACCCGTTAATTCACCCACGATTAGGCCCACAGTCAGACACCATCTCTTTAAGACCGAAACACCACTGCACAATTCTGGCCATCGCCTCATGAAGCAGAGTGTAAAATCAACTAAATAGCGTACTCATTAGTACAAGTTGCAAGTTCTCCCCAACACCGGTGCTAAAGTAGAAGCTAATCAGCACGGTTTACGTGACAAACCCTACCAATTGGCCGTGTCGGGTTTAACGGATATTTATATTTACGTGATCCAAACCAGAAACCTTTATTACAAAAGAATGGAGACGATGGTACAACAACCTCATAGGATACAACCGGAGACTCAATTGGGATAAACAGAGGGACTGGTCCATAGGAATAGTAAAGCAACGTCTCACCTGGATCAGACTCTTGCCCTTATCCCCCTTTAAGAAGCTCCTGAACGTTTCCTTCTTCAGACAATCTTTAACAGCACTGTCGCAGGCGAGTTCATTGAAGGTGGCCAGGAGCTTCAGGGTGGCTGCATGGAGGTCGCTCATCTTGGCAAGCGATGCACGGTCGAGTCAGTACGCAAGAGGAATCTGCGAGGACGAGACACGTGACAGTCGTCAATCACGTGAAGACAATGCACATGGCACCTCACCATGCACCAGACTATGATGAACCACAAAACGACCGAACATCAAATCACGTAGCACCCAGCTTTGTTACAAACACAATTTCTGGTCTAAACCTCAACCAGCGCTGCGCACTGCTTTCATCGAACCCAGGTATCACCCGCGCGTTGCAGAGCGACCCACTACACAAGGCGTCTTGCCCAACACAGCACCGCAAGCAATACCTGAAAAAGACGTCTGCAGCTTTGACGACGAGTGTTGCCCCCTCCTGTTGCGGCTTTTATGCAGGGCGGCCAGTGACGTCACCATTCACACCTGCTCGCTCTCATTGTGTGATTGAGTGATGATGTTTTCGATTGGTTCCGTTTATCTCGTTTCTTGGCTAATTTGCAAGGGAAGTCCGTGATGCCAGAACACAGCAGCAGCAACAACAGACAATTAACTGGGAGGCGCGTGCCAAGCGGCCCCAACATTGTCATCAAGTGGGGTCTTGATGGAGGGAGTGGAAGAGTTTGCACGGGGACGAATGAAATTAAATCTCCATCTCGATTTAAAGCTTTCGTGGCTACAGGGATTCATATTCTTGGTTCTTTTGATAAAGTCACGTAGTAGGGAAATACAAAAATAATACAAATAAAACATTTAAATACTCACGACGTTTCGATTGCAACACAAGCAATCATCATCAGGTGTGAAAACCACAGCAAGAACATTTTGAAAATAGTGGTGTTTTTTTCTTCGTGTTAGCACCACAGACAGCCGCTAGCGGTTGTTCAGATGGACAAGTCCATCTATGCTCGGAACGGAGGAGGGGAGAGAGCAGGAGAATGGAATGCGGTCTGAAAGTCACCGGAAGCGTGAACAAAATCAATCAAGACTCGAAATGGTTTATCACATCCTTCCAATGATTGCTAAGCCAGAATCCATCTTCTCGGTTGAAATTGTCTCTGTGTTTGTATATGTGGATAGCCTCATGAACAAATCTCTCATGGTAGCCGGATGGTTTGCAGAGCATAGATGGAATCATACTCTTTGTTTTTTCGGTAAAGTCACGTAGGTAAAATAAAATAAATGAAAACAACTAAATTAAATCACGATGTTTCGGAGGAAACACAAGCTTCCGTCTTCAGGTGGAACAGTCACAGCAAAATAGTTGTATCAAGTGAAGAGCTCTCAGACGCCCGAGATTATATACAGGTTAAGGGGGGGTGGGAGGAGCCACGAAGGGACGTGGGTGGGGGGGGCAGAGTTAAGCCGCCTTTTGTTATGTTGCAGGGGGTTCGGGGGAAGCGGTGGTGCACTGCACGAAAGCGAGTACAACACACTGGAAGAAATGGACTTGGCTGTACAATTATAAGGCAGCTAAAGTTTGACTTGGTTGATGACATCATTCCAATGATTGCTCAATTTAAAACCTTCCTCTCGGTTCAAGTTGTGTCTATGTTTATATATCTGGATGGCTTCATGGACAAATCTTTGGTAGTATCCGGGAGGTTTACAGAGTACTTTGGTATCGGAGAAAACAATATCATGAGAACCCGCTGTGTTGAAACAATGATTAGCCACGGCCGAAGAATTCGTTCTGCCGTGTTTCAAATCTGATTTGTGCTCGTGAATTCGGTCATATATATATCGTTTCGTCTACCCGATATAGCAGTCACCACACGTACAACTCAATTTGTAAACACCGGGGTACTGTAAGTCAGGAATGACATCTTTTATGGATGGGATCAGATCACGGATTTTGTCTACTGTATTGAACCGTACCTGGATCTTGTGTTTGTTTAGAATTTTGGAAATCTTTTTGGTAACGCCTGCTATGTATGGCAACGTGATGATTTTGATCGGAGTATCAGGTGGTTGTTTCTGTATGGTGGGAGAAACAGCTTGGCGGATTGTACGGTCAGAGTATCCGTTCATCTTGAGGGCCAGATGTACATGTTTTAATTCACTGGCCAGGTGGTGTTGGTCAGAAATGCAATGAGCCCTATGGTATAGTGTTTTGATAAGGGAATTATTTTGAGCCGGGTGGTGGTGGGACTCAGGCTTCAAGTAGGAATCTGTGTGGGTGGCCTTCCTGTAAACAGAATGTCCCAAAAAGCCATCAGGTCTCCTTGCAAACAGAACATCCAAGAATGGCAGCTTGCCATCTTTCTCCACTTCCATGGTGAATTTGATGGATGGGTGTCTGGAATTGGTGTGGTCTAGAAAATGGTTCAATGCTGGGAGACCATATGGCCAAATGACGAAAGTGTCATCCAAATATCTCTTCCACAGGGAAGGACGAAGGGTGGATGTCTGGATGGCGTTGTTATTAATCAGAGTAATATCCCGATTTCGGACAATCTGAAAACGGTACAAGCTAAAGGGAAAAATTTCGCTGTCACCAATAAACATATACCAGTAGAGGATGTGATCTCTCAGGTCGATGTAGCCCTCAAAGGCATAGGACACATCCAAGCGGACTTTGCGAGAGCTGAAATAGCCACTATTTTGAAGAACGCTAAGAAACCCATTAGCAACATTAGCAAAAACGAACGCTCTGAACTCGCGAAAAAAAAATGGATGATATAGTCATCCTCTCGGCCGACAAGGGAAAAGGTACTGTTATCATGGATAAAAACTCTTACGACAACAAAATCCAGGACCGAATCAATGATGGGAGTTACTCCAAAATTAAAAGTGATCCTACTAACAGCCTAACGACAAAAACCAAGAAGAGCATCACTAGTTCGACTTCCCTAATCCAACCAACCAAACGTCCCTCCCTAAAACCCTCGGCTGCAAGACCTCCCAGATTATATGGTCTTCCCAAGATCCATGAAGAAGGTACCCCACCACGGCCCATCGTGTCTACGATCAACTCTCCTACCTACAAGCTAGCTCGTTTTTTTATCGGATACTCTGCTTCCCTTCATTGGCAAGACCACATCAGCAGTACTTAACTCAACCCAATTGGTTTATTTGGTCAACGACATTGTACTGTCTCCTGACGATATCCTCGTCAGCTTTGATGTGGTCTCTCTGTTAACCAAGGTCCCAGTGCCTGACACGATAACAATAATTGAAGACTTGGTCCCACATGGACTGAACTCTGATGTGCCTGCGCTGGTTAGGCACTGCCTCACAAACACTTTCTTTACCTGGAATGGTACCTTCTACAAACATAATGAGGGTACCCTTATGGGTTCCCCCTTGTCACCAGTGATAGCCAATGTTTTCATGGAGAAGTTTGAATCAGACGCCATCCAGACATCCACCTTTCGTCATTCCCTGTGAATGAGATATGTGGATAACACCTTCGTTATTTGGCCACATAGCTTCCCAGTTTTGAAGCATTTCCTAGACCATATCAATTCTAGACACCCATCCATCAAATTCACCATGGAAGGGGATTAAGATGGCAAGTTGCAATTCTTGGATGTCCTGTTTGAGAGAAGGCCTGATGGCTCTTTGGAACATTCTGTTTACGGGAAGGCCACCCACACAGATTCCTACTTTAAGCCTGATTCCCACCACCACCCGGCTCAAAAGAATTCCCTTATCAAAACACCATACCATAGGGCTCATTGCATTTCTGACCAACACCAGCTGGCCAGTGAATTAAAACATGTACATCTGGCCCTCAAGATGAACGGATACTCTGACCAAAATTCTGAACAAACACAAGATCCAGGTCCGGTTCAATACAGTAGACAAAATCCGTGATCTAATTCCATCCATAAAGGATGTCATTCCTGACTTACAGTACCCCGGTGTTTACAAATTGAGTTGTACCTGCAGTAACTGCTATATTGGGGAGACGAAACGGCATATTTATGACCGAATTCGCGAGCACAAATCAGATTTGAAACACGGCAGAACGATTTCTTCGGCCGTTGCTGATCATTGTTTCAACACAGCGGGTTCTCATGATATTGTTTTCTCCCATACCAAAGTACTCTACAAACCTCCCGGATACTACCAAAGATTTGTCCATGATGCCATCCAGATATACAAACATAGACACGACTTCAACGGAGAGGATGGTTTCAAATTGAGCAATCATTGGAAAGATGTCATCAACCAAGTCAAACTTTAGCTGCCTTATAATTGTACAGCCATTTCCATTTCTTCCAGTGTGTTGTACTCGCTTTCGTGCAGTGCACCACCGCTCCCCCCGAACCCCCTGCAGCATAACAAAAGGCGGCTTCACTTAACCCCTACCCCCCACCCACATCCCTTCCTGGCTCCTCCCCCCCCTTAACCTGTATATAATCTCGGGTGTCTGAGAGCTCTTCACTTGATACAGCTATTTTGCTGTGACTGTTCCACCTGAAGACGGAAGCTTGTGTTTCCTCCGAAACGTCGTGATTTAATTTAGTTGTTTTCATTTATTTTATTTTACCTACGTGACTTTACAGACAAAAACAAAGACTATGAATCCTTGTTGTCACGAAAGCTTCAAGTCTAGAATAGATGGAATCGTCCGTCTGAACAACCGCTAGTCGCTGTCCGTGGTGCTAACGTAAAAAAAAACGCCACTTTTTTCGAAATTTACTTGCTGTGGTTTTCACACCTGATGATGATTGCTTGTGTTGCAATCGAAACGTCGTGAGAATTTTATTGTTTTATTTTTATTATTTCCCTTCTACGTGACTTTACTGAAAGAACCAAGAACATGAATCCCTGCAGTCACGAAAGCTTTAAATCGGATTTTAACCGCTTCTACGGGGAGAGCTTCCAGCTGATCGAGTCTCTCACCTTTCTGAAAAGATGCCGCGACTCTGGGGTAATACCAATCGCATTTACACTGACCTCTGCTGCTGTAACTTCTTCTAATGCAAAACGAATTCTGTCTAGAATTTGCTTAGCTCTTACAGTGAGGGAAAAAAAGTATTTGATCCCCTGCTGATTTTGTACGTTTACCCACTGACAAAGAAATGATCAGTCTATAATTTTAATGGTAGGTTTATTTGAACAGTGAGAGACAGAATAACAACAAAAAATATCCAAAAAAACGCATGTCAAAAATGTTATAAATTGATTTACATTTTAATGAGGGAAATAAGTTTTTGACCCCTCTGCAAAACATGACTTAGTACTTGGTGGCAAAACCGTTGTTGGCAATCACAGAGGTCAGACGTTTCTTGTAGTTGGCCACCAGGTGTGCACACATCTCAGGAGGGATTTTGTCCCACTCCTCTTTGCAGATCTTCTCCAAATCATTAAGGTTTCGAGGCTGTCGTTTGACAACTCGAACCTTCAGCTCCCTCCACAGATTTTCTATGGGATTAAGGTCTGGAGACTGGCTAGGCCACTCCAGGACCTTAATGTGCTTCTTGTTGAGCCACTCCTTTGTTGCCTTGGCCGCGTGTGTTGGGTCATTGTCATGCTGGAATACCCATCCACGACCCATTTTCAATGCCCTGGCTGAGGGAAGGAGGTTCTCACCCACGATTTGACGGTACATGGCCCCGTCCATCGTCCCCTTGATGCTGTGAAGTTGTCCTGTCCTCTTGGCAGAAAAACACCCCCAAAGCATATTGTTTCCACCTCCATGTTTGACGGTGGGGATGGTGTTCTTGGGGTCATAGCCAGCATTCCTCCTCCACCAAACACGGCGAGTTGAGTTGATGCCAAAGAGCTCTATTTGGTCTCATCTGACCACAACACTTTCACCCAGTTGTCCTCTGAATCATTCAGATGTTCATTGGCAAACTTCAGACGGGCATGTATATGCGCTTTCTTGAGCAGTGGGACCTTGCGGGCGCTGCAGGATTTCAGTCCTTCACGGCGTAGTGTGTTACCAATTGTTTTCTTGGTGACTATGGTCCCGGCTGCCTTGAGATCATTGACAAGATCCTCCCGTGTAGTTCTGGGCTGATTCCTCACCGTTCTCATGAAATTGCAACTCTACGAGGTGAGATCTTGCATGGAGCCCCAGGCCAAGGGAGATTGACAGTTCTTTTGTGTTTCTTCCATTTGCGAATAATCGCACCAACTGTTGTCACCTTCTCACCAAGCTGCTTGGCAATGGTCTTGTAGCCCATTCCAGCCTTTTGTATGCTACAATCGTGTCTCTGACATCCTTGGAGAGCTCTTTGGTCTTAGCCATGGTGGAGAGTTTGGAATCTGATTGATTGATTACTTCTGTGGACAGGTGTTTTTATACAGGTAACAAGCTGAGATTAGGAGCACTCCCTTTAAGAATGTGCTCCTAATCTCAGCTCGTTACCTGTATAAAATACACCTGGGAGCCAGAAATCTTTCTGATTGAGAGGGGGTCAAATACTTATTTCCCTCATTAAAATGCAAATCAATTTAAACATTTTTGACATGCGTTTTTTTTATATTTTTTGTTGTTATTCTGTCTCTCACTGTTCAAATAAACCTACCATTAAAATTACAGACTGATCATTTCTTTGTCAGTGGGCAAACGTACAAAATCAGCAGGGGATCAAATTCTTTTTTCCCTCACTGTATCTCAGAGAAAATCAGACTCACACACACCGAACTAGATCAGTTAGACAAGACGCTCTACAAATCACACTCATCATTGACGGCAATAATGTTCACATTGGATTGGGAACATGTAGACAATATGACTGACTCTTCAGCAGCCACTATGTCGACTAAATGTAAGGACAACCTGATTTCAAAATTTAACCTCCTCTCCAACAAAAGACTGGACCCACACACCAAAAAGCTAGACGTTAACAAAGTCAAAATTAATCGCAGTAACAGTTCTATTTCCGATGGTCTGCAATCCGTTTTATCTAAAGGGCTAAAGTTTGCAGTCAGACCTAGACACATACCAGTTATTGATGTCATTGCCCAAGTAGATGTGGCTCTCAACGGCCTGGGTCACATCGCTGCAGATGTAGCAAAATCTGAAATTGCTGCAACCCTCAAAAACGATAAGATGCCAGCTGGAAACCTCAGCAAAGATGAGCGTTTTGAATTATCTCAATTAAAAAAGAGGGATGACATTGTCATCCTCTCAGCCGACAAGGGCAATGCCACTGTCATCATGGATAAAATAGAATATAACAACAAAATTCAAGAACTACTCAACGATGGCAGCTATACAAAAATAAATAGAGACCCCACCAACAGCCTCGTTATAAAAACCAACAAAATCATTTCTGATTCAACCGCATTTATTGATGAAACCAAACAGTTCTCGTTAAAACCTTCTGCAGCCAGGCCACCAAGATTATATGGCTTACCAAAGATACATAAAGAAAATACATCCCTTCGTCCCATCGTCTCTACTATCAACTCCCCCACCTACAAACTATTTCGTTTTTTGTCTGAAATCCTGCGGTCTTTCACTGGAAAAACCACCTCTGCGGTACTAAACTCTACTCACCTGGTATCGACAATCAAGGGTATTTCACTGTCCCCAGACGACCTGCTTGTCAGTTTTGATGTGGTTTCCTTGTTTACCAAAGTTCCTGTACCTGACACCATCGCAATCATTGAAGACTTGGTTCATCAAGGACTGAATACTGAGGTACCCCCCCTGGTGAGACACTGCTCAACCAATAAATACTTCATCTGGAATGGAACTGTCTACAAATAAACTGAGGGCACCCCAATGGGCTCCCCCCTATCTCCGGTTGTAGCCAACGTTTTCAAGGATAAATTTGAGACTGACGCCATCCAGACTGCCACTCTACGCCCGACCTTATGGAAGAGGTACGTGGATTACACTTTTATCATCTGGCCACATCGCCGGCCTGCTTTTGATCAATTCTTCGACCACATCAATTCCATACACCCAGCCATCAGATTTACCATGGAAGTCGGTAAAGATGGCAAACTACCTTTTTTGGATGTCCTAATAAAAAAGAGACCTGATGGTTCAATGAGCCACTTTGTCTACAGGAAAGCTACCCATACGGATGCTTACCTGAAACCGGATTCCCACCAACATCCATCCCAGAAGAATTCCCTTATCAAGACTCTACACTATAGAGCCCAATGCATATCCGACCAGGAACACATTTCCAGTGAACTTAAGCACGTACACCAAGCTCTCAAGGCTAATGGTTACTCCCACTACACAATCCGCAAAGCCATCACTCCTACCATGAAGAATTATCCTCTTGAGGAGCCATTCAAAACCATCACCTCACCATACATTGCGGGGTTCACAAAAAAGATCTCCAAAATCCTGAATGAACACAAGATCCAGGTCCGATTCAACACAGTACATAAAATTCGTGATCTGGTCCCGTCTGTAAAATGTGATTCCAGACATACAGTACCCTGGCGTCTCCAAACTAAGTTGCCTCTGTGGTAGCAGTTACATTCGAGAAACCAAACGACATGTCTCGGACCGCATCCGTGAACACAAAGCAGACCTAAAACATTGTAGGACCAACACCTCAGCCGTGGCAGGCCACTGTTATAATTCAGTTGGCTCATGTGACATTGACTTCTCCAAGGCAGAGGTTCTCTGCAAGCCATCCGGCTACCATGAGAAATTCGTTCATGAGGCTATCCACATGTACAAACACAGAGACAATTTCAACTGAGAATAGGCATTATGGCGTAGCAATCATTGGAAGGATGTGATAAACCATTTCGGGTCTTGATTGATTTTGTCCACGCTTACGGTGACTTTCAGACCGCATTCCATTCTCCTTTTCTCCCCCCTCCTCCGTTCCGAGCATTAGATGGACTCGTCCATCTGAACAACCGCTAGTCGCTGTCTCTGGTGTCAACGTTAAGAAAAAAATGCCACTTTTTGCAAAATTTGATTGCTGTGGTTTCACACCTGATGATGATTTCTTGTGTTGCAATCGAAACGTCATGATAATTTTATCGTTTTATTTTTATTATTTTCCTTCTACGTGACTTTACCGACAGAACCAAGAATATAAATCTACATCGTCACTCGCAGCCGACACCACAACCCCTGCTGTAATAATTGTACACAAATGAGATGTCCGCGTTTTCACTTTAGGATTTGACTAATATGTCCACATGTACGTGGATCTGCCGTGGTGTCAAGGTTTGCTCACTGTATGTGTAATGCAGAGGTCTTCGGGCTCGATCTCCCCGAGCGGCAGTTGAACCAATGCCCACCCAGCATTGTAAATAGGTACACCACAGGTATTTGATCAATGTTTTGATAGAAGTAGAATTACTAACATTTTGCCACCTCCTGTATATCAGAGCAGGTGATATGAACTGAGATTAAAACGGATAATTGATGACAATATGGACTCGTCAAACTGTGTTAAACGATAAGAACACGTGCCCCTATTAGAACTACGAACGACCATAATTGAGGGCCGCGTGATCGTGATTGGTGGAGCTGGCACGCGTTTCCCATGAGGCGCTGGGATAACGTCACAGGCGGCAAGACTCGTGTTGCCCCCGCGTGGCTGACGAAAGAACAGAGCCCGCATTGATATTTAGCTTGGCAAAGGGTTATATATCACTAGTTCATAAAGCTTGCCTTCGCTAGGACAACGTTTTCAATAAATAGAATAATTTACCTCAAACTAAATCTTTTGGCGTGTCCCTAAACTGCGTTGCGACGTCATTTACAGCGATCTATACCTCTCGACGAGCTCTACACGATGCGTTAATCAAAGTTCAAAAGCCGAGTTTCTCCTGCACAATCGCCCTCGCTCCGCTTGGACAACATAAGAATAATTCGCGCCAGGTGGGTCGTGGCGTGTGTTTGGTAAAACGGCGTCGCCAAAAGTTTATTTTAAATTACGATTTTCTTCCGTTTATTCAGGACCCCACCATGAGGTTCAATTAATTTTGACAATTTCTCCTTCGTTGTTATTCGTTTGTTTGCGTTACACCACATGAAACTATCGCTCAACAATTAAAATATTTAAGGCGAAGTATTGTCCTGCGGGATGAAATAATTTCGGTTTGAATAATGCAGACATCCGTTTTCTGCTCATTCCCACAAGAAAGTGAAGGCCATGCACAAACATGTTTTGGAAGTCATCTGTAAACAATTCGCACGTGTCCATCACTTTCATACTTGATATGTTTGAGGGAAACATGCTCAACACCAAACAGGATGTTTGGGGTAAACCGAAACGTCTAAGACACGAAACTTTATTTTTACTTCTGTGCAAAACCGTCAAGTGCAACCAATCTAATGCAACCATCCCACCCACATTTCAGACACTTGGAACGGTTCTAATTGGGGGAGTGGGCAGCATTCAGGCCACATTCGTTAGCACACGGTGGTGGTTGTGCCTAGTGTTGCGGTTGTGAGAAGGTGGCTTTGACGGTAATGTTGGGGGGGGAGCGGGTGTAAAATGGATAACCATCTTGGTAATAGTGTACTTGTATTAACAATACCACATCGCTTACAGCATTGCCGTCTCACAGATCAAAAGGCTGGGAAAGAATGATCTGGATTTCTTGCACTTGCTAATCAAAAGTATCATCCCACGCATATACGCAGGGAGTGTAAACGGAGGTATGAAAATGAATAGTGCAGCCTATTCTACATCGCGTAGTGCCGTCACAGCTGTATTACGCCTTCCAGTTATGAAATCAGAACTGCAAGCAGGAAAAGGATTCCTGGCACGTTCCATATCGCTACTCATCCTGGACATTCCAAAAAGACAGTGCATGGATAACCACTGCACTTGATTCTATACCTAGAGTATCAAGGTCACAAGCACGCCACGTTGATGTGATCACACGGTTTATTTCATAGTATCCGTATCATGCAACAGGCGCGTTACACTTGGAATGCGCGCAGCGCGTGGGTCCTGCCATTCCGCTCGTGGTGCGCTCGGAAGTTGGGGTGGCAGCAGAATTTCAAGGCCGCGATCGTGATCACGAACTCGAGGAAGTCGACGTTCCCATCTTTGTCATCACCAAGGTCCCTCAGGATGCGGCTCACCACGAACCCATCCACGGGATTCTAAATGGAATCACAGCAGCAAGAGTTAGAAAAGACTGGACCTGGACTGCGGAACACGGGCAAAATCTACAGCAAGCGATACAGCACAGTGCAATTACGTGCCAAATGGAGGTCATTCAGTGTTGATCAACTCCGAATAAACCAACCACAAGTATACGTACTGCATTTCTCAGAATTAATAAGGGCCATTCGAACATGGAAGACTAGTCACCTCCTACCCGTTAAATTCACCCCCGATTTCGCCCACAGTCAGACACCATCTCTTTAAGATCGAAACACCACTGCACAATTCTGGCCATCGCCCCAAGCCGATTGCGTAATCAGCACATGGCGTATTCAAATAGTGCAAGTTACAAGTTCACCCTCCAACACGCCGGTGTGCTAAAGTAGCAACTAATCAGCACGGTTTACGTGACCCCTACAAATTGGCTGTGTAGGGTTTCACGGAGATTTATAGTTACGTGGTCCAAACCAGAAACCTTTATTACAGAGGAATAGAGACGATGGTACAAAAACCTCATAGGATACAACCGGAGACTCAAATGGGATAAACAGAGGGGACTGGTCCATAGGAATAGTAAAGCAACGTCTCACCTGGATCAGACTCTTGCCCTTATCCCCCTTTAGGAAGCTCCTGAACGTTTCCTTCTTCAGACAATCTTTAACAGCACTGTCGCAGGCGAGTTCATTGAAGGTGGCCAGGAGCTTCAGGGTGGCTGCATGGAGGTCGCTCATCTTGGCAAGCGATGCACGGTCGAGTCAGTACGCAAGAGGAATCTGCGAGGACGAGACACGCGACAGTCTTCAATCACGTGAAGACAATGCACATGGCACCTCACTATGCACCAGACTATGATGAATCACAAAACGACCGAACACCAAATCACATAGCACTCCAGATTTGTTCCTAACACAATTTCTGGTCTAAACCTCAGCCAGTGCTGTGCACCGCTCTCATCGAACCCAGGTAAAACCCGAGCGTTGCAGAGATACCCACTTTCCCCAACACAGCACTGCAGGCAATACCTGAAAAAGACGTCTGCAGCTTCAACAACGAGTGTTGCCCCCTCCTGTTGCGGCTTTTATGCAGGGCGGCCAGTGACGTCACCACTCACGCCTGCTCGCTCTCATTGTGCGATTGAGTGATGATGTTTTGATTGGTCCCGTTTATCTCGTTTCCCGGCTAATTGACAGGGGAAGTCCGTGATGCCAGAGCACAGCAGCAGCAAGAACATCAACAGACAATTAACTGGGAGGCGCGTGCCAAGCGGCCCCAACATTGTCATCAAGCGGGCGCTTGATGGAGGGAGTGGAGGAGTTTGCACGGGGACGAATTAAATTAAATCTACATCGTCACTCGCAGCCGACACCACAACCCCTGCTTTAATAATTGTACGCATATTAGATGCCCGCGTTTTCACTTCAGGATTTGACTGATATATCCACATGTACGTGGATCTGCGTGGTGTCAAGGTTTGCTCACTGGATGTGTAATGCAGAGGTCTTCGGGTTCGATCTCCCCGAGCGGCAGTTGAACCAATGCCCACCCAACATTGTAAATAGGTACACCACAGGTATTTGATCATTATGTTTTGACAGCAGTAGAATGACCAACATTTTGCCACCTCCTGTATATCAGAGCAGGTGATATGAACTGAGTTTATTAAAACGGATAATTGATGACAATGTGGACTGCGTCAAAATTTGTTAAACGACGAGAACACGTGCCCCTATTAGAACTACGAACGACCATAATTGAGGGCCGCGTGATCCTGATTGGTGGAGTTGGCACGCGTTTCCCATGAGGCGCCACGCGGCAAGACTCGTGTTAATAAAGTATTAAAGCTTTCGTGACTGCATGAAATTACTCATTGTTTTTTTTCGGTAAAGTCACGTATGTAGAAATACAATAAAATTATATTAAAACAAAAAAAACAATCACGACGTTTCGATCACAACGCAAGCGATCTTCATCAGGTGTCAAGAACAAATCACGGAGGTAAATACAACAAAAAGATGAGAGACGAGAATTCAACAAACCTGAAGAAACATTATGTGAAGCACATCCAGTCAGGCCAACAACACAGTTAGACACTTCCTGACTGACCACGAATTTCAGAAGAGTGTTAAATTTCGTGTTCAACCTCCGCCCCCCCCCTCCCCCTCTCTATCTGCCTCCCTGTCCATCTTTCCTCCCTCCTTACCTCTTGGTGGACTTGTATATGTATTTCTACTGACCGTGTACCTCGTATTTTTCATTCTATCTATGCTGGTATGTGCAATCCAAAAGTTGAACGGCAACAGAATGATCCGCGCCAGGTGGGTCGCGGGGTTTATGTGCACGGTGGGTGGCAGTTGCGAGGCTGTGGGTTCAAATCCAACCTCATATTTTCTTTCACTTAAGAAACAATCTTATTTATCGAGTTATTTGTTGCACTATTTATCGGCATAATAATATTTTTAGACGGTAGCATTTTTATTAAGGGGGGTCTAACACCTTTTACGGGAGCCACCAAATTTGTAGGAGGGCTTCTATTACAAACTAGGGGTTGTTCGGGGATGCCTGTGGCGCCCCTCACAACCATTTATGGCCTTCGGCCAGGAAAGTATAAAAAAATGCACACTAACGGCGCATTGACACAAGCACCCGATGCTCCGTTTTGTAGTTTTAACATGAGACATCTTTGAATTGTATTATGCTTTGAATTAGATCATTTTATTTCTTCATTAATAGCTTATATCATTTTACATCTAGAAGATTTCGTTGAAAAGGACATTTCGTGTGAATTTTCTCTTGTTGTTAAGTAGATGGCCTTGCTGGGGGTTCGGTTCAATTCGGACTTTCACCTGCTTGGGATTGCGGAATCAAGATAAGGTGACATAGAGCTGGCCGTGTGAGAAGACCGCCGTCTGCAGATCGATTCCAACATCATCGAACGTCGGTCCCTGCGCCTCCGTCGTTCATGCAGGGGGAGCGTGGGTTTGCAGCGACCCCTGCAGGATAATGACGGAAAGTGCAGCGTTAATCACAGATAGATAAAGTTGTGCGCTTAGAAAGAGTATTAATCCACTCGCCATGGGTGAGAAGGTGTCGCTTGCCTGTAGCTTCATTCAGTACCGTCAAGGCCTAAATACCCCTCTATTTAACTTTTAATTAAATTATAATTTAATTACGTTCATAAATATTTTACAACCCTCGCCACAAGCCGGCGGCAGTCACGAGGTGGTAGGGTCAAATACAACCTCTATAACCATTTTTTTTTCACTTACTAAACAATCATTTTATTTACTTCGTCCTTTGTTTCAGTGCTAATCAGCATGACAACTTTAAATAAAAAATGTTTAAAAAACTATTTATACTGCTTGCGATATTGTATAAAACAAATGAAAATGATTTGCATGCATCAATGGTTACCATGCATCGAGGGGAAAGGTAATCGAAGGGGCCCATCGGGGAGCCCCAGGAACCCGCTAGTAGGTTCTAGAAGGGGGGCGTGGCCAAGGCAGAGCAAGGCCACGCTGGGAGTATAAGAGGGAGCCCTGAGCAGGAGATCAGGTCTGTTGCTGGAAGCGGAATCACCGTTGTGCTATTCAAGATCATCGTCATCTCCGTCTCGTCATTGTCATCATCTCCTCATCTCCGTCTTCACTATCCCGGAGTGCTGTTAGACAGACTACTAACTGTTCTAAGTAGTGCCACCGACAATAGATGGTCTTGATTATAATAGTGTGCACCCACGTAGAGTGTGTATATATCCCGATGGTGCTTGTTTAACAAAGAAGTGCCTCTAAGTATGACTGTCTTCGATCTGCGTCCCTACATAAAAACAGTAATCCTGCACTGTGGTAAGACACCCCAGGGTTCACAGCACAGAATACAATACTCAACCCTGGTTACAAGCAGACGGCAATCAGGTGGTTGTGGGTTCAAATCCAAATGCAGTTATAATTTATCTTCATACTCTTTGGTTCTTTCGGTAAAGTCACGTAGATAGAAAAATAATAAATCACGACGTTTCGATCGCAACACAGGCAATAGTCTTCAGGAGAGAGAGAGAAAGCTATTGAAACAAGGTCTTATTTTGGCCTGAGATGGGAGTCCCCTCAGGGTAAGAGGGCGGGGATAGAGATGGTTCCCCTGAGGCTGTGGAAGTGGCCATTGTATTGTGAGAGATGAGCATGTCAGTGATGCTTCGGTGGCAGATCGTTTAGGACATCCAGCCTGTCAATACAAAGACATCCAACCGAGTTTTGCAACTCAGAAAGTCAGCTCACATCGGCAGGAAGGATAGAAACATCACAACAGGTTAAGACTTTACCTGGTTAATCACGTCCTTCCAATGATTGCTCAATTTGTACCCATTTTCTCAGTTGAAGTTGTGTCTGTGTTTATACATCTGGATGGCTTCATGGAAAAATATTTGATGATAGCCAGTGGGTTTGCTCTCTCTAAAACCCTCTGCTCTTGACCACCCAGATTTTATGGCTTACCAAAAATACATAAAGAAGGTACACTGCTCGTCCAATCGTCTCCACCATTGACTCACTCACCAACAAACTAGCCCGATTTCTGCCTGAGACCTTGCTTCCATTCACTGGCAAGACCACCTCAGCTGTACTTAATTCAGCTCACTTGGTTTCTCTAATTAAAGACATCTCACTATCTCCAGGTGATTTGCTTGTTAGTTTCGATGTGGTCTCTCTGCTCACCAAAGTTCCTGTTCCTAACACCATTGCAATCATGGAAGATTTGGTCCAACAAGGACTGAATGCTGATGTTGCAACCCTGGTGAGACACTGCCTTACCAACACTTCACCTGAATGGTAAAGTCTACAAACAAGATGAAGGTACCCCAATGGGTTCTCCCTTATCACCAGTGGTAGCCAATGTTTGTGGAAGAGATACATAGATGAAACGTTCGTCATTTGGCCACATGGCCCACTAGCACTAAATCAATTTCTCAACCACATCAATTCCATACACCCAGCCATCAAATTAACCATGAAAGTGGAAAAGGAAGGCAAGTTACCATTCTTGGATGTTTTAATAGAAAATAAACCAAATGGCTCATTGGGACACTGTCTACAGAAAAGCCACCCACACGGATGCCTATCTAAAACCTGACTCCCACCACCATCCAGCCCAGAAGACTTCCCTCATTAACACCCTACACCATAGGGCCCATTGCATCTCCGACCAGCACCACCTAGCCAGTGAACTGGAGCACGTACACCAAGCCCTCAAGATGAATGGATATTCGAACCGCACAATCCGCAAAGCTGTCTCCCCAGCCATGCGGAGACAACCTTCTGACGATCCAACCAAAACCATCACTTTACCGTACATAGCAGGGATTACCAAAAAGATTTCCAAAATCTTAAACAAACACAAGATTCAGATTCGTTTCAATACAGTACACAAAATCTGTTATTTAATCCCATCTGTAAAATATGTGATTCCTGACATGCAATACCCTGGTGTCTACAAACTGAGCTGTGGTTGCGGCAGCAGTTACATTGGGGAAACGAAATGACATGTGTCGGACCGCGTCCGTGAACACAAGGGGGATCTGAAACACGGTAGGACCAATACCTCTGCCATTGCCCATCGTTGTTTTAACGCTGTGGGCTCACACAAAATAGATTTCTCCAAGACGGAGGTACTCTGCAAACCTACCGGCTACCTTCAGAGATTTGTTCATGACGCCATCCAGATATATAAACACAGACACAACTTCAACCGAGAGGATGGGTACAAACTGAGCAATCATTGGAAGGACGTTATTAACCAGCTAAAGTCTTAACTGACTGTGATGTTTCATCCAACCTGTATATGTCAGCTGTTATTTCGACTCTCTGTGTCTCTCTCTCTCTCTCTATGCCTCTCTCTTAGATCTCTCATGCTCACATGTCCGTTGCATTGCCCTCTCATGCCTTTGGATTGCACTCTCATGCTCACATGTCTTTTGGATTGCACTCTCATACTCACAGGCCCTTCAGATTACATCTGTTGGGTTGCACTCCCTTGTCGAGGAGGCCGCTCTTCTTCTCCTTCTTTTCCACAGTTACATGCTGAATGAGCTTCCGTCGCCGCATAAGAATATCATCCCCGCATATGCACACAACAGCAGTGTTAATGAGAGATTAGCATCATGAGAGGTGCAATCCAAAGGACATGTGAGCATGAGAGTGCAATCCAAAGGGCATATTAGCATGAGAGGTGCAATCCAAAGGACATGTGAGCATACTCACATATGCTCAGTTAATTAGTACCTCCGATTTACTTGGTAGGCTACGTACGGTGCGAAAGTAGTTCAATATACATACTACATAGTGTCTTATTATGTGTACAATTATAGCAGTCAAATCCTCTAAACGCATGTTTCTAAATATGGATTGCACTCTCATGGTGCTCACACATGCTCACATGTCCTTTGGATTGCACTCTCATGCTCACATGTCCTTTGGATTTCACCTCTCATGCTCACATGCCATTTCGATTGCACTCTCATACTCACATGTCCTTTGGATTGCACTCCAATGGTGCTAATATCTCATTAACACTGCTGTTGTGCACATATAGAGGGATGATACTCTTATGCGGCGACGGACGCTCATTCATGCTAATCTCCCTCCCTAATCTCTCTCTCCCTAATCTCCTCCATTAACACAACTGACGTGCTTGCGTCCGTGGATGGAATTCCTTTCCAGCTCAGACCCCGCTTGCTTGCCCATAGCCACATCTATAACCTTGACTTGAAGCTTTCGTGACTGCAAGAATTAATACTCTTTGGTTCTTTCGGTAAAGTCACGTAGGTATAAAATAAAATAAATCACGACGTTTCGGGCGCAACACAAGCGTCCATCATCAGGTGGGAAAGCATGGTCTGCTGTTGAGGCAGACTGTTTCAAAAGGTTTGAAATGGGTGTAGCTCAAGGGTTATAAATAAGGGGTGACAGCAAAATTTAGCCCTTTAGCCAGTACTGTTTTCAGATTGTCCGAAATCGGGATCTTACTCTGATTAATAACGAAAGCGGGCGGGCCGTGGTGCTGGCCGCCAACCCCCTCGTGTGCCGTGCCGGCCTTCATAGGTGCTCACTAACAGCATTTGCCCCAACGGTATGTTAAGGCTACACAGGAGATCTTTGTCTTTGTTGTTCGTGTGTAAGGGCAATCTTTGTGTATATGTGGGGAGGCGGCCACCCACCCCGTCGTGTGCCGAGCCAGCCGTAAGAGGTGCTCGCTAGAGGCACTTGCTCCCAACAGTCTGGGAAAGACTACACGGGGGATCATTGGTTTTTCTTGTGTGACCAGATTTGTCTAACTTCATTAGCACCGGGCACAGGTTTACGGTGCGCCTTACTCTCTTTGCAAGTGCAAACGTGGCAATCTGAGCATCTTATTACTCTGGGATGAAAAAAAATCACGGTAAGCTTCAAGTGGCTGCTGCACGCTTTGTGAACGCGACTCCCGGCGACTAAAGTCGGCGGTTGCCACCTGCCGCTCCGCGCCCGCCTCTTCCCGCAGACGCGCCTGCTGGTCACTCACTCGGTGAGCTTCCTGTCCATGGTGGACCAGATCGTGGTGCTGCAGGCCGGCCGGGTCTCCGAGATGGGCACCTACAAGCAACTTGTCAGCAATGGCGAAGCTTTCGCCGAGTTCCTGCGCGTTTACGACTCCCAGGAGAAGGACGGGGACAAGAAAAATGCCACCGACCTGGACACCGGTGAGTAAAAGTATGTTTTTGTTTGTATTTTTTTTGCATACCTGTCAACCACTTATCAGTGCCTACCTTATTAATGACCAATTCAGACCTTATTGGTCACCTCGTGCCCTTATAAATCTCAACGTTCATCCTACAAAGTCCCATCACAAGGGAGAAACACAAAGAGATATAAATATTGTTGCCCGTATTGAAACGGCTGTACGCCATATAGACATGAAAACTCAATTTCCCTATATAAGAATACAGGTAAATCGTA
Organism: Petromyzon marinus; assembly: GCF_048934315.1. Lineage (NCBI taxonomy): Eukaryota > Metazoa > Chordata > Hyperoartia > Petromyzontiformes > Petromyzontidae > Petromyzon > Petromyzon marinus. Next base: position 12,349,256 of record NC_133695.1, on the reverse strand, counting down.
TCAGTTGACAGCTATATGGTATGATGTTTTCGGTAAAATCACATAGGAATAAAATAAAATAAAGCACGACGTTTCGATTGCAACAAAAGCAATCATCAGGTGGGAAAACCACAGCAAGAAAATGTTTTTGCTGAAGTGGGAGAGAGAGTTGCCGTGGTAAGAGGTTATATAGGTAAGAAAGAGGGAAGGGGGAGGGGCAAGCGGGGGAGAGAGAGGGGGGTAGGGGGAGTGCTGCGTGGAGGAGAGGGACGTGAGGCTGGGGGGGGGAGTGGGCGGGGCTGGAAGTGGGAGGCCGAGAGAGCTGGGGATGCGGGGGGGGGGGAAGTTAACTCGGAAAAAAAGAGTAGTAGGACCCGGCCGATATGATAGACAACAACCACTATAAAGCAGTTCGGGATTTACAGTGAGGGAAAAAAGTATTTGATCCCTTGCTGATTTTGTACGTTTGCCCACTGACAAAGAAATCATCGGTCTATAATTTTAATGGTAGGTTTATTTGAACAGTGGGAGACAGAATAACAACAACAAAAATCCAGAAAAACGCATGTCAAAATGTTATAAATTAATTTGTATTTTAATGAGGGAAATAAGTATTTGACCCCCTCTCAATCAGAAAGATTTCTGGCTCCCAGGTGTCTTTTATACAGGTAACGAGCTGAGATTAGGAGCACACTCTTAAAGGGAGTGCTCCTAATCTCAGCTTGTTACCTGTATAAAAGACACCTGTCCACAGAAGCAATCAATCAATCAGATTCCAAACTCTCCACCATGGCCAAGACCAAAGAGCTCTCCAAGGATGTCAGGGACAAGATTGTAGACCTACACAAGGCTGGAATGGGCTACAAGACCATTGCCAAGCAGCTTGGTGAGAAGGTGACAACAGTTTGTGCGATTATTCACAAATGGAAGAAACACAAAAGAACTGTCAATCTCCCTCGGCCTGGGGCTCCATGCAAGATCTCACCTCATGGAGTTGCAATGATCATGAGAACGGTGAGGAATCAGCCCAGAACTACACGGGAGGATCTTGTCAATGATCTCAAGGCAGCTGGGACCATAGTCACCAAGAAAACAATTGGTAACACACTACGCCGTGAAGGACTGAAATCCTGCAGCGCCCGCAAGGTCCCCCTGCTCAAGAAAGCACATATACATGCCCGTCTGAAGTTTGCCAATGAACATCTGAATGATTCAGAGGACAACTGGGTGAAAGTGTTGTGGTCAGATGAAACCAAAATGGAGCTCTTTGACATCAACTCAACTCGCCGTGTTTGGAGGAGGAGGAATCCTGCCTATGACCCCAAGAACACCATCCCCACCGTCAAACATGGAGGTGGAAACCTTATGCTTTGGGGGTGTTTTTCTGCTAAGGGGACAGGACAACTTCACCGCATCAAAGGGACGATGGACGGGGCCATGTACCGTCAAATCTTGGATGAGAACCTCCTTCCCTCAGCCAGGGCATCGAAAATGGGTACGTGGATGGGTATTCCAGCATGACAATGACCCAAAACACACGGCCAAGGCAACAAAGGAGTGGCTCAAGAAGAAGCACATTAAGGTCCTGGAGTGGCCTAGCCAGTCTTCAGAACTTAATCCCATAGAAAATCTGTGGAGGGAGCTGAAGGTTCGAGTTGCCAAACGTCATCCTCGAAACCGTAATGACTTGGAAAAGATCTGCAAATAGGAGTGGGACAAGATCCCTCCTGAGATGTGGTCAAACCTGGTGGCCAACTACAAGAAACGTCTGACCTCTGTGATTGCCAAAAAGGGTTTTGCCACCAAGTACTACGTCATATTTTGCAGAGGGGTCAAATACTTATTTCCCTCATTAAAATGCAAATCAATTCATAACATTGTTAACATACGTTTTTTCTGGATTTTATTGTTGTTATTCTGTCTCTCACTGTTCAAATAAACCTACGATTAAAATTATAAACTGATCATTTCTTTGTCAGTGGGCAAACGTACAAAATCAGCAGGGGATCAAATACTTTTTTCCCTCACTGTACCTGGTTAATTATTACAAACATCGCCACTATTTTATTACAATCATCGCCATTGTTTTATTACAAACATCGCCACTATTTTATTACAATCATCGCCACTGTTCTTTTACAAACATCGCCACTTTAATTACGAGCATCGCCACTATTTTATTACAAACATCGCCACTGTTTTATTACAAACATCGCCACTGTTTTATTACAAACATCGCCACTATTTTATTACAAACATCGCCACTTTTATTACGAGCATCGCCACTTTTATTGGTTTTCTTCCGCTTCGATGATGTTGACTCCACCGCCCTGCATCTGCCGATTGAGATGATTGAGAGCATCGAAAATATCGGCCATGTACGCCAAAATGAGAATGAACTCAGAAATTTCGGAGAAATCTGCGTGACAATGTTGGTACTCTCGCAAAAACAGGGCTAATTCCACACGCATGGCAAAAACACGATTCAGCACCTTTCCCCGGGATTACCACCGAACGTTAGAATGGTACAGAAGTACCTCGAATTCAGAGCCCATTTCCTTACACAGCTCTTTGAAGATGCGGTGCTTCATAGCACTATTTCGCACGTAGTTCACATATTCAACTACAATTTTTAATACCTCTGCCAGTTTTGGAGGCAAGGTTTTTGTTGCCAACGCATGCCTGTGCAGAACAATGATGTGTGGTGCATCGGATTTCACCAGCGCTCCAAAACCAGTGTGGTCCCAGCATGGCTGGAGCTCCGAACAAACTGCAGAAACCATATTCCACGAAAGATCGTTGTCTCTGAAGAAGTCATCCACGAGTTTCTTCACATCGACTGCCTTGGTTGTTGTTGTAAGAGGCTTACAAAATAAAAACATCTTCCTTTATCACGTCGTCTTTCATATAGCGCACAACTACAACAAGCTGGCTTAGATTAGAAATGTCGGTGGTCTCGTCGAGTTGGAGGCTGAATATTGCTGGGCTTGAAATCAGATCTGCAACTACTTGAGCCAATATGTCATCGCTCATGTCGTCTATTCTGCTGCTGCTGATAGTGTCATTTGAAAGAGGAATTTGGGATAACTTATCTTCAGCAGCTTTTCCCAGCATGATATTCGCCATCTTCAACGCAGCTGGTTTTACGAGTGTTTCACCAATGGTGTGTGGTTTTCCCTGTTTTGCGATCAGGTACGCAACTTTGTACGATGCTGTGAGGATCGGTTTGTCGATGGGTACAACGCCGAGAACAGGCAGAGTAGCCTTTTCATCGAATCTGGCTCTCTTCACCTTGAATTCAGCAAGCGTTGTGTTCTTGTATTTACCATCTCCATGCAGCTTTAGGAAGTGTTCCTTTAGTTTTGCCGGCGCTCGACTAGAATTGCTCAACTTGGCATTGCAAATCATGCATTGAGGACGCTGACTCCCATCACGTTCCTTTATACACGTGAATCCATATTGTACATATTCGTCCAACCACTTTCTTTTTTTGCTCGACATAGTATAAAGGGATTGAAAGATTAAAAGAAAATCACAAATGACGTACAATCACAACAGCCACAAGTCGACTACTGAGCGCACCAAGTTCCTGATCACGCAATGTGGCGTGATCAGCTGCAGCCAATGATGGCCAAGCGGAGCGTGACGTCACGAATAATACAAGTGGGCTGAATTTATTTTGTGTAACACATTTTTACTAAGCTAGCTAAATATTTGTAATCTAACACTGCAAAGAAAAATTGTGTTTGCCAATTTTTTGATGGCCGACAAAAACGGCCCGACATTGCCGGTGCGAACCGGGCTGCTATACTGTGTGTGTCTTGACCCCTGCCGAACCCGGGAGAGTGACTCAACGAACCCCTGGGGTTCGATCGAACCCAGCTTAAGAACCACTGCTCTGGGCGGTGTTTGTTCCAACCCGTTCTCGGCCGCCTCCCTCTTTCCATCAGTCACCCTGCTGTTATGCACCTGGACCTTGTTCGCATACGATAGCGGACAATCTCGATACAGGTGGTCTTTACTCCCGCAGAGATTGCACAGTGCTGGGGCACAACATTCCTCCACAACGTGGTTCCGTGCCTTACATTGGTAACATATCCGTACATTTTTTTCAGATGCACTACATTTTACATATTCATATTTTCTACGTGGTGTATGTATTCCCTCCACAGATAGCTCTAATCAAGGAAAATACCATAATTAGTTAACTGCGTAGTGAATAAAAATAATTGATTTCGTTTTGTAAAGGAACCCCAATGTAATTGTTTTTTATAAGGTTTTGTACATGTAAGCATTGGGATGGGTGCCATATTTTTCACATTATAGGACGCACCAGAAAGTTACCCTGATTAACATACAACGTTGACATATCATTGGAACCATTGCACCAATGTTGGCTAAATGTTGGGGAAAATACACCAAAACATTGGAGTATATTGTTCTTGTTTTAAAATGGTAAGAAAAAGGCATAACTATGGAGATTTCGAAGATGTTGGGGCCCATACCTTTCAAATAATATTTTTTTGAAAAATAAGAATAGGTTTTATCCTTTTGGGCTACAAAAACGGAGGTGTTAAGATGGTGAAATACCAACTCGATACCTTTTTCAAGGAATCAAGTCTGCATTAACCACACGTACTTGTGCTGAACATGCAAACATAGGCGTTATTAAAGTGTTCATGAAGCGAACAAGCGGTTCTATGAATATGTATTCGATGTTACACATTCCTGGATTGTAATCTTTCAATTCTACTATTTTGATTACCAGTTGATGTGAAATGTTTTGCAAGATTAAATTATCTGGAGTGAGGTAAATAAACTTGCCCGTGAGTTGAAATTTTCTGTTTTGTGAAGTCAGTTATGCAACAACAATAATGTATAATTACTCTTATCTCTACGCCAAAATCATATGAACTATAGCTCACAGAGGTCAAGCTGTAGCTCAGACATGTACAGCCTTGTGTACGTAACTTTACAGCTCAGGGCTGTTGAGTTATATCACTGTTGAGTGAGGGCCACTTAGCAGAAGTGAAACAATTGCATTTAGTTGATCCCTGAAGTGTCTCATGTTGGCTCGCTAACCCAAGATGAAGCGTAGATTCGCTCACGCAAGTGGTGGGTTCGTATCACAACAGCATGGATCTGTGAGATATCCAGGCTTGTCAGAGGATTGGAACAGCACAGCTGAAAAATGGCAAAATATAAACCCTTGAACTTGGCGAGTTCATGAACAAACTCCGATGACACCAGGGCTAATGAACTATTCTCGAAGGTTTCTGACTTTGTATAGAGACATCCCAACGAAATAACAATTCGCAAAGGTGTGCTGATACTTCTGCTCAAACAGCAGGAAGACATGACTTCCATTATGGCTTGCTTGCGTCGCCAGCCCGTCCTCTTTCCCGTAGTGATCATAACGAGAGAGCAGGCCAGCTAAACAAAAGCATTCGGGGACGATAGATGTTATTCTGACTTGTGTTCTTGTCCTATTCAGTACCGCACAGCAGGTTGAGATGACTGGACAGCTTCACAAACAGGGAACGCAAATCGGGTTACTAACTCTCTCTGATTGCCGGAGAGTTTCCAACGGAATTGGCATCAATCTTATGGTGACGATTTAAAGCGATCCAGGAGATTCTAATTGGATTTTTTTTAAGGAAACGTATTAATCAAAACAATCTCCCGCAATAACGTCAGTGAAGAGTTGGCACGCCTAAACGTTAAGGGGTCATGTGACGGTAACACTTTATTCAAAATTGCTCTTCTGGGTAGCTTTAGAATTTGTGCAACAGTGGCCACGAGACACCACATCAGCCCACATGCCACAAAACACAACTGTTCTCAAATCCCCCAGTTACCCGGCTAAGCCTGCACTCAATACATATTTTAACAGAAAAGCCTCAAAAACGGATATAGCGTACATTTCCTCTTACATCCACTTTAATTATAGAAATTAAACAATATTTGCTCACTATACATTTTTTATATATACAAGCAGACCTCGCATCGCGTTCAAGATGAGCTCTCTTCATATGAGCAATATATGAGGGGTTCATTGGGGTAACAGTAATCGTGCAATCAATTAGAAACTGGTTAACTTTATTTAACGAATTAAAAAAATGTTGATTATAATAAGATCAGTAGTATGGACCTTACTCACGAGTGCATTCTACTGTACTGTAGAACAGTAATCCTGTGCTGTGATAAGATGCCCCAGGTCTCACAATTAACACAGAATGCAATACTCAACCTCGTCACAAGCAAACGGCAGTCAAGAGGTTGTGAGTCCAAATCCAACCTCCGTTATAATACATTTGGGGGCCTTAAAATGAAAAATCTCGGATTTTCAGATGTTTCCTTTTGTCTTAAAAACTACATATGTACCAGATTTCACCTTTCTACCATGTCAGGAAATACCCTAGAAGTTGTTGAGACAGATTAAGGTCTTTACATAGATTGGTGTTTTGTATTCTTAAATATTATCAGTATACATTGGTTTCATTCAGAATGAAGTCTTACCAAACTCAATTGTATTACAAGTATATTAATGCAATATTGCTTGTACATCACTTTACAACTGTAGAAATTATTGTAATTGAACCGTCATGAGTAAAATTCACTTATTGATGCATTCCTTGGCCCAAACGTTGTTTCACAGGAATAGAGGTAATTGTCAAGTGTTTCTAATTTATAAACTATTTAATGAATTTAAATACTTCGTTTCCTTCATTTTAATTCGTCTTTTTGGCATTAGACCACACGAAACTATCGCTCAATAATTAAAAGATACATGTTAAGGTGACGTATTCAGTCGTGCGGGATGAAAGGAAGACGGTTTTAATGAAGCGGACCTCCTTTTTCTTGGCCACATTCCCACAATACATTGAGTGACGGCCATGGACCAACATGTTTTGGAGGTCATCTGTAAACAAGCTGCATGTCCTTCATTTTCCAGACTTCATACTTACGTTTGAGGGAAATATGCTTAACACCAAACAGGACTATGGGGGAAAATTAACGTCCAAGATGCAAAACTTTTACTTCGAATGTGCCAAAACCGTCAAGTGCAACCAATCTAATGCACCCCCCCCTCTCTTCCCCACATTTCAGATATTTGGAACGGTCCAAATTGGGGGGGGGGGGGGGGGGGGGGGGAGGGGATGCAAACCCAGCATTCAGGCCACATTCGTTAGCACACCTTGGTGGTGGTTGTGCCGAGTGATGTGAGAACGTGGCTTTGAGAACGGTCTTGTTGGGGGGGGGGGGGGGGGGGGCGGTATTGTATTTTTTTATTTAGTAATACGTGGTGTTGATATTGTTAATTTATCACTTAAAGCATCACTATCGGTATACGTTGCAGATCAAAAGGCTGGGTTATCACTGGGAAAGAATGCAAGAAAACCAGATCACTTGCTAATCAAAAAGTTTCATCCCACGCAAATACGCAGGGAGTGTAAAACGGCGGATTGAAAATGACCAGTGCAGCTTATCCTACATCGCGTAATCGTCAACGTTATTGATCCTTCCAGTTACAAAACCAGAGCTGCAAGCAGGAAACGCATTCCTGGCACGTTCCATATCGCTAGACTAATCCTGGTAGTTGCCCATCGTGGACATTGCATGGATAACCACTGCACTTGATTCTATACCTAGAGTATCAAGGTCACAAAGCACGCCACGTTGATGTGATCACACGGTTTATTTCATAGTATCCGTATCATGCAACAGGCGCGTTACACTTGGAATGCGCGCAGCGCGTGGGTCCGGCCATTCCGCTCGTGGTGCGCTCGGAAGTTGGGGTGGCAGCAGAATTTCAAGGCCGCGATCGTGATCACGAACTCGAGGAAGTCGACGTTCCCATCTTTGTCATCACCAAGGTCCCTCAGGATGCGGCTCACCACGAACCCATCCACGGGATTCTAAATGGAATCACAACAGCAAAAGATAGAAAAGACTGGACCTGGACTGCAGAACACGGGCAAAATCTACAGCAAGTGGTACACAGTACAATGACGTGCCAAGGGCGGTCATGCTACCACATTGATTCACTGTGAATAAGCCCTGCATTCTCAGAATTAAAGGTCCATTCGAGTTTAAAAGACTGCATTAACCTCCTACCCGTTAATTGACCCCTGATTAGGCACAGTCAGACACCGTCTGCAATACCGAAACACAGCACAATTCTGGCTAATACCTCATGAAGCTGATTGTAAAATCAGTTCTCCCCAACACACTGGTGTGCTAAAGTAGCAACTAATCAGCACGGTTTGTGACAACCCCTACAAATAGGCTGTATCGGGTTTCACGGAGATTATTTATGCAATCCAAACTAATAACCTTTATTACTACAGAAGAATGGAGAGGATACAAGCTCAAAGAATACAACCAGATACTCAAATGGGAGGAACAGAGGGGCTGGTCCATACGAATAGCAAAAGTACACCTCACCTGGATCAAACTCTTGCCCTTATCCCCCTTTAGGAAGCTCCTGAACGTTTCCTTCTTCAGACAATCTTTAACAGCACTGTCGTGGGCGAGTTCATTGAAGGTGGCCAGGAGCTTCAGGGTGGCTGCATGGAGGTCGCTCATCTTGGCAAGCGATGCACGGTCGAGTCAGTACGCAAGAGGAATCTGCGAGGACGAGACACGCGACAGTCTTCAATCACGTGAAGACAATGCACACGGCACCTCACTACGCACGAGAATGCGATTAATCATAAAACGACCGAACACCAAATCACGTAGCGCCCAGCTTTGTTACAAACACAATTTCTGGTCTAAACCTCAGCCAGCGCTGCGCACTGCTCTCATTGAACCCAGGTATCACCCGCGCGTTGCAGAGCGACCCACGACACAAGGCGTCTTGCCCAACACAGCGGCTGTAGCTGCACCTGCAACAGACGTCTGCAGCTTTAACGACGACTGCTGCTGCCACCCGTTGCGGCTTTTATGAAGCGCGGCCAGTGACGTCACCACTCACACCTGCTCGCTCTCATTGTGCGATTGAGTGATGATGTTTTTGATTGGTCCCGTTTATCTCGTTTCCCGGCTAATTGACAAGGGAAGTCCGTGATGCCAGAGGACAGCAGCAAGAACATTAACAGACAATGAACTGGGAGGCGCGTGACAAGCGACCCCAACATTGTCATCAAGCGAGCGCTTGATGGAGGCAGTGGAGGAGTTTGCACGGGGACGAATTAAATTAAATCTATATCGTCACTCGCAGCCGACACCACAACCCCTGCTGTAATAATTGTGCGCAAATGAGATGTCCGCGTTTTCACTTCAGGATTTGACTGATATATCCACATGTACGTGGATCTGCCGTGGTGTCAAGGTTTGCTCACTGGATGTGTAATGCCAGAGGTCTTCGGGTTCGATCTCCCCGAGCGGCAGTTGAACCAATGCCCACCCAGCATTGTAAATAGGTACACCACAGGTATTTGATCATTATGTTTTGACAGAATTTTGCCACCTCCTGCATATCAGAGCAGGTGATATGAACTGAGATTATTAAAACGGATAATTTATGACAATGTGGACTGCGTCAAACTGTGTTAAACGACGAGAACACGTGCCCCTATTAGAACTACGAACGACCATAATTGAGGGCCGCGTGATCGTGATTGGTGGAGTTGGCACGCGTTTCCCATGAGGCGCTGGGATGACGTCACAGGCGGCAAGACTCGTGTTGCTCCCGCGTGGCTGACGAAAGAACAAACAGAGCCCGGATTGATATTTAGCTTGGCAAAGGGTTTTATATCACTAGTTCATAAAGCCTGTCTTCACTAGGACAACGTTTTCAATAAATATAATAATGAACCTCAAACGAACCATATGGCGGGTCCCATGAGCCCCCGGCTCTCGCATGAACTGCGTTGCGACGTCATTTTATGTCTGTTGAAGGCGAACGATACGGCAATCTATGCCTCTCGTCGAGCTCGACATGATGCGCTAATCAACGTTTCAAAGTTGTGTTTCTTCTGCGCATTCGTCCTCGCTGCGCTTGGACGACATGACAACAGAATGATCCGCGCCAGGTGGATCTCTGCGTCTATATGCGCGGTGGGACGGAGTCGCCAAAAATAAATTAATAACGATTTTGACTCCCGTTGATTCGGGACCCCGGGGTCCCGCCATAAGGTTCATATAACAGTAATCCCGTAGTGTGGTAAGACACCCCAGGGCTCACAATCAGCACAGAATGCAACACTTAACCCTCGTCACAAGTGGGCGGCAGTTATGAGGCTGTGGGTTCAAATCCAAACTCCGTAATATTTTTCACTTAATAAAGAATCTTATTTAGCTCGTCATTTGTTGCACTAATTATTAGCATAATAATATTTTTAGCCCGCAGCATTTTTATTAACGCCTTTTACGGGAGCTACCAAATTTGTAGGAGGGCTTCTATTACAAATCAATCCCGTCGCTATGGGTGAGAAGGTGCCGCTTGCTTGTAACTTAATTCAGTACCGTCAAGGCCGATATACCCCTCTTTTTAACTTTTAATTAAATTGTAATTAAATTAAGTTCATAAATATTTTACAAACCTCGCCACAAGACGGCAGTAGTCACGAGGTCACTGGTTCAAATCCAACCTCCCTTATAATATATTTAGTTCACTTTATAAACCTTACTTTTATTCACCTCGTCATTTGCTGCAATGATTATCAGCATGGTTACATGAAATAAAACTATTCATGCAAGATGTGTAATTGTATAAAAATGTATTTTACTGCATCAACGGCTCCATGTGATTGGGAGCAATGTTAGTGTCAGCGTTACTCGCTCTGCCAAAGCTTTATTATGCAACACAGACACGTCACAACCCAGTATCACATGCTCTGTCATGTGTAGGTCTCCACTATGAAATGTAAGTTAATAATTTCAATACAGTACTCCTACAAGGCAGTGGTAAGCGACGAGGTTGGAGCTTTTTGCGCTCCCAATCTGGGTCTCCGTAATGTCCTCAGTTCACATTTCTGTGGTGGGGTTTATTGTCAATGAGCCCGCGACTCTTTCCTGGTCTCGTGAGTTTTCACTCGGCTATACTCTTTGGTTCTATTGGGTAAAGTCACGTAGGTGAAAATAAAATAACAAAAAATCACGACGTTTCGGCCACAACACAAGCGGCCTTCATCAGGTGAAGGGACGAGCCTGTCTGGAGGACAGCGCTGGAGTGGAAGAAGCCACGCTTAGATCATGACCTTTAAGCTGTGTGAGAAGATAAAGAAGACCAAGCGCCTTGACAAAGGAATAAGCATACAATTTAGCATTGAAATGGCTCATTGAAATAGCTAAGTTAAAGTATACACATCCGCAGAGGTACCCCTTGACAAAGGAATTAGCATAGAATTTAGCATTGAAATAGCTGAGTGATTAGCTTGTAACTGGTCACAGAAATAGCTATGTTAAAGTTAGAGTATATACATTCACCAAGGCACCTAGTACTCATCAAACAGGAGAATTTAGCGAAACACAACCACGCTCAGACATCGGACCTGTGTGCGAGCAAACAAGGTGTTCTGACAAAGAAATTAGCATAAAAATTAGCATTTGATTGGCGGATTTTAGGAAAGAGGTGGTGTACGTGCCGGTGGACTTGCAGTTTGGCGTGGGGGGGGGGGGGGGAAAGGGGGGAGGGGGAGTTTACCTATTGATGGTGTGAAAATGGGAATTTATAAGAGCTGCGAAAGTTTGGGGTACCACTACTCGAAAAATATACTGTACCATTGAAATTAGTTTAATGTTTAGTTCGATTTAGAACATCTTTCCAATGGTTGCTTAATTTGAAACCATCCTCTCGGTTGAAATTGTGTCTGTGTTTGTAGATCTGAATTGCTTCATGAACAAATCTCTGATAAAAGCCCGTGGGTTTGCAAAGAACCTTGGTATCGGAGAAAATTATATCGTGATCCCCCTCAGCGTTGTAACAGTGATCAGCCACGGCAGAAGAATTCATTTTGCCGTTTGATGAGTACTAGGTGCCTCGGTGAATGTATATACTCTAACTTTAACATAGCTATTTCTGTGACCAGTTACTAGCTAATCACTCAGCTATTTCAATGCTAAATTCTATGCTAATTCCTTTGTCAAGGGGTACCTCTGCGGATGTGTATACTTTAACTTAGCTATTTCAATGAGCCATTTCAATGCTAAATTGTATGCTAATTCCTTTGTCAAGGCGCTTGGTCTTCTTTATCTTCTCACACAGCTTAAAGGTCGTGATCTAAGCGTGCCTTCTTCCACTCCAGCGCTGTCCTCCAGACAGGCTCGTCTCTTCACCTGATGAAGGCCGCTTGTGTTGTGGCCGAAACGTCGTGATTTTTTGTTATTTTATTTTCACCTACGTGACTTTACCCAATAGAACCAAAGAGTATGGATCCTAGCAGTCACGAAAGCTTTAAATCTAGAATTCACTCAGCTAGATGCACTGTGGTACATTTTAAAGCAAAAATACATTTCAAAAATGTAATTTAATCGTGGTGCCCTTATAAAACTCAACGTTTAACCTACTCCCGCCGGCTTGTGCCCGCCCTCACAGTCGAGCATATTTGCGGAATACACCACGTGGTGCCGCCGTTGACCCTGGCCATTGACCGAGCAACCCAACGTTCCTACCAGCTCCCTCCCCAGGAATGTGTTATGGGATAGAGTGTTGCTCCCTTGTATGCGTGGGTTTTCTCCGGGTGCTCGAAGTTTCTTCCCACACGTACACTCATTAATTGGCTGTAAACATCTTAATATATAAAAGAGCACAGAGCTCAGGTAATTGTTGGCTCCAGCTCACCATCTGGCTTCCTTGCAGCTTTTGTGGTTCCTCAGCGAATGTGGGAGGCAATTTGCATGACGATGATATGTATATAACTAATAGAATCATTAAACGAAACAGCATAATAATTAATGTTATAGTATTTTTTTGTTGTCCTTCCACAATTACCTCCGATGACCACGGTTGGCTATGCACGGTGTGAAAGAAATTCAACATACATACTTTTTTTCAGATGCAATACATTTTACATATGAATACTTTCTACGTGGTGTATGTATTCCCTCCACAGATAGCTCTAATCAAGGGAAATACTATAATTAGTTAACTGCGTAGTGAATAAAAATAATTGGTTTAGTTATGTAAAGGAACCCTAATTTGATTGTATTTATAAGGTTTTGTACATGTAAACATTGGGATGGGTACCATATTTTTCACATTATAGGATGCACCAGAAAGTTACCCTGATTAACATGCAACGTTGACATATCGTTGGAACCATTGCACCAATGTTGGCCAAATGTTGGGGAAGATGCCCCCAAAACATTGGGGTATATTTTTCTTGTTTTAAAATGGTAAGAATAAGGCACGACTATGGAGATTGAGCCGTCTTGCAGAAGATAATTATGAATGCGCTGCTTTAGAACGGGGCAGGGATGTCATCTCGTGGATCATTCTGATCAGGCGATGGCGTCTTCCATCCTCTGGGGAACAAAGCCATGGCTTGCTACTGTATGTGTATTGCCGGCCTTCCAGGAGATGATTCTGAACAACTACCACACCAGATAAAAACACGTCTTCCAAAAACATAAATGTATTCTGCGTATTATGAGACACATTGCCAACTTTTGCTTAAAACCACAGAGAGGTGACCGTGCGTCTCATAAACTGAAGAGTAATGGTTTTTAGTGGTGTGGACCCACACTGCACGGCATATGATGACGTGATATTGTGAAGGATTTATATTTCGAAGATGTTGGTGCCCATACATTTCAAATAATATATTTTTTGAAAAATATGAATAGGTTTTATCCTTTTGGGCTACAAAAACGGAGGTGTTAAGATGGTCAAATACCAACTCGATACCTTTTTTCAAGGAATCAAGTCTGCATTAACCACACGTACTTGTGGTGAACATGCAAACAAAGGTGTTATTAAAGTGTTCATGAAGCGAACAAGCGGTTCTGCGGATATGTATTCGATGTTACACATTCCTGGATTGTAAACTTTCAATTCTACTATTTGATAATCAGTTGATGTGACATTTTTGCCATATTAAATTATCTGGAGTGTGAGGTAAATAAACTTGCCCGTGAGTTGAAATGTTCTACTGTTGTGAAGTCAGTTCTGCAACAACAAAGCTGTACAATTACTGTTATCTCTGCTCCAAAATCACATGAACTATAGCTCACAGAGGTCAAGCTGTAGCTCAAACATACACAGCCTTGTGTACGTAACTTTACAGCTCAGGGATGTTGAGTTATATCACTGTTGAGTTATATCATTGTTGAGTTATATCACTGTTGAGTTATATCATTGTTGAGTTATATCACTTTTGAGTGAGGGCCACTTAGCAGAAGTGAAACAATTGCATTTAGTTGGCTTTCATTGATCCCTGAAGTTTCTCATGTTGGTTCGCTGACCCAAGATGAAGTGTAGATTCGCTCACGCAAGTGGTGGGTTCTTATCGCAACAGCATGGATCTGTGAGACAAAATATCCAGGCTTGTGAAGAGGCCGTCAGAGGATTGGAACAGCACAGCTGGAAAATGGGAAAATATTGACCCTTGCTTTTGGTGAGTTCATGAACAAACTCCAATGACACCAGAGCTAATTAACTATTCTCGAAGGTTTCTGACTTTGTATAGAGATATCCCAAAGAAATAACAATTGGCAAAGGTGTGCTGCTACTTCTGCTCAAACAGCAGGAAGACACGACTTCCATTATGGCTTGCTTGTGTCGCCAGTCCGTCCACTTTCCCATAGTGATCGTAACGAGAGAGCAGGCCAGCTAAACAAAAGCATTCGGGGACGATATATGTTATTCGGAGTTGAGTTCTTGTCCCATTCTATACCAAACAGCAGGTTGAGATGACTGGACAGCTTCACAAACAGGGAACGCAAATCGGGTTACTAACTCTCTCTGATTGCCCGGGAGTCTCCAACGGAATTAGCATCAATCTTATGGTGACGATTTAAAGCGATCCAGGAGATTCTAATTGGATTTTTTTAAGGAAACGTATTAATCAAAAAATCTCCCGCAATAACGTCAGTGAAGAGTTGGCAAGCCTAAACGTTAATGAGTCACGTGATGGTAACACTTTATTCAAAAGTGCTCTTCTGGGTAGCTTTAGAATCTGTGCAACAGTGGCCAAGAGACACCACATCAGCCCACATGCCACAAAACACAACTGTTCTCAAATCCCCCAGTTACCCGGCTAAACCTGCACTCAATACATATTTTAACAGAAAAGCCTCAAAAACGGATATAGCGTACATTTCCTCTTACATCCACTTTAATTATAGAAATTAAACAATATTTGCTCACTATACATTTTTTATATATATACAAGCAGACCTCGCATCGCGTTCAAGATGAGCTCCTGGAGAAGTGAGCGCTAATCGGATCAGCGTTAAAAGTAGTCATTTCACCATTGTATTTATGGGGATGCGTTCCCGACATCGTTAATTCTTTCATATGAGCAATAAATGAGGGCTTCATTTGGGTAACAGTAATCGTGCAATCAATTAGAAACTGGTTAACTTTATTTAACGAATTAAAAAAATATCATTGATTATAATAAGATCAGTAGTATGGACCTTACTCACGAGTGCATTCTACTGTACTGTAGAACAGTAATCCTGTGCTGTGATAAGATGCCCCAGGTCTCACAATTAACACAGAATGCAATACTCAACCTCGTCACAAGCAAACGGCAGTCAAGAGGTTGTGGGTCCAAATCCAACCTCCGTTATAATACATTTTCCATTAATAAACAATTTTATTTACTTCGTCATTTGTAGCAGTGTTTATCAGCATAATCATATTAAATAAATAAAAATTCTAAAACTATTTACACTGTTTGCGTTATTGTATAAAACAAATGAAAAAGTATTTGAATGCATCAATGGTCACCATGATTAATGGTAGTAATGTTAGTTTCAGAGTTACTCTGGCAAAACTTTAATATGCAACACATATACAGATGTGTTACAGCACAATATCATATGCTGTGTCATGTGTGACTCTCCACGTATGAAATGTAAGTTAATAATTTATATATGAACCTAATGGCTGTATCCCGGGGTCCCATAAGCCCCCGGCTCTCGCATGAACTGCGTTGCGACGTCATTTTATGTCTGTTGAAGGCGAACGATACGGCAATCCATTCCAAACGACGAGCTCTACACGAGGCGCTAATCAACGTTTCAAAGTTGTGTTTCTTCTGCGCGTTCGTCCTCGCTGTGCTTGGATGACACGACAACAGAATAATCCGCGCCAGGTGGGTCACGGCGTTTATATGCGCGGTGGGACGGAGTGGCCAAATTCTTTTAAATTTATTACGATTTTGACTTCCGTTTATTCGGGACCCCAGGGTCTCGCCATGAGGTTCAAATAATTTTTTGACAATTTACATCTACCATCAGACACTAGCTACAGTGAGGGGAAAAAAGTATTTGATCCCCTGCTGATTTTGTCTGTGTGAGTGATCATTTCTTTGCCCACTGACAAAGAAATGATCAGTCTATAATTTTAATGGTAGGTTTATTTGAACAGTGAGAGACAGAATAACAACAAAAAAATCCAGAAAAACGCATGTCAAAAATGTTATAAATTGATTTGCATTTTAATGAGGGAAATAAGTTTTTGACCCCTCTGCAAAACATGACTTAGTACTTGGTGGCAAAACCCTTGTGGGCAATCACAGAGGTCAGACGTTTCTTGTAGTTGGCCACCAGGTTTGCACACATCTCAGGAGGGATTTTGTCCCACTCCTCTTTGCAGATCTTCTCCAAGTCATTAAGGTTTCGAGGCTGACGTTTGACAACTCGAACCTTCAGCTCCCTCCACAGATTTTCTATGGGATTAAGGTCTGGAGACTGGCTAGGCCACTCCAGGACCTTAATGTGCTTCTTCTTGAGCCACTCCTTTGTTGCCTTGGCCGTGTGTTTTTGGTCATTGTCATGCTGGAATACCCATCCACGACCCATTTTCAATGCCCTGGCTAAGGCAAGGAGGTTCTCACCCAAGATTTGACGATACATGGCCCCGTCCATCGTCCCTTTGATGAGGTGAAGTTGTTCTGTCCACTTAGAAAAACAACCCCAAAGCATAATGTTTTCACCTCCATGTTTGACGGTGGGGATGGTGTTCTTGGGGTCATAGGCAGCATTCCTCCTCCTCCAAACACGGAGAGTTGAGTTGATGCCAAAGAGCTCCATTTTGGTCTCATCTGACCACAACACTTTCACCCAGTTGTCCTCTGAATCATTCAGATGTTCATTGGCAAACTTCAGACGGGCATGTATATGTGCTTTCTTGAGCAGGGGGACCTTACGGGCGCTGCAGGATTTCAGTCCTTCACGGCGTAGTGTGTTACCAATTGTTTTCTTGGTGACTATGGTCCCAGCTGCCTTGAGATCATTGACAAGATCCTCCCGTGTAGTTCTGGGCTGATTCCTCATCGTTCTCATGGTCATTGCGACTCCACGAGGTGAGATCTTGCATGGAGCCCCAGGCCGATGGAGATTGACAGTTCTTTTGTTTTTCTTCCATTTGCGAATAATCGCACCAACTGTTGTCACCTTCTCACCAAGCTGCTTGGCAATGGTCTTGTAGCCCATTCCAGCCTTGTGTAGGTCTACAATCTTGTCCCTGACATCCTTGGAGAGCTCTTTGGTCTTGGCCATGGTGGAGAGTTTGGAATCGAATTGATTGCTTCTGTGGACAGGTGTCTTTTATACAGGTAAGCTGAGATTAGGAGCACTCCCTTTAAGAGTGTGCTCCTAATCTCAGCTCGTTACTTGTATAAAAGACACCTGGGAGCCAGAAATCTTTCTCATTGAGAGGGGGTGAAATACTTATTTCCCTCATTAAAATGCAAATCAATTTATAACATTTTTGACATGCGTTTTTCTGGATTTTGTTGTCGTTATTCTGTCTCTCACTGTTCAAATAAACCTACCATTAAAATTATAGACTGATCATTTCTTTGTTAGTGGGCAAACGTACAAAATCAGCAGGGGATCAAATACTTTTTTTCCCTCACTGTAGCAGTAAGACCACCGTCTCGCGCAGGAGATGCGAGAGGCGCACCCAGAGGCGGCCAACGACGATGGCGCCGTCCGACACCTAACACAAGTGAACCGCGCGTGTCCGATGGTGCAGCAGCGGCAGCGGCGTGGCGTGCGGATCTCGTGGCAGCCTCCACACTAAGGCTGAACGATTTGGGGAAAATATCTAATTGCGATTTTTCTGACAGATATTACGATTTGACACTAAACATGTTTAAGTCAAGCTTCACTTCAATTTTCACTGTGTGATAGCTTTAAAGCATGACCACGTGATACCATCAAAATATGAACTGCTCTTCCTATTCTTATGCAAGTGTAGTAGGTTCAGCTGAGTCGCAGACGTAGTAGACTTTGGAGGCAGCGCATTGTTTTAGTTCCACCACACGGGGTAACTTCCCCTGAACAGAAGAACAACCTCGGCTGGTGACCACCCAGCTAACTACACAGGTTACCACACAACTGTTACTATGGACCCGAGACCAACAGTACACGTGCTGGAAGACTCGTAGAGCGGAGATCGTAGACGAAGGGTTATTTTCCCAGGATTATCAACCCTGGTCCCTCTCGAGACTCGGCTTATATTCTCTGTGGCATGGCCGGCTCCGCCCTTGGTCACGTTCAACTTCCAGAACCATCGGGAAGGACCTGGGTCCCAATCACGTGACCCCCCCTAACCCCCTCTAGGGGCCCCCTCTGTCATCTTAACCGGTCACGTGTCCTCACAGGTCAACCAGAGTGCCATGGCCTTACACGACCTTCCCCTTTGGTCGGCACCCACGCACTGTGCCCCTCTAGGGCCGGTACTACACCCACAGCATGGTGACATCCAGCGATGTCGCTACACAAGGATGAGAAAATAAGTGATTTGCTTCCAACATGTATTCATTAAAACAATTTCATTTAAATAGAACAATAAAATATGATTTGAGTCTTTCGGTAAAGTCACGTAGATAGGTTCAAAGAAAATAACAAAAAACTACGACGTTTCGATCGCAACACAAGCGTTCGTCATCAGGAAGAGGGGGTTAACTTCTAAAGGGTTAGCTTCTAAAGGTATGTAGGGGTGATTGTCACTCACCACTCTGCAGGCTGGTAGCTTCCCCTTATCATCAATAGGGGGCAGCGGCGTTACCACGCCAAGGCAAGGGGCCAACGACAAATCCCAGCAAACGGATCCTGGGACACATTCCCCGGGGCCCCGGGAGGGGGGAACCGGGGGATGATGTCACCTTCCAGAATGTTCCAGAAGGAAGGCATGGCTAGGGCGGAGCAAGCCACGAACCAGTATATAAGCCGGACCTCTCAGAGGTCTGGCTCAGTTATCTGCAAGCTGAAGAACAAATACCTGGCCTGAAGATAGGACCCTGGCCCCCAAGCTCCGATGTCCTTCTAAAGGCCGGAACTCAGTGAGGCCAGTGGTCAGGACCCACGGACCAGGAGGGTCGGGTCAGATAGCTTCCCCTAGGTTCCAGCCAGAGGACGATAGGGAGCGGGTTACCCAGTGATAGAGCACGTATTGTCCGGAGGCCATACCTCCCCAGGCATCGGGTAAAGGGACCGATATACCGTTTGTGTAAGGGACCTTGTAGAAAAGACAATAAATATCGTGTTGCCTCATAAGAAGTTTATTCGTCAATACATACCCACTACAAGGAAACTGTTTATAAAGGTTTGAAATGAGCGTCACCCAAATGTCAGCGGCCAATGTTAATGTAAGTGGTGGGCAGCGACAGTGGTGGGTTTTCCCACCAATAAAAGGACTGCCCGGTAAAAATGTGCATTATAATGTAAGATCTTTCAGCGGCTTCCACGGCGGGCGCCCTGAGTTGGCTATGTTAATGTGAGATATTAGCATGTTAACGTGAGACATTAGCACGTTAATGGGTGATCGTAAAGCAAAAATCTCGAACTCGGTGGGCGAGGTGGCTGTGTAAGGGTGAGACATTTAACCTGTTAATGTAACATCATTGAGCCGAAAATAAGAACTAACATGGGAAGGTGGTAGGATGGGAATATCACAGCCAGTTATGACTTAAACTGGTTGATGACGTCCTTCCAATGATTGCTGGGTTTGTACCCATCTTCTCGATTGAAATTGTGTCTGTGTCTATATATATGGATGGCTTCATGAACGAATCTTTGTCGATGGCCAGTGGGTTTGCGGTGGGTCTTAGAGAAATACATTTCGTGCGATTTCGATTTGAAATCGATTAATCGTTCAGCCCTACTCCACAGCCACGTGAAGTGGCGGCCATTAAACGCTGAGCGATCCACACCCCCCTCCATCCCGCACCACCCATCTGTGACAGGAGCAATGGTCAGCATCGTCGTCGATGGACAGCCAAGCAGGAGCGTGAACGGCCCGCTCAGGGGCCACGTGCCGTTGGCGAGCAGCGAAGCACCTAGGTAGATAGTCGATACTCCTGACTCGATTGTACATACAGTCAGGGTGTTGAAACATCTATAAAGTCAGTAGATGCTATCTGTGAAAGTGACTCGTCTTGTCTGTGTGAGTGACTCGTCTTGTCTGTGTAAGTGACTTGTCTGTGTGAGTGACTCGTCTTGTCTGTGTGAGTGACTTGTCTGTGTGAGTGACTTGTCTGTGTGAGTGACTCGTCTTGTCTGTGTGAGTGACTTGTCTGTGTGAGTGACTTGTCTGTGTGAGTGACTCGTCTTGTCTGTGTGAGTGACTCGTCTTGTCCGTGTGAGTGACTCGTCTTGTCTGTGTGAGTGACTTGTCTGTGTGAGTGACTCGTCTGTGTGAGTGACTTGTCTGTGTGAGTGCCTCGTCTTGTCTGTGTGAGTGACTTGTCTGTGTGAGTGACTCGTCTTGTCTGTGTGAGTGACTTGTCTGTGTGAGTGACTTGTCTGTGTGAGTGACTCGTCTGTGTAAGTGACTCGTCTTGTCTGTGTGAGTGACTTGTCTGTGTGAGTGACTTGTCTGTGTGAGTGACTTGTCTGTGTGAGTGACTCGTCTTGTCTGTGTGAGTGACTTGTCTGTGTGAGTGACTTGTCTGTGTGAGTGATTTGTCTGTGTGAGTGACTCGTCTTGTCTGTGTGAGTGACTTGTGTGTGTGAGTGACTTGTCTGTGTGAGTGACTTGTCTGTGTTAGTGACTCGTCTTGTCTGTGTGTGACTTGTCTGTGTGAGTGACTTGTCTGTGTTAGTGACTCGTATTGTCTGTGTGAGTGATTTGTCTGTGTGAGTGACTTGTGTGTGTGAGTGACTTGTCTGTGTGAGTGACTCGTCTTGTCTGTGTGAGTGACTTGTCTGTGTGAGTGACTTGTGTGTGTGAGTGACTTGTCTGTGTTAGTGACTCGTCTTGTCTGTGTGAGTGACTTGTCTGTGTGAGTGACTTGTCTGTGTGAGTGACTTGTCTGTGTTAGTGACTCGTCTTGTCTGTGTGAGTGACTTGTCTGTGTGAGTGACTTGTCTGTGTAAGTGACTCGTCTTGTCTGTGTGAGTGACTTGTCTGTGTAAGTGACTTGTCTGTGTGAGTGACTCGTCTTGTCTGTGTGAGTGACTTGTCTGTGTGAGTGACTTGTCTGTGTTAGTGACTTGTCTGTGTGAGTGACTCGTCTTGTGTGTGTGAGTGACTCGTCTTGTCTGTGTGAGTGACTTGTCTGTGTGAGTGACTTGTCTGTGTGAGTGACTTGTCTGTGTGGGTGACTTGTGTGTGTAAGTGACTTGTGTGTGTGAGTGACTCGTCTGTGTGAGTGACTCGTGTTGTCTGTGTGAGTGACTTGTCTGTGTGAGTGACTTGTGTGTGTGAGTGACTTTTCTGTGTGAGTGACTTGTCTGTGTGAGTGACTTGTGCGTGTGAGTGACTCGTCTTGTCTGTGTGAGTGACTTGTCTGAGTGACTTGTCTGTGTAAGTGACTTGTCTTGTCTGTGTGAGTGACTTGTGTGTGTGAGTGACTTGTCTGAGTGACTTGTCTGTGAAAGTGACTTGTCTTGTGTGTGTGTGAGTGACTTGTCTGTGTGAGTGACTTGTCTTGTGTGTGTGAGTGACTTGTCTGTGTGAGTGACTTGTCTGTGTAAGTGACTTGTCTTGTGTGTGTGAGTGACTTGTCTGTGTGAGTGACTTGTCTTGTGTGAGTGACTTATGTGTGTGAGTGACTTGTCTGTGTGAGTGACTCGTCTTGTCTGTGTGAGTGACTTGTCTGTGTAAGTGACTTGTCTGTGTAAGTGACTTGTCTTGTGTGTGTGAGTGACTTGTGTGTGTAAGTGACTTGTGTGTGTGAGTGACTTGTCTGTGTAAGTGACTTGTCTGTGTAAGTGACTTGTCTTGTGTGTGTGAGTGACTTGTGTGAGTGAGTGACTTGTCTGTGTGAGTGACTTGTCTGTGTGAGTGACTTGACTTGTCTGTGTGAGTGACTTGTCTGTGTAAGTGACTTGTCTTGTGTGTGTGAGTGACTTGTGTGTAAGTGACTTGTGTGTGTGAGTGACTTGTCTAAGTGACTTGTCTGTGTAAGTGACTTGTCTTGTGTGTGTGAGTGACTTGTGTGAGTGAGTGACTTGTCTGTGTGAGTGACTTGTCTGTGTGAGTGACTTGACTTGTCTGTGTGAGTGACTTGTCTGTGTAAGTGACTTGTCTGTGTGAGTGACTCGTCTTGTCCGTGTGAGTGACTCGTCTTGTCTGTGTGAGTGACTTGTCTGTGTGAGTGACTCGTCTGTGTGAGTGACTTGTCTGTGTGAGTGCCTCGTCTTGTCTGTGTGAGTGACTTGTCTGTGTGAGTGACTCGTCTTGTCTGTGTGAGTGACTTGTGTGTGTGAGTGACTTGTCTGTGTGAGTGACTTGTCTGTGTGAGTGACTCGTCTTGTCTGTGTGAGTGACTTGTCTGTGTGAGTGACTTGTCTGTGTGAGTGACTTGTCTGTGTGAGTGACTCGTCTTGTCTGTGTGAGTGACTTGTCTGTGTGAGTGACTTGTCTGTGTGAGTGATGTGTCTGTGTGAGTGACTCGTCTTGTCTGTGTGAGTGACTTGTGTGTGTGAGTGACTTGTCTGTGTGAGTGACTTGTCTGTGTTAGTGACTCGTCTTGTCTGTGTGTGACTTGTATGTGTGAGTGACTTGTCTGTGTTAGTGACTCGTATTGTCTGTGTAAGTGAGTTGTCTGTGTGAGTGACTTGTGTGTGTGAGTGACTTGTCTGTGTGAGTGACTCGTCTTGTCTGTGTGAGTGACTTGTCTGTGTGAGTGACTTGTCTGTGTGAGTGACTTGTCTGTGTAAGTGACTCGTCTTGTCTGTGTGAGTGACTTGTCTGTGTAAGTGACTTGTCTGTGTGAGTGACTCGTCTTGTCTGTGTGAGTGACTTGTCTGTGTGAGTGACTTGTCTGTGTGAATGACTTGTCTGTGTGAGTGACTCGTCTTGTGTGTGTGAGTGACTTGTCTGTGTGAGTGACTCGTCTTGTCTGTGTGAGTGACTCGTCTTGTCTGTGTAAGTGACTTGTGTGTGTGAGTGACTTGTCTGTGTGAGTGACTTGTCTGTGTGAGTGACTTGTCTGTGTGAGTGACTTGTGCGTGTGAGTGACTCGTCTTGTCTGTGTGAGTGACTTGTCTGAGTGACTTGTCTGTGTAAGTGACTTGTCTTGTCTGTGTGAGTGACTTGTGTGTGTGAGTGACTTGTCTGAGTGACTTGTCTGTGTAAGTGACTTGTCTTGTGTGTGTGTGAGTGACTTGTCTGTGTGAGTGACTTGTCTTGTGTGTGTGAGTGACTTGTCTGTGTGAGTGACTTGTCTGTGTAAGTGACTTGTCTTGTATGTGTGAGTGACTTGTCTGTGTGAGTGACTTGTCTTGTGTGAGTGACTTATGTGTGTGAGTGACTTGTCTGTGTGAGTGACTTGTCTGTGTAAGTGACTTGTCTTGTGTGTGTGAGTGACTTGTGTGAGTGAGTGACTTGTCTGTGTGAGTGACTTGTCTGTGTGAGTGACTTGACTTGTCTGTGTGAGTGACTTGTCTCTGTGAGTGACTCGTCTTGTCTGTGTGAGTGACTTGTGTGTGTGACTGACTTGTCTGTGTGAGTGACTTGTCTGTGTGAGTGACTCGTCTGTGTAAGTGACTCGTCTTGTCCGTGTGAGTGACTTGTCTGTGTGAGTGACTTGTCTGTGTGAGTGACTCGTCTTGTCTGTGTGAGTGACTTGTCTGTGTGAGTGACTTGTCTGTGTGAGTGACTCGTCTTGTCTGTGTGAGTGACTTGTGTGTGTGAGTGACTTGTCTGTGTGAGTGACTTGTCTGTGTTAGTGACTCGTCTTGTCTGTGTGTGACTTGTCTGTGTGAGTGACTTGTCTGTGTTAGTGACTCGTATTGTCTGTGTGAGTGATTTGTCTGTGTGAGTGACTTGTGTGTGTGAGTGACTTGTCTGTGTGAGTGACTCGTCTTGTCTGTGTGAGTGACTTGTCTGTGTGAGTGACTTGTGTGTGTGAGTGACTTGTCTGTGTTAGTGACTCGTCTTGTCTGTGTGAGTGACTTGTCTGTGTGAGTGACTTGTCTGTGTAAGTGACTCGTCTTGTCTGTGTGAGTGACTTGTCTGTGTGAGTGACTTGTCTGTGTAAGTGACTTGTCTGTGTGAGTGACTCGTCTTGTCTGTGTGAGTGACTTGTCTGTGTGAGTGACTTGTCTGTGTGAGTGACTCGTCTTGTGTGTGTGAGTGACTTGTCTGTGTGAGTGACTCGTCTTGTCTGTGTGAGTGACTCGTCTTGTCTGTGTAAGTGACTTGTCTGTGTGAGTGACTTGTCTGTGTGAGTGACTTGTCTGTGTGGGTGACTTGTGTGTGTAAGTGACTTGTGTGTGTGAGTGACTCGTCTGTGTGAGTGACTCGTGTTGTCTGTGTGAGTGACTTGTCTGTGTGAGTGACTTGTGTGTGTGAGTGACTTTTCTGTGTGAGTGACTTGTCTGTGTGAGTGACTTGTGCGTGTGAGTGACTCGTCTTGTCTGTGTGAGTGACTTGTCTGTGTGAGTGACTCGTCTTGTCTGTGTGAGTGACTCGTCTTGTCTGTGTAAGTGACTTGTCTGTGTGAGTGACTTGTCTGTGTGAGTGACTTGTCTGTGTGGGTGACTTGTGTGTGTAAGTGACTTGTGTGTGTGAGTGACTCGTCTGTGTGAGTGACTCGTGTTGTCTGTGTGAGTGACTTGTCTGTGTGAGTGACTTGTGTGTGTGAGTGACTTTTCTGTGTGAGTGACTTGTCTGTGTGAGTGACTTGTGCGTGTGAGTGACTCGTCTTGTCTGTGTGAGTGACTTGTCTGAGTGACTTGTCTGTGTGAGTGACTCGTCTTGTCCGTGTGAGTGACTCGTCTTGTCTGTGTGAGTGACTTGTCTGTGTGAGTGACTCGTCTGTGTGAGTGACTTGTCTGTGTGAGTGCCTCGTCTTGTCTGTGTGAGTGACTTGTCTGTGTGAGTGACTCGTCTTGTCTGTGTGAGTGACTTGTGTGTGTGAGTGACTTGTCTGTGTGAGTGACTTGTCTGTGTGAGTGACTCGTCTGTGTAAGTGACTCGTCTTGTCTGTGTGAGTGACTTGTCTGTGTGAGTGACTTGTCTGTGTGAGTGACTTGTCTGTGTGAGTGACTCGTCTTGTCTGTGTGAGTGACTTGTCTGTGTGAGTGACTTGTCTGTGTGAGTGATTTGTCTGTGTGAGTGATTCGTCTTGTCTGTGTGAGTGACTTGTGTGTGTGAGTGACTTGTCTGTGTGAGTGACTTGTCTGTGTTAGTGACTCGTCTTGTCTGTGTGTGACTTGTATGTGTGAGTGACTTGTCTGTGTTAGTGACTCGTATTGTCTGTGTGAGTGATTTGTCTGTGTGAGTGACTTGTGTGTGTGAGTGACTTGTCTGTGTGAGTGACTCGTCTTGTCTGTGTGAGTGACTTGTCTGTGTGAGTGACTTGTGTGTGTGAGTGACTTGTCTGTGTTAGTGACTCGTCTTGTCTGTGTGAGTGACTTGTCTGTGTGAGTGACTTGTCTGTGTAAGTGACTCGTCTTGTCTGTGTGAGTGACTTGTCTGTGCAAGTGACTTGTCTGTGTGAGTGACTCGTCTTGTCTGTGTGAGTGACTTGTCTGTGTGAGTGACTTGTCTGTGTGAGTGACTTGTCTGTGTGAGTGACTCGTCTTGTGTGTGTGAGTGACTTGTCTGTGTGAGTGACTCGTCTTGTCTGTGTGAGTGACTCGTCTTGTCTGTGTAAGTGACTTGTCTGTGTGAGTGACTTGTCTGTGTGAGTGACTTGTCTGTGTGAGTGACTTGTGCGTGTGAGTGACTCGTCTTGTCTGTGTGAGTGACTTGTCTGAGTGACTTGTCTGTGTAAGTGACTTGTCTTGTCTGTGTGAGTGACTTGTGTGTGTGAGTGACTTGTCTGAGTGACTTGTCTGTGTAAGTGACTTGTCTTGTGTGTGTGAGTGACTTGTCTGTGTGAGTGACTTGTCTTGTGTGTGTGAGTGACTTGTCTGTGTGAGTGACTTGTCTGTGTAAGTGACTTGTCTTGTATGTGTGAGTGACTTGTCTGTGTGAGTGACTTGTCTTGTGTGAGTGACTTATGTGTGTGAGTGACTTGTCTGTGTGAGTGACTTGTCTGTGTAAGTGACTTGTCTTGTGTGTGTGAGTGACTTGTGTGAGTGAGTGACTTGTCTGTGTGAGTGACTTGTCTGTGTGAGTGACTTGACTTGTCTGTGTGAGTGACTTGTCTCTGTGAGTGACTCGTCTTGTCTGTGTGAGTGACTTGTGTGTGTGACTGACTTGTCTGTGTGAGTGACTTGTCTGTGTGAGTGACTCGTCTGTGTAAGTGACTCGTCTTGTCTGTGTGAGTGACTTGTCTGTGTGAGTGACTTGTCTGTGTGAGTGACTCGTCTTGTCTGTGTGAGTGACTTGTCTGTGTGAGTGACTTGTCTGTGTGAGTGACTCGTCTTGTCTGTGTGAGTGACTTGTGTGTGTGAGTGACTTGTCTGTGTGAGTGACTTGTCTGTGTTAGTGACTCGTCTTGTCTGTGTGTGACTTGTCTGTGTGAGTGACTTGTCTGTGTTAGTGACTCGTATTGTCTGTGTGAGTGATTTGTCTGTGTGAGTGACTTGTGTGTGTGAGTGACTTGTCTGTGTGAGTGACTCGTCTTGTCTGTGTGAGTGACTTGTCTGTGTGAGTGACTTGTGTGTGTGAGTGACTTGTCTGTGTTAGTGACTCGTCTTGTCTGTGTGAGTGACTTGTCTGTGTGAGTGACTTGTCTGTGTAAGTGACTCGTCTTGTCTGTGTGAGTGACTTGTCTGTGTAAGTGACTTGTCTGTGTGAGTGACTCGTCTTGTCTGTGTGAGTGACTTGTCTGTGTGAGTGACTTGTCTGTGTGAGTGACTCGTCTTGTGTGTGTGAGTGACTTGTCTGTGTGAGTGACTCGTCTTGTCTGTGTGAGTGACTCGTCTTGTCTGTGTAAGTGACTTGTCTGTGTGAGTGACTTGTCTGTGTGAGTGACTTGTCTGTGTGGGTGACTTGTGTGTGTAAGTGACTTGTGTGTGTGAGTGACTCGTCTGTGTGAGTGACTCGTGTTGTCTGTGTGAGTGACTTGTCTGTGTGAGTGACTTGTGTGTGTGAGTGACTTTTCTGTGTGAGTGACTTGTCTGTGTGAGTGACTTGTGCGTGTGAGTGACTCGTCTTGTCTGTGTGAGTGACTTGTCTGTGTGAGTGACTCGTCTTGTCTGTGTGAGTGACTCGTCTTGTCTGTGTAAGTGACTTGTCTGTGTGAGTGACTTGTCTGTGTGAGTGACTTGTCTGTGTGGGTGACTTGTGTGTGTAAGTGACTTGTGTGTGTGAGTGACTCGTCTGTGTGAGTGACTCGTGTTGTCTGTGTGAGTGACTTGTCTGTGTGAGTGACTTGTGTGTGTGAGTGACTTTTCTGTGTGAGTGACTTGTCTGTGTGAGTGACTTGTGCGTGTGAGTGACTCGTCTTGTCTGTGTGAGTGACTTGTCTGAGTGACTTGTCTGTGTGAGTGACTCGTCTTGTCCGTGTGAGTGACTCGTCTTGTCTGTGTGAGTGACTTGTCTGTGTGAGTGACTCGTCTGTGTGAGTGACTTGTCTGTGTGAGTGCCTCGTCTTGTCTGTGTGAGTGACTTGTCTGTGTGAGTGACTCGTCTTGTCTGTGTGAGTGACTTGTGTGTGTGAGTGACTTGTCTGTGTGAGTGACTTGTCTGTGTGAGTGACTCGTCTGTGTAAGTGACTCGTCTTGTCTGTGTGAGTGACTTGTCTGTGTGAGTGACTTGTCTGTGTGAGTGACTTGTCTGTGTGAGTGACTCGTCTTGTCTGTGTGAGTGACTTGTCTGTGTGAGTGACTTGTCTGTGTGAGTGATTTGTCTGTGTGAGTGATTCGTCTTGTCTGTGTGAGTGACTTGTGTGTGTGAGTGACTTGTCTGTGTGAGTGACTTGTCTGTGTTAGTGACTCGTCTTGTCTGTGTGTGACTTGTATGTGTGAGTGACTTGTCTGTGTTAGTGACTCGTATTGTCTGTGTGAGTGATTTGTCTGTGTGAGTGACTTGTGTGTGTGAGTGACTTGTCTGTGTGAGTGACTCGTCTTGTCTGTGTGAGTGACTTGTCTGTGTGAGTGACTTGTGTGTGTGAGTGACTTGTCTGTGTTAGTGACTCGTCTTGTCTGTGTGAGTGACTTGTCTGTGTGAGTGACTTGTCTGTGTAAGTGACTCGTCTTGTCTGTGTGAGTGACTTGTCTGTGCAAGTGACTTGTCTGTGTGAGTGACTCGTCTTGTCTGTGTGAGTGACTTGTCTGTGTGAGTGACTTGTCTGTGTGAGTGACTTGTCTGTGTGAGTGACTCGTCTTGTGTGTGTGAGTGACTTGTCTGTGTGAGTGACTCGTCTTGTCTGTGTGAGTGACTCGTCTTGTCTGTGTAAGTGACTTGTCTGTGTGAGTGACTTGTCTGTGTGAGTGACTTGTCTGTGTGAGTGACTTGTGCGTGTGAGTGACTCGTCTTGTCTGTGTGAGTGACTTGTCTGAGTGACTTGTCTGTGTAAGTGACTTGTCTTGTCTGTGTGAGTGACTTGTGTGTGTGAGTGACTTGTCTGAGTGACTTGTCTGTGTAAGTGACTTGTCTTGTGTGTGTGAGTGACTTGTCTGTGTGAGTGACTTGTCTTGTGTGTGTGAGTGACTTGTCTGTGTGAGTGACTTGTCTGTGTAAGTGACTTGTCTTGTATGTGTGAGTGACTTGTCTGTGTGAGTGACTTGTCTTGTGTGAGTGACTTATGTGTGTGAGTGACTTGTCTGTGTGAGTGACTTGTCTGTGTAAGTGACTTGTCTTGTGTGTGTGAGTGACTTGTGTGAGTGAGTGACTTGTCTGTGTGAGTGACTTGTCTGTGTGAGTGACTTGACTTGTCTGTGTGAGTGACTTGTCTCTGTGAGTGACTCGTCTTGTCTGTGTGAGTGACTTGTGTGTGTGACTGACTTGTCTGTGTGAGTGACTTGTCTGTGTGAGTGACTCGTCTGTGTAAGTGACTCGTCTTGTCTGTGTGAGTGACTTGTCTGTGTGAGTGACTTGTCTGTGTGAGTGACTCGTCTTGTCTGTGTGAGTGACTTGTCTGTGTGAGTGACTTGTCTGTGTGAGTGACTCGTCTTGTCTGTGTGAGTGACTTGTGTGTGTGAGTGACTTGTCTGTGTGAGTGACTTGTCTGTGTTAGTGACTCGTCTTGTCTGTGTGTGACTTGTCTGTGTGAGTGACTTGTCTGTGTTAGTGACTCGTATTGTCTGTGTGAGTGATTTGTCTGTGTGATTGACTTGTGTGTGTGAGTGACTTGTCTGTGTGAGTGACTCGTCTTGTCTGTGTGAGTGACTTGTCTGTGTGAGTGACTTGTGTGTGTGAGTGACTTGTCTGTGTTAGTGACTCGTCTTGTCTGTGTGAGTGACTTGTCTGTGTGAGTGACTTGTCTGTGTAAGTGACTCGTCTTGTCTGTGTGAGTGACTTGTCTGTGTAAGTGACTTGTCTGTGTGAGTGACTCGTCTTGTCTGTGTGAGTGACTTGTCTGTGTGAGTGACTTGTCTGTGTGAGTGACTCGTCTTGTGTGTGTGAGTGACTTGTCTGTGTGAGTGACTCGTCTTGTCTGTGTGAGTGACTCGTCTTGTCTGTGTAAGTGACTTGTCTGTGTGAGTGACTTGTCTGTGTGAGTGACTTGTCTGTGTGGGTGACTTGTGTGTGTAAGTGACTTGTGTGTGTGAGTGACTCGTCTGTGTGAGTGACTCGTGTTGTCTGTGTGAGTGACTTGTCTGTGTGAGTGACTTGTGTGTGTGAGTGACTTTTCTGTGTGAGTGACTTGTCTGTGTGAGTGACTTGTGCGTGTGAGTGACTCGTCTTGTCTGTGTGAGTGACTTGTCTGAGTGACTTGTCTGTGTAAGTGACTTGTCTTGTCTGTGTGAGTGACTTGTGTGTGTGAGTGACTTGTCTGAGTGACTTGTCTGTGTAAGTGACTTGTCTTGTGTGTGTGAGTGACTTGTCTGTGTGAGTGACTTGTCTTGTGTGTGTGAGTGACTTGTCTGTGTGAGTGACTTGTCTGTGTAAGTGACTTGTCTTGTGTGTGTGAGTGACTTGTCTGTGTGAGTGACTTGTCTTGTGTGAGTGACTTATGTGTGTGAGTGACTTGTCTGTGTGAGTGACTCGTCTTGTCTGTGTGAGTGACTTGTCTGTGTAAGTGACTTGTCTGTGTAAGTGACTTGTCTTGTGTGTGTGAGTGACTTGTGTGAGTGAGTGACTTGTCTGTGTGAGTGACTTGTCTGTGTGAGTGACTTGACTTGTCTGTGTGAGTGACTTGTCTTGTGTGAGTGACTTATGTGTGTGAGTGACTTGTCTGTGTGAGTGACTCGTCTTGTCTGTGTGAGTGACTTGTCTGTGTAAGTGACTTGTCTGTGTAAGTGACTTTTCTTGTGTGTGTGAGTGACTTGTGTGAGTGAGTGACTTGTCTGTGTGAGTGACTTGTCTGTGTGAGTGAATTGACTTGTCTGTGTGAGTGACTTGTCTGTGTGAGTGACTCGTCTTGTCTGTGTGAGTGACTTGTCTGTGTGAGTGACTTGTCTGTGTGAGTGATTTGTCTGTGTGAGTGACTCGTCTTGTCTGTGTGAGTGACTTGTGTGTGTGAGTGACTTGTCTGTGTGAGTGACTTGTCTGTGTTAGTGACTCGTCTTGTCTGTGTGTGACTTGTCTGTGTGAGTGACTTGTCTGTGTTAGTGACTCGTATTGTCTGTGTGAGTGATTTGTCTGTGTGAGTGACTTGTGTGTGTGAGTGACTTGTCTGTGTGAGTGACTCGTCTTGTCTGTGTGAGTGACTTGTCTGTGTGAGTGACTTGTGTGTGTGAGTGACTTGTCTGTGTTAGTGACTCGTCTTGTCTGTGTGAGTGACTTGTCTGTGTGAGTGACTTGTCTGTGTAAGTGACTCGTCTTGTCTGTGTGAGTGACTTGTCTGTGTAAGTGACTTGTCTGTGTGAGTGACTCGTCTTGTCTGTGTGAGTGACTTGTCTGTGTGAGTGACTTGTCTGTGTGAGTGACTCGTCTTGTGTGTGTGAGTGACTTGTCTGTGTGAGTGACTCGTCTTGTCTGTGTGAGTGACTCGTCTTGTCTGTGTAAGTGACTTGTCTGTGTGAGTGACTTGTCTGTGTGAGTGACTTGTCTGTGTGGGTGACTTGTGTGTGTAAGTGACTTGTGTGTGTGAGTGACTCGTCTGTGTGAGTGACTCGTGTTGTCTGTGTGAGTGACTTGTCTGTGTGAGTGACTTGTGTGTGTGAGTGACTTTTCTGTGTGAGTGACTTGTCTGTGTGAGTGACTTGTGCGTGTGAGTGACTCGTCTTGTCTGTGTGAGTGACTTGTCTGAGTGACTTGTCTGTGTGAGTGACTCGTCTTGTCCGTGTGAGTGACTCGTCTTGTCTGTGTGAGTGACTTGTCTGTGTGAGTGACTCGTCTGTGTGAGTGACTTGTCTGTGTGAGTGCCTCGTCTTGTCTGTGTGAGTGACTTGTCTGTGTGAGTGACTCGTCTTGTCTGTGTGAGTGACTTGTGTGTGTGAGTGACTTGTCTGTGTGAGTGACTTGTCTGTGTGAGTGACTCGTCTGTGTAAGTGACTCGTCTTGTCTGTGTGAGTGACTTGTCTGTGTGAGTGACTTGTCTGTGTGAGTGACTTGTCTGTGTGAGTGACTCGTCTTGTCTGTGTGAGTGACTTGTCTGTGTGAGTGACTTGTCTGTGTGAGTGATTTGTCTGTGTGAGTGATTCGTCTTGTCTGTGTGAGTGACTTGTGTGTGTGAGTGACTTGTCTGTGTGAGTGACTTGTCTGTGTTAGTGACTCGTCTTGTCTGTGTGTGACTTGTATGTGTGAGTGACTTGTCTGTGTTAGTGACTCGTATTGTCTGTGTGAGTGATTTGTCTGTGTGAGTGACTTGTGTGTGTGAGTGACTTGTCTGTGTGAGTGACTCGTCTTGTCTGTGTGAGTGACTTGTCTGTGTGAGTGACTTGTGTGTGTGAGTGACTTGTCTGTGTTAGTGACTCGTCTTGTCTGTGTGAGTGACTTGTCTGTGTGAGTGACTTGTCTGTGTAAGTGACTCGTCTTGTCTGTGTGAGTGACTTGTCTGTGCAAGTGACTTGTCTGTGTGAGTGACTCGTCTTGTCTGTGTGAGTGACTTGTCTGTGTGAGTGACTTGTCTGTGTGAGTGACTTGTCTGTGTGAGTGACTCGTCTTGTGTGTGTGAGTGACTTGTCTGTGTGAGTGACTCGTCTTGTCTGTGTGAGTGACTCGTCTTGTCTGTGTAAGTGACTTGTCTGTGTGAGTGACTTGTCTGTGTGAGTGACTTGTCTGTGTGAGTGACTTGTGCGTGTGAGTGACTCGTCTTGTCTGTGTGAGTGACTTGTCTGAGTGACTTGTCTGTGTAAGTGACTTGTCTTGTCTGTGTGAGTGACTTGTGTGTGTGAGTGACTTGTCTGAGTGACTTGTCTGTGTAAGTGACTTGTCTTGTGTGTGTGAGTGACTTGTCTGTGTGAGTGACTTGTCTTGTGTGTGTGAGTGACTTGTCTGTGTGAGTGACTTGTCTGTGTAAGTGACTTGTCTTGTATGTGTGAGTGACTTGTCTGTGTGAGTGACTTGTCTTGTGTGAGTGACTTATGTGTGTGAGTGACTTGTCTGTGTGAGTGACTTGTCTGTGTAAGTGACTTGTCTTGTGTGTGTGAGTGACTTGTGTGAGTGAGTGACTTGTCTGTGTGAGTGACTTGTCTGTGTGAGTGACTTGACTTGTCTGTGTGAGTGACTTGTCTCTGTGAGTGACTCGTCTTGTCTGTGTGAGTGACTTGTGTGTGTGACTGACTTGTCTGTGTGAGTGACTTGTCTGTGTGAGTGACTCGTCTGTGTAAGTGACTCGTCTTGTCTGTGTGAGTGACTTGTCTGTGTGAGTGACTTGTCTGTGTGAGTGACTCGTCTTGTCTGTGTGAGTGACTTGTCTGTGTGAGTGACTTGTCTGTGTGAGTGACTCGTCTTGTCTGTGTGAGTGACTTGTGTGTGTGAGTGACTTGTCTGTGTGAGTGACTTGTCTGTGTTAGTGACTCGTCTTGTCTGTGTGTGACTTGTCTGTGTGAGTGACTTGTCTGTGTTAGTGACTCGTATTGTCTGTGTGAGTGATTTGTCTGTGTGATTGACTTGTGTGTGTGAGTGACTTGTCTGTGTGAGTGACTCGTCTTGTCTGTGTGAGTGACTTGTCTGTGTGAGTGACTTGTGTGTGTGAGTGACTTGTCTGTGTTAGTGACTCGTCTTGTCTGTGTGAGTGACTTGTCTGTGTGAGTGACTTGTCTGTGTAAGTGACTCGTCTTGTCTGTGTGAGTGACTTGTCTGTGTAAGTGACTTGTCTGTGTGAGTGACTCGTCTTGTCTGTGTGAGTGACTTGTCTGTGTGAGTGACTTGTCTGTGTGAGTGACTCGTCTTGTGTGTGTGAGTGACTTGTCTGTGTGAGTGACTCGTCTTGTCTGTGTGAGTGACTCGTCTTGTCTGTGTAAGTGACTTGTCTGTGTGAGTGACTTGTCTGTGTGAGTGACTTGTCTGTGTGGGTGACTTGTGTGTGTAAGTGACTTGTGTGTGTGAGTGACTCGTCTGTGTGAGTGACTCGTGTTGTCTGTGTGAGTGACTTGTCTGTGTGAGTGACTTGTGTGTGTGAGTGACTTTTCTGTGTGAGTGACTTGTCTGTGTGAGTGACTTGTGCGTGTGAGTGACTCGTCTTGTCTGTGTGAGTGACTTGTCTGAGTGACTTGTCTGTGTAAGTGACTTGTCTTGTCTGTGTGAGTGACTTGTGTGTGTGAGTGACTTGTCTGAGTGACTTGTCTGTGTAAGTGACTTGTCTTGTGTGTGTGAGTGACTTGTCTGTGTGAGTGACTTGTCTTGTGTGTGTGAGTGACTTGTCTGTGTGAGTGACTTGTCTGTGTAAGTGACTTGTCTTGTGTGTGTGAGTGACTTGTCTGTGTGAGTGACTTGTCTTGTGTGAGTGACTTATGTGTGTGAGTGACTTGTCTGTGTGAGTGACTCGTCTTGTCTGTGTGAGTGACTTGTCTGTGTAAGTGACTTGTCTGTGTAAGTGACTTGTCTTGTGTGTGTGAGTGACTTGTGTGAGTGAGTGACTTGTCTGTGTGAGTGACTTGTCTGTGTGAGTGACTTGACTTGTCTGTGTGAGTGACTTGTCTTGTGTGAGTGACTTATGTGTGTGAGTGACTTGTCTGTGTGAGTGACTCGTCTTGTCTGTGTGAGTGACTTGTCTGTGTAAGTGACTTGTCTGTGTAAGTGACTTTTCTTGTGTGTGTGAGTGACTTGTGTGAGTGAGTGACTTGTCTGTGTGAGTGACTTGTCTGTGTGAGTGAATTGACTTGTCTGTGTGAGTGACTTGTCTGTGTGAGTGACTCGTCTTGTCTGTGTGAGTGACTTGTCTGTGTGAGTGACTTGTCTGTGTGAGTGATTTGTCTGTGTGAGTGACTCGTCTTGTCTGTGTGAGTGACTTGTGTGTGTGAGTGACTTGTCTGTGTGAGTGACTTGTCTGTGTTAGTGACTCGTCTTGTCTGTGTGTGACTTGTCTGTGTGAGTGACTTGTCTGTGTTAGTGACTCGTATTGTCTGTGTGAGTGATTTGTCTGTGTGAGTGACTTGTGTGTGTGAGTGACTTGTCTGTGTGAGTGACTCGTCTTGTCTGTGTGAGTGACTTGTCTGTGTGAGTGACTTGTGTGTGTGAGTGACTTGTCTGTGTTAGTGACTCGTCTTGTCTGTGTGAGTGACTTGTCTGTGTGAGTGACTTGTCTGTGTAAGTGACTCGTCTTGTCTGTGTGAGTGACTTGTCTGTGTAAGTGACTTGTCTGTGTGAGTGACTCGTCTTGTCTGTGTGAGTGACTTGTCTGTGTGAGTGACTTGTCTGTGTGAGTGACTCGTCTTGTGTGTGTGAGTGACTTGTCTGTGTGAGTGACTCGTCTTGTCTGTGTGAGTGACTCGTCTTGTCTGTGTAAGTGACTTGTCTGTGTGAGTGACTTGTCTGTGTGAGTGACTTGTCTGTGTGGGTGACTTGTGTGTGTAAGTGACTTGTGTGTGTGAGTGACTCGTCTGTGTGAGTGACTCGTGTTGTCTGTGTGAGTGACTTGTCTGTGTGAGTGACTTGTGTGTGTGAGTGACTTTTCTGTGTGAGTGACTTGTCTGTGTGAGTGACTTGTGCGTGTGAGTGACTCGTCTTTTCTGTGTGAGTGACTTGTCTGAGTGACTTGTCTGTGTAAGTGACTTGTCTTGTCTGTGTGAGTGACTTGTGTGTGTGTGAGTGACTTGTCTGAGTGACTTGTCTGTGTAAGTGACTTGTCTTGTGTGTGTGAGTGACTTGTCTGTGTGAGTGACTTGTCTTGTGTGTGTGAGTGACTTGTCTGTGTGAGTGACTTGTCTGTGTAAGTGACTTGTCTTGTGTGTGTGAGTTACTTGTCTGTGTGAGTGACTTGTCTTGTGTGAGTGACTTATGTGTGTGAGTGACTTGTCTGTGTGAGTGACTCGTCTGTGTAAGTGACTCGTCTTGTCTGTGTGAGTGACTTGTCTGTGTGAGTGACTTGTCTGTGTGAGTGACTTGTCTGTGTGAGTGACTCGTCTTGTCTGTGTGAGTGACTTGTCTGTGTGAGTGACTTGTCTGTGTGAGTGATTTGTCTGTGTGAGTGACTCGTCTTGTCTGTGTGAGTGACTTGTGTGTGTGAGTGACTTGTCTGTGTGAGTGACTTGTCTGTGTTAGTGACTCGTCTTGTCTGTGTGTGACTTGTCTGTGTGAGTGACTTGTCTGTGTTAGTGACTTGTGTGTGTGAGTGACTTGTCTGTGTGAGTGACTCGTCTTGTCTGTGTGAGTGACTTGTCTGTGTGAGTGACTTGTGTGTGTGAGTGACTTGTCTGTGTTAGTGACTCGTCTTGTCTGTGTGAGTGACTTGTCTGTGTGAGTGACTTGTCTGTGTAAGTGACTCGTCTTGTCTGTGTGAGTGACTTGTCTGTGTAAGTGACTTGTCTGTGTGAGTGACTCGTCTTGTCTGTGTGAGTGACTTGTCTGTGTGAGTGACTTGTCTGTGTGAGTGACTTGTCTGTGTGAGTGACTCGTCTTGTGTGTGTGAGTGACTTGTCTGTGTGAGTGACTCGTCTTGTCTGTGTGAGTGACTCGTCTTGTCTGTGTAAGTGACTTGTCTGTGTGAGTGACTTGTCTGTGTGAGTGACTTGTCTGTGTGAGTGACTCGTCTTGTCTGTGTGAGTGACTTGTCTGAGTGACTTGTCTGTGTAAGTGACTTGTCTTGTCTGTGTGAGTGACTTGTGTGTGTGAGTGACTTGTCTGAGTGACTTGTCTGTGTAAGTGACTTGTCTTGTGTGTGTGTGAGTGACTTGTCTGTGTGAGTGACTTGTCTGTGTGAGTGACTTGTCTTGTGTGTGTGAGTGACTTGTCTGTGTGAGTGACTTGTCTTGTGTGAGTGACTTATGTGTGTGAGTGACTTGTCTGTGTGAGTGACTTGTCTGTGTAAGTGACTTGTCTTGTGTGTGTGAGTGACTTGTGTGAGTGAGTGACTTGTCTGTGTGAGTGACTTGTCTGTGTGAGTGACTTGACTTGTCTGTGTGAGTGACTTGTCTGTGTGAGTGACTCGTCTTGTCTGTGTGAGTGACTTGTGTGTGTGACTGACTTGTCTGTGTGAGTGACTTGTCTGTGTGAGTGACTCGTCTGTGTAAGTGACTCGTCTTGTCTGTGTGAGTGACTTGTCTGTGTGAGTGACTTGTCTGTGTGAGTGACTCGTCTTGTCTGTGTGAGTGACTTGTCTGTGTGAGTGACTTGTCTGTGTGAGTGACTCGTCTTGTCTGTGTGAGTGACTTGTGTGTGTGAGTGACTTGTCTGTGTGAGTGACTTGTCTGTGTTAGTGACTCGTCTTGTCTGTGTGTGACTTGTCTGTGTGAGTGACTTGTCTGTGTTAGTGACTCGTATTGTCTGTGTGAGTGATTTGTCTGTGTGAGTGACTTGTGTGTGTGAGTGACTTGTCTCTGTGAGTGACTCGTCTTGTCTGTGTGAGTGACTTGTCTGTGTGAGTGACTTGTGTGTGTGAGTGACTTGTCTGTGTTAGTGACTCGTCTTGTCTGTGTGAGTGACTTGTCTGTGTGAGTGACTTGTCTGTGTAAGTGAATCGTCTTGTCTGTGTGAGTGACTTGTCTGTGTAAGTGACTTGTCTGTGTGAGTGACTCGTCTTGTCTGTGTGAGTGACTTGTCTGTGTGAGTGACTTGTCTGTGTGAGTGACTCGTCTTGTGTGTGTGAGTGACTTGTCTGTGTGAGTGACTCGTCTTGTCTGTGTGAGTGACTCGTCTTGTCTGTGTAAGTGACTTGTCTGTGTGAGTGACTTGTCTGTGTGAGTGACTTGTCTGTGTGGGTGACTTGTGTGTGTAAGTGACTTGTGTGTGTGAGTGACTCGTCTGTGTGAGTGACTCGTGTTGTCTGTGTGAGTGACTTGTCTGTGTGAGTGACTTGTGTGTGTGAGTGACTTTTCTGTGTGAGTGACTTGTCTGTGTGAGTGACTTGTGCGTGTGAGTGACTCGTCTTGTCTGTGTGAGTGACTTGTCTGAGTGACTTGTCTGTGTAAGTGACTTGTCTTGTCTGTGTGAGTGACTTGTGTGTGTGAGTGACTTGTCTGAGTGACTTGTCTGTGTAAGTGACTTGTCTTGTGTGTGTGAGTGACTTGTCTGTGTGAGTGACTTGTCTTGTGTGTGTGAGTGACTTGTCTGTGTGAGTGACTTGTCTGTGTAAGTGACTTGTCTTGTGTGTGTGAGTGACTTGTCTGTGTGAGTGACTTGTCTTGTGTGAGTGACTTATGTGTGTGAGTGACTTGTCTGTGTGAGTGACTCGTCTTGTCTGTGTGAGTGACTTGTCTGTGTAAGTGACTTGTCTGTGTAAGTGACTTTTCTTGTGTGTGTGAGTGACTTGTGTGAGTGAGTGACTTGTCTGTGTGAGTGACTTGTCTGTGTGAGTGAATTGACTTGTCTGTGTGAGTGACTTGTCTGTGTGAGTGACTCGTCTTGTCTGTGTGAGTGACTTGTCTGTGTGAGTGACTTGTCTGTGTGAGTGATTTGTCTGTGTGAGTGACTCGTCTTGTCTGTGTGAGTGACTTGTGTGTGTGAGTGACTTGTCTGTGTGAGTGACTTGTCTGTGTTAGTGACTCGTCTTGTCTGTGTGTGACTTGTCTGTGTGAGTGACTTGTCTGTGTTAGTGACTCGTATTGTCTGTGTGAGTGATTTGTCTGTGTGAGTGACTTGTGTGTGTGAGTGACTTGTCTGTGTGAGTGACTCGTCTTGTCTGTGTGAGTGACTTGTCTGTGTGAGTGACTTGTGTGTGTGAGTGACTTGTCTGTGTTAGTGACTCGTCTTGTCTGTGTGAGTGACTTGTCTGTGTGAGTGACTTGTCTGTGTAAGTGACTCGTCTTGTCTGTGTGAGTGACTTGTCTGTGTAAGTGACTTGTCTGTGTGAGTGACTCGTCTTGTCTGTGTGAGTGACTTGTCTGTGTGAGTGACTTGTCTGTGTGAGTGACTCGTCTTGTGTGTGTGAGTGACTTGTCTGTGTGAGTGACTCGTCTTGTCTGTGTGAGTGACTCGTCTTGTCTGTGTAAGTGACTTGTGTGTGTGAGTGACTTGTCTGTGTGAGTGACTTGTCTGTGTGGGTGACTTGTGTGTGTAAGTGACTTGTGTGTGTGAGTGACTCGTCTGTGTGAGTGACTCGTGTTGTCTGTGTGAGTGACTTGTCTGTGTGAGTGACTTGTGTGTGTGAGTGACTTTTCTGTGTGAGTGACTTGTCTGTGTGAGTGACTTGTGCGTGTGAGTGACTCGTCTTGTCTGTGTGAGTGACTTGTCTGAGTGACTTGTCTGTGTAAGTGACTTGTCTTGTCTGTGTGAGTGACTTGTGTGTGTGAGTGACTTGTCTGAGTGACTTGTCTGTGTAAGTGACTTGTCTTGTGTGTGTGAGTGACTTGTCTGTGTGAGTGACTTGTCTTGTGTGTGTGAGTGACTTGTCTGTGTGAGTGACTTGTCTGTGTAAGTGACTTGTCTTGTGTGTGTGAGTGACTTGTCTGTGTGAGTGACTTGTCTTGTGTGAGTGACTTATGTGTGTGAGTGACTTGTCTGTGTGAGTGACTCGTCTTGTCTGTGTGAGTGACTTGTCTGTGTAAGTGACTTGTCTGTGTAAGTGACTTGTCTTGTGTGTGTGAGTGACTTGTGTGAGTGAGTGACTTGTCTGTGTGAGTGACTTGTCTGTGTGAGTGACTTGACTTGTCTGTGTGAGTGACTTGTCTGTGTAAGTGACTGGTCTTGTGTGTGTGAGTGACGTGTGTAAGTGACGTGTGTGTGTGAGTGACTTGTCTGTGTGAGTGAGTGACTTGTCTGTGTGAGTGACTTGTCTGTGTAAGTGACTTGTCTTGTGTGTGTGAGTGACTTGTGTGAGTGAGTGACTTGTCTGTGTGAGTGACTTGTCTGTGTGAGTGACTTGACTTGTCTTGTGTGTGAGTGACTTGTGTGTGTAAGTGACGTGTGTGTGAGTGACTTGTCTGTGTGAGTGACTTCACTTGTCTGTGTGAGTGACTTGTCTGTGTAAGTGACTTGTCTTGTGTGTGTGAGTGACTTGTCTGTGTGAGTGATTTGTCTGTGTGAGTGACTTGTCTGTGTGAGTGACTCGTCTTGTCTGTGTGAGTGACTCGTCTTGTCCCGCATCTCGTAGCGCCTCCCGCACTGAGGCCGCGGCTATGGCGGCTTCGCGCGCCTCGGCGGTGGACGCGGACCTCCTGAGGCAGCTCCCCAGAGACGAACTTGTTCACCTCCTAGAGCTGGTGAGGGTGAGGGGTGAGGGGTTCATCTTCTAGAGCTGGTGAGGGTGAGGTGAGGGGTTCACCTCCTAGAGCTGGTGAGGGTGAGGGGTGAGGGGTTCATCTTCTAGAGCTGGTGAGGGTGAGGTGAGGGGTTCACCTCCTAGAGCTGGTGAGGGTGAGGGGTGAGGGGTTCATCTTCTAGAGTTGGTGAGGGTGAGGGGTGAGGGTGAGGTGAGGGGTTCACCTCCTAGAGCTGGTGAGGGTGAGGGGTGAGGGGTTCATCTTCTAGAGCTGGTGAGGGGTGAGGGTGAGGTGAGAGATGAGGGGTGAGGTGTGAGGGTGAGGGGTGAGGGG
Source organism: Petromyzon marinus (assembly GCF_048934315.1). Lineage (NCBI taxonomy): Eukaryota > Metazoa > Chordata > Hyperoartia > Petromyzontiformes > Petromyzontidae > Petromyzon > Petromyzon marinus. Next base: position 12,308,567 of record NC_133695.1, on the reverse strand, counting down.
TTCATCTCCTAGAGCTGGTGAGGGGTGAGGGGTGAGGGTGAGGTGAAGGGTGAGGTGAGGGGTTCACCTCCTAGAGCTGGTGAGGGTGAGGTGAAGGGTGAGGTGAGGGTTTCACCTCCTAGAGCTGGTGAGGGGTGAGGGTGAGGGGTGAGGTGAGGTGAGGGGTTCATCTTCTAGAGCTGGTGAGGGTGAGAGGTGAGGGTGAGGTGAGGGTGAGGTGAGGGGTTCACCTCCTAGAGCTGGTGAGGGTGAGGTGAGGGGTGAGGTGAGGTGTGAGGTGAGGTGAGGGTGGGGTGAGGTGAGGGTGAGGTGAGGGGTTCACTTCCTCGAGATGGTGAGGTGAGGGGTGACGGTGAGGTGAGGGGTGCACCTGCTGGTGAGGGGTGCATCTCCTCGAGCTGGTGAGGGTGGGTTGGTGAGGGTCAGCTGGTGAGGGTGGGTTGGTGAGGGTGGGTTGGCGAGGGTCAGCTGGTGAGGGTGGGTTGGTGAGGGTGGGTTGGTGAGGGTCAGCTGGTGAGGGTGGGTTGGTGAGGGTGGGTTGGCGAGGGTCAGCTGGTGAGGGTGGGTTGGTGAGGGTGGGTTGGCGAGGGTCAGCTGGTGAGGGTGGGTTGGTGAGGGTGGGTTGGCGAGGGTCAGCTGGTGAGGGTGGGTTGGTGAGGGTGGGTTGGTGAGGGTCAGCTGGTGAGGGTGGGTTGGTGAGGGTGGGTTGGTGAGGGTCAGCTGGTGAGGGTGGGTTGGTGAGCGGTGAGCGGGTTCACTCTGGGCCACCCTCCGGGTTACACGTAGAGGTAGAGAAGACTTAGTGCACGTGACACTCCATTCACTAAACGTGTTCCTTACTGACTGTGGTCGAATTTTATTCGCTTTAAAACTCAACAGAGGCGTGTGCACAGTCACAATAATATTCTGTATCTAAGTGGGATTCACGTTTTGGAGCAAATGTCAATTGTCTGATGTCTGTTTTATCATCTTTACGAAAACATGCGTTACACAAATAATCTACAAACATTGGAACAAAACGTTATTATCACAAATACTCGCATCGTTTCCACCCCCCTCCGTTCTCCCGAATGTCACGTAATTTAGCTTTCTGATGTGCGTAACATTGAAACAGTGATTCCCCAGCTTCTCTGTGATGCATGCATCGTTAGGAGCCTTGAGAATGGATGTTGGAAGATGTCATGGCATCCGTCATCACTATCCAAGCCACGAGTCCCCCATGTCCTGTGGCCCCCTCATGTCCCCCTTAGTCATTGCATTTGTGATACGTTGGGCGAAAGTTGCCATGTGGCTTTAAACGTTGACCCAACGTTCAATGTTTGCTGGATCCCTCCCACCACCACCTTTCCTGTATACCCCTCACATTCAGTATTCAATCTGAGAGAGATATCGCCCATGAGGCGTGGAATACAATGTGATTTCACTTGTACACGTGGACAGAATACAAAGTGTCTCAAAAGATGGGCCTGCAAACGTGTTGCATATAGTAATAGGTTTTTACCCTTTTAGCTGGCTAAAAACCTATTATATCTTCATAGTTCATTTATTTGGTATAGCCCTGTGAGCCATTCGGCTCTTGAATCGGGTGCAACCGCAACAAACAAAACATGAACAAGAAAACATCTTAAAGTGATTATGTGACTGTGCAAACAGAAAATACAGGAAAAATATCAAAATATTCCTGAAATAGCACCGTACACCAACGCTGTGTGCAAAAATCCCAGTGGGATGCAAGTCAAATAACAACAACAACAACAACCACAAGACAACTAAGATTAAGGCCATCAGTCTAACTCCGTACTACAATAAACAAAAACATGGCCAAAAAAAACTTTTCGAAATCACCAAAATAAAAGCCATAAATCCAATGTAACAGTATAACATATCTTGTTACTGGCAAAGGAGGTCTCATAATGTAACGTGTTGCATGTTTTCATTGTCACACTTATTTCAATGCCCCTCTTTCCCGATGTCTGATTTTCCAGGGCGATCAATATTTAGATTTGTACGTAGTTTTTTTTCCCTTTTATTTCAGCTTCCTGGAAGAAAAGATTTGTTCATCGAACAGGATTTGATGAGCCCTCTCGACAGGATTACCGGGTTGTCTGTGCTCAAGGTTCGTGAGCTTGAATTCATTTGTTTAACACGTAGGCTTTCGCGACCAATATTATGATTAATGTTTTAATGTTGTTTTTCTTCCACCGAGTTCGATCTCGCGAATAAAAATGTGCGTGTGCGTCGTACAACGGAGAACATTTTCACGACTCTGGAAACTGCCTGATGATGCTGGTTGTGACTACCATTGAAACGTCCGCACCCAGTGATTACATTTTGTGCATAGTTCTCCAACACACCGGTGTGCTGAAGCAGTCATAGATCAGCGTGTTTGTTAACATGACAACTTTATTGATTGTCCGTGTCTGTTCTTAGGAAGTGACAAGAAGTGCCTAAATGACATGAAGCATTTGAAGGCATCTCCCCTTGATAGGTTAACATTTTCAGCAATATCAATGCGCCTGGAAAAAAACACATTTCAATCGGTACATGATCAGAAAGATTGGCACAAAGAAATCGATGCTGGATCAAAGCTCGCAAGACCGTGATGGATGGATAGTGTCTGCATGGGGAGACCTGACCCAGGAGTGAACAATAGATTAGGGCTGCAAATGATGATATTACATTTTTTTGGATGATATTTGATTAAATTAGTTTAAATGATGGCACTGTGGCACATTTTTAACCCCCTTGCGTCTCAGGAAGTAGGCCCTGTCCATAATAGAGGTTTTTTTTTTGGGTGAGATCGCGTGAATATACACGTGTCGTTAAACCCGCTACCGCCTAACACAGCCAAGTAGTAAGGTCTGTCACTAAATAATACATGTCAACTCGTTGCTAGTTCAGCACACCGTGTTGTTGGAGAGTAAACCCACAATATTTACAATTCAAGTACGTGTTTCGCCGGTAATTATACAACGGCATGGGTTTCCTCCGGGTTTCCTGGTTTCCTGCCAAAGCACAAAAAAACGATAACTGATATCGACCGAGCATCGCAATATCAAAATATAACTTGTAAATCACTTAATTGGGATTACACAAGCAGCAACATGCAGGGACCTGGCATGACCCTCCTGGAAAAGAGTCGAGGCTCGGAGACCTTCATGGGTAAACAAGCGTAACACACAAAACATTGGAGTTGACATTGAACCAAATATAACGTTCTTTAATCGCATATTTGAAAGGTCACATTATTTTAAGATATATTGGATTCTGCTTGTAATATATAGGATGCGCAAACGTCTGTGTCCGTCACACTGCATCTCGGATACGGTTCGCCTTACAACGTAAAACGTACAAACCAAAAAGTTACTTTTGGTGAAGACACACCTGCAGAATTGTCGCCTATCCCAATGAACATTGTCCAAGAAATTGAGAAAAATAACATCCAGCACAAACCAGTGGAAGCCAGAATCTTCCGGAAGAGAAAAACTCGTGTTGCATCGGTAGAATAGCCCGCAAGTTCTGTTCCCCATTGATCTCTATTTAAACCCGCTCAGCGTGACATCATCGTCCCTCGAGCCACGCTTGTGGCTTCACCGGGGGTGACGTCACCATATAGGGCTGAATCGCACCATGATTACGTCATCACACTTAATGCCTTGTCCCTATGGAAAGCACGTGCGTGGGCAAAGGCACGGTGAAGTGATATTTTGTGCGAATGCGCACGTGGTGCAAGTGCATGCAATATTTTAGACCCATATAAAATTGACTTTGTACATGTTATAACAAAAACCTCACTCATTAGAGAGCCTCGTGTGTAATAGTCCTAAACTATGGACGTGTAACCATTGCAAGTCCCAGAGTGCTAGTGCAAATCTGGGTGGTGTGATATTCAAGTTTCAAGCTGGTGATATTAAACTGACGTGTTACATCGCTTGTTTGTATGTGCATTCTTCTAGAAACATGAAGTGGACAAAATATACAAGATGGATGGGAAGCACGTATCGGGTGGATGTGATCAGTGAGTGTTTGTATTTATACACTGTGAGTATTTGTAGGCTGTTATGAGAGGCAATCAATGAAGTCAACATCAAGCCCAGGCAACAGACACTTACCCCAGCTGCCTTCACTGCCATCAAGATCCGTGAACTATTGTATCTTGGTGGTTTCATCCGTCCCATCAATTACGGAATAGGCTGCTGGTAACCTCTTGGCTTTTAGTTATGGAACATTAACAATGGTTTAATAAGTAGGATTTCGCGACCAATATTCATAATATAGGTTTTTTTTTCGGGTTAGATCGCGTAAATCTACGTGATCTGACCCAAAAAAACCTATATTATGGATTAACAATGGTCTTCCAATGGAGCAATAGGTCTCCACTATGGCAATGTGGAATTATCCATCACTGGCTCAAGGCCCACCAATCGAGATCAGTGACTCTACTGCTTGTTTTGTCCCCGCAGATACTTTTACTTTTGACTTTAAAACGTGACATATTAAAAGGGAATTTTAATTCTGGTTGTGTGTTTTACGACATAAATATGAGGGCATTGCCTTGAACACATCAAACTGGGTAATGTGAGCGGTTCTTGGATGAACAAAGCTTGAAGGGTGTTTTTTGAGCTTGGATATTGTGAGCCTCCTTTGCAGTGGCGCTTTGGCAAAAAAAATGTCGCGTAAGTGTGGTTAATAATCTTGATTTGAAGCTTTCGTGACTGCAGGAATCCATACTCTGTGGTTCACGGCGGTTCGAATCCAGCAGGCCGCCCTGGTTAATACCGCGGGTATATTTATTGTAAAATATGCACCATCTGCTCTGCAGTGTTCACAGCGGCCGTTATAGAGATCCCACAGTGACGTTCAAAAAGAAAAGGCCATTGGGCCCCCAGTGTCATGGTCCGAATTAGAAAAAATTCCCTGTAAATTACTCTGTAGGGATTACGTGTAGCAACGTAGACCCTGACTCTACAGCTACTGCAGACTGTGGGAAACATAGCGCTGTCCTTCATCATAGCCTTGCGCTCTAAAAATGGCAAAAATTCCAAATCGACTGTATTATCATTAATTTGTACTTTGAGTGAATCTATTTACGTACAACAGCGGTCCTTGCGCCTACGCTGCCATCACTCGTGCCCAGTCGCATGTGTCCATAATTTTATTTCTCTTAAAATTCACTCCGGAGTTGCACGAAATTAAATAAATGTTCAATCACTTGTTCGTGATGTTCTGTCTATGTGTTTTTAGGCGGTGCTTCTTGATAAGACCTCGAGAAATTACTGTGAAGAGTGTTGCAGGTCAGTTTTACCAGACTATCCCTATCCACTTTACAACGTATCCATTGCTTGCATAATTACTACACAACCATGTTATAAACAATTGATTCTTGGTATGCTTTCACTGCATTTCAAATGTCCTCTTTACCCACAATTCCCTTCCCGTTAAATTTTCCTATCAGCTGACTGTGTCTCTGCAGAAAAAGCATGTATAACAAAACGTGATACAATTCCGATTTTTTTTTAAACGCTTCTTCCTACTCCACGTTTTTTTTTATTCAGTCACATGCATCCTTCGTGTCAGATATCATTAACGTGAGTCCCACCTCGCCTCCCACCGACTCACAACTGCTCTTTCTCTTCTAGTAATTCATTCTCGTGGTCTTATACAAATAACATGCCTTTCGAGGCTTGTTTCTTGACGTGCAAAAGTTTGCAAAAGTGAGTCACAAATCTAACCGTTGCACTGCGAGCTCCTGGCTAGCGTAGGCAGATCTATATTATTCGTTAGCTGGTTAAAATGCAAGTGCCAGTACACGCCCCGCCAGTATGAACCCTTTGATAACACTCATTATGTTCTTGGGTCTTTCGGTGAAGTCACGTGACTTTACCGAAAGAACCAAGAATATGAATCCCTGTGGTCACGAAAGCTTTAAATAAAAACACTCATTATGTTAAGGTCTCAAAAATGCTAGGATCGAAATTATATTATAAGAGGACATTTTAGTTGATCTGAGACCAAATTTCGATTTAAAGCTTTCGTGACTGCAATGATTCATCTTCTTTGGTTCTTTCGGTAAAGTCACGTAGAATGAGAATAAAATAATAAATTGATAAAATAAAATAACACAATAATATTCTCACGACGTTTCGGCCACAACACAAGCGGCCTTCATCAGGTGAAGGGACGAGACTGTCTGGTAGGACAGCGCTGGAGTGAAAGAGCCACGTTCAGATCACGGCCTTTAAGCTGTGTGAGAGGAACAAAGCGCCTTGACAAAGGAATTAGCATATAATTTAGCATTGAATGGCTGAATGATTAGCTTGTGACTGGTCACAGAAATAGCTATGTTAAAAGTTAAAGCATACACATCTGCAGAGGCACCCCTTGTTAAAGGAATTAGCATACAATTTAGCATTGAAATAGCTAAGTTAAAGCATACACATCCGCAGAGGCACCCCTTGACAATGGAATTAGCATAGAATTTAGCATTGAAATAGCTGAGTGAATTAGCTTGTAACTGCTCACAGAAATAGCTACGTTAAAGTCAGAGCATACACATTCACCGAGGCACTTAGTACAAATCAAACAGGAGAATTTAGCATTGAAATAACTAGGCGAATTTAGCATTGAAATAACTGAGTGATTAGCTAGTGACTGGTCACAGAAATGACTATGTTGAAGTCAAGGCCTACACATCTGAGCTATTCACAGTACTATATAGTGAACCAATAAAAAACTAAAATATAAATTACCTTAATGTTATCAATAAACTCTATATTCTCCAATCAGCTGAGCTACCAACAATAAGTCGTTATATATCACAATGCTATATGGTGAAAAAAATGGGTGGATTCTTACCCTCAACTTTAGCACCACGGATAGCTACGGGCCCCGTTCAGACGGACGAGTTCGTCCATGGTCGGAACAGAGGAGGGGGAGAGAGACAGCTGCGAGGCGCTATTATACTCCATGTTGTAAAACCATACCATTAACCGTGGTGTGAGAGGTATTAAGAGTCAATGCTGGCGAAGGAGCTGCGGTCTGAAGGTCATCGTAAAATTACAATTAATTAAGAACAGAAATGATTTAAAACATCTTTCCAGTGGTTACTAAGCCAGAATCCATCTTCTCGGTTGAAATTGTCTCTGTGCTTGTATATGTGAATGACCTCATGAACGAATCTCTCATGGTAGCCGGTTGGTTTGCAAAGAACCTCCGTCTTGGAGAAGTCAATGTCATGTGAGCCCACTGAATTATAACAGTGATCTGCCACGGCAGAGGAGTTCGTCCTACCGTGTTTCAAGTCTGCTTTATGTTCGCGGATGCGGTCCGAGATATGTCAGTGGGTGTCAAGGTGTACCATACCCTGGCTTGCCACGAGAAGGCTGTACAGCAAATATGGACTCCATCTGTATGGGATAGAGCAGTGGTTCTCAACCTTTTTTTCTCACTGTACCCACCTTGTTTGAATTTTGTTTCAACCGAGTACCCCCTTGCCTTACTCAACATGGTTCCGAGAAATAAATGTATGAATAATGAACATCAATATTTTATACTCTTTGGTTTTTTTTCGGTAAAGTCACGCAGGTAAAATAAAATAAAAGAAAACAATTAAATCACGATGTTTCGGAGGCTTCCGTCTTCAGGTGGAACAGTCGCAGCAAGATCGCTGCATCAAGTGGGGAGGCTCTGAGAGCCTCGAGCTTATATTCAGGTTAAGGGGGGGGGAGGAGCCAAGTAAGGGACATTGATGGGGTGCGGGGCTAAGTTAATCCGTCTTTTGTTATGTTGAGGGTGCGGGGGATGCGGTAGGTCACTGCACGGGGGCAATGGAAAAATGGAAACAAAAATGGTAAAATTCGGAAAAAATATGCTGTGCGCTTATAAGGTAGCTAAAGTTTTGACTTGGTTTATGACATCTTTACAGTGGTTGCTTAATTTAAAACCATCCTCTCGGTTGAAGTTGTGTCTGTTTCTATATCTGGATGGCTTCATGGACAAATCTTTGGTAATAACCGGGAGATTTGCATAGTACTTTGGTATCAGAGAAAACAATCTCGTGAGAACCCGCTGTGTTGAGACAATGATCAGCTGCGGCCGACAAATGCGTTCTGCCGTGTTTCAAATCTGATTTGTGCTCGCGAATTCGGTCAGAAATATGTCGTTTTGTCTCCCCGATATAGCAGTCACCGCAGATACAACTCAATTTGTAAACACCGGGGTACTGTAAGTCAGGGATGACATCCTTTACAGATGGGATCAGATCACGGATTTTGTGTACTGTATTGAATCGAACCTGGATCTTGTGTTTGTTTAGAATTTTGGAAATCTTTTTGGTAATGCCTGCTATGTATGGCAGTGTGATGATTTTGATCGGAGTGTCAAGTGGTTGTTTCTGTATGGTGGGAGAAACAGCTTGGCAGATGATACGGTCAGAGTAACCGTTCATCTTGAGGGCTAGATGTACATGTTTTAATTCACTGATCAGATGGTGTTGGTCAGAAATGCAATGAGCTCTATGGTATAATGTTTTGATGAGAATTATTTTGAGCCGGGTGGTGGTGGGAATCAGGTTTCAAGTAGGAATCTGTGTGGGTGGACTTCCTGTAAACAGAATGCCCCAATGAGCCATCAGGTCTCCTCTCAAACAGAACATCCAAGAATGGCAGCTTGCCATCTTTCTCTACTTCCATGGTGAATTTGATGGATGGGTGTCTGGAATTGATGTGGTCTAGGAAATGGTTCAAAGCTGGGAGGCCATGTGGCCAAATGACGAAAGTGTCATCCACATATCTCTTCCACAGGGAAGGACTATTTTATTTTACCTACGTGACTTTACCGAAAAAAAAACAGAGTATGAATCATTGCAGTCACTAAAGCTTCAAATCTTGAATCAATCTTTTATCCAATTGTCCCTTTTGTGAGGTTTCCTAACGTGCTGCTAGTAACTGCAAGCGAATAAATACAAATTCAACGTATGCTCTGCATGCACTCTTTACCATGTGAATTTACATTTTATCGTAATTGTTTTATATTGTCAGATTCATATGACAGGATTATTCACCAATGACTTTCATGTATGATATAATTTCACACATAAATCACCTCTCGTACCCCCTGGGATATTGCCACGTACCCCCACGGGTCCACGTACCCCTGGTTGAGAACCACTGGGATAAAGTGTTACCCCCTCGGTTTCTCTCCCGCATGTATAAACACACTTTTATTGGCTGAAAACATCTTCATATGTAGAGGACCACAGAGAATGGGCAATTGCTGGCGACGGCTCACCAGCCTGGCTGCCTTCTTGCGCCTCTGTGGTTCATCGTGCCTCTGAGTTGTTCTCTCTGAGAGAGTGAGCGAATACCACTTTGCCATCCCAAGATGAAATTATTATTAATTGCCGTAGTGGAAAAACTTCAAGTTTATCTTTCAACAAAATGTATTTGAGAATCTTCAATTAGTCAATGGATACACAAATAGCATGGACCCCCCCAGCCTATGAGCATTGAGATGTTTGCACCGGACCCTCCTCTGCCATCTTCTTACATACAACAAGAACCAACCTAGAGCTCCGTGGCCCATTAATGTAATTATAATTATAAGGGAGTTTACGTGCAGTGAGCTTTCGCGACCAGTATTTTTCATCATAAAGGTTTTTTGGGTTAGATCGCGTAAGTATGAATGTGTCGTAACCCTCCACCACCCGACATGGCCAATCGGTAAGGGATTTGTCACGTAAAACAAAACGCCAAATAGTGACTACTTCTGAGTACTCGGATTGTAAATGTTGTGGATTCACTCTCCAACACACCGGTGGGCTGAAGTAGTTATTATTTGGCGTTTTGTTTACGTGACAAATCCCTTACTCATTGGCCATGTCAGGTGGTGGAGGGTTTTGACACATTTATACTTATGCAATCTAACCCAAAAACCTTTATTATGAGTTTTAAAGGAGCTATTTAAAATTACAAACTTAAATACTGCTAAAGTGTTTAAAAAGGCTTAGGTGTATTTGTGAATTGCATTTGCTATTTCTTTTCACACGCAGATTCAATAAATGCGGACAAAGCTGCTGGTGTCCTGAGGAAGTACAAGATCATTTTTACTCCGCGAAAGGTGAGGAGGAAACGTTTGTGATTATTTTTTGTGTTGATCGTCGTTTTTTGTGCATTACAGTAAAACCTTGGATTCCGAGCATGATTCGTTCCGGAAACGTGTTTGTAATCCAAAGCACTCGTTTATCAGTTGTGATCACGTGACGCTCGGCAGACAAAGCGTATACGTACTGCTCGTATTGCAAGACCTCGCTCGTTTATCAAATTAATATTTATTTAACATTTATACTTGCAAAACACTCGCAGACCAAGTTACTCGCAACCAAGGTTTTACTATTCTTCGAATTTGCTTGATATTGGAAGTGCAGGGCGAGAGCAGCTTTGTTCCCAGGTCACATTGTCCCGGTACAGATTGAGTTCTCCGTAGCTTTAGCCGCATATTTTGAGATTTTTCCACATCACATGCTTTCTCACTCGCTGTGCTGTGCATCACAGAATCAGTATCACTATTTATACTGGAGGAATCCGATGATCTATAAAGCTCTTTTCACAGATGTCCAGTAGGGGTGAGTAAAAACCACAAACACTCAAAAACACTTTAGTAGTGTAAAGTATAAGAAAGGTAAACAAATCATCCAAAAACATACAAATAAAACTAAACCATCCCCATCCTACCATGCAAAGGCCCACTGAGGTATGAACTTATTTTTCAGAAGTGACCTGGCCACAAATGAAAAGCTCAACAAAGTGGCTTATCACATGGAAATTTATAGCAGCAAAATTATCTAAATAATCTCAATGAATGTTTCTAAATGTGGTGGGGAAAACCGGAGGACCCGGAGAAAAATCCACGTGACCACGGGGAGAGAGACACGCAGACTCAAAATATAGACTGGATGCTTCCAGCCATTCTCCATGCTCCGTGTGTGTGTACACTCTTAAAAATTTCGCCTCAACACAAAACCCCCGTCTCCATTCCTCTTCCCGCACCACCCCAATCACGCCCAACGCTCGCTCCTGACACTGAATCATCAGCCCGACACTCGCCCCTAAACACCGTCACTTGAACATTCACGATTCGCCATCTAGGCGTCCGTGTGACTGCCGTCCTCAGAGAGCGGACTGCTAGATGCGTGCGGCAGTGGGTGTGCAAACATGTGCGTGAGCGTGTTGGGTACAATGTGTTACATTATCATGCTAAAAGACATGCACAAAAACACATGAATGGTAAATAAATCGTTCTCACAGTCTATTCATTCACACCACAGCACCTTCCAACGGATGCAGCACTCTCACCTCTCACAAGCCTATTTAACAACTATCTTAGCAACATCACCCCTTGTTCCGGAATAAGCAGACCTCATGACCTAAACCATATATATTGAGAGTATTTGGCTGCTATAAATTTGCACGTGATTAGCCACTTCGTTGCACGGTTAGCTTTGTACGGTGCGAAAGAAGTTCAGCATTCATACATTGGTGGCCAGGTCGCTTCTTAAAAAGAACTGTATGGCTCTGTTGGCCTTACCTGGTAAAATAAAATAAAAATTACGTAGCCAAAATGCGCGTTCCATAAAACAGCTTTCAGCGAGGTTTTCCTGTACTCTGTGTTATTTCTTACGTGGGTGTTCTTGTGACTTTTATTGAAAGCTTTGGTATACTGCACAGTGCTCCGACACCTCTTGGTGCTCTGTTGCGCTTTATAGCTTCTTTAAAAATACAATTAATACGTCGTTTTGAAAGCTCACTTTTTTATTAAACAGAATTGTATATGACTGAAAGTATGAATGTGCTTTTGTGTGATTCAACTGGCAGCTGTATTCCTGTGAGACTGTACTGGAGATGGAGGGTGTTTTTGGAGGTAAGTGTGGTGCTAATCTCTGCAAGGTTTTGCCGCCACAATCGCGATCTACATAAGCCAACTTACCAATATATAAATATTTTATAAGTGCAACATAAAAAAACATTTCTTTAGCTTAATAATGCTATCTGCAAATAGTGATACCTGTGAAAAGTTTATTTGTTTTGGCACATCTTTGCAGCAGTATATATATTTTTTAACTTGATACATCCTGTTCCGGACCATTCCTCTTGCCCAGTGGCCGCCAGCCTGCGGCTCGGTGCCGCATGCGGTGCTTCTCGTTGGCTGCCCCTTTGCAGGCAGCCGTTTTTATTTTAAGTTTTAAACAATTTAACGCAAATATAATCAGAAATGTATTACATATGACAGGGAAAGGGTCACTATCGAATGTCTTGGTCCTAACAAAAAGTACAACAGTCAAACTGTACTGTTAAAGAATAACTAAGTGGGAGGGAAACTAAATAGACACAGTTTATTCCAACACCTGTTTTGTTTAACCAAGTCCGAATTTGTCCCCTGCTGTATATCCGCTGCCGTGTTTGCCTGAAGGGAGCTCGGTGCGTGATGCGGCTTTCCAACTATTTTGGTCAAAGACAAAATAAAATGGCCCTTCTTCTTTAAAAGGTCGCCGACCCCCCTGCTCTCGCCAATAACGTGGCTCCACTGCCCGGGCAGTGCCGCCTCTGTGGGCGTGCAGCAGAGCCGCCGTCGTTGGCAAGATACACATTTATTTAGATTTTCACCCGTGGCCACTGTGAGAGCAGAAGGAAACCTGCACGGGACTGTGGCGTGTTGCCGGGCGGTGGTGGCTGTGCACGTCGCCTGTAATCCAATGCTGAGAAACTCCCCTGTGAGCGTTGAGGTGTCGTACCCTGGCTTGTCAGGAGAGGGCAGTGCAGCAAAATGTGGACTCCACCTGTTGTGTCTGTATGGGGTTGAGTGTTTCCCACCCTCGCCGCACATCTGGATTTTCTCCCAAGTGCTCCGGTTTCCTCTCACATGTGAGCACTCGTGAATTGACCAATAACACCTCAATATAGAGGGCTGCAGAGCCTGGGCAGTTGTTGGCGCTGGCTCATCGCGTGGCTGCCTTCCTGCTTGTCTGTGGTTCCTCCTCGCGCCTCTGCGTCGTTCTCTCTCTCTGTGACAGTGAGCGGACACTGTGCAGCACGTTACAAGTCGATAGCCATCCTATTCATTTGCGTAGAAAGGCACAGTCGCATGCATTGTCCATTTCACCTGAATGTTGTAAGCACGCAAGGTGGACAAAACCATATACGTCCTCGTGATTGATTTATTTCCTGCGTCAGATGTTTCCTGCGAGCAGTGGGAATTCGACCTCTTGCCACTGGATAATGACGTCATCACCCTGGAGCTACCGGACTTCTTTCAGGACTTCTTCATGGTAGATGATTGCAGCTCACCCCCACCTCCCTCTGTCAGAAAGAAGGCCGATTGGCAAACACTTTTTACTCAAAATACATCGCAATGTTTTTTTTATTTAAGCCTCCCTCCCCAACCTGACTTCCCACACTGGCTCTTTGTGTGCCTGCCCTTTAAATGTTGAGCCACCAGTCGGTGGCGACGCCCGATTCTTGTTGTGGAATTGTTTTCGTGATGCCGCGTTGTCGTTTTGCTGCAGGATGGCAACCAGAGCATGCTCTTTACCGTGGCAAAATCTATACACAAGCTACAGTCGCTCTTCGGTCCGGTGCGCAACGTGTATGGGATCGGCAGAGGTGCAAAGGTACTCGTCGGCACGTGGATAAGTCACGTTGAATTAAAAAATGTCTAATTAAGGTTTAATGTGCGTATCTTCTAGTGATTGCTTAAATACTCAAAGTGAACTTCTGCCAGGCATTTTGCTTTAAAACAAAACTCTTGTACAATGATGCTTTTTGCATCTCTTCACTTTGTGCCCTTTTATCTGCGAAGATGGTCTATGAGTTGATGGAGCTTCTGTCAAACGAAGCGAATGTCCGAAGATCGAGCACCACCAACAGTGAGATGGGCGATCTCTTCCTCATTGACAGAGGTTTGGATGCTGCAACAGCACCCTGCATGCTTACACCATCCTCTAAGCCACTGTTCTCGACTATGTTCATTGAAAGCTCAAGAAGCATGCAACCCATAGAGCTGTGGTTCCACATTACAGGAGTATTAGTTCTTGGAAATGTGGCAGCTGTAACCTCGTTGGGTTTTTATTTATGTATAGAAAACACATTAATCTCTAAATGCTATCTCCCTGCTAGAGGTATAGGTTTGTACATTTTCCCAGCAAACTGAGATCCACAGACTTAACATAACATGACTGACGATGCGTGTCATAAGCCACGGACAAGGCACTGTATTGGGAGCCTACCTTGTGAATGGAGGTGATTGGACTGCAGTGTGGCCGTGGGTGAGTGTCGAGGCTACATGGAGGTTTTAATGCTCGGCCGCTTGATGCATCAAACACTTACCAACGAGTCGGGCGTGGCGAATGTGGCATCTCAGACATTCACTGAGAAGCTTCATCCCTCCTACCCGCCCCACCTCTCACAAGTACAGTTGATTCTCCCACAACGCGTGTTTTCATAACACGAATTGGATATAACGCGATGAATGTATTAGGGAACACATTTGTTTATAACGCGTATGCGGATTGCATATAACGCGATCGAGTGGACAGAGCTACGTGGCGCGAGTAGGAATAAGCGGTTGTACGGCTGCCTTCTAGCGTAGCATCGTACAAGGCGGGATGCTGCTGGATGCTTCTAGATGCTACCCACGTGCCACAGTCTTTGTTCAGCCTGCATATGCATCTCGCGTGTGATCGCGGACTGCGCTTTACCCCTCTATATAATATATTATTTATTATCACGTGATGTTTCCATAATGTGATGTTCTTCTGGAACGCAACTACCGCGTTATAGGAGAGCAGACGACTCTCCCTGTAGTACGTTGCTCTCTCTCTAGGGCACGCAAGGCAGGCATGTTCCGATGCCGGCACTAGAGGGCGCTAAAAGTCTTGTTTTTTTACTCACTCAAGCGATGGTTTTGTTTGCACGAATGCACCTTCAAACTCTGCTGACGACGTAGTTTTTGCCTACGTAGCATTTGCAAGCCGGGGGTTATAATTCAAACATGCGAGCAGGCGCGAGTTAAAATGTGGCCCACGAACACATTTATTTTGAAGGAAAATGCCTGAAGTTTGACGGAGGTTGTATGTAGGTACGTTGAACTTTTGCACCGTACGTAGCCAACCATACTAATCGGAGGTGCGAGAAAAGGTTAAAGTTAGTGTTCATTTCTAAGCCATACTCAAGACAAAATTGATCATAAAAGGTACAGAGGAAGACCAAGAGGATCTGTGGTGTCAACGACCTCAAAGAATGGTCTCCAGAGCGTGATTGCCATTGTTGGTATCAGAACGGAGTCCGCGATGATGATGGTGATACACAGCTGTCAACCCATACGGTTTACTCGTGTTCTTGTATAGGGAAATTGAGTTTTCAGGTCCATATGGCGTGTACAGCCGTTTCAATACGGGCAAAAAGTGTTTTGTCTATTTGTTTGTGTTTCTCTCTTGTGATGGGACTTTGTAGGATGAACGTTGAGATTTGTAAGGGTACGGGGTGACCAATGAGGTCTGAATTGGTCTATGATATGATAGACACTGATAAGGGGTTGACAGGTACGGTGATGAAGCAAGGTATTGTTTGCAATGAGATTTCTTGGGTTCTCAGATGCTAATTGTGTAACCATCGTGTATTTGTGTGCACGTTGCAATGCCCTTTTCAGATGTGGATTTAATAACTCCGTTGTGCTCTCAAGTGACATTTGAGGGACTGCTGGATGACATATTTGGAATAAAATGTGGTAAGTACTCTGAATAGAATTTGTTGTTTCAAGCATGCTATATGTGCAACCAGTATAAGGCTCAGTGATGCAACACATATCTAAATACGTATTACATATATTTTGTCCAAAAAAAATACGTGCATATATTCCCATTCTGGCATGTTAAGTTCAAGGAAGATGTGACGTAATATTCTACGTGTTTATGAAGCATCAAAGTACAACCACATCTCAAAGGATCTGTTCCATAACTGCAGGACATGGGCATCCTAAGACGAGGCAAGTTTTGCCAAGAAAGAAAGAGGCAGTCAGGTCAGAGGAGAAAAGGGCGGTCTTGAATCTGGAGGCAGAGTATCAACAGCAACAGCCCGCTTGGGGGAAGGAATTCCAGACGAGCAGGAGGGGAAACAGTAACATCCTCCTGAGTGAGGGTTGACTTGGGGCTCCCATAGAAGGCTTTGGCTCCTGGAGGGGAGAATGTGTGGAGGGAAGAGAGGGGAGGAGTCGTAGAGAGTGTTTGTGGTAGGGGGAGTAGAGTGAGAAGAGAGGTAGGCAGGGGTGAGTCCATGGGGGATGTTGAAAATAGTGCGATCTTGAAATGGATCCGGAATTGGATTGGGAGTCAGTGAAGGGATCGGCGCATGGTGGGTGCTGCACTTGTGTTTTTGGGGTCTGGGCGAGAAGTCGTGCAGCAGCATTTGGGATCTGGGGAATGTTTTGCCTTTCTGAGGACACTTAATAGGTTTTTCAGAAAAACCACGAGACCCGTTGAAACCAATTATCACAAAACCTAGCATAGCTTACAAATACCATTGTGGTGAAAGGTTACGTTGCACCGCACAGCGGCGCGCTTGGAGTACGTGCACTGGCATTCGAGCTTTTGTTCGTGGCGCAACAGATGAGATGCCTGTCGAGTTGGAAATATAACAGCATCATCGTTCGTGCAAATTGCATCTCACAATCGTCGAGGAATCCATAGACGAGCGGGAAGGCAGCAGCAGCAGCCGAGCGGTGAGCCGGCGCAACCAGCAATTGCCCACGCTCTGCAGCAGCCCTCTGTGTATATGAAGAAGTTTTCAGCCACTTTATGAGTGTTTATACGTGTTTGTATGAAGAGCGGCGCTTCGAATCCGGCGACCCGCGTTCGATTCCTGCCAACTCCAGTGACGATTATCAGAACTGGTCATGGGCCTCCCCTAGGTCGACTCAGCCTCAAATGATTACCTGGTGCAGTGCGTCAACATCGCTACATGGGAGCCCGAGATGGCCGGGCGTGGTGTTGGCCACTCACCCCCCTTTGTGTGGCGTGCCGGCCTTCATAGGTGCACGCAAAGAGCACTTGCCCCAGCAGTCTGTTAAGGCTATACGGGGGATCTTTGTCCTTGGGGCGCGGTAGTGCAACGGTTGGCGCGCTTTGCTACGAATCCGGAGATACGAGTTCGATTCCCGCTCACGGCCAACAGCAGTGACGTTTATCTGAACCTCCCCTGTTTCGACTCAGCCTCAAATGAGCACCTGGTGCAGTGTGTAAACCTCGCCACTGGGGAGACAAAGGCGGCCGGGCGTGGTGCTGGCCACCCATCCCCTCGTGTGTTGTGCTGGCCTTCATAGGTGCTCGCTAACAGCACTTGCCCTAACAGTCTGTTAAGCTTATAAGGGAGATCTTTGTCTTTGTGTGTGTATATACAGGTATTCGATAATTTTGTGATGTATTATCCAGGGTTGTATTCATGCGTGGTGTCTTTGCTGTTTTGTGCCGTATGCTGGGAAAGGAAATGTCACTTTGTTATGGCTTAATGGCACAAAAAAACAATTGGGTAAAATTTCTCATTGGTTCTATTGCGCATTTATTTTAAAATTTCCACAGTTGTTTCAATGTTTGCAAGAAGAATATAATATTCTAGTTGCAATTGAACATATTCATAAGTCATACAAATTCTGACAGCATTGTACTGTGTGCATATGTGTTAAAGAATGGTGTAGTTACTTCCTTACATATGCTGGAGTGTTTTCATTCTGCCGTTAGTAGGCTGATTGATGGCTTGATGAAGTACATTTAAGGCTATAGCCATTCTTACATTTTGTTTTTAAAATATTTGTAATTTGTTCGAATTGGCATGGAGTTGTAATGCGGGTGGTGTATTTGTAGGCAGTGTTGAGTTTGGTCCAGAAGTCACTGGAACAGAAAAGAAATTGAAAATTCTCCTGAATTCTCAAGACAAGGTGTGAACTTTGGGTTTCAGTCTGTCAGCTATAATATGCACATTTGCAACTATATACAACTGTATATACAACTATGCATACAACTACACGTACAACTATGCTTATAGCTATACTTATTATTATACTTGCAACTATATATCTCACCACTTGTACAATTATGGCATTTGCTTTTTTGGGGTTTAATGTTGTACAACTTGCACACATTTGAATTGTAAAAAGCTAATGATATTAATGTATTTTCACATTGCAAGCTACCTTATCTTGCCTTATTTTCCAAAAAGATACAGATTGTAGGGCAGTACACGGATAATCTTGCATTGATTGGTATTAAAGCGGTAATAGAACTCCCTTTTGAAATCTTAACATTTATAATCCAAAATATTTTTACAGGTTTTCAGGGAAATTCGCAATCAACACTTTTCTAATGTGTTTGGATTGCTCAGCTCCAAAGCCAAAGTCCTTCAAACCAACTACGATGTAAGTTACAGCTGGGATGAATGTCTATGCACGATATATATTTTTTGTAAATTGTGGAAAGCTTTATCTATCATACTCAGAGCATTGCTTTTCAAATACAGAACTTTGTGCTGTGCAACATCTGCACCGGCACAGGACGTCCATTAAATAGACCCTAGCAGCTCATTTGGGCCCTCGCTGTTGAAGTGAATAAAATCTCATCTAAAACAATTGCATTTCACTTTATCCTGGGGGATAGGACATCATTGCTCGAACATGTTCATGTAAACATTTTAAAATATGACATCATTGCTGCGCTCAACGGTGTGCCCAGACAGTATGAGAATCATTGATAAGATTTTAGGTTTTAAAACATGTTGTTTCAACTATTCTCAATTATATATATTATTGTAATTGCGCATTTTTAAATGTATGTAAGAGATAGTTGTCGTTGTAATAGCGAGAAAAGTCGAGACATATCTAAGTTTGTGTTTTCCAGTTGCCCTGGGTAGAAAGTGGTGGTGCAGTGTCCTTGCCAGGTCCCGGACAGCTAACTCAAAAACTCAATAAATAAATATTATTTTACAATATGTAAGGTGTATGCGTATTAATATAATTTTTTCTCACGTGTGTTGGCATTGAAGGTGTTAATTTCCTACCCCGTTTAAACGTCAATTGAAAATGACTGACGTAGAGGATGAGATCCACTTTTCCTCTTTCAGAAACGGCACGACATGAATATCCAGAACATGAAGGAGTTTGTGGCCAACGAACTGAGGGCCTTGAAACAGGAACATCGCTCTCTGAGTCTGTGTAAGCTGATGGTGATTTCCGTTCAGCGCAGGCACCTGCAGAGTGTGAAACTTGCCCTTTTCTAGGCTTGTGTTGACGGATCCCCGCTTTGTGAATTGACCGATCCGCTTGTTATTTCGCGTTTCCGCACAATTTGTGACTTTTCGTCATGAATGGATATTCCCGTGATGTGAATGGCCGTGGGGGGGGGGGATTTTTGCCCCCCCGCCAACCCTACTGGGCATACTGGGGAGGTGACCAGTAGACTTCAGCCCCCCCCTAACCCCCCCAACTAAAATCCCTTTGTGTACAGGGAAGTAGAGAGTGCCCCGGTGGCGATATGTTATCTGTCTGGTATACTGGAGGTCGTGGGTTTGATCCCATCCCTGATGCCTTTATATGTGGAGTTTGCGTGTCTCCCTGTGGATGCGTGGATTTTTTTCCCAGATCCTCCGGTTTTTCCCTCGACATTTAGAATCAATGTGCATTTTCGACTATTGGGCTAATATAAATTTCCACGTGACAAGCCACTTCATTGAGTTATCATTTGTGGCGAGGTCACTTCTGAAAGAAGAGCCACCTGACTAAATTTTAATGGCAAATAATATGCATCATTTCACACAATACAATAACAATTAGATACAGTTAGCAGCTACGTTACAACCATATGTCAAGACGCCATTCAGAACGGTCCATATGTTTATTTGGTAAAGGATATAAATTCTGTTGCATTGCCAAAATAAAGTCTTCCGTTAGATATGAATTTCGAGAATTGGAGTTTGATTGTTTTCTCCGTTAATCTTCTGTGTTTTGAAGATATCGGCAGCTGTGAAGCCATTATGAAAAGAAAGACAAAATCAGACTTCAAGGAACTGCTCAAGACTGAACATTGTACGTAACGTCTGTGGTGGTTGTTTAGATTACAATGGCTCTGATCAGCTCATGAAGCCAATCGGGTGAATATTACATTTGTTTTGTAGATTTTAAGCAAGTGTGTCATTCTGTTTGGAGAAACGTTTGTGCAAACTCTTCTGAGGCTGCCGCTGAATCTTAATGAGGACACGTTCGCTGTTTATCTAAAAAGTGATCCACACAGGATGTGTATGCGTGTCACAAGAAGCGGTTGGTTTAAAACTGATCCAAGCGACGCTGTACTTGCTGGGCGGTGGTGGCTTTGCACGTCTGTAATCCAGCAGTGGAGGCGAGGATTGGTGGATCACACAAATGTTGGAGTAGACCGTAGCTTGGCTCGCCAGGTGAAGGCAATGAAGGAAAGTACAGACTAATATCATCTGTCCCTCCTGAATAGGCTAGTGTGGCCCCGCCTCTCATGCATGCGTTTTTGGCGTGCGATGTGGTTTCCTCCCACACTTATGAACGCTCTTTAATTTTCTGAAAACATCTCAATATGAGCGTCACCCAGACAGTAATGCCTTACTTTCTTTGCCTCAGCCAAAATTTATTGAAGGAAAGTGAAATATACTCGCACCGAATGATCAGATTTATTGGTTACATGCGCATTACTCTTTCACATAGTATCCCTCCACCTCAGTGGCTTTGCACCATCGAGAAAAGAGTGTGTGCATTCCTTGCCAGTGGGGCATTACTTTCTGGGCGACCTCTCGTATCTACAGTGAGGGAAAAAAGTATCTGATCCCCTGTGAATTTTGTACGTTTGCCCACTGACAAAGAAATGATCAGTCTATAATTTTAATGGTAGGTTTATTTGAACAGTGAGAGACAGAATAACAACAAAAATCCAGAAAAACGCATGTCAAAAATGTTATAAATTGATTTGCATTTTAATGAGGGAAATAAGTATTTGACCCCTCTGCAAAACATGACTTAGTACTTGGTGGCAAAACCCTTGTTGGCAATCACAGAGGTCAGACGTTTCTTGTAGTTGGCCACCAGGTTTGCACACATCTCAGGAGGGATTTTGTCCCACTCCTCTTTGCAGATCTTCTCCAAGTCATTAAGGTTTCGAGGCTGACGTTTGGCAACTCAAACCTTCAGCTCCCTCCACAGATTTTCTATGGGTTTAAGGTCTGGAGACTGGCTAGGCCACTCCAGGACCTTAATGTGCTTCTTCTTGAGCCAATCCTTTGTTGCCTTGGCCGTGTGTTTTGGGTCATTGTCATGCTGGAATACCCATCCACGACCCATTTTCAATGCCCTGGCTGAGAGAAGGGTGTTCTCACCCAAGATTTGACGGTACATGGCCCCGTCCATCGTCCCTTTGATGCGGTGAAGTTGTCCTGTCCCCTTAGCAGAAAAACACCCCCAAAGCATAATGTTTCCACCTCCATGTTTGACGGTGGGGATGGTGTTCTTGGGGTCATAGGCAGCATTCCTCCTCCTCCAAACACGGCGAGTTGAGTTGATGCCAAAGAGCTCCATTTTGGTCTCATCTGACCACAACACTTTCACCCAGTTGTCCTCTGAATCATTCAGATGTTCATTGGCAAACTTCAGACGGGCATGTATATGTGCTTTCTTGAGCAGGGGCACCTTGCGGGCGCTGCATGATTTCAGTCCTTCACGGCGTAATGTGTTACCAATTGTTTTCTTGGTGACTATGGTCCCAGCTGCCTTGAGATCATTGACAAGATCCTCCCGTGTAGTTCTGGGCTGATTCCTCACCGTTCTCATGATCATTGCAACTCCACGAGGTGAGCTCTTGCATGGAGCCCCAGGCCGAGGGAGATTGACAGTTCTTTTGCGTTTCTTCCATTTGCGAATAATCACACCAATTGTTGTCACCTTCTCACCAAGCTGCTTGACAATGGTCTTGTAGCCCATTCCAGCCTTGTGTAGGTCTAGAATCGTGTCCCTGACATCCTTGGAGAGCTCTTTGGTCTTGGCCATGGTGGAGAGTTTGGAATCTGATTGATTGATTGCTTCTGTGGACAGGTGTCTTTTATACAGGTAACAAGCTGAGATTAGGAGCACTCCCTTTAAGAGTGTGCTCCTAATCTCAGCTCGTTACCTGTATAAAAGACACCTGGGAGCCAGAAATCTTTCTGATTGAGAGGGGGTCAAATACTTATTTCCCTCATTAAAATGCAAATCAATTTCTAACATTTTTGACATGCGTTTTTCTGGATTTTGTTGTTGTTATTCTCTCTCACTGTTAAAAGAAACCTACCATTAAAATTATAGACTGATCATTTCTTTGGCAGTGGGCAAACGTACAAAATCAGCAGGGGATCACATACTTTTTTCCCTCACTGTAGGCGATTGCTGAGCTTAGCTAATTGTTGTCAGCGCCAGCTCATGTGCTGGCTGCATTCTAGCTCGTCGTGCGGTTCCTCAAATATTCTGACATCCAATGTTTGCAGGAATGACGATGATAGATACAACCAAATATTAGATTCAACTAGACTGAATATTTTTTTATGTAACAAGCCGTCCGTCATTCTGCCACCTTTCCGTCGGGATGACCGCTGCTCTTGCGTACATCAGCAGCTGAAACGTTATCCGTGATTGATTCGCATGTATTCCACCCTTTGTGGAACGCATGGGAGCGTGCCCACATTCCGCATCGGTGGATTGGTCCACAGTGGATGGAACTATATTTGAGGTTGGCACGGACATCAAGGGAGCTTCAGAAATGTCCCTCGTAATTCATGATCTGCATTTCCGCACTTGGAAACATCCCGTGCGCACGATCTATTTATACGGCATTTAAACGCTTGCTGCCGTGTATTCAGTGGGTTGGAAAGTTGATTTTGTTTGTGACAAAGCAGCATTGCAGTGAGTCAGAAGTAGAAACATTCTCAATTGATGCATATTTCCAGCCGTGACAGTGGGATTTGAAACGTGGGACATTGACACAGGAAATGGAACAATATATCAGAAAAGGGTGCACGGACGCATATTATGGAGACATGCTCAGAATGAACACTCGGAAACAGCATAGATCGGAGAACAAGCACAAATCTAAGACAATATATTGACCATTAATGTATGTATGTACATATGTTGAACTTCTTTCGCACCATACGTAGCCAACCGCGCTAATCGGAGGTGCGGGAGAAGGACAAGTAAACACACGAAAAAGTGAAGAAGAGTTAGCGGGCTTGGGCAGGATATACGTCACGGCTATCGAGCAAAGCCGACGACAGTGACAGCCGAATGAGAGAGCGCAGCACACGGGACAACGACCGCCGTGCGGGAAGTGAGGTGGACTGTGGCATCACAGGACCGTGAGGAATCACGATAGTGGTGTGGCGTCGGGGGGGGGGGGGGGGGGATCCAGCCAGCAGTGGATAGACTGGTTAATGTTGACAGTTAATGTGAGCAGGTAATAATTGACAATGCGCAGTGTTGTAATTTCTTTGATGTGTGTGTGTATATCCGCGTATGTTCAGCTCTTTTGGAAGGAATAGCTATCAGGGAGTGTATCTCCTCTATCGAAGAGGCCATTAACAGACAGGTAAAACTTTCCGTTGCCACAACTGCGAGTTCGTGCTCTGTGTGCCGATCTACTGAATCGCAGTCGGTAAATGTTCGTGCTTTGTTCGCAGGAGCTTCTGATATTTTTTCAAGTGGAAACACCAAACTCTTCCTGTTGTTATTTGATGCCACTCACAGTTAGTCTTGTTTAAAAATAATATGAAACATTTTTACGAATTATTTATTTAGGATATATTCACATTGAACGTGTAAATGCAACAAAAACGTATAACCCAGGAGCAACTTGGTAGTATTTTTAAACTGAAGTGTATTTATGCAGATGATTTTTTTCTAACGACTCAAGTAGATGTTTACAAGCGAATGGGATTGTGCCATGTAGTCATAATAATAATCTATAATATTTATAGAGCAGCTTTCATACCACAATGTTAAAAGGTACTTCACAGAAGTACAGATTACAGGAACTAAACTAAACTTTGTATTTTACCATGTAAATCCCACTTAGCTATTTAGCTCTTTTTCAGAAGTAACCTGGCCACAAATGATGGCTCAACAAAGTGGCTTATCATTTATTAGAAAGCCAAATACTGTAAAGCCACTCATAAAATAACAAGAAATATACAACAAGAAGGGAAACATTAAATGGTAAAATAATCATAAGATGCCAGAATAAAATCGGAGAGGCTAAACCATAGAAATAAGGATCAAGCCTTGATTTCACAGTAGCCACTGTCTGGGCGAAACCTCTGAAGCGATCCAGCAGAGATTCACAGCCCATAGTCTGAACACAAAATGCAACATCATCTGTCCTGCTGAGCCCTGACCCTGAGAATGCAGAGTAGGGGTCATTGCTCTCAGCTGACCGACCTCAATGCACACTGAGGCTAATATCGTGATAATGCAGTCCATAACATGTACAATATTTCACCAACATAAGGCAAAACCACCTTTTTTTAATGTTTTAAAAGGGGTGTGCATAAAACATCCCGTACACAACAGGGAATATATGTTGTGTTCATCATATGTTAACACAGCGCACAGTACAACTCCACATGCATTCCCATCGCCCGTCAAAATACCTAAACGTAGAAAACAGAACACACATGCAATCTTACATCGGTGAAGATAATCCTCCCACTGGAAGCACACCTGCACCGGATCTTAACGAATGACATTTTCTGGTGTTTTGGTAGAGTTGAATTTATTACTGTAAAAAAAAAACAAGGAGAGTCTTGTGTTTGCCGACGTGATGGACGGTTGGCCAACACCGCCTGCGCAACTTTGCGAGTGATCTCCAAGACACCACTGGGATGTCTCGCACACTAGACCCCCATAAACACATTCTGACGACTCCATACTCGGCCGTGTGACGTGTCATGCCTCGCCTGGAAGATGCGTGGGGGAACGTGTTGTTATTGATAAGCGGAGTGGAGAGTGATTAACGTCTCACATGAGACAAAAAACACGGTAGGACTCAAAAGTATAGGAAATGTAAGTAAGTCACGAAAAAATATACAAATAAAACTAAACAATTCTTTGTTTACCAGGTAAAGCCCACTCGGCCACAAATAATAGCTCAAGAAAACGCCTTATGGGTAAATGTATTGCCGCCAAATAATTTAAATGCATGTTTCTTAATGTTGAGATGCAGAGTATTTAATTTGGTAAACCCTCTTTCACGCAGTGTAATAGAAGTATTTTCATGATCACTAAGCTGTAGTGGGTCACACTGGGACTTGAATTGTGTCTGACCCAGCATGAAAGCAGTGGGGCACGCTGACCATGAGCTGCATTATGCCTGACCCAGCGTGAGGGCAGTGGGTCACGTGGGCTGCGTCTGTCTCTCTGCAGTCACCCATTCTGGATGTGCTGCGGCTGCTGTGCCTCCTCTCCGTCACCGAAGGAGGTGCGTTCCCTTCACAGACTTGCGCCTCACGTGGCAAAAACTTGACCCCTCGGGCTCAGTCGTGCTGCAGTGTGACAGAGTCGGTTGGAAAAAAAACTACTCCACGTTGATTTAAAGCTTTCGTGACTGCAATAATTCATATTCTTGGTTCTTTCGGTAAAGTCAAGTTGAAGGGAAACAATAAAATAATAATATATATAAAACAATAAAATTCTCACGACGTTTCGACTGTAGCACAAACAGTCATCATCAGGTGACCAACGGCAAGAAACATTTCAAATGTTTCTTGCCGTTGGATTTCAAACCTGATGATGACTGTGTTACAGTCGAAACGTCGTGAGAATTTTATTGTGTTATATATATTATTATTTTATTGTTTCCCTTCAACGTGACTTTACCGAAAGAACCAAGAATACTCCACATTGTTGAGAAAATATGTGACAAGATTTCACATGCATACTTTATTCAAATGTTGTCTGCCAAAGGCATTGCTTCACAGTACGGAACTGAAGAAATTAGTCCGCGTCAGTTCTCTGCTGTAAGTTGCGTGCGTTTGCGAGCATGATCCACACAGGCTTGGCAATGAGCTGTGCAGTCCTTGGAGCTCAAATGTGGTCTCGTGTTATTGGGTCCATGAAGCTGTTCACCAAGATCGTATTCTGGAGCTTTTTAGGTTTGCTGTGATGGTCTCGACTGCATGAGTCTCAGGTCCAAGCATCTTCCTTTACTGATGTTGCTTTAAGCGTCACTGCGTGGTGATCAGGAGACCACAGTTCTGTGTTCACTTGAGTCACGGCTGCCTGGTGTGAAGTCTTCCCTGTCGCTTCTGCGATTCAGTTTACCCACACACCACGGAGGACCTCCCGTGCTCAAGTGATATTTGGTCATGAGCAATCGTGCCTAGGTCAATTTGGATCTCTGTCATGCTGGGATGCCCCATGCTGTACCACGTGTGTGGCGCGTTCGTAGCTAGTAGATTAGAAGCATGAGAGACTCCACCCTTGCAATGTGGCAGCTTTATACCACGACCGTGCCGCTCTGGTGAGGCTTAAGATTTTGTACCTAATTCTTACATATGAATCCTATCCATTATGGGACCTTTTTTTGCCAGTATCCAAGTATGAAAAGTAAGAGTAGGTTTTACCCTTTCTGGCAATAAAACAGGTGTTAAGATGTCCAAACACCAAATAAAAACCTTTTGCAAGGAATACAGTCTGCATTGATCACACGTACTTGTGGTGAACATACAAACAAACATGCTCTGATAATATTTGCATTGTCTTTGAAGCTGATTTGACTACACCAGACGGCCTTCCTCATGGCCTAGTCTCACCAGTGTGAAACCAGAGAACGGCAAAAAGCGAACTGTACAAAGAAGGTTGTCTGGTGTAGGCCAATCAGTTTCAAAGACAATGCCTTTTCTGAAAGACAATGCACATGCTCTGATAATTATCAGAGCATGTGTGTTGCTTGCAGGTTAATGCAGACTTGATTCCTTGAAAAATGTATTTAGTTGGTGTTTAAACATCTTAACGCCTGTTTTTTTTGCCAGAAAGGGTGCAACCTATTCTTATTTTTCATACTGAATCCTATCTGTCTGCGGAATACACAAATGATTGTGATTCCACTGGCCATTAGTTTCGTGGGATTCATGGATAAGGAGGAGGTGGCTAAGAGGATTTCCCATGGGGGGAGCGTGGGGGTGCGACAGGCATGGCCTCCTCGTCTGTCTACAGACCACACTCGTGCTGCTAAGTGTATATGCTCGGCAACGTGTCGCTGTGTAATCACATGATTTTGTGTTAGAATTACAAAATATATAAAAAAATATATATCATGGCCTAGTCTCACCAGTGTGAAACCAGCGAACGGCAAAAAAGCGAACTGTACAAAGAAGGTTGTCTGGTGTAGGCCAATCAGTTTCAAAGACAATGCCTCTATGAAAGACAATGCACATGCTCTGATAATTATTAATATATAAAAATATATATTGTTTCAGGACTCGTTGCCAATGATATGCGCTCCCTGAAAACGCAGTTTTTACACGTAAGTCCCATCCACTCCATTCTTCACACATCTCAAAATACGTATGCGTCGACAAACCTGGATAGATGTGTTTGTTCAGTATAAATATATCCGACTTAAACCTTTCAAACGTAAAATTGAGGCACGCCATGAACACAAAGATTGAGCCAAATGAAGACACTCGGCACCAGGGGTGAAGTGGAGCCCCAGTGCCACCAAAACCAGCGTCATCAGCCATGCTCCGAGCACCCCCCACACACTCCGCTTAACAACGGAAGTTGGTGGCGTTGGGGGGGGGGGGAACTGAATTCATGCTCTTCCGTCAAAGCTGTGGGATGGGCTCAGCTGCGCCGTTATGTAACGCAGATTGTTTTACACGAGTCCCATTTGTACCCACGATATTGTGCAGGAAAAAAAAAACCTCCAGTGAGGGAGCAGGGGGGGGGGGGGCGGCTGGCGGAACTGTTTACAGTCGGTACACGAAGTGAGAGGGGAAACATCCCACCGACTCTCATTCAGGCCGACGCCGGGGCCACTGGAAACTTCACAGGGGTCGCATGGGCAAGGAGGCAAGCACAACGTGACCCCACTTGCTCCGTTCAACCAACTTGCTGTTTTAAAACTACGTAGCCAAAAATTACACCCTCAGCCCTTGCCTGGATTCTTGCCCATTGAATGGATGCCTACCTGGGCTGGGTCACGAGGCGACCCAGGATAAGGCGTAGCGAGAGGGTGTGGAGCAAAATGGGAAAGTGGGAGACTGATAAGGAGTAGTATAGGCGAAGTTTGGGGGGGGGCACGGGGGGTGGCAAAGCCCCCCCAAACTGGACACCTTTATTAATTTATTTTCAGTAGTTTACAATTAAGATTAAAAAATAATTACTTAAATGCACCCATGATTCCCAATGTTAGGGACACAGAGAACCCTGACTGCACCAAACTCCGCCCAATGAATATCAGAGCCCATGGAGCCTCATTAATAGATACAATGATACCTCTATAACCCTGGACCTGTACGTACTTGAAACCATGGACCTTCAATGGGAGATTGAAGTATTCCTCCGTGTGCTACCTCGGTGTGGTGCAGAGCTACGGGACGGAGCAGCTGTTGACGCTGAACAACCTGAGGAAAGCGGGATTGCTCACAGAGCAGCAGACGCCCGAGACGGTCACAACCATGGAGAGCAAAGTGGGAAAACTTGTGTCGGACAAGGCCATGGGAAAAGCTGTTGGTAAGCAAAAGCAATCTATTGTTACTTTTCTGCCCTATCTAAGACAGATTGTGGTCGCGTCATCATTGTGAAGCTGCCCCACCCCTCCTGTTCCCGCCCGCCACTGTGACCACTGCTATAAAAATGTGACATCAAATGTCACATTTGTAAGACCGAAACAGGAGGATTTCTCCACAACTATGGCTGTCACCTGAGGCGGCTGGTTGTAAATACTGGCGAAACGTCGTACTCAAATTCTAAATGTTGTGGGTTTACTCTCCAACACGCTGGTGTGCTGAACTAGAAACTAATTGGCACGTTTTGTTTATGTAACAAACCTTAGTAATTGGCGACATCGGGTCCGTGGCGGGCTTAACGACCCATTCATATTTACGCAATCTAATCCAAACACACTATTGTGAATTGTATTAAAATCGACCGGCAGATGTGGCCCATAAGTCTCTTGTTGTACTCTTTGGTTTACATAATGTATATTCGGTAAGAGTATGAATCTTTGCAGTCACGAAAGCTTCAAATCTCTTGTTGTACTTCGTCAGATCATTTCCTGGTGCAGGTGAGGCTGGACCTGGAGGTTTGCGTATTGAAGGGTAACGAGCTTTGTGGTTCGTGACTGAGGCTTCTTGTTTTTTCCATCCACAGTTCACTGGGATTCATTGCAAGAATATGTTCTTTATCATCTTAGTTTTAACCGTCTTGTTTGTTTCATGTTTGTCTCTCTCGCATCGCTTTGTCTCGTTACTCTGGTCATGTAAAAACACTTCTTGCAATTGATCAAATGTCATCAAATGGAATCCTCTTAAAAGTGCTGAAACTATTGGACATCCATGATATAGCCTATCAGCTCATTGGGCCCTTCCTGCTGAAATAAATAAAAGCTCTCCGCCTATCTAAAAAAATGGAATTAGGGATTTCTTTGGAAAGTTAATTAAAATATATGTATCCAAATTGGATTGTTTTGGTAGTGCACGGACACACAAGAGTCCTAACTTGAACATGGGTGGCCAGGCTCGTAAGGCGGTGCTCCAACCACTCGGGTCAATCCGCCCGGTTATGGGAGTCGACTGCTGCCAGCCGTGTCCGGTGAGAGCTCGGCTTGACCCGTGCCACCCCGGAGAACCTCTCGCTCGCTTTTCTTCATCTTCGTTTTCCTACAAATGCACGAAATGGGAAAGCAAGCCGATTGTGACTGTCGCTGAATACAATTTCGAGGCGGCTGTTTTTAGGCTCGTTATGTTTTTTTCTGCCTTCAGGAAAGCTTACCGATGCCTTCACGGCGCTGCAGAGGAAAAGCCACTTCAGGGCACTGAGCAAGAAGCTGAACCTTGTAAGTCAGCCGCCTGGTACTAGGTGTTAGGGTGAGGCCATGTGAAGATCATTGTTTTTGTCTTAGTCCATACCTAGGTTGTACGCATTTCTGCATACAACTCAGTTTCTTTTTTGTAGCTCCACGTGCTGGGAGCTTCTTCAGGAACTGATTCAGCTCCCAGCACATGGAGCTAAACGTCGGACTTCGTGCCAAGCAACACGCTGTACAAACTGAAAAAAAATAGATTTTTGAGAGCTGTATTTCTCTCTGTTTGGTAAATGAAATGTAACACGTGTGTCCGTTACAATCATCTAGGTTAGAGCGACGATTGCATGGTATAGCATTTAGCAAGTATACTCCTCGGAATACTGAACACTAGGCACAACTGCCTAGTGTTCAGTACCACTACACCCGCAGTACTTTATTTTTTATTTGTATGCAATTATTAATTCAACGTGGGACTCAAGAAAGCCCGACTGCTGATGAGACACTGTATGTCGAAACAGGCCAAGAGTTTTGCTTGTATTTGAATCAATGCTGCTGAAATGACGCACTCCCGAAAGGCTGTGGGGCTGACGGGTTGTGTACTTGTATTTTTTCTGTGGGGACACTGGTATATGAAGGAGACGTATGAACTTCCAATTTCTTTTGTTACACGACTGATGCCTATCTGTTTTGATTCACAAATAGATTTTTTTGGGTCAGGCAGCGAGAGTAAAATGTGTGTCGTACACCCCCCCTCCACCCGACACAGCCATTTGTCGCAAACATGCCAAAACATCGGCACATTTGCTCACGTGACAACTGAATGAATTGACTGTGTCGGGTGGAGGAGGGTAGACTACACACCTTTTATTAGCATGGTGATCTGACACAAAAAAATCAATCGTCAATCACAACAATGGTCGCGAAAGCCGACCATTGTTGTTAACCCCGTTCACGTTGGTTGAAGCACTGACGTGTACAACGCAATGTTCGACGTTCAATTCAAAACGTTTGGAACTCATTTTTTCGGGTACCTTTCACTGCTCGCGCGTCAAGATTCCCGCTCCAGGAAAAGATTACGACCTGCACAACCCGCGGGACATGGCGTACGTGTTCAGCGGCGCGTACATGCCGCTCAGCTGCCGCATCGTTGAGCAGGTGTGTGTCGCTCCAGAGCCTCTCTTCCAGGGGCACCGATTGAAACCTCGTTTCTCTAGAACTGCTTTTTGCGTGTTTAGTTTGTTGTCCTTCCCCGCCCGCCCCGCACCTCCGATTAGCACGGTTGGCTACGTACGGTGCGAAAGAAGTTCAACGCACATACGTGGTGTTGCTCGTTGCAACACTGACGCCCGATGAACGGCACGGGAATTGTTGGGATTCCACGTACCTATTCACGGTACAACGAGGGGTGGAGAGAGCGGTGACACGTACGGTGGTTCACGCCGTGAAGCCGGAGACCTTGGCGCAGTCCGCGCACCTGGCTAGTGTCAGCGGTGAACGATATCGGAGCAGGTCGTGCGGCTGCTACCCTTCACCACCCGGCACCGACCGGTGTGATGAAGTGTGGCCAAGCGGTAAGCAGCCATGGCGACAGACATGCCATGGGAAAGAGGCCCTCATCCAGCAGTGGATTTACAAACAGTTGTTAATATTCATTTATTAAGTAAGCAATTAATGCATTAATACATACATTTTAAGATGCATGTAGGCTATACGTTTTTCAAGTCACCCACATAGTGGGATGTTTTTAACATTTTTTTTACTTAAGTCAAAGCTTAAATTGAGCCATTATTTCTTGGTATTTTCTACTTTTAAGTGCAAATAAGAGTTTGTGCGTAAAAAAAAATCATATTTTTCTTCAGTTGTAAATATCATTTGGTATCAAGTTTATATATACATCGCACCTTCCATTAGGACGGTTGGCTATGTATGGTGCGAAATAGTTTAAACATACATGTGACGTAAAAACTTTTCTTAACAAGCAAAAAAGATTCGCCATCAATTTGGGCTCAAGAATAATTGTTCTTTTTCACGGTGCTCCGTTTTCTGAGCAACGGAAAGTGTTCATTTGCATGACGACGACCCGTGCCAGAGGCACGCACGCGCAGACACCACGAGCACAAGTTGCGTTCTCTTTCCCCGTGGAAACACGACAGAGTGCGGGCCTACACGGCTAACGTTTCTTACGTAGGTTCCTGCACTCTCAATCCTCCCCTCGCATTCGATAACACTGCGCCTGACCCCACGGCTTTTGGCGCTTGTGAAATGGAGCGTTCGTAACAATGGAAGCCTGCTTAGACGAGATCTAATGGCAATCGAGGTAAATCGGGGTCTAATTTCAGAACCGAGTGGCCAGGCTCGAATGAATATATCGCTCAAGTTAGCAGGATGGCCGTGTGTTTAAAATAAAGGTGAGCTGCATCTCTGCGCTTGGCATCGACAATGAATGACGCTCTGAAGAGACTGCCACGCATGGTCCCAATGTCCACGGTTGGAACTTGAGCAACTTTCAAAATAAACGCTTAGCATTTTCTGAAAACGTAACGGAATCCTCCTCGTGACCCCCGGCCACAGTCACGCGTGAGGTAAACTGTTCTCACTTATTTTAATCAAGCTCATCGATGTACAATGCTTGCTGCCGTGTTCGTCTGCTGGCCCGAATCACCCTTGATTAAGGATTCGAATATTTATTTTTACTGGAGGAATCCAGTATAAATATATATCTCAATGGGTTAATCACTGGGGCAATAAACTTCTGATGTTATGGTTAAACCCCGATATTTAATTAGCCCGCGGTGTAAACAAGAGAATCGTTTTTTTAACGTTTTGTTTGTGTTCTCTTTTGATCAGGTTTTGGACAGGGAAGGCTGGAACGGCTTGGAGGAAATTGCACGCCTCTTGAACGGCAATGAATTCTCAAGCCTAAAGCTCGGTCAGTAAGACATTAGTGAGTTTATGATGTCGCGAGGAGATGTGTGGTAATAACTTTTATTAATTAATCTCAATAGAATATTGACTGCTGACATGTGTATCACTACACATGTAATGGTCTCCACTAAAGTGGTATTATTTCATTTATATATATATAAAAATGAAGTTTAATCTTCCTGCTGCGTGGATCATAATACAATGCACTTTTTCTCATGTTTTTTGTAATATACATTTTTTTATCAACCGTCAAGTTTATAAATTGTTAAATGTATATTTACATTGTATTTATCGTTCATATTTTCACTCTTAAGTCTCTTTATTACAGAGTAACATCGGATGAGAATAATGCATTTGTCATTGTTGTAACTCTTTACGTGACGAACATGGTTCTTGTTACCGTCACTCTTTGACCATCGTCGCATTCCCTCGAAGTAGCAGGCCGAGTTCCCCCTGCCCGGCATATTCGGTGGCGGCACCGTGGTACCCGCAAGGATCACTCTCCGGGAATTCTCTTTATTTCCCTTTGTATTTCATCTGCTACCAAACATCCAATCAAAAGGGCCGTTGATGTTCCCCCAACGGCAGAGGCACCAGGATTGAGTCGGGCGAAGCTCGTGCTGGTTTTCTTTCTGGGAGGCTGCACCTACTCAGAAATTGCTGCCCTCCGTTTCCTTGGAAGGACCAAAGGTGCAAACCTCCCATCGCAGCACCACACGTGTCAGCGTTCCTGCATTCCGATTCCATCGTTATATTTTTTTCTGGAGGAGGGGGTTGGCGGTGTTTAGGAATCGCACTGCCAAAACGTGAATTGAGCCCTTCGCGTTTCGAGTTAATAATTATCTCGATCAAAAATCCTTGTCGGATTGCACAATTGTCGACAAATGCGCGCTTATAATTCATAATACACGGTTTTATTTGGGTTAGATCGCCTGCATTTATTGGATATTGATATTGGTCGCGAAAGCCTGCATGTTAAACGAGCTCTTGTGCTGCAAAAGAATGCTTATTATGATGAACGTATTCATTTTCTTCTACAGGATACAACTTCGTTGTTTTAACGACATCAATAATCAACAGCACGCGGCTGTTGGAGTCCCTGGTGGAGGCGCTGTAGATGGCCAGGCCGCAGCGAGTCCTGAGCTCAGCTTCCATGTGCCCTGCTCTACCTGCCAGTGTCACGCCGGCGCTCTTCACGGACTTCCTTGCGTTTGTTGTTGTCTATTTGTTGACACTTTTCACACTTTCCTTGTGGTGCGATTGATTTTCCCGTTCTCACTTTATTCCATTACGGAGGCACCCTTGGATGGATTTCAGCATCACGAGATTATTAATGGGTTTGGGGGCTATTTTATGATTGTTCCTTTTGGATAGTTTCCCGATCTTCATTATTGATTGATACAATGGATACGGATAACTTATTATTATAATCGATGTTGTTAATGCGTTAATCTCTTCCACCCTCGAATCTGGCTGTGGTGGGAAGATAGACCGAATACTTCTCTGGAGAGATTCCACCACTACTCCTACTACGTAGTGGTGAAGATGTATAGCGGTGCGAGTGATGCATGGAAATAAAAAAAACACATTTACGTCGTCAAACCTTTGTTTAAACTATACAGTCCAATCAGAAGGAGACTTGTTTTGTACAGTACGTGCTTGTTACTATTATTTTGTGAATACATTAAATCGAGGATGCATCACTCTCATCGGAATTTGGTGCAATTCTGAACGTTTCATTGGACCGGTTTAATATTCGGAGCTGCGCTATTCCCACCCAGACGAATATTCCGATGTCACAGTGAGAATAATATCGCGAGAGAGATACAGTTTGCCAAGGATCATCGCTCTCGCGTATCGCAAATCAAACGCGGCGTCGTGTGACAGTCCCTATCGCAACGGTGTGCTCTTACTATAAACAACGAGACAAACGTGTGTTGCAGTGCTGTTTGCATTCCTTATCAGGCATGCCACAATGTATTACAACGTATGTTATGCATATTAATGTATTGGCGGTACAACGGTGATGGTGTGCGGTATATATATTTTAAAAAATAACTTTTCGCAATAATTATTCATTTTCCCGCGATTCGCAACCCCGGTCAGAAAATCTTGCGGGGTGGTGGGTGCGTCAAAATCAGTTCTCGCGATGTCAAAGCTGTTGGAAGACGAATGTTTATACGAGCGGCTGAACACGAAGAGGCTTCACAGTCTGTTGCCGTATAGCAGCACCCATCCTGGTGACGATTGGCCGCTCCGTGTTCCGAAGGCGGATTTGATTCCTCGTGCCCTAGACTTGGTCGGACGGTTCCTTGATTCAGGCGCTCGCCCTCCTGGTCGGCCCAAAAAAATCACGTGCCCAAGATCCAAATCAGCGGTCAATATTGAACTCTTTTTTTTAGCAAGTCTCAGTAGACGAAAAAAAAACTTTGAATCACGTCAAACTTGGCGACAGGGTCAATTAAAGACAAACAGATTTAGTGATTCAAATTTAGATTTTAGACCGTGTGGAGGTCTGCTGTGTTATCCTGCACCGATGTACCGCCAATACGTCCATATACAATGTAATATCGCCAAATAAATTGTCATTAGACGGTGATTCACAATTGATTTTTGTATCCGGTCGCATCAAATGTGTGTCATACACCCTCCTGCACTCGACACAGCCATTCAATGAAGTTTCGTGAATAAACGTGCCAAATTAATAGCGCTTTACAGCACACCGGTATTCTGGAGAGCAATCCACGTTTGGTACCACATCAATTATGCATCAATATCGAATCGTAACATTGGTTGTGAAAGTCAATGTTAAATTCATTTCACATTTCTTTGCATTCACGTTTCTTTGCATACAAAGAAATGTGAATACCCTGGCGTCTACAAACTAAGCTGTGTCTGCGGCAGTAGTTACATTGGGGAAACTAAGCGACATGTCTTGGACCGTGTTCGTGAGCATAAGGCAGATTTTAAACACGGTAAGACCAATACCTCGGCCGTGGCTGATCATTGTTTCAATGCGGTGGGCTCACGAAATCGATTTCTCTAAGACGAAGGTACTTTGCAAACCCACTGGCTATCAACAAAGATTCGTTCATGAAGCCATCCATATATACAGACACAGACACAATTTCAACCAAGAGGATGGGTACAAACTCAGCAATCATTGGAAAGACGTCATCAACCAGTTGAAGTCATAACTGGCTGTGATGTTCCCATCCTGCCACCTTCCGATGTTAATTTTGTTTTATTTTTTTCCCCGTGGCTCTCCGATTTCACATTAACAGGTTGAATTTCTCGCGCCAACGTGGCCACCTACGGATGCCGACCTCTGCATCGCGGTAGCTCTGCGATCTTACGTTAACACGCTAATCTCTCACATTAACATCACTAGCCCCGCCCATTTTGTTTTATGACCCCAGGACTACGCCCATTTTAAAATTTAAAACAGTCTGCATTCAGCAGCTTTCCCCCTCTTTCCTCCTGATGACGATCGCTTGTGTTGTGATCGAAACGTCGTAGTTTTTTGGTTTATTTTATATTTATTATTTCTATGAATTTGTACCTATCTACGTGACTTTACCGAAAGACCCAAAGAATACATTTCTATCGTTTGCATTAGCTTTTTATTTAAAAGGACCAATTTTGTTATAAAATTAACCAGAAACACAATTGCTACACGTCTCGGATATAAAAAAAGAGGAATTGCATTAAAAATTCCTCCTGTGATGTGTGGGCTTCCCAAAAGAGACGTTTCGTTCGCTACCAAATGGCCGGAAAAAAAGGTCCAGCAGACTGAATGCTTGCCGAGTGGTTGGGTGAGTAGCCAGTGGTTGTGTGAATGGCCAGTGGTTGTGTGAGTGGCCAGTGGTTGTGTGAGTGGCCAGTGGTTGGGTGAGTAGCCAATGGTTGTGTGAATGGCCAGTGGTTGGGTGAGTAGCCAATGGTTGTGTGAGTGGCCATTGGTTGGGTGAGTAGCCAATGGTTGCGTGAGTGGCCAGTGGTTGGGTGAGTAGCCAGTGGTTGGGTGAGTAGCCAGTGGTTGGGTGAGTAGCCAGTGGTTGGGTGAGTAGCCAATGGTTGTGTCAGTGGCCAGTGGTTGGGTGAGTGGCCAGTGGTTGGGTGAGTGGCCAGTGGTTGGGTCAGTGGCCAGTGGCTGGGTGAGTGGCCAATGGTTGTGTCAGTGGCCAGTGGTTGGGTGAGTGGCCAGTGGTTGGGTGAGTGGCCAGTGGTTGGGTCAGTGGCCAGTGGTTGGGTGAGTGGCCAGTGGTTGGGTGAGTGGCCAGTGGTTGGGTCAGTGGCCAGTGGCTGGGTGAGTGGCCAGTGGTTGGGTGAGTGGCCAGTGGTTGGGTCAGTGGCCAGTGGTTGTGTGAGTGGCCAGTGGTTGGGTCAGTGGCCAGTGGCTGGGTGAGTGGCCAGTGGTTGGGTCAGTGGCCAGTGGCTGGGTGAGTGGCCAGTGGTTGGGTGAGTGGCCAGTGGTTGGGTCAGTGGCCAGTGGCTGGGTGAGTGGCCAGTGGTTGGGTGAGTGGCCAGTGGCTGGGTGAGTGGCCAGTGGCTGTGTGAGTGGCCAGTGGCTGAGTGAGTGGCCAGTGAAGCTATGCAATGGGTGAGGGAAGGACACAAATGAATGTACAACTCATGTCCGTACAACTTCTGCTGTGAAGTGCTAGATAGGTTCACATGTAAGGGAATTTACAAATAAAAAAGTCAAACTTGGTGCATTAAAAATAATTCTCTTGGAATTTCCGAAAAATTATCAGCAAGGCCGTGTTTGCATCACACGTGTTGAATTGCACTGTTTTCTGAAGAATCATGGATGAAGCAGCAATTACGACTCCAACTTATTGGCGCTTACTCATGCTGGTTATTGGCTAAGGATGGATGCAGTCAGACATTTTTGCGACCGCCACCACCACGAGCACCCAATCTCTATGAATACCACCTCACAACCACGACGAAACTTCCACATGGAGGACAAAACGTCCATCAGCACCATCACAACCATAAACTCCATCACCAGCAGACAGACTTCATCACCACCACCACATTCACCATCACTCCCACAACCTTCACCGCGTCCACCACCCTTGTGGACTTGTGAGATCACGCATCGAGGCCTAAATGTTAAGGTAGGGTCTGTCACGACCAATCAAGGTTACCGTGGGTGTGTGCTTGCCCATGTACGGAGTTGTGGAACAGAAAGTGAGAAAAATAATCGCGATTTCATGCTCGACCCAATGCTAGATCCCACGCTCACACCCACAACACCTCGAACTCACGCTCGATCCCATGCCGTGACCCACGCTCGATCCCATGCCGTGACCCACGCTCACACCCACAACCTGCTCATTGCTACGCTCGCCTTGTGTGGCACTGCTCTCCATAGGCTAGGTTCGTATCGCTGCGTAATCCCTGGAGAGCGTCGCGCGCTCCATGGGCCACGACTTTGCAGAGGCGCCGCCGAGTCCGGCGAGAGTCGCACGCGAATTTGACGACGGCGCCACCTACAGGGCGACCATAAACAGCAGCACGGCCCTGCAGCATACAGCACACACTCCTGTGTCCTGCAGCACACACTCCTGTGTCCTGCAGCATACAGCCCTGTGTCCTGCAGCACACACTCCTGTGTCCTGCAGCACACAGCCCTGTGTCCTGCAGCACACACTCCTGTGTCCTGCAGCACACACTCCTGTGTCCTGCAGCACACAGTCCTGTGTCCTGCAGCACACAGCCCTGTGTCCTGCAGCACACACTCCTGTGTCCTGCAGCACACAGCCCTGTGTCCTGCAGCACACACTCCTGTGTCCTGCAGCACACACTCCTGTGTCCTGCAGCACACAGCCCTGTGTCCTGCAGCACACATCACACACTCCTGTGTCCTGCAGCACACAGCCCTGTGTCCTGCAGCACACAGCACACACTCCTGTGTCCTGCAGCATACAGCACACACTCCTGTGTCCTGCAGCACACACTCCTGTGTCCTGCAGCACACAGCACACACTCCTGTGTCCTGCAGCATACAGCCCTGTGTCCTGCACCATACAGCCCTGCAGCATACAGCACACACTCCTGTGTCCTGCAGCACACAGCACACACTCCTGTGTCCTGCAGCATACAGCACACACTCCTGTGTCCTGCAGCACACACTCCTGTGTCCTGCAGCACACACTCCTGTGTCCTGCAGCACACACTCCTGTGTCCTGCAGCACACACTCCTGTGTCCTGCAGCACACTGCCCTGCAGCACACACTCCAGCAATACACAACTCTGCATCACACAATCCAGCATCACACAAACCTGCCCTGCAGCACACAGCCCTGCCCTGCATCACACAGCCCTGCCTTGCATCACACAGCCCTGCCTTGCATCACGCAGCCCTGCCTTGCAGCACACAGCCCTGCCCTGCATCACACAGCCCTGCCCTGCATCACACAGCCCTGCCCTGCATCACACAGCCCTGCCCTGCATCACACAGCCCTGCCTTGCAGCACACAGCCCTGCCTTGTATCACACAGCCCTGCCCTGCATCACACAGCCCTGCCCTGCAGCACACAGCCCTGCCTTGCAGCACACAGCCCTGCCTTGCAGCACACAGCCCTGCACAGTCTAAGTACGCAGACACGCGTAGTGGAGATGGCTCGGCACACGCCGCATCTCTCAGAGACGGGAGAGGCGTGGAGGAGAGGCGTTAGAGAGTTGGGGAGAGCTGTGTGGAGACCTGGTGGATCGAAAGAGGGAGCGACCACGTGTTGAGAGAGCTGGGGAGAGAGTTGGGGAGAGCTGTGTGGAGACCTGGTGGATCGAAAGAGGGAGCGACCACGTGTTGAGAGAGCTGGGGAGAGAGTTGGGGAGAGCTGTGTGGAGACCTGGTGGATCGAAAGAGGGAGCGACCACGTGTTGAGAGAGCTGGGAAGAGAGTTGGGGAGAGCTGTGTGGAGACCTGGTGGAGAGAGAGAGATAGAGAGAGGAGCGACCACGTGGTGAGAGAGCTGGGGAGAGAGATGGGGAGAGCTGTATGGAGCCCTGGTGGAGAGAGAGAGAGCGACCACGTGGTGAGAGAGATTCGGGCCTCGGATCTCGGGGCTGCTGGCAGGGAAGCCTTCCTCCGACACGTGGTAAAGTTGGTTGCGGAGTTCGGTAAACTCGGTCGAGAGTCGCAACCAACACCGCCCCGACTTCTCAAGAACAGATGTCACGTGAAGCAGGCGAGTTGTGAATCTTACCACACACATTGTGACCATGAATGGAATACCCTGTGTATGCGCGTACAATATTTAGGAGTTTACAGTAACCGCAGCCTGTTTTGGAGGGTTTATTTCATCCCAGTGTAGGAGACGCATTTAAAGCATTTCGGTTCGGTTATGGGGGGGTTAGTTAAAACCTGCATACAACAGGTTGTTTGGGTTAAATCGCGTAAATATAAATGTGTCGTTAAACCCGCCACCACCCGACACAGCCAAAGCAAGGGTTGTCAATTTGTTACTAGTACAGCACACCGGTGCAGTGTCGGACTAAGCTCGTGCGGGACCTATAGCATCTGTTATAAAGGGGCCCGAAATAAAATAAAAACACAAATTTTTAACTTGCATAGTAAAGTAATTGTATTTTTCCATTGGCTATACAGCCAGTTGAAGGCGGTATAATACTATAGTAATAGAGCAAGTGCAGACTCACTGAACCGGAATTGATAGCTTGAAAGCGTTTAGCGCGGGGCCCTTGAAAGTGCGGGACCCGTAGCTGCTGCACGTGCAGCAGCAGCTGCTACTGCTGCTACTTCAGCAGCAGTAGCAGCAGTAGCAGCTGCACTTGCACCACCTGCAGCTGCACGTGCAGCAGCTGCTGCACGTGCAGCTGCAGATGGTGCAAGTGCAGCTGCAGATGCTGCTATGCTGCTGCAGTAGCAGCAGTAGCAGCTGCTGCTGCACGTACAGCAGCCACTGCACGTGCAGCTGCTGCTACTTGTGTGACTGAGATAATCCGGCACTGCACCGGTGCGTTGGAGAGCAAAGCCACAGCATTTACAATCTGAGTAAATGTTGTGGCTTTGATCTGGCCTGCCGCCTGATGATGCCGGTTGTAATTACTGGCGAAACGCCGTACTACTCAGATTGTGAATGTTGTGGATTTGCTCTCCAACACACCGGTGGGCTGAAGTAGTAAACTAATTGGCGCGTTCTTAACGTGGCAAACCCCTTCGTGGCTGTGTCGGGTGGTGGAGGGGTACGACACAAACTTACGCGATCTAACTCAAATAAATCTCTGGTTTGGATGATGTTGTTCGCGAAAGCCTCCTGCGTGTTAAATGGCACAACACTTATTTACCGTTTGGTGTTTGGCTCGTTTCGACTTTCTCATTGCCTCTGTCATCTTCATCATCAGACACGTGTCATCATCAGACACGTGTCATCATCAGACACGAGTCATCATAAGACGTGTGTCATCATCAGACACGTGTCATCATCAGACGTGTGTCATCATCAGACGTGTGTCATCATCAGACATGTGTCATCATCAGACGTGTGTCATCATCAGACGTGTGTCATCATCTGACACGTGTCATCATCAGACGTGTGTCATCATCAGACGTGTGTCATCATCAGACATGTGTCATCATCAGACACGAGTCATCATCAGACACGTGTCATCATCAGACGTGTGTCATCATCAGACGTGTGTCATCATCAGACACGTGTCATCATCAGACACGTGTCATCATCAGACACGAGTCATCATCAGACGTGTGTCATCATCAGACACGTGTCATCATCAGACACGAGTCATCGTCAGACACGTGTCATCATCAGACACGTGTCATCATCAGACACGTGTCATCATCAGACACGTGTCATCATCAGACGTGTGTCATCATCAGACACGTGTCATCATCAGACGTGTGTCATCATCAGACGTGTATCATCATCAGACACGTGTCATCATCAGACACGAGTCATCATCAGACACGTGTCATCATCAGACATGTGTCGATCCACTGCTGGACAATGTAAAGTTGACACATGCCAAGAAGATTCCCTTCATAGACTAGCTAGCTGCCAAGTGCTGTTAGCGAGCAGCACCTTTGAAGGCCGGCACGGCACACGAGGGGGTGGGTGGCCAGCACCACGCCCGGCCGCCTTTGTCTCCCCAGCCGCGATTGTTTACACACCGCACCAGGCACTCATTTGAGGCTGAGTCAACCTAGGGGATGGCCAAGACCGGTTCAAATAATAAGCCACCGGCGTCGGCCGTGAGTGGGAATCAAGCTCTGTTCGCCGGGTTCAGGTGAAGACACGCAGCACGTGACTCGAATCCGCACGTCACATCACTCAACACATCACTCAGCACCTCACTCAACACCTCACTCAACACCTCACTCAACACCTCACTCAGCACCTCACTCAACACCTCACTCAACACCTCACTCAGCACCTCCCTCAGCACCTCACTCAACACCTCACTCAGCATCTCACTTAACACCTCACTCAACACCTCACTCAGCACCTCACTCAGCACCTCACTCAGCACCTCACTCAACATCTCAACACCTCACTCAGCACCTCACTCAACACCTCACTCAGCACCTCACTCAACACCTCACTCAGCACCTCACTCAACACCTCACTCAGCACCTCACTCAGCACCTCACTCAACACCTCACTCAACACCTCACTCAGCACCTCACTCAACACCTCACTCAACACCTCACTCAGCACCTCACTCAACACCTCACTCAACATCTCACTCAACATCTCACTCAGCACCTCACTCAACACCTCACTCAACATCTCACTCAACACCTCACTCAGCACCTCACTCAACACCTCACTCAGCACCTCACTCAGCACCTCACTCAGCACCTCACTCAACATCTCACTCAACACCTCACTCAGCACCTCACTCAACACCTCACTCAGCACCTCACTCAACACCTCACTCAGCACCTCACTCAACACCTCACTCAGCACCTCACTCAGCACCTCACTCAACACCTCACTCAACACCTCACTCAGCACCTCACTCAACACCTCACTCAACACCTCACTCAGCACCTCACTCAACACCTCACTCAACATCTCACTCAACATCTCACTCAGCACCTCACTCAACACCTCACTCAACAACTCACTCAACACCTCACTCAGCACCTCACTCAACACCTCACTCAGCACCTCACTCAGCACCTCACTCAACACCTCACTCAACACCTCACTCAACACCTCACTCAGCGCCTCACTCCACACCTGGTGGAGAAGACCTGAAGCTTTGTGCGGATCGACAGATCAGGTCGTTTCCACACAGCGTTACGTAAACGATGATAAGATAATGTCGCTTGACTGATTTGGAGTGAGGCCTCTGCTGGTAAACCGGAGCCGGTCATGAGCACACTGCACAGGTATGGGAAACTCTCCACTCTCTCCACAACTGCCCA
This sequence comes from Petromyzon marinus, assembly GCF_048934315.1. Classification (NCBI taxonomy): domain Eukaryota; kingdom Metazoa; phylum Chordata; class Hyperoartia; order Petromyzontiformes; family Petromyzontidae; genus Petromyzon; species Petromyzon marinus. The sequence continues at coordinate 12,265,116 of NC_133695.1, read as the reverse complement.
TCATCAATTGGGAGTTGTGGGGGTGGAGTGTCCGATGGTACAAAATACCCAGGCAGGTGCTTAATTTTGGTGTCGCTGATGGTAAGTCCCCACCTCTTAGTGGCAAGCTCCAGGTTCAGCAGCAGTGCCTCCAACTTCTCCTCTGAGTGAGTAGCAATTACCAGATTGTCCCCATACATAACATAGTTGAGCAATAGGGAGCCATCCCTTGACCGCACCCGGGCATCGATCAGCCTCGCATTGTATCTGTACCAGATGGAAATTCCTCCGGTACAGCTATTGAAGGCTTCCCGAACTCTGTGGTCGAATTAGATGTTAAATAATGTGGGAGCCGGAGGACATCCCTGTCGCACCCCAAGGTGTACAGGGAAAGGCTTCGACTCCCGGCCACGTTTTACCCGGGCCCACTCACCATCATGAAGGTCCTTAATGATCGTGAGCAGAGTGTCAGGGACTCGGAAAGCACGAAGGACAACCCAGAGCCTAGGCCTACTGGATGGTATCATAGGCCTTTACCAGGTCAATAAAGCAGAGATGTAGGTCTTGTTGGAATTCCCTACACCTCTGCTGTATTAGACGGACATAAAATATGGCATCTGTGCAGGACCGCCCTTTCCTGAAACTGCATTGGGGCTCCGCAAGCCTCTCCTCGGCGTGCCTGGTAAGGCAATGTTGAATAATCCTTGCCAGGACCTTTCCCTGCACACTGAGGAGTGAGATGTCCCTGTAGTTGTTACAGTCTGTGCGGTCCCCCTTCTTAAAGAGGGGGACCACCAGGGCATCCTTCCAATCCTGCAGAACCCATCCAGTGGTCCAGACTGTGTTATGATATCATGTAGGGCAGTCTGTGCATAAACACCACCGTCAGCATTCCACTTGGGAGATCTCTGCCCAGTGCCTTTCCTGGTCTCAGGCTCTGGATCGCCTTCAGTACTTCCTCAACAGATGACACCTCAGCCAGCTACTCACAGGGGGTGACTTCTTCCAATATTTGAGGCACCGCAGCCTCGGCAGGGTCATCCCCACTTTGTCCCACGTTGTTTCCCTGGCTGAGGGATTTCCCCTCCCCAGGACCTCACATAAATGCTCAGCAAATCTGCAAACCTGTTCCTGGGGGTCGGAAATTGGATCACCGTTCTTTCCCCTAATGATGGTAATAGGTGTGGTGCTGCAGGCTACCTTTTTGATGGAATTAAAGAGCGATTTGTGATCGCAGCCCATTGAGGCAGGCTCCATCTCCTCAAGAACCCGTGACCACCACTCATCCTTGCAGTGCCTCACGGCTCTCTGAACCTCCGAGCAAAGGCTGCAGTAAGCCTCCCCATTCTCCGACGTGTGATGTTGTAGCCGATGAGAGTGGGCCTGTTGCTTTTTCTCAGTCCGCTTGAACACCTCCTCTGTCAGTCAGGTTTGGGAAGGTCTGGACCGTGTACCCAAAGCAGCCATTGTAGCTGCATGAGCCACAGTCCTAAACCTTGCCCATTTCCCCTCGACATCAGGAGGAGTGGGGGACGATGCCAACCCCAGCCGCAAGCGATGATGAAATATTCACTTGCAACTTTCATCAGCTAGCTGAGACCATGCCACTAAGGGTTTGAATGAGGTCCTGGGTGTACACCCACCACCGGAGTGGAAGAATGGCAGGCGCATCTTACAGATGACAAGTCGATGGTCAGTGGGCAGATCAGCTCCACGGTAGGTCCTGGTGTCAAGGACATGGGCCCGCATCCGCTGTTCCGTCACTGTGAAGTCCAGCAGATGTTCTTGCTTGGACCCGGCATGCATCCATGAGGTTCTGTGGATGCGCCGATGCCGGAACGGCGTGTTGGTAATTACAAGCCCATGGGCTGCACAAACATCTAGCAGCCTCCTGCCGTTGTTATTGAGCTGATCTGGCCCATGCCTTCCAATCACTCCAGACCAGGTGCCAGCATCATGACCAACTCGGGCATTGAAGTCACCCAACAAGATGACTCTATCCCGAGGGGCCACTTTAGCTAGCACCTGTGACAGGAGGTCATAGAAGGCATCTGACTCATTGGCCTTGTCTGCATCCCTCCACGGATGTTCGTCTTCAGTGGGGGCATAAGTAATCACGACCACCACTCCTCACCGCCACGCTCCCACGCCCCCTTCATTACTTTGTTAAGAAGAAGAGCCACTCCCTGTTGTTTGGCAGTCTCCTGCCCCGAGAAGAGGACTGTCCACCCCTCATGGTGGCAGGAGCCAGAACCGGTCCACCAGACCTCCTGAATACCACAGAGATCCAGGCGGTACCGGTCCAGCTCTTGACAGAGGAGTGGCAGCCTCTCCTCCGCAGTCAGCGTTCGAACATTCCACGTGGCCACACGTCGTGGTTTTTTGTTGTTTCTGGAGGAGCCCCGATGGTAAAGATTCAATCTCCTGGCTCCGCCAAATGGGGTTTGGCCAGGAGACGTCATAGATGTCTGTCCCGCCAGGGCCTCTGGCACAAGCTTATTAATTACAATTTTCCGTCGTGGTTTTGTGGTAATTAATTGAAGGTGGAGGGGTCACCAGCCCCTCGCACCCGTCCATTTGGCCGTTGTGGTGGTTACCAACGCCATGAGGGGAAAGGCCAATTTAAATTGGTCCTACCCCCATGGCACTGCCCACCACAGCGTTGCCGCCCGGCACCTCACTCAGCACCTCACTCAACACCTCACTCATCACCTCACTCAGCACCTCACTCAGCACCTCACTCAGCACCTCACTCAACACCTCACTCGGCACCTCACTCAGCACCTCACTCAACACCTCACTCAGCACCTCACTCAGCACCTCACTCAGCACCTCACTCGGCACCTCACTCGGCACCTCACTCGGCACCTCACTCAACACCTCACTCAACACCTCACTCAGCACCTCAGTCAACACCTCACTCAGCACCTCACTCGGCACCTCACTCGGCACCTCACTCGGCACCTCACTCGGCACCTCACTCAACACCTCACTCAACACCTCACTCAGCACCTCACTCAGCACCTCACTCAACACCTCACTCGGCACCTCACTCGGCACCTCACTCGGTACCTCACTCTACACCTCACTCAACACCTCACTCAGCACCTCAGTCAACACCTCGCTCAGCACCTCACTCAGCACCTCACTCAGCACCTCACTCAACACCTCACTCAGCACCTCACTCAATACCTCACTCAACACCTCACTCAACACCTCACTCAACACCTCACTCAGCACCTGACTCAACACCTCACTCAACACCTCACTCAACACCTCACTCAACATCTCACTCAACATCTCACTAGGCACCTCACTCGGCACCTCACTCGGCACCTCACTCGGCACCTCACTCGGCACCTCACTCGGCACCTCACTCGGCACCTCACTCAACACCTCACTCAACATTCATTTCACTCAACACCTCGCTCAACACCTCACTCAATTTGCATTCACGATTGACAGACTCCTAGACGAACAAAGAGACTCATAGACACACACAGTGACCCATAGAACGCTCACAGACCCACAGACACGCTCACAGACATGCTCACAGACCCACAGACACGCTCACAGACCCACAGACACGCTCACAGACCCACAGACACGCTCACAGACCCACAGACACGCTCACAGACCCACAGCCACGTTCACAGACACACAGACACGCTCAGAGACCCACAGACATGCACAAAGACCCATAGACACGCTCAGAGACCCACAGACATGCACACAGACCCATAGACACGCTCAGAGACCGCACATGCAGCGTAATTCTTGCTCCTCCCCATCCTCAGATCTAATGGGGATGGGGGGAATCATCTGTGAGTTCCTCCCAGCCCTGGTGTACTTAACATTTGCCACGAATATAAAACAAAAGGCACGTGGAGAGACGGATAAGTGAATGAGACAGTCCGCTTATCCATTTTGTTATTCATATTTAGGACCTCATAATCGTCCTTACCTGTAACATCATCAGCAGTTCACCAGTGTTGGTTCAAGCGAGACTGACGTTTGGTGGCGAGACACTGAGCATCGAAACCGGTCCCAGGGTTTTGCCTGCCTCGAATCAATGCCGCCGAAGTCATTGCACCCCCACCACCACTCCTACCATCACCACCACCACTCTCACCACCACTTACACCACCACTCTCACCACCACTTCCACCACCACCACTCCCACCACTACTCTCACCACCACTTCCACCACCACTCCCACCACCACTCTCACCACCACTTCCACCACTTACACCACCACTCCTACCACTACTCTCACCACCACTTCCACCACTTCCGCCACCACTCCCACCGCTACTCTCACCACCACTTACACCACCACCACTCCCACCACTACTCTCACCACCACTTCCACCACTACTCTCACCACTACTCCCACCACCACTCTCACCACCACTTCCACCATCACCACTACCACCACTCCCACCACTACTCTCACCACTACTCTCACCACCACTCCCACCACCACTCTCACCACCACTTCCACCACTTACACCACCACTCCTACCACTACTCTCACCACCACTTCCACCACTTCCACCACCACTCCCACCACTACTCTCACCACCACTTCCACCACCACCACTCCCACCACTACTCTCACCACCACTTCCACCACTACTCTCAGCACTACTCCCACCACCACTCTCACCACCACTTCCACCATCACCACTACCACCACTCCCACCACTACTCTCACCACTACTCTCACCACCACTCCCACCACCACTCTCACCACCACTTCCACCACTTACACCACCACTCCTACCACTACTCTCACCACCACTTCCACCACTTCCACCACCACTCCCACCACTACTCTCACCACCACTCCCACCACCACTCTCACCACCACTTCCACCACCACCACTCCCACCACTACTCTCACCACCACTTCCACCACTTCCACCACCACTCCTACCACTACTCTCACCACCAATTCCACCACCACTACTCCTACCACTACTCTCACCACCACTTCCACCACCACTACTCCTACCACTACTCTCACCACCACTTCCACCACTTCAACCACCACTCCTACCACTACTCTCACCACCACTTCCACCACCACCACTCCTACCACTACTCTCACCCCCACTTCCACCACTCCCACCACTACTCTCACCACTACTCTCACCACCACTTCCACCACTTCCACCACCACTCCCACCACTACTCTCACCACCACTTCCACCACCACTTCAACCACCACTCCTACCACTACTCTCACCACCACTTCCACCACCACCACCACCACTCCTACCACTACTCTCACCACCAATTCCACCACCACTACTCCTACCACTACTCTCACCACCACTTCCACCACCACTACTCCTACCACTACTCTCACCACCACTTCCACCACTTCAACCACCACTCCTACCACTACTCTCACCACCACTTCCACCACCACCACTCCTACCACTACTCTCACCACCACTTCCACCACTCCCACCACTACTCTCACCACTACTCTCACCACCACTTCCACCACTTCCACCACCACTCCCACCACTACTCTCACCACCACTTCCACCACCACTTCCACCACCACCACTCCCACCACTACTCTCACCACCACTTCCACCACCACCACCACTTCCACCACCACCACTTCCACCACCACCACGAGGCCGCGCGGCCCCTTGCGGGTTGCGGAAGACATTCTTGGACTTTCGTCACGTGACAGAGACGGACGCGTGGAGGAGACTTTTCAGCATTCGCTCGCAATGCCGTGGCCCACGGTCGGCGTTCGCGTTCGTGTCGAGCGGTGGTCAGTGCACTGCACGACTAAACCAGCCACCCGGGTTCGATTCCCGCGCGCACCATCAACATGGGTGGCGAATATCTCAACCGGTCGTGGGCCTCCTCTGGGTCGACTTGGCCTGTAAAAATCAGCGCTGGGGAGACAAAGGCGGCCGGGCGTGATGTTGAACCACCCCCCCCCCCCCCTCGGTGTGCCGCGTCGGCCATGTACGTACGCAGAACTTCTTTAGCACCGTACGCAAGCCCACCGTGCCAATCGGAGGTGCCTTCACAGGTGCTCGCTCACAGCACTTGCCCCAAAGGTCTGTTGAGGCTATACGGGGGTGTGGGAGGGATATTTGTCTTTATGATTCAACTCCTGTAGCGATGACATCGTTGTGTTGTTGTTGTTGTTTTAAAAGCCAGGGCACCACAGCCACCGTTGAAGAAACGTTAAACGGATGTTAAAATGTTAAAAGTTACAATGTTGGGATCCGCTCGTGTCCGGAGCACGTTCTGCCCGACCTCTCTCGGGGGCGGGGGCTCAGCCCCAATTTAACCCCCCCCCGCCACCCCCCATGTCACGGGGCTGCGCGATTCACACATGAGAGGAGTCGCCACTCCACGTTACGAGGACGAGTCACGCCACATTCCCAATGGGGCGTTTCGCTCGCACGGCAAAGCAACTCCTTGGGTTCGTCGTGAGCCATTCTTGTTGCCTGCTGCTGCCTGCTGCTGCTGCCTGCTGCTGCTGCCTCCTGCTGCTGCCTGCTGCTGCTGCCTCCTGCTGCTGCCTGCTGCTGCCTCCTGCTGCTGCTGCCTGCTGCTGCTGCCTCCTGCTGCTGCCTGCCTGCTGCTGCTGCCTCCTGCTGCTGCTGCTGCTGCTTCCTGCTGCCTGCTGCTACCTGCTGCTGCCTGCTGCTGCCTCCTGCTGCTGCTGCCTTCTGCTGCTGCTGCCTCCTGCTGCCTGCCTGCTGCTGCTGCTGCTTCCTGCTGCCTGCTGCTGCCTGCTGCTGCTGCTGCCTGCTGCTGCCTCCTGCTGCTGCCTGCTGCTGCCTCCTGCTGCTGATGCCTGCTGCTGCCTCCTGCTGCTGCCTGCCTGCTGCTGCTGCCTCCTGCTGCTGCCTGCTGCTGCTGCTTCCTGCTGCCTGCTGCTGCCTGCTGCTGCCTGCTGCTGCCTCCTGCTGCTGCTGCCTCCTGCTGCTGCTGCCTCCTGCTGCCTGCCTGTTGCTGCTGCTTCCTGCTGCCTGCTGCTGCCTGCTGCTGCCTGCTGCTGCCTCCTGCTGCTGCCTCCTGCTGCTGCTGCCTGCTGCTGCTGCTGCCTGCTGCTGCCTGCTGCTGCTGCCTGCTCCCTCCTGCTGCTGCTGCCTCCTGCTGCTGCTGCTGCCTGCTGCTGCTGCCTGCTGCTGCCTGCTGCTGCCTCCTGCTGCTGCCTGCTGCTGCCTCCTGCTGCTGCTGCCTGCTGCTGCTGCTGCCTGCTGCTGCCTCCTGCTGCTGCTGCTGCCTGCTGCTGCCTCCTGCTGCTGCTGCTGCCTGCTGCTGCTGCCTGCTGCTGCCTCCTGCTGCTGCTGCTGCCTGCTGCTGCTGCCTGCTGCTGCCTCCTGCTGCTGCTGCTGCCTGCTGCTGCCTGCTGCTGCTGCCTCCTGCTGCTGCTGCTGCCTGCTGCTGCTGCCTGCTGCTGCTGCTGCCTGCTGCTGCCTGTTGCTGCTGCCTGCTGCTGCTGCCTCCTGCTGCTGCTGCCTGCTGCTGCTGCCTCCTGCTGCTGCTGCTGCCTGCTGCTGCTGCGTCTATTCCGGGCTCCGCTGGCCGCCGGGGCTGCGCGGGTGGTAGTGGGGGGGGGGCCTCTGTGTGTGGGTGGGTGGGTGGCGAGTGGTGGGTGGGGGGAGGGGTATATATGCTTGGTGGTGGTGGGGGTTTAAAGGCGTGCGGCGAGGACGCGAGGCAGCGGAGCTGTCTGGATCGCGGCGCCACGCGGTAGGGGAGAGATCGCGCCGCATTACACTCACGTGGGGTGTCTGGGTGAGTGTGTGTGGGGGTGTCTGGGTGAGTGTGTGTGGGGGGGTGTCTGGGTGAGTGTGTGTGGGGGTGTCTGGGTGAGTGTGTGTGGAGTGTGTCTGGGTGAGTGTGTGTGTGGGGGGTGTCTGGGTGAGTGTGTGTGTGGGGGTGTCTGGGTGAGTGTGTGTGGGGGTGTCTGGGTGAGTGTGTGTGGGGGTGTCTGGGTGAGTGTGTGTGGGGGTGTCTGGGTGAGTGTGTGTGGAGTGTGTCTGGGTGAGTGTGTGTGTGGGGGGTGTCTGGGTGAGTGTGTGTGGGGGGGTGTCTGGGTGAGTGTGTGTGGGTGGTGTCTGGGTGAGTGTGTGTGGGGGTGTCTGGGTGAGTGTGTGTGGGGGGGTGTCTGGGTGAGTGTGTGTGGGGGGGTGTCTGGGTGAGTGTGTGGGGAGGGGGTGTCTGGGTGAGTGTGTGTGGGGTGTGTCTGGGTGAGTGTGTGTGGGGGGTGTCTGGGTGAGTGTGTGTGGGGGGGTGTCTGGGTGAGTGTGTGGGGGGTGTCTGGGTGAGTGTGTGGGGGGTGTCTGGGTGAGTGTGTGTGGGGGTGTCTGGGTGAGTGTGTGTGGGGGTGTCTGGGTGAGTGTGTGGGGGGTGTCTGGGTGAGTGTGTGTGGGGGGTGTCTGGGTGAGTGTGTGTGGGGGGGTGTCTGGGTGAGTGTGTGTGTGGGGGGTGTCTGGGTGAGTGTGTGTGGGGGGGTGTCTGGGTGAGTGTGTGTGGGGTGTGTCTGGGTGAGTGTGTGTGGGGTGTGTCTGGGTGAGTGTGTGTGGGGGGTGTCTGGGTGAATGTGTGTGGGGGGTGTCTGGGTGAGTGTGTGGGGGGGTGGGTGGAGGTAGTGGTGGAGGTAGTGGTGGAGGTGGAGGTGGTGGTGGAGGTGGTGGTGGTGGTGGTGGAGGAGGTGGTGGTGGAGGTGGTGCTGGAGGTGGTGGAGGTAGAGGTGGTGGTGGTGGAGGTGGTGGTGGAGGTGGTGGTGGTGGTGGAGGTGGTGGAGGTGGTTGGGGTGGTGGTGGAGGTGGTGGTGGTGGAGGTGGTGGTGGTGGTGGTGGAGGTGGTGGGGGTGGTGTAGGTGGTGGTGGAAGTGGTGGTGGTGGTGGAGATGGTGGTGGTGGAGGTGGTGGTGGAGGTGGCGGTGGTGGTGGTGGTGGTGGCGGTGGAGGTGGTGGTGGTGGTGGAGGTGGTGGAGGTGGTGGTGGTGGCAGAGGTGGTGGAGGTGGTGGTGGTGGTGGAGATGGTGGTGGAGGTGGTGGTGGCAGAGGTGGTGGTGGCGGTGGAGGTGGTGGTGGAGGTGGTGGTGGAGGTGGTGGAGGTGGTGGTGGTGGAGGTGGTGGAGGCGGTGGTGGTGGAGGTGGTGGGGGCGGTGGAGGTGGTGGAGGTCGTGGTGGAGGAGGTGGTGGTGGAGGTGGTGGAGGTGGTGATTACACATGTGATTGCACACGTGTGTGCATGCGTCGTGGTTTTGTGATTCATGGAGAGAGCCGGAGAGATGAAAAGTAAACTTTAAAGTTCATTAAAAACTTGTGGGGGAGGGAGGGGGGTGCCATCATTATTCTCTAGCCCCCCCCATTTCAAGTAACGTCGTCTCAACAGGAATGTTGCCGTTGTTCTTGTTGTCGTACGGCTGCTGATGTAGCTGCAGAGCAACGGCCAAGCATGAGGAGCTGTCGATGATGTCTCCTCCCCGTATTTGCGCACCGGGGCATTGCGTCCGCATCCTCTGTCGTGGTCTTTTCTGGATAGCCGCAGTTCGCGCCGCTACCGGAGAGGTGTCGTTTCTTTTTCTTTGCCGGGCTGCGATGAGGCAGATGTGAAGTTGCGCGGAGTGCGTGCGGAGTCGTGGCCCGGGAGGAGGGCTCCTCTCTCGTGCCTCCCGCAGCAAGCCAGTTGTGGCCGGCCCATCGCGAACCCGTGAGAACGGACGCGGCAGCTCGAGTCGCCCGTCAGTACGCCGTTGTTGTGCTCGTGTGACGGTGAGGTCATGTGATGGGGCGGTGTGATGGTGAGGCGGTGTGATGGTGAGGCGGTGTGATGGTGAGGCGGTGTGCCTGTGTGACGGTGAGGTCGTGTGATGGGGCGGTGTGATGGTGAGGCGGTGTGATGGGGCGGTGTGGTGGTGAGGCGGTGTGATGGTGAGGCGGTGTGCCTGTGTGACGGTGAGGTCGTGTGATGGGGCGGTGTGATGGTGAGGCGGTGTGATGGGGCGGTGTGATGGTGAGGCGGTGTGATGGTGAGGCGGTGTGCCTGTGTGATGGTGAGGTGGTGTGATGGTGAGGTGGTGTGATGGTGAGGCGGTGTCACTGTGTGATGGTAAGGCGGTGTGATGGTGAGGCGGTGTGCCTGTGTGACGGTGAGGTCGTGTGATGGGGCGGTGTGATGGTGAGGCGGTGTGATGGTGAGGCGGTGTGATGGTGAGGCGGTGTGACTGTGTGAGGTGGTGTGACTGTATGATGGTGAGGCGGTGTGACTGTGTGATGGTGAGGCGGTGTGACTGTGTGAGGTGGTTTGACTGTGTGAGGTGGTGTGACTGTGTGAGGTGGTGTGCCGTTACGGCAGCCCTCCGAGCTGCCGACTGGCCGCCGACCCGGGAGCCTCTCCCTAGCCGCGCGCTCCGCCCGGAGCCCCGCAGGCTCCGATTTCGGGGGCAAGCGCCGCGCACGGCCGCGGCGCCGATATTTCCTGCATTGTAATCGTTTTCCCTTGGGCCCTCTTGCCTCGTGTGCTGGCGGCGCGGGTCCTGGGCCAGTGGAAAGAATGCGGCAGATGAAGGGGGCTTCAAGGTCGCCCGGCGGCCGGCTGGAACACACGCGGGGCCTCACCTCTCTCGCCTTTGTTCATCCCGGCGGTTGGCAGTGACAAGCGATAGCCACCCACCCACAGAACCCAACCACGCCGAACACCCAACCTCGGCCGAGAATCGCCACCCTCCGTGTCGGGCGCTTCTTTGACTCGCGTGGCCCTCGTGACACCGCAGAGGTCGCGTTACCGGGTAGGCTTTGTTAACCAAAAGTACTTTGCTGCTGCTGCTCCTGCTAACAGTGACAACTTTTTTCCTGTGGAGCCACAGTTTGAAATCCCACGCCGTCTGCAGAGTGCCTGCAATTTTTTTTCCCTCTGCGAGGCGGAGAGCGGTGGGTGGAAAAGATTCAAAACAAAGGGTGGCTTTGAACAATGAGAGAGAGAGAGAGAACCACCTTGGGTTTATTTAGATTTAGCGAATGCTTTTTTACACGTGACTTTTACACACAGCACCAGATACACAAGAAATATAAATGATTAGATTAATAGATATGTAGTCTTGTACCCCGGGAGGATGGAGAGAGAGGTGATGGTGGTGGGGGGGGTAAACTCGCCGGATACGAGCAACAGGAATTGCAGCTCCAGAGCTTCAGCTGGGCCAGTAGCAACAGCAGTACCTGGGACGTGCAGGGGCCACAGCTTCATTAGTCACCGCTGTTAGCACTGTATTGTATAAATATTGCTCGGGCTCATTCCGCGGACCAAACCGGTGGGGGGGGGGGGAGAGGTGGTGGGGTGGGGGGAAGGGGCCGGCATCTGTTTGGAAAGTTGGAACCGTTACTCAGAATGTGTAAACCATGGTTTCTGCTGTTTTACTAAATAACATTGTGCGTGACAGCAAAACAAACCCCCCCGCCCTCCCCTCTCTCTCTCCCAGAGGTGGTGTTAAATCTTCACTCGGGGTCATACTTTCCAGATTTGTACAAAGGTGGATTTCCATATCGTGGCAGCAGATGAAGACCGTACTTGTCTAACGCTTGCAAGCAAAATACTCTCCCTTGTCCACCGCGTGTGGAATTCCAGTGACTATTCTTGCGCGTGATGGCGATGTGTTCAGGAACTGAACGCCAATGTTGAGTTCTGGTGGCCACGACGAGAGAGAGAGGGCTTCAGGAGAGAGTTCGTGTGTCGCTATTACTCCTCCAATGGAGTGAAGACTACAATGGTTTACTATTACAGTCCATAGTTTGGGTTGCATGGAATGATGCCTTATGGATGGACATGCGTATTGGATTGTCAAGGAATGTAGGTGAACGTTCCTATGTTTCTACATATTGTTTAATTTAGTCATGAGCCCTTCTTCCAGTGTCGCATGGATTTTTCTCCAGGTCCTCCGGGCTTTCCCTCATTTACAAGCACTACGCACGTCGGTCACTCATCCAAGCCCTATCCAGGCTCAGCCCTGCTGAGCTTTGATGAGAATCGGCACATTCCAGGTAGTTGCGTCATAGCAGTATGCTATACAGTACATTTGTAATATTTGTCGAATTATTTTACCAATTTGTTGTGCATTCAATGATAGTGTTTTGCATGGTTCGCCTTCCTATTTAAGTGTTTATATATGTACGTTTACTTGTATGTACATATAGAAAGTCTATTTCATGTTGGTGGATATTCTTTTTGCCTGATTGCAAGTTTGTGGCAGGCAAATTATTCTGGAAGCTACTCAGCCCATGGTGTATACTGGGCACACTTCATATGTAACTGAATATGGATTAGCTCGAAAACAGCAGTGGTGACAAGCCGTTCGGTGCCAGGGTTATTCGTCAGCTCCACACAGCAGCCAGCATCGTTGCTTGTTTAAGGTTTGTTTTATTTTTAGGAATATTTCAACCGCAATAAAAAATAGAGGCAGTGATATTGTGGCAATTCATTCTTGGGAGCACTGGTTGGCACTGCCAACTCACGCAACAGACGTCTCAAGCCTGCGATGCAGGCCACCCAGGATCATCATCGCGGTCGGTCTGACGCTGAAAGTGACTTTGGTGGCCAGGGGGAAGGGCGCAGTCCCCGGTGGGCAGGGCCCCCCCCCCCGGCCCAGGCGGCCGCCGCGAGCGTGCCGCGATGTGACGGGGAGCCGGGGACCCGGCAGCTGGGAATGTCCTTTGGTGGGCGTCAGGGTGAGCACGCAGGGAACGTGTCGCGCGCGCTCTCGGGTGCAAGGGGGATGACACGAAGTGGCAGGTTCCAAACAATAGTGTCCCCGGTGGTTGAGGGGGCAACGGGAGGTGGGTGGACGTGCAACGCGTGGAACCCGCTGCACGAGCGCTCACAGCGATCGTCTACAATAACCCCCGCGGGTTTCAATCGAGTTCAACCGAGACTATTCGCCCCCTCGTCCGTATTACATTGTTCGGGTTAGATCTCCGCGTGAGTAGGATGGCAGTGGTGTGTGCGTGTGAGTGTGTGGACCACCCTCCTCCCAACCGACACGGCCAAGTAAGTCAAGTTTGTCACGTGACCAAACGCAGACAAATCCTTACCGCTTCAGCAATCAAACGCTGTTGTTGTCGTTGGAGAGCGATCCGCAATGTTTAATCATTGGGTACGCGTTGTTTCGCAGGTTGTTGCAACAGTAATATCGGTCGCGAAAAACCCACGGGTTAAAAACAGACCAGTCGACGGATATTCTTTGACGAGTTTTCCATTATTGATTGGAATGGAGTTTCAAGTTCATAACATTTCCATAATACAGGTTTGGTTTGGGGTTATATGGCGTAACCCAAACAAACTGTATTATGGATGATATTGGTCGCGAAATCCTACTTGTTATGACAGAGAATAGCACTAAAACCCTTTATTTGTATATTTACCAGTTCAAAAGCCGCTTACACAAACCGTACATTTTCTAACGCAGGGACTTGAACAAAATTACTCAGGGCAGAGGTAGACTAATAACGTAATTCACAGGCGAGAATAGCAGTTTTTTAAACGTCTTACTTTAATAAAAGTAACAGAATAATCACGGTTATCACACAGTTGAGAGCGTTGCTCGATGACAACACGCCCTTAGGAACGTCCTCGCGTACGGCATGCACTCGAGAGCGAGTATCCATCATTGCACAGGAAGACATCAAACTGGTTTAGAGAGGCCAATTGACAATCCAATGGACTTCCCTAGACTAACAGGATGATGACCTGAGCTGGATTGCAGTTCCCTGGGGCTCCTGACAGCAGCCAGGGCACGGGCCCATTGTAAAATGTTGTTCTCAGGGCTCTTGGTATTTACACGAGGGAGTGTAACAAATGTCCCATCGTAATATCATGTCTTGTACAATAATAATGATTTAAAATTGTTTTGCATCTCAAACTATTAAAGGCATTTCCACATAACCATAAGGGCCCTTCCTGCAACCCCTGTGCCACTTCAAGCACCAGCTCAATATGTGCATTTGTTGACGTATCCCTGGGAAATTCCCACCACGTGTAGCCCATGATAACATCCAAGTGGGTGACATTCTACTCGAACATTTACTGTTGTCCCGGAGAGGTGAACCTCAAGTGGTCACCGTGGCCAAAGCCCTTGATGCCACCACACCTAGCCAACGCTTTGGACCCTCTGCCAGTTCCTGCCGCCCGCAGTAGACTCGCAGCCCCCCAAGATGTGCCCTGACAGTATCGCCCCACCGTCCGCTCTGAGGTCTCCTCGATCCCCCCCCCCCATCCCCTGGTCGCCGGTCTTTGTCGAGACCATCCGGACGTCTCTCTTGACAACTGGCCCCAATTTCCGTTCTGTGCACGCGTCCCATCTCCAGAGATCGATCCTACATTGGGAAGAGTGTCAATTTTAACTGGAAATAAAAAAAAATGTATTCGTACGCGTTGACCTTCTTTCGCACCGCACGTAGCCGACCGTGATAATCAGAGGTGTGATGAAATTGGTTTGGACGTCTCCATAAATTATTTCAAGGACCTAAACCGGGGGAGGGGTGGGGGGGGTTATGAAAGGTGCAGCCAGTACACCACGTGCCTTGTGCCACATCGCCCCACCGCGCATTTGGAACGGTGGGGCGATGTGGAAAACAGAGGCCAGGTTGGAGCCTGGCCTAGGCCTGCCGCGCGGTAGACGAGGACGCACCGTGCTGCGTGACCGGCGAGCCCAACGCTCTCCGCTTGTTCTCGCCGTCGTGCAACCCGGTACGCGGTGAGGCCACGGTGGCCCCCAGGCTCAGATAACATCGACACCTCTCACCTAGTTGCTTTCGCTGTCTCCATTGGGGGAGGTGGAGGCAAATCGCACGGCTGACAAGAGACCACTTTAAAAGCAGGGGTCTAAGAATGCATGCCGCGATATAGTCACGATGCCCAACTAAACTTTAAAAAATGTTTTTTACCAGGTAAGGCCCACTGAGCTATGTAGCTCTTTTTCAGAAGCGACCTGGCCACAATTGATAGCTCAACGCAGTGACTTATCGTGTGGAAATGTATAGCAGTCAAATGCTCTAAATGCACGTTTCTAAATGTGGAGGGAATAACCGGAGGACCCGGAGAAAAATCCGCACGACCACGGGGAGTGAGAACACGCAAACTCCAAATATACAGCAGCAGCGTCAGAGTCGGGATTGAACCCACGACCTCCTGTGCACCAGGCGAGGTCGTTAACATCGCACCACTGTGGCACCCCAGTGAATGGTGTGTGGTGAGAATAAAGTACTCTCTTGGGTCAGATGGCATGAGTAAAACGTATGTTGTCAACCCTCCTCCACCCAACACAGCCAATTCATTAAATTGTCACGTGAACAGGTGTATCAAATTATCACTAAATTGGCACATTTGTTCACGTGATAACTTCATTGCTTGCTTGTGCCAGCTGGAGGAGGGTTTACGACACGCATCTTACTCAGACACACATCTCACTCAGACACATCTTACTCAGACACATCTTACTCAGACACGCATCTTACTCAGACACACATCTTACTCAGACACACATCTTACTCAGACACACATCTCACTCAGACACACATCTCACTCAGACACACATCTTACTCAGACACACATCTCACTCAGACACGCATCTTACTCAGACACACATCTTACTCAGACACACATCTCACTCAGACACACATCTCACTCAGACACACATCTCACTCAGACACACATCTTACTCCGACACACATCTTACTCAGACACATCTTACTCAGACACACATCTTACTCAGACACACATCTTACTCAGACACACATCTTACTCAGACACACATCTTACTCAGACACACATCTTACTCAGACACATCTTACTCAGACACACATCTTACTCAGACACACATCTCACTCAGACACATCTTACTCAGACACGCATCTTACTCAGACACACATCTTACTCAGACACACATCTTACTCAGACACACATCTCACTCAGACACACATCTCACTCAGACACACATCTTACTCAGACACACATCTCACTCAGACACGCATCTTACTCAGACACACATCTTACTCAGACACACATCTCACTCAGACACTCATCTCACTCAGACACACATCTCACTCAGACACACATCTTACTCAGACACACATCTTACTCAGACACACATCTTACTCAGACACACATCTTACTCAGACACACATCTTACTCAGACACATCTTACTCAGACACAGATCTTACTCAGACACACATCTCACTCAGACACACATCTTACTCAGACACACATCTCACTCAGACACACATCTTACTCAGACACACATCTTACTCAGACACACATCTTACTCAGACACACATCTTACTCAGACACATCTTACTCAGACACACATCTCACTCAGACACATCTTACTCAGACACACATCTCACTCAGACACACATTTTACTCAGACACACATCTTACTCAGACACACATCTCACTCAGACACACATCTTACTCAGACACACATCTCACTCAGACACACATCTTACTCAGACACACATCTTACTCAGACACACATCTTACTCAGACACACATCTCACTCAGACACACATCTTACTCAGACACACATCTTACTCAGACACACATCTTACTCAGACACACATCTTACTCAGACACACATCTCACTCAGACACACATCTTACTCAGACACACATCTTACTCAGACACACATCTTACTCAGACACACATCTCACTCAGACACACATCTTACTCAGACACACATCTCACTCAGACACACATCTTACTCAGACACACATCTCACTCAGACACACATCTTACTCAGACACACATCTCACTCAGACACACATCTTACTCAGACACACATCTTACTCAGACACACATCTCACTCAGACACACATCTTACTCAGACACACATCTCACTCAGACACACATCTTACTAAGACACACATCTTACTCAGACACACATCTTACTCAGACACACATCTCACTCAGACACACATCTTACTCAGACACACATCTTACTCAGACACACATCTCACTCAGACACACATCTTACTCAGACACACATCTCACTCAGACACACATCTTACTCAGACACACATCTTACTCATGCGTTCTGACCCAAAACAATATTAAGAATCATGCCGTACGTAGTTTAATCACTAGATATTCCAGAACCCACCAAAACGTTAAAACATTTTTTCTTATTATTCAATCAAATTGTGACTTCCGGTCACCCAAGAACAAAAGATGGGAGAGGAGAAGTGAATCTCAGAGGCAGATTAAAGGCAATGAATAAACGACTTTTAAATGTTTTGTGTGTAAGCCATAGTGTCACCGTGCTCAGACAATGGAGCTAGCGGCTGTCATATTCCACATTCCCGCAACATTGGCATATGTTGTTGGAACCGTGGAAGCAATGTTGGCCCGACGTTGGCCCGACGTCCCCAGGCCGTCTGGGACAGCCGCTTGTGGCCTTCCCGCGTTCGTCCCAGAGAGAAGGCAAACGAAAAATCGAGTCACCGTCTGGGCCAGCATTTTAACTTTAATGCGAGCGGAGCGCGGGTGGGGGGGGGGTCTGCGGACGCCCCCCGCCTGGCCGGGATTTTTCTCCAACGCGGTTGCTGAGTGGTGCCCCCCCCCGCCCCCCCAAAAGCGTCAAGCGGCCAGCAACAGACATTCGCTCTGGAAGGAAGGCATCGTAGATTAGGGAGTTGACACGTGTTGTCGAATGGAGCAAGGTGTTATCATTGCTCTGCGGCCTTGCACCCCTTTGGTTCTCAATCGTCAAACATTTTATGTTCATAAATACATCGAGGTTTGATGAAACAATGTAGTTGTACTTACCGTGCTTAATGTGTGTGTTTTCGATTATTTACCTTCCAAAACATTCTGGGCGTGTCTCACACACCCCCAGATGCGCACCCACAGGTTCAGAACCACTGGAAACGAACGACGAGTCGAAGTGTCGAGCAATCGGTTTCATCCCCCCTCGCGCTCCGTTAGCGCCGGCTGCTGCGAGTCAAGAGGTCCATCGCACACGTGGTGTGCAGAAGCGGCAGCGTGGGGTCGTCACGTGGCAAGCGCTTGCGTGGAATCGCAGAGTTACATTCACTCTGCCCTACCTGCTCGAGTTACAGCGGTGTTTCATGAGTTATGCGAGGCAGCGTTCGCTTTGCTGTTGAAACGTCGTATGAGGGAGGGAGGAGGAGGGGCTTTTGGATTGTTTGAGTTTCTCCATTGAGTCGTTTCTTGGAAGAAAGCGTTTATTAATTTAATTTTCGATATAAAATAAATAAACCAACTCACTTTTTAGCAGACTTAGCAGCTAATTTTAATTGAAGCACGGTCATTAAGTTTGACACCCAGAGAACGTTCGCCAAGGAAAAAGCCAAACTCTTTTAACAATTTGTGTTGTAAAAAAACAGCCGTCTAGGATTTTTTTAAATGTAACCAGTTCATCGTGGTTTTCCTCCGAGTTTGTCCAGACGAACCTCACTGCATATTTGTACAGTTACAAATGTAAAATTAGACATCCACAGCTTTTTTGAGCCAGACGAGACGAACAATCGAGTGGGTGCCGCGGTGGGGAGATGTTAACTACCTCGCATGGTATGTAGGAAGGCGTGGGTTCGATCCTGACCCTGACACCTGTTGTATATTTGGAGTTTGCGTGTGTCTCTCCTCGTGGTCGCGTAGATTTCTGCCTCTGGTATGCATGGGGGCTAACAACGCATTTCACTTGGCGTCACGAGTGCTGCACCCCTACAGTAGCAGTACAATTCTAATTTAGGTATCCCAAAGAAAACGTTGCATCATCATCACCACGTGGTACAGATGAACTGTCTTGGAGTTATGAAATAAGCGGGACCATGCGTGCTGATGCACAACTCCATGGGGCTCGCTCTAAATGATAATTGTTTGCTCTTTGTAAGCACTGAACACGATTCTGGAAATGTGTTTTGGAAGAGGGTGAAGCGGTGGAAGTGGTCCGTGCACTGCTCTGTGAACTCGCCGAACCTGGGTTCGACTCTCGTCTACGGCTAACGTCAGTGGCAGGCGATAACCTGAACCGGTCCCGCGTCGCCCCTTACCCCCTTGGCAAAGTCCGCACTGACCGAAGGAGCGAAGTATGGTCTTACAGCCGCTGCGGACCAGCAAAGCGTGAGGGGCCCTTCATCCAGCATTGGATTGACAAATGGTTGTTGTTGTTGTTATTCGCAATGGGTGTACCCTACATTTGAAAACTTCCTGGAGATGTTCTGGTTACTACCTGTATAATGTAGTTCAGCAGACGTATTCTGAGAAGGTGGATTGTCGTTCCAATGTTCTAAGGAATGAGATGTTTTAACCCTGAAGCGAATCGGTGTTAATAGCTGCTAAATTACACCGTGTGTGATAGACATGAATTCAGTCTGCACCTCCTCCACCCAACACAGCCAATTAACAAAGTTTTCACACGAACAAACGTGCCTTATTTATTACCGTTTCAGCACACTGGTGTGTAAGAGAGGTCCTCCGGTTTTCACCCAACATTTATAATCAACATCACACGTTTAGAGTATTTAGCTGCTATAAATGTACACACTTGAGCTATCATTTGTGATAGCCAGGTTGCTTCTGACAAAGAGCTCTATAGCCCAGTGGACCTCACCTGGTAAAATGTAAATAGTAATCATGACAATTTGGGTTCGAAATTATTAAAAGTGACAACTTATTAATTGACTGTGTCGGGTGAAAGAGGGTGTACGATACAGGCGATCTGACCCAAACATTATTTATGAATCATAACCCTGCGTGTTCAAAATTAGCCCAATGAGTGTGACTTTTGTAGCGCTGACCTGTTTGGGGCCAAATGCATGGTGACACTAAAAAGTGATTCAGAATGTCACTCGGGGCTTTTGGAATGGCGAAACGTACGTGTGTACTGAACTTCTTTCGCACCGTGCGTAGCCAACCGCGCTGATCGGCGGAGGTGCGAAACGTGAACCCCCTTGTTGACATTCGATGTGATATCTAGGGCCAGGGTCCTGTTCCAGGGTGGCAGAAAAAAATTTTTTAGAGTCAAATCGAGAACAGCAAACCACTTAAGGAAGCTCATTTATACTTGGCAAACAACATCAACAACAAAAAAACCTCAACGCATTCGTCAATAGCGCTGTGGCCTTAAAATAAAATAAATTAATATTATTTAAATTACCATATAATGTGGCGTTGTTATTTGTGCCTGTGCACCACTGCCTACGCAGCAGCAGCATCACCAAACGATGTTTTCGCTTTAAATCCTTAGGGGTCAGCATTCATCATCGTTACTCTCCCCCCAAGTGTATTTTTATATTGCGCGTATTTAGTATGAACAAGGCGATGGCAATTAATTTCACGTTTTCAAAATACCGCTGCAACGAAAGGAAACGCTGTCCGTCCTTGAGCAGATATTCTCTTCACATGTTGACATGAACACTTGGTTAGCACAACCGTTCGAAATCACAGTCAACATTTCCGCTCGAGTTGACAAACCGGCATGTGGTTAATGCCCACGCCACTCCCAACGCATTGTGCAGAGTTTGGTGACACGCTGTGAAGAAGGCCTTAAGGATGCGGTTGCTCGCTGTACTCCACGGGTCATGTCTACGACGACCACGCAGTGAATTCCCGCTGCGGTTGTATCCCCTGTGAGATACGCGGTGTGCGTACCCCAGTCTTGTAGCTGACCCCCCCCACCATCCAGAGGGCATCGCTTATGAAGTGGGTTCCCACTTGCACACGTTACAAGCTCAAAAACCTGCTTCCTAGAAAGTCGTATTTTGGGGATTTTCTACTGCGATTTTGGAAGTTGCTTTCTCGCGTGTGAAGGTCTCCTGGCTTCGAGAGGACTTCAGGGGAAGAGAGTTCGTGTAGTTTTTGCTGTTCCTCCTCCGTTGAAGGAACGCAGGCGAACAGTGGTTTACTATGCGGTTTATTTTGGCAGTGTAGTCCGCCTCTACTTCCACACCACCGCAATAATTATCGTGCATTACCGCCATTTGTTTATCTACATGGAGTAAGTTTATAATGTCTTGAAATCTGGATCCATGGCAGTGAGTCCAGCCAAGCTCGACTCTTGAGGCTTCACCATCATTTCCTCTGTCACTCGACAGCAATGCCACGACTCGACACATGGGATCCAACTTTGGGCCAAATCTGAGGAACTGCCACGGTTGTTGGCGGTGCCCGTAAGGTGGAGGAGGGGAACCTGCGTCCCACGGAACCAGATGGGGCCCGCAACGTCGTTTCACACGGCCCGCAGCCGCACGAGGCGTGCAACTTCGAAACGCACGCAAACTATAAGCTACTAAACTCAACTCTTTTTCTATTTTACCAGATAAGGCCCACTGAGCAACGTAGCTCTTTTTTCAGAAGTGACCTGGCCGTCACAAAGTATAGCCCAACGAAGTGGCTTATCGTCGCGTAGAAATGTTTAGTGGCCAAATACTCTTAAATGCGTTACGTTGATTGTAAATGTGGAGGGGGAAACTGGAGGACCCGGAGAAAAATCCACGTGACCACGGGGAGAGAGAGAGATACACAAACTCAATATATGCAACAGGAGTCGGGGTCGGGATCGAACCCACGACCTCCTGCATACCGGGTGAGGCAGTCAGCATCTCGAGCCACCGCTGGCAAGCATCGCCGCCACGCTAATAGAGGGCAGCGATTTCTCTCTGGTTGGCACCGCTGGTGTTTTCTATGTTTAGTGCGCATCGTCATCACCCCTGCCGCTGCCAAGGGCTTCTTTGTTCGGGCTCGGTCAACGCGTGCACGCGCGCGTTTGTGTGCGGCCCGCGTGTGTGTGCGGCTCGCGTGTGCGGCCCGCGTCTGTGTGTGTGTGTGCGGCCCGCGTGTGTGTGTGCGTGGCCCGCGTGTGTGTGTGTGTGCGGCCCGCGTCTGTGTGTGTGTGTGCGGCCCGCGTGTGTGTGTGTGTGCTGCTCGCGTGTGTGTGTGTGCGGCCCGCGTGTGTGTGTGTGCGGCCCGCGTGTGTGTGTGTGCGGCCCGCGTGTGTGTGTGTGCGGCCCGCGTGTGTGTGTGTGCGGCCCGCGTGTGTGTGTGTGTGCGGCCCGCGTCTGTGTGTGCAGGAGCGGTAGTGTAGCAGTTAGCGCACTGCGCTATGAACCCGGGAATCCTTGTGTTCAATTCCCGCGAATGGCCAACACCAGTGACGATCATCTAGACCGACCCTGGGCCACCCCTAGGTCGTCTCAGCCTCAAATCAGTACCTGGTGTGGTGTGTAAACATCGCCACGAGGGAGACAAAGACGGATGGGCGTGGTGCTGGTCACCCACCCCCATGGTGTCCCGTACTGGCCTTAATAGGTGCTCGCAAACGGCCCTTGCCCCAAAAGTATGTTAAGGCTATAGGGGGGGGGGGCATATTTGTATTTTGTCTTTAAGATTCATCCCTGTGGGGGGGGCGACCTTGTCTAAGGGGGGCATACAAAAACTCAGGGTGGGGGGTGGGTGGTGCAAAACAGTCACTGTTAAACTTTAAACGAATGTTAAACTATAAATAAAGCTTTATTTGGGTTATATCGCGGAAATGTGTCGTTAATCCCTCCACCACCCGACACAGACAATTAGTAAGATTTGTCACGTAAACAGAACGTGTCAAGTTAGTTACTGGTTCAGCCCACCGGTGTTTCGCTGGTAATTACATCCATCATCATCAAGACATTTTGTCAGAAATCGCCCGATAATGCTGGATGTAATTACCAGCGAAATGTCACGCTCCTGAGATGGCAAACGTCATGGGTTTACTCTCCAACACACCGGTGGCTGAAGTAGAAACTAATCGGCACGTTTTGTTTACGTGACAAACCTTACTAATTGGCTGTGTCTGGTGGTGGCGGGTTTAACGACACATTCATATTTACGCGATCAAGCCCAAAAAAACGAACCTTTTTATGAATGATATTGGTCGCGAGCGCCTGTGTGTCATACCGAATGTTGAACTCTGAACACGACGTGTCATGATGTGGTGGGATCCGCTGGTGTCTTAGAGGGCATCCTGCCCGAGCTGTCTCACTCGCTGAGTACATGAGGAGAGCCTGACACGAGTTGACTCCCCCCAACCAGCGCTCCGGGGGGCTGCGTGATTTACGTTGCGAGCTTGGCTCCTCGTTTGTCATGTCGTTACTGGATTCAGTTCGTCATGTCACTACTAGGTGCAGCTTGTCATGTCGCTACTGGATTCAGTTCGTCATGTCACTACTAGGTGCAGCTTGTCATGTCGTTACTGGATTCAGTTCGTCATGTCACTACTAGGTGCAGCTTGTCATGTCACTACTGGATTCAGATCCTCATGTCACTACTAGGTGCAGCTTGTCATGTCGTTACTGGATTCAGTTCGTCATGTCACTACTAGGTGCAGCTGGTCATGTCGCTACTGGATTCAGTTCGTCATGTCACTACTAGGTGCAGCTTGTCATGTCACTACTGGATTCAGTTCGTCATGTCACTACTAGGTGCAGCTTGTCATGTCGCTACTGGATTCAGTTCGTCATGTCACTACTAGGTGCAGCTTGTCATGTCACTACTGGATTCAGTTCGTCATGTCACTACTAGGTGTAGCTTGTCACGTCACTACTGGATTCAGTTCGTCATGTCACTACTAGGTGCAGCTTGTCATGTCACTACTATATTCAGTTCGTCATGTCACTACTAGGTGCAGCTTGTCATGTCACTACTGGATTCAGTTCGTCATATCACTACTAGGTGCAGCTTGTCATGTAGCTACTGTTTTCAGTTCGTCATGTCACTACTAGGTAGGTGCAGCTTGTCATGTCGCTACTGGATTCAGTTCGTCATGTCACTACTAGGTGCAGCTTGTCATGTCACTAGTGGATTCAGTTCGTCATGTCACTGGTCAGGCTCAAAATAATTATCTCATCAAAACTTTATACCATAGAGCTCATTACATTTCTGACCAACACCACCTGACCAGTGAATTAAAACATGTACATCTGGCCCTCAAGATGAACGGTTACTCTGACCGTATCATCCGCCAAGCTGTTTCTCCTACCATACAGAAACAACCACTTGACACTCCGATCAAAATCATCACACTGCCATACATAGCAGGCGTCACCAAAAAGATTTCCACAATTCTAAACAAACACAAGATCCAGGTTCGATTCAATACAGTACACAAAATCCGTGATCTGATCCCATCTGTAAAGGATGTAATTCCTGACATACAGTACCCCGGTGTTTACAAATTGAGTTGCATCTGCGGTGACTGCTATATCGGGGAGACGAAACGACATATTTCTGACCGAATTCGCGAGCACAAATCAGATTTGAAACACGGCAGAACGCATTTGTCGGCCGCAGCTGATCATTGTTTCAACACAGCGGGTTCTCATGAGATTGTTTTCTCTGATACCAAAGTACTATGCAAACCTCCCGGTTATTACCAAAGATTTGTCCATGAAGCCATCCAGATATACAAACATAGACACAACTTCAACCGAGAGGATGGTTTAAATTAAGCAACCACTGGAAAGATGTCATCAACCAAGTCAAAACTTTAGCTACCTTATAAGCGCACATCCTTTTTACCATTTTTTCACCATTTTTTCATTGCCCCCGTGCAGTGAACCACCGCTTCCCCCGAACCCTCAACATAATAAGACCTATTAACTTAGCCCCGCACCCCATCAATGTCCCCTACATGGCTCCCCCCCCCCACCTTAACCTGTATATAAGCTCGAGGCTCTCAGAGCCTCCCCACTTGATGCAGCGATCTTGCTGTGGCTGTTCCAACTGAAGACGGAAGCTTGTGTTGCCTCCGAAACGTCGTGATTTGATTTAGTTGTTTTCTTTTATTTTAATTTTATTTTACCTTCGTGACTTTACCGAAAAAACCAAAGAGTATTAATACAATTGCTTTCATTTCAATGTCCCAGCAAATCATGCTTTGTGAATTTTTTCTAATCATATATTTATTTCTGTTCAGACGATCTTCAACCAACGTGCAATTTCCACAGTCATCCCCCTGGCCTTTAAAAACGAGGCTTCACACAAGCTGCTGTTCCGTTATCTGATACAGCGCTAAGGCCTAGAGCTGCTATAAATATCTGCCCACGCTCACCGAGGTTCTTACCGTGGTCTCTCAGAGCATTTCAAAAACAAATTTGATTCGGACAATCAAAAGTTTGCCTCGACTGAGTTGTGTCCTCAAGGTTTCCTTTGTGGCCCGGGTGTCAAATGTCAACCGCGGATCTAGTTGGCCTCCTTGCGAGGGCCGACTGACAGGCGAGAGACACTTGTGGCTAACGTCACCGCACAGCGATTGCCCCCGTAGTGCAGTTGGCTCTTTTAGCACTTGCTTCCATCCTTAGTTACACCAAACACTCACCGTTTTCCCTCCTCCGTTTGACCGTCTAGCTTCAAGATGTGCGCATGTGTGTGTGCGCGCACATCATTTACACCCTCTTTCAATGCTTTTTTAAAATTTCACAATATGTTTCTGGCCCAAAACAGATCTGTATCTGCTGGACGCTCTTGAAATTGCCTGAATGCATTTTTTGTAAGTGGCGTTTACTGAACGTCCGTTTGTTTTTCATTAGGGAAATTGCACCGGAGTTTGGCCAAACTCTTCAAATTACTGTTTACATTTGTTTTAATTGCTTGATTATTTTCTGGAAAGAAGTAAGAGAAAAATCCAAGTGCCCTATTTCTGTCTCCGCTGCTTTAGTGGCCTCAAGAATGCATTCGGAACGTTTGCGTTATTTTTTGGCAGGGGTATTTGTTTGTCTGGAAGCTCATTATCATCGTGACTGACTTTGCAATTTTCAAGGCCCCATTCTGTTTCGGCGCCTCTCAGACTCGTTTAGCTGCGCGCCATGAAATCCCACGAGGTCCCTCCACAGTCCGCTGACGTGTGCAGCTACTACGGTCAATGATGACTTGCCACAGCATCTTTGATTGGGCAGGGGTCTGCTGACGTGTGCAGCTACTACGGTTAATGGTGACTTGCCACAGCATCTTTGATTGGGCAGGGGTCTGCTGACGTGTGCAGCTACTACGGTTAATGGTGACTTGCCACAGCATCTTTGATTGGCCAGGTGTCCGCTGACGTGTGCAGCTACTACGGTTGTTCACGGCGTGCGAGCGTCTGTACCCCGGCCCGTGCTCCGCTTACAAAAAGCAATTTGGTAAAATGGTTTACATAATGTCACCAATTGGTTTTGGAAAACGGTGAATGATCAAACAAAAATAGTGTCCTACTCAAAAGGGCACATGGGTGATGCCGATCTCCAGCTTACATCCTTCATAGATTTGCGAACATTCCACAATATTATGGCAGCAAAAAGTCTGTAAACTAAACTGTAAACTTTTTTATTCAACCAAGTAAGGCCCACTGATCTATATAGCGCTTTTCCAGAAGTGAACTGAGCACAAATGGCAGCTCAAATAAGTGGCTTATGTGGAAATTTAAAGCAGCCAAATACTCTCTAAATGCGTGTTTCTAAATGTGGAGGGAAAAACTGGAGGACCCAGAGAAAAATCCACGCGACCACGGGGAGCACAAACAAACTCCAAATATACAGGCATCAGAATCGGGATCGAACCCACGACCTCTTGCATACCAGGCGAGGGAGATAACATCTCAGAGGATAACCACTGCTGGCTGCCCATAGAGTGGTACCCATGTGAACGCATTCACAGGGCTGAAGCATTGGACATATATTTTATATTTGCTTCAAACATGCCAATTCTAATATTCTACAGGTAATCCCTGGAAATGCCCTGGGACGTGCTACTGTGTACGAGCGACAATTCGCTGCGTAACGCGCTGTCCTCAGCACCGTTACTACTCGGCCTGCAGCAGTGAAGCTACTCGGCATCACAACATGTGACAATTGCTGCAGGAACGGAGCAACAGGGCACCGTTGAGGAGGCACGCAGGCGCCCGCTGATTTGGAGAGGCGACGTAGGGAGAGATGGATGAGAGAGAGGGGGATGCGGGCATGGAGTGCAAGTGCCATCATCAGAGAGATCGAGAAGAAAGCGCGAGCTTGAGAAGCAAGCGTTGCGTTAACCGCTGGATCCTAGTGACGCACGAAGATGCGTTTGAAGACGCTCGGTTACTCGGTAGCCATTTTTAACCCCGACTGGCCACGTCACAAGCCGGGGGGGCCTCACTTTACTCCGCGTCGCTCGCGAACCCGAGACGTGACGGTGTGGGTGGTGGTGGCCACCACTCGGCCGGCTCCCCCACCACCCACCCCAGGTGCTCGGCTCGGGTTTTGTTCTCCGCTCCCCTCAAATCGTTTCCCTGTTGCTGTCCCAACGCCGCCACCGCCGCCTTCCTCGGCAGTTCCTCCTGCACCCCTCCCACCACCCACCAGGCGAATGCGTTTCTGCTGTTGTGCAGAGTCCTGCAAAACGACACATGGTTTAGATGTTTAAATCGTACAAACGGTGTTGTTTCCCCCCCCCCCCTCCCTCTCAAAAATATACAATTTAGTATGGGTATGATGTAGCCAACCGTATGTTAAACTTCTTTCTGCGCTGTGCGTAGCCAACCGTACTTAATCGTAGATGCGGGTGTAAGTCGTGCAAGCACATTGCTTGGAGCTTTGCAGCAGTTCGGTCCGATTCAGCGGTCACGTTGTAATCTTCGACATTCGTAACGTGACAAACGATGACGACTTTTTTCATATTTTGTGACGTTTTGTCGATGATGTCGAAAAGCGGAGGGAAGGGTACGTTTTGATTGGTCTCCTCTTAAGTTTCCGATGAAAAAACAACACGTGTGGGACCCAAGCCCACATACGCACGGTAGTCCTGCGCGCGTGTATGCATGTGTCGACTCTTTAGGCCACCCACGATATTTAGGATCGCGCTGTGGAAAGTTATGCTGTCTATAGGTCACCCGCAAACAGAAATGTAGGTTAGTATGCTGCATTTTGCAAAACAGCACCGCGTTTACCGGGCGGTGGACGGTAACCTCAGAACATTAACAGGCCGATGGGAACACCTTCCTGATGGAAAATTAAAGAGACAAGCCACAGTAGCGTGACTGTGGCCATGCGACACAAAGTGTGGACCCTTTAGTAAACCCACTGTGGTCTGCGCTCCTTCAGCAGCGTAGGAGGAACAGCAAAACTGCACGAACTCTCTGTCCTGAAGCCCACTCGTCGTGGCGAGCAGCAGACCCACGACATTGACATCTAGCTCCGGAACATATTTCTGCTGCCATCATACGCAATAATAGACTGTGTGACGGACTGGTTGCGTCATGCATCACTCGAGGTAGTGCAGTGCAGCGGTTAGCGCGTTGCGCTACGAACCCAGTGACCCGAGTTCGATTCCGGCTTACGGCCACCAGCACCAGTGACGATTATTTGAACCGGTCCCGAGCGTCCTCCACCTGACAGAGCTCATTTAACGTGCCATTTTATGACTGCTTCAGCACACCGGTGCAGTGATGTTGGAGGGCGATCCGCTCGCGTTTAACCATTGGGTGCGGACGTCAACTCTGGTTGCTCCAACAACCAGGATCGTCAGCCTAGCTGCCAGGATCGCGAAAATGTCCATCCAATCCTGGGCCTTAAATATTTTTTTCTGCAGATGTGTGGGCGCACCATCGCATACTTAGGTGGAAACAGCCGTGTTGATGCAATGCGGATTAATTAGGGCTACTTATTTAAGCGCTTTCTGGCCAAGCGGGTGATGGGTTTTTTCCCTCGGTAAAAAAAAAAAACTGCAGAGAAGGAACGCTGCCAGATGCGAGCGCTGCACGTCACCCTGCGCTCCGTCTGGATCCGTCCTCTGGGACGTCGTCCACGCATTCTGCCGCCCTGTGCTTTGCCTGGCTGCCACGCTGAGCGCACACAAAAAATGTCAAACCTGCAGCGTTCACAAATTCCCCGCAACAGATGTAGGATGGAGAAGCCAAAGAGTGCACGGTTATTATCGTTTTTTTGAAAAAAAGCAGTGGAATGGTTTCTGGCAGAATCTATTTTGGGGCAAAAAGTTTAAACTGTGTCGTCGTGCGTCTCGTTTGTTTGTAACATTCGATTCCGGAATGCTGCTGTTATTATTTGCAGCTGTTTAGAGTTGATCGTGCGTGTGCATGTGCGTGCGTGTACGTTACACTCGGAGTGGAACACGGGCTAAAATATTGACAAAATATGGATTTATTGCACGAAGAAAAAGCATGACTAAGATGTTTATGGGGGAAAAAATGTGTTCGCTTTTATTTTTGCCTTATTTTAATTTCGAGCAATAATTCTCAACGGTTATCAACTGCTAAATAAAGCCTTAAATCTCACACACACACACAAAAACTTTGGACGTGCGTCTCGACTAATCTTGGATGCTTTGGGGCAAGAGAATAGTCCGTGATGTCCGATCTTATTTCACGTACTCGTGACGACGGTTGCTGACATCACGGTCGCTTGTGGAAGGGGCAAATAAGGCAAAAGAAAAGGAGAGCTCGTTTTGTGACCGCAAATGTTTGACGGAGGACAGAATTTCTCCTCAATACCACTATTAAACTATGTTTTTATTTGACCAGGTAAGGCCCACTGAGCTATGCAGTTTTTTTTTTCAGAAGCGGCCTGGCCACAAATGATAGCTCAGCGAAGTGGAGTATCACGTGGAAATTTCTAGCAGCCAAATACTCTAAACGCGTGGCGTTGATTCTAAATGTGGATGGAAAAATCGGAAGACCCGGAGAAAAATCCACGAGAACCACGGGGAGAGAGACACGCAAACTCCGAATATACAGGCGTCAGGGTTGGGATCGAACCCACGACCTCCTGTATACCAGGCGAGGTAGTCAACATCTCCTAGCCACCTGTGGCACCCTCAAGGAGCTGGTGCCAGGTTCTGGCGTGAGATGGGTTGCTGGGGTGGTCCCTGCACCACCGAATGTCCCTTTGACCCGTCGCCCAAGCTCACTCAATTCTCTCCCGCATCCGGGGGGAGCCGGAGCCAGGCCCTGAGTTGTGCCTGATGTGTATACCAATGTTGAACTTGTTTCGTGCTCTACGTAGCCAACCATGCCAATCGGAGGTGCGGCGGGGGGAAGGACGACAAACTCAAAACGAAAAGCAGTTTTAAAGAAATGAGTTCGTCAATCTGGATGATGATTTAAAAGTGCACAGCTTCAGTGGCTTCCTAATATCGGAAGGAGGAGCGTTCCAGACGGCCACAGAAGCGCATCTGAAAGCGCACGAAGCAGTGACCGTCCTCTTTCGGTGGCCAGCCAAAAGCCGCTGCTGTGAGGAAGGACCGGAAATTGTGAGCGATCTAAGTGTCTCGCTATCAGCGGTGGCCCTGGTTTGCCCCCCCCCCCCCCCCCCGCTTGGGGCAACCCAACGCGTGGAAAACGAGTGCAGCAAATTAACGGCAACGCAGCGGGGCTGCCTCTTGTGGGCTGCTTTGCTGGTCAGGTGAAGGACCCCCCCCCCCATACGGCCTTAGATTCCAGCATCGTCAGTGCTAGTCTCTCGGGTAGCGCGACATCGAGGGGACTCCTCGCCACACCGACGCTCCCAAGCTGCCCGACGATTCCACAGCTTGGACCGGGGGGGAGATTTGTAAAATGTTGCTTCTTCTCTCTCTCTCTCGGACGCGCACGTGTGCGCGTTGAACTTCTTTCGCGGCGCGCGTAGCCAGCCGCCGAGTCGGAGTGCGTGCGGCGGGGGTGAGGCCCGGGCGACGGGGCGACGGGGCGACAGGGCGACGGGGCGACGGGGCGCCGCGTTTTCATCTCGCGGCCCCAGCCAGCAGCGGCGCCGCACCGCCGGAGGAAGGAGTGCGAAGTGAAATGTTGCGTCGCGGTGCCGTTGTCGCCCTGCCCAGGTGAAGGCGAGGAGCGAGCGAGGGGCGAGCGAGAGGCGAGCGAGGGGCGAGCGAGGGGCGAGCGAGGCGTCCACCGCGGGGCGAGGGACGGAACCGTCGACTTGCACCCAGGAGGGCGGCAGTGCCGGTGAGGACCCCCTCGCCTCCCCCCCCCTCGCCTCCCTCCCCCCCCCCTCGCCTCCCCCCCACCTCGCTGCCGTCTGCGAGGCCGTGCGGCGAGCGGCCCGCGGGACCGTGGTGGACATCTGTTGGTTCCTCCGTGGCTCGCGCGACACAATTTCAAAGCATTCGGAGAAAACGCAGAGAGTCACCGCTTAGGACACACACTGTCATGGCCCACCCCACTGTTAAGTACGAAGAACAGACAGCAACAGGTGGTTAAGTTGTGTTCCGATAAAAATCTCATTATTTTATTGTAGGTGAACGATTATCCGCCACGGCTTACGCAGCTGGCCCTTGACTGAATCCGCCGCTTGCTTGCGTTAAGGGGCACTGGGACTACGTAGTTACACGGGGCAGTTTTACTGCCGTTAACAATGCACACGCGCGTGTGAGGTACAGGGGAGTGGCCCTGCGTGTCGTACTCGTGGCCTGTAACGTCTCTCATCCCCCGCCTCCGTTCCGGAGCCTTTTAGCGGCTTCAACTATGATCACCAATCCGTGGGTGGCACCCATCGCTTTTTGATGGGTTGACGGTGAGTGGTTCGCAGGTATGGAGAGGTTTGTTGAACCACTGAATTCCACTGTTTTATTCCACTTGACATTTCCCCCCGTGAATAAAATAGACGTTTATGAAAATGAAATCAATTTCCCCTCGCTAGCATTCATCCAGCTGAGTTTCTGGATCTCGCAGTATGGGTGGTAGTGGAGTCCATAGGTAAGTCAATATGGCAGAGTTCTGCATTAACTATAGACAATAATCACAATGTTTGGTGGAAAAGCCACGTTAATTTTCACCTGTTCCTAATGTCTTGTCGACCGATAAACATTTTGTGAAATAATCACCGTAATTATGTTAACCTTTCAACATACCGCCGTGCTACTTACGAGGGCCCCCCTATATACAATGCGGCACATCCTTAAAGACTTCCCCTGAAGACTATTGGGCTCTCACCAAAGATTCGGCGGCGGCGACGCCTGTTGTCATACACAGCCCACACAGACGGATGAAGAAATCCAGTCTGAAAATAGAGTGCGAGTTATCATTGGCTGGCCTCTGCACAGAATAATCTGTGGCCCAAACCCTATTGTGCACGCGGTTGCAGGGTTCATCATCACCGATTCACCACTTAACGTCCACAACCTGCTGCTTAGTGGGTTAACCAAAATGTCGCTCTGATATGCTGGGGAGCAACCCCTCCTTTGCAAACAAGAATCGTTCATTAATGTTCAATATTGCAATGAATTGATAAAGAATTATTCGATTTGGTTCAGTTTTTTTCTCTCTGGATTCATATCGAGGACGTCCGTTTCCATGTTTTATAGCCGTTGGGCAGCATCTCCTTCATCATGGGAAATTAAAGGCAAACCACAGTAGCTTGATTGTGGACCGTGTAACAATCCACTGTTGTCTGCGTTCTCTCAACGGAGGAAGAGCAAAACTTACCCGAACCCTCTGCTGAAGCCCTCTCGTCGTGGCCAGCAAGCCCCGACATCGGCATCCGACTCATGAACGTATTGCTGCTGCCGTGCGCAGGGCACAGAACAGAATCGTTTGTTCGTATGTAGACAGCGGCCGGCATATTCCAGGCAGCCTAAGAATCCTTGGAAGGTGGCATCTGCTGATGGGGTTTTGCTGTTTTTAGATGCAGTGCAGTGCGCGCACGCGCGTGTGTGTGGTGTGTGTGGTGTGTGTGTGTGGTGTGGTCTGTGTGTGGTGTGTGTGTGGTGTGTGTGTGGTGTGTGGTGTGTGTGTGTGGTGTGTGTGTGGTGTGTGTGTGTGGTGTGTGTGTGGTGTGTGTGTGTGGTGTGTGTGTGTGGTGTGTGTGTGGTGTGTGTGGTGTGTGTCTGTGTGTGGTGTGTGTGTGTGTGTGGTGTGTGTGTGGTGTGTGTGGTGTGTGTGTGGTGTGTGTGTGTGTGGTGTGTGTGTGGTGTGGTGTGTGTGTGGTGTGTGTGTGGTGTGTGTGTGGTGTGTGTGTGTGGTGTGTGTGTGGTGTGTGTGGTGTGTGTCTGTGTGTGGTGTGTGTCTGTGTGTGGTGTGTGTGTGGTGTGTGTGTGGTGTGTGTGTGTGTGGTGTGTGTGTGGTGTGTGTGTGGTGTGTGTGTGTGGTGTGTGTGTGGTGTGTGTGTGGTGTGGTGTGTGTGTGGTGTGTGTGTGGTGTGGTGTGTGTGTGTGGTGTGTGTGTGGTGTGTGTGGTGTGTGTGTGGTGTGTGTGTGTGGTGTGTGTGGTGTGGTGTGTGTGTGGTGTGTGTGTGGTGTGTGTGGTGTGGTGTGTGTGTGGGTGTGTGTGGTGTGTGTGTGGTGTGACTTTGAAGTTGGGCCACAAGAAACCACCGCACGGGCACTCCACCAATGTGGCGGGGCGACAAGGGGGGGGGGACCCTGACGTCATAGCACAAGCTGCCACCTTGCTGCAGGAGGAGCAGCAGCATCAGCAGCTAATGGAGGTGGGGGGGAAAACGATTGTCATTACTGCAGTCAATTGCCTTTGTTTTGTGCAGATTTAACAACAACAAACCGGTGACTCTGGCTGACCCCTGTGGCCCATTGTCATCATTGTAACGCGTCGTGCGTGTGCAGTGTTTACCTTGGAGAGCAAGGGGTGCAGGCCTGTGGGTTTGACAGTTGCAAGGTGCATTTGAAATATGAGGAATCTGTTCCAGTGTGAGTCCACTTAGCCGCCACGCCGCTAGAAATAGCGGTGACTCACCGAAGTGACGCGCAAGGCTACGAACGCAAATGACATTGTAAGATGCCTGTGTGGGCCAGCGGTCAGCTGCTACCCACTGAGCCCGTTTACACGCCGCTGGTCACGGTTGGATCTCCCGCAGCCTGGTGGCATTTGTGAGGCACCGTGTTACGCTGCGCTACGAACCTGGCGACCCGGGTTCGATTCCCGCTCGCGGCCAACACCGGTGACGATTATCTGAACCGGTCCTGGCCATCCTCTAGGCCGTGCCGGCCTTCACAGGTGCTGCTCGCTAACATAACTTGCCACTACAGTGTGTTAAGGCTACACGGGAGATCTTTGTTTTAATGCGATGTACACTCTACCTTAAAGCAGAATGTTACGACTTTCCGTCGAAATATTTTATTGTTTTATTTTCAATACTTATTATTTTCAAACCCCATGATGCCCAGTCATTCCATTTGTGTCATACCATGCCACGAACCCTTATTTTGAACTCCCCTTGCAAGCAGTGCGGCCAGCTGATGTTCAGAGAGCAGTCCGCTGAAGCAGACATCACAGAGTTACATCTCAAGCTCCCTCAGTAGCTTTGTGTCCACTCCACGTTGTGCGCCCACATGTACCCTGTAGACTATTAATCTGCATGTGCCCTGTCGACTATTCATTCGCACGTGCCCTGTAGACTATTCATCTGTACGTGCCCTGTAGACTATTAATCAGTACGTGCCCTGTAGACTATTAATATGCATGTGTGCTGTAGACTATTCATCTGCACGTGCCCTGTAGACTATTCATCGCATGGTGATCAAACCGACACTGTTAGTCCTCGGAATTTAAATAGCTGTATCAAACTAGGGAGCGGTATCGGGGCGGTTAGCGCACTGCACTGTGAAGTCAGCGACCTGAGTTCCATTCCCAGCCATGACTAACGTCAGTGTGTGTGTGTATTCAAACTCGGCCTACCCCCCCCCCGCCCTCTTCCCTTCACAAACCCACATTGACCAGCATGGTGAAGTATGGTCAAACAAAGCTTCATTACCAACGCATCATGGGAAGGTCTTCAGTTGTCAGTAAATTGACATTGTTATAAATTGACATATGGCTATACATTTATAGCCATTGTAAATGTTGTGGATTTGCTCTCCGACACACCGGTGTGCTGAACTAGTTACGAATTGGCACGCTCCGTATACGTGACAAACCTTACTAATTTTCTGTGTCAGGTGGTGGCGGCTTTAACGACACACATTTATATTTGTTATCATATTGGTCAGGGCGAAGTAGGCAGCGGAGATTGTCAGCGGGTGGAGCGTGGGGCGCTCGAGCTCCGTGTAGGGAGGCACCCGGGGGGGTTTGGGGCAGGGGGCAGTTGCAGCGCTGGGCTGGGTGGGTGTCGGGCCGAGTGTGGTGGGGTTTTTGCGGCGTTAATGGGCCCAAAAACCCAGGAAATGCCATCGGCTGGCTGGGTAAAGGCAGCGGGGGAGGGGGCCCGAAGGCAGACTCCATGTTGTCGTTTAGTCGCCGGCGTCGCCTCGTTCGCGCGCACCCCAGACGCACGCAGGGCAAACCTCCTCCTGCTCCTCCTGCTCCTCCTCCTGCTCCTCCTGCTCCTCCTCCTCGTCCTCCTCGTCCTCCTGCTCCTCCTGCTCCTCCTCCTGCTCCCCCTGCTCCTCCTGCTCCTCCTTCTGCTCCTCCTGCTCCTCCTGCTCCTCCTCCTGCTCCTCCTGCTCCTCCTCCTGCTCCCCCTGCTCCTCCTGCTCCTCCCCCTGCTCCTCCTGCTCCTCCTCCTGCTCCCCCTGCTCCTCCTGCTCCTCCTGCTCCTCCTCCTGCTCCTCCTGCTCCTCCTCCTGCTCCCCCTGCTCCTCCTGCTCCTCCGCCTCCTCCTGGGCCGAGTGGAGCCGCGGTGACGGCCGCGCGCTCGGAGATGGCAGCAGCTGTTGACTAAGCAAGCGGCGCATCTCATGAGGCGATGATGAAGCAGAGCTCGAGTTTAGAAGGCGACGTTGATAGGTGCCGTCTGGTGAGTCAGTTTTTTTAGACAATCAACGGGAATAGTTATGGCAACGGCAGCACCGGTGGTACGTGATGTGAGGCAAATCTGCCGTGGCATTTCTAACATTTGTAGCTGCTTGGGTGAACTTGTACTGATGTATGACAGGTGAATTTTAGCAAAATATTAACATTGAGCTTCATAGCGAGGACGTCTTGCCTTATCGAGAGCAGGCGGGAAGGGATGGGCCAATGCTGTCAATTGCAGCATCGATTCGGAGACGGCGGTGCGTGATATCGTACTGCGTGGAGACGATGCCAGCCTTGCCGATCTCGTCAAGGGAACATCAACCATCATTAAACGAACTCCGGTCATCATCGCCAGCAGCGGCTTTTGGCGAACCATCGAACAAAGACGGTCCACGTGTGGAGCGCGTTCAGAAATGTGAATAGCTCCAGCCAGTGAAGCTATTCACTTTTAAATCATCTAGATTGACTAACTCATTTTCTTTCGACCTTCTGTTTGTGTTTAGTTTATTGTCCTTCCCCCGCACCTCCGTTTAGCACTGTTATCTACGTACGGTGGGAAGGAAGTTCAACATACATACTTTCTAAACTAAACTTTATATTTTACCAGGTAAGGCCCGCTGAGCTGTGTAGCTCATTTCCAGAAGCGACCTGCCCACAAATGATAGCTCAGAGAAGTGACTTACGGTCGTGTGGAAATTTATAGCGGCCAAATGTTCTTAAACGCATGCGGGAAATAACCGGGGGACCCGGAGAAAAATCCACGCGACCACGGAGAGAACACGCAAACTCGACATACACACGCGTCAGGGTCGGCATCGAACCCACGACCTCGTGTATACCAGGCGAAGCAGTTAATATCTCGCCGCCGGGGCACCCAGGTCGTGAACAATAGGCTCAATGTGACCGTTTACACTTGTTTTGTAGTGGGTAGGAATGTCACAACGTGAAGGGGCCCATTGAATAAAAAGCCGATACCCCTTTTGCAGTCTCGATGTTTTGCTGCATTCCTACAGGAGTAGGCAAGCGTGTTCGGAATCCCAGGATAATTTTCTTTGTGCCACAATACACAAGGTACATGTCAAAGATGTTATTGCGTCATATGGGTCGACATGGCAATAAAGCGTACATACCACACTTGTAAACCTCGGGCAGTCTCCTATGCCTGACTACTACAATCAACACAAGCCTTTGTACACGTGTTTGTGACACAAGGACAAAGATCCCCCGTATAGCCTTAACAGACTCTTGGGGCAAGTGCCGTTAGCGAGCACCTATTAAGGCTGGCACAGCACATAAGGGGGTGGGTGGCCAGCACCACGCCCGACCACCTTCGTCTCCCTAGTAGCGATACACACCACACCTTATATTCATTTGAGGCTAAGCTGACTTAGGGGAGGCCCAGGACCGGTTCAGATATTCGTCACCGATGTTGGCCGTGAGCGGGAAGCGAACTCTGGTCGCCGGGTTGGTAGCGTCGCCCTACCGCTGAACACACACACACACCCACGTGTAGACCAACGATTTATGACGATGCTGCATGTGTTTGTGTAAAAACATCAGCTGTGCAGGTATTGAGTAAAGGTCAGATCTTGTATAGAGGCCAGAGTGCTTGTTGGTGTCTATATGAGTCTCACCTCCAAGCCTACTGGCTGGAGGATTAATCCGAAGAGCACGTTTGGCTATGTACGGTGCGAAAGAAATCCAACGTACATACGTACTGTCGACGGCGTTGAACAACAGAGGCCTCGCATGGTCCCGCGGGAGCTGAGGCCGTGGGCTTGAGCGTTTAGCCACTGGGTTCGTGAGGTCGCCATTGGTGACATCTCTTGGGAATTCCCAGGAATCCGTCATCTGCTGCCCTTCTCTCTCACTAACCCTACACACGTACAGTGTACCTATATACGCACATACGGTGTATCCCTGCAGCACATCGGCAGTACTTCGTGGTGTCATATGAGCAATCAGTGGGTCAGACAGGGCAGAAATGTGGACGCTAATTGATTTGTTAAACTGCATTTCGAACTTCCACTGTTACCCATATAAGCGCGTGGGTAGTGTGGAATTCATCTTGTTCAGAGTGCAGTCAACAAACACAGGATTTTACTGTGAACGTTTAGAGAGAAACAAATGATCACTCAACTTGACTACGCGTGAATCCAATGATGAGTGTCTTGTTGCGAGAGGATGAATGTGAGTTTTACTGCATCATGAGACATTCGCCAGCTAAGATTGTGAGATCTTCACACTTCAGGGCGCCATGGTGGCTAGGAGATGTTAACTGCCTTGCCCGGTATACAGGAGGTTGTCGGTTCAATGCCGACCCTGACGCCTGCTGTATATTCGTAGTTTGCATTCTCTCCCTGTAGTCGCGTGGATTTTTCTCCGGGTCCTCCGGTTTCCCCCCCCCCCCCACACTTATAAACGTGCGTTTAGAGTATGTTGACTGCTGTAAATTGCCACACGATGATGAGCCACTTCGTTGAGCTATCATTTGTGATAGCCAGGTCGCTTCTGAAAATGAGCTACATTGTATAGCTCAGTGGGCCTTACCTGGTAAAATAAAAAAACATGTTTCATAGTTTAGTTTAATAGTTTCAACAGGGGGCGTCTATCCCCTGCGCTGCTGCTGCTACTGCAGCGGTGCCGTCCAGTGACGGACACTCACCGTGCGCTCAAAGTGAATCCAGAGTGCACACCTGAACGTAACTTTAAACCTTGAAAGATAAATACCTAAATCTGTATGAGATTAACAAACAAAAAAACCCGGTGGTTTCATCTGATTGGGCCTGGTCAGACGCCCCCATGGACCTGGCATGTATATTTTGAAATTCTCCTCTGCCGTTGAATCGCCACACTGTCTGTTCCAATTAAAATTCCAGGGCGGTGCCACGTTTTACATCTTACGTTTATTTTCTCGTTTCCCTCCCGTGCGTGACACCTCCACTTCGCCCAAAATGTTAACATCGCTGATGTCACCGCCAGTTTTTGGCATTGTGATCCACACGAGTTGCAAATTGAAGTCTCCTCACTTGCACGATCCAACGCTGCGTATGCCTCACGACCGCAATGGTCAAATTTAATTAACGAATCGACACATTGCCACACGTCTGACGGCCGTAATCAGTCGCAGTTTATTCAAAGTGCGGATTATATCAAGTTAACGGAGTGCGGGCAGTCTGGACGTGTTTGCGGACGTTGCGGCATGTCTCTCAAAAGTTACAAAAAATGCAAACGGTCCTATTTTTACATCATGACCGATAGACGTGTAAACTGCTCGGCGAGTCGCTCTCTGCTGCTGCTGCTGTGTGGGTCTCGCCCCCCGACAGCGGCTGAGTTGGCCAGTCTGATAACGATCCCAGATATTTTCGGCTTGCGCTGGAATGCGAACCGCAATGTGCGATGTGTGGCTGCGGGATTGATCGCATCCTGTTTGCGTCCGAAACGGAAGCAATGCGGGGCCGTTCAAAACGGGGCGCAGACTCGTCTGGAAACTCCGTTGAAGTCGTTATCTCAACAAAACTAAAATTGCAGATGCAAGGTTCGCCGTGCACAACGCCACAACGCCCGTGTCTCGGCCACGAGGCATTAACGCTGTTCGTGCGATTCACTCCATTGGCATATATTTATTTGTACATCCCTCCGTTTGGGCACGCGTACAAGTAAAGTCGGGGGTTGGTAATAATTAAGCACTGCCTGTTTTTTTTCTTCTTAAAGGGCAACTTGGAACAGCTGTCACACCCACCACCACCCACCACCGCATGCATTGAAGCCGGTTTATTCTGTTCTACCCCTACTCCGTGGAGACCACTGACATCATCAGCGGCTTGGCACGGCAGCTGCCACTGGAGGCTAGGGGCATGTGCGGAATGGCCACTGCGTTGGCCAACAGTGACGGGGTGGGGGGGGGGGACCCGTGGACTGCAGGGGAGACCCCTGCTTGCCTCTGCTGCGGGGATCAATAACCGATCGTTGGCGGATGACTCGCGCTGTGACCGTGCCCGATGACAAGTCGCGCGGGTTGACCGCCTGCTCGCTTCCTGCCAACGGCGATGGCGTGAGCGGCGGTGCAGGTCGTGTTACGGTGACCGATTGACGCGGCGGGAACATGATTACACATCGTCATTTAGCGCGTGTCGTGACGGGGTACCGCAAGGTCCGAATGAACCATCATCACGCGAGCTCCGGTCGGCCTCACGGCAGCGGCTTTTGGCTCGCCATCGGTCAAAGATGGTCACCGCATCGCACGCTTTCGGATGCGCTTCTGCGGCCGTCTGGAACGCTCTCCTTTCCGATATTAGGAAGCCATTGGGACCTATGCACTTTTACATCCAGGTTGAAAGCTAATTTGTTTAGAGCTGATTTTTGTGCGTAGTTTGTTGTCTTTTCCCCGCACCTCTGATTAGTACGCTTGGCTACGTATGAACGCGAAAGAAGTTCAACATACCGTACATACATGGGAATGTGAGCTTGAAAGAACGGCATCATGGCTTCGATTGCCTCTCCGCCTGCGTTGAAATGCGCGCGCCCCCACTCGCCTCGACCTCCTCTTTGTGCTTAGGCCGCAGAAACTTTAAACTGCAGCACAGATTACTGCACCGTGATCCGTACATTTGTGATGACTTTAAATACGACAATACGTGCTGAAATACACAAACACTTTAAGCCAGAAATGTTATCACAATTCTGTTTAGCGAATGCAGTAAGAGCAAAACGCTAAACTCACTGATGTCATATCATTTGCTATGTGTAATCCCATTTGAGTAATTTTGCAGATATTATTTTTTGTCAGCAATTGGGATATGCTGGGCAATACCAGTTGCAATTGTACGTGTGATTTTTTTGATATACAGGGTGCTTCAAAAAATGTTTTAACACTTCTGAGATTTTGCAACAATACCACGTGACATGTGCTGCTGCCTCCGGGCTCTGGAGAGCACCTGGAGAAGATTCCAGGCCACGTGCGTTGACAACGATGGCGAACAAGTGGAGACTCTTTGACTTTTTGAAGCTATTAACATTACATTTGTTTTCATGTTACAGTGTATTATCCGTTTTTTTTCCATTGTAAAACGATAGTCCCATTTAAGTGGTAAACAAAATGTAAGCACCCTGTATGTATGGAAAGTAACCATGGAAGCTAGAGGAACCCATGCAGGATCGGGGAGAGATCTTATGACCTCCACATCGATAGGCGCCGGGGTCAGGAATAAAACTCAAGGCCTTCTTGCCGTGAGGCGCGAGTTTTACAGCAGCGCTGCCACCCTGCCAGCACGAGCATGTTTACGTCGGTCGCGGCGTGGAGAGGGAACACAGCAAAGGCGACCGGGGGCTGCCGATGGACCTGGTGCAGGAAGCTTTGCCTCGCCATTGCTCCGCGGCCTTGAAGCCGCGTGGCGGTGAAGCTGTCGGGAGATTTGGGACCCTTGGCCCTTGCTGAGATGTCACGATGGAGAACCCGTTGCAGAGGTCACAGGGGGCATAGACCCTGTTGAGCCCAGCCGGCACAGAAGCCACCGCCGTTAACGGCCCCTCTGGAGTCACGCGAATTGAGAGGTTAAGAGTAGCATCGCCGCAATGATCATTCATCACCGTGAAATAGGATTTGATTTTTTCGTGTGTGTCTGAGACCACAAGAGGCTCCGCAATGTGCTCAGGATAAATGTTTTTATTTGCAGCCTCCAAATTGTCCCAGGCCGCCCGGGTGCCCCGTACCTCCTTCCCCGTGTGTTGCTCTGCCACCCTCGCTGACCTTCCGTGGGTCACAGCACAGCCCCCTTTCCTCGCCTCCCTCCCTCCCTGCCGTGTCTCACACACGTGGGCTCCTGCCTCTCATGGGCCATCCGGGCCCCTCTCGCCTGCAGCAAGCCACTGGCACCACCCACTCATTCTCGTCTGTCAGTGAGGCTCCCCTGCCCTCGCGCCCTCCCCGCTGCCGTCCCACGTGTTTACACGGACACCTCTCTCTCGCAGAGGCCCCTGCCTCTTCTGGGGCGCCACGGTGGCTAGGAGATGTCAACTACATCGCCTGATACACAGGAGGTCGTGGGTTCGATCCCGACCCTGATGCCTGCTGCTGTGTATTTGGGGATTGCGTCTCTCTCTCTCTCCCTGTGGTCGCGTGGATTTGTCTCCGGGTCCTCAGCGTGCGTTTCGAGTATCTGGCTGCTATGCATTTTCGCAGGATAAGCCACTTCGTTGAGCTGCCATTTGTGAAAGCCAGGTCACTTCTGCTCAGTGGGCCTTACCTGGTACAATTAAACAATATAATAATAGTCAAAATAGCTTCCTCCTCTCTATTGCCCCTCCATGTGCCACGTTGTTCACCACAAATGTAAAACTTGTTCTCAGCGACTGCGCTGTATTCAGGGCCTATCGCTCACTCTTGTTGTGGCTCTAACGGGGGCAGGGGGGAGTTGCTTACCATTCTTTTCCATGGGCTAGGCTTTGTTTTAAGAGGGCCCTCCGCAGCACAATGGTGATCCCGCTTATACTTAAAAGTCCGACAAATTCGTTAAGACCCCGTAACAGTGGACGAGTGATCGATTTGATTGGTGACGCAAATGCGGTTATGCGAACAAGTGTGTACCTGTGTCTGGCAACGCGGGAGTGTAACTACTGTTCCCATCGTGATATGTTGCTGGGCCTGGTTTGTGAATTTTAAAATGCACCTAGATAGGGGGCATTGCTCTCAGATCGTCAATGTCACTGCTTTCTGACCCACTCGTTACACACGAAGTGCTTTGCCACAAATAAACCACAACACTTTGCTGATCTCGTCAATGAACATAAACCATCACGTGAGCTCCGGTCATCATCCTCGCAACAGCGGCTTTTGGCTAGCCATTGAACAAAGATGGTTCACCGCATCGCGCGCTTTCGGATGCGCTTCTGCGGCCATCGGGAACGCTCTTCCGATATTCGGAAGCTACTGGAGCTATGCACTTTCAAATCAAGATTCATTCTAATTTATTTTAAACTGCTGTTTGTGTTTAGTTTGTTGTCCTTCCCCCGCCGCACGCCCTATTAGCACGGTACAGCCCTCTTCACTCCACGGCACACGCTTTCGAGCCTGCTCGATGTCCGCGGCACTCCGAGCCAAAGCATCCCGACTGTGGCTCGGGTGGGAACAATGAATTGTAATATCGCTGCACACGCCACTTGCAGCAGCAGCAGCAGCAGCTGCGTGCCCAGGGAGTTGTGGGCACCGACCGCTGTCTGCATTCGCGACCAACGGAGAGGGGAGGGTTGGGGGGTGGGGGGCAGGGGGTTGGGAGGTGGACACTGGTGGAGCCAGTGGGGGGGGGGGTGGGCTGGCACGTGCCCCCCCCCCCCAATGATCCGATCGAAATCCCTAATTTACATCGGATCGTTGGGGTTTATTAGTAATCATTTGGCATTTTGCGACCCCCACTGCGACTGTGTAGCATATTATTACATGCCAGGGACTCTATGAGATGATAGGACAATAGTCTGAGTCCATAATAGGCAATAAGTAACGGCAAAGCGGTTATC
Organism: Petromyzon marinus; assembly: GCF_048934315.1. Lineage (NCBI taxonomy): Eukaryota > Metazoa > Chordata > Hyperoartia > Petromyzontiformes > Petromyzontidae > Petromyzon > Petromyzon marinus. The sequence continues at coordinate 12,221,935 of NC_133695.1, read as the reverse complement.
AGCGACTTACAGAACTGTGCGCAGTTGCGTATACAGCACACGACTTCCCTACCTGAAAATCCTGGCTCCGCCATTGGAGGCGGGGGCTGGAGCGGCCACTGAGCGGCACGGAGGGGAGTTTGTCTGTCCCAGCTTACGAGCCGTGAGCTCTTTCCTTGCCCATAACTCCGAGATCGCCGCTGCGCACCTGGGACGTTTCCGTGGCGGCGGCGGTGGCGGCACGGCGGCTGGCGGCCATCGTGACCCAGGTCACGTTTGTATGGCTGTCGAACTTGTTGTGGAGAAATCCTCCTGTTTCGGTCCTAAATATATATTTATTTTATTTATTACCGGCACAACTCTGGCTGTCGCCTGATGAGGCTGGTTGTTGTAATAACGGGCGGAACGTCACGGTACTCGAATTGTAAACGTTGTAGTGGGTTTACTCTCCAACACACCGGTGTGCTGAACTAGTAACTAATTGGCTGTGTCGGGTGGTGGCGGGTTTAATGACACATTTATATTTACGCGATCTAACCCAAAAAACATCTTATAGATGATATTGGTGGCGAAAGCCTACTACATGTTAAAATTACGAACTTCCTTCGCACCATACGTAGCCAACCATGCTCATTGGAGGTGTGGGGAAGGACAACAACCTAAACACAAATATCAGTTCTAAAGAAATGACTTTTCAATATAGATTGTTTAAAAGTGCATAGCTCCAGTGGCTGCCTTATACCGGAAGGAAGAGCGTTCCAGACGGCCGCGGAAGCGCATCCGAAAGCGCGCGATGCGCTCTTTGTCCGATGGTTGAGCCAAAAGCCGCCGCTGCTGCCGCTGCTACTGCAAGGGTGATCGGAGTTCGCGTGGTGATGGTTTGTGCTCCTTGACGAGATCCTAGCAGCGAGGTTACTGTGGTTCAGAGCCTTGTCCACCGCTCATGCGCCGCTCTGCGCGTGGCTGTCCCCTGCCGCAGGTGGGGCGAGTGCTGCGGCGAGCGGCGCCATGTCGGAGTTCGACTTTGACAGCGAGGAGATCCAGCAGCAGTATGAGTACGTCAACAGCCGCTGGGACTTCCCCGAGGAGGAGGACCCCGAGGACGAGAACAACCCCGCTCGCCTCTTCGAGCGGTCGCGCATCAAGGCCCTGGCAGGTAGAGAGACTCACCTGGGCAGACACCTTCACCTGGGAGAGTCACCTGGGCAGAGACTCTCACCTGGGAGACTCACCTGGGTAGAGACCCTCACATGGGAGACTCACCTGGGCAGAGACTCTCACCTGGGAGACTCACCTGGGTAGAGACCCTCACCTGGGAGACTCACCTGGGCAGAGACTCTCACCTGGTAGAGTCACCTGGGCAGACACCTTCACCTGGGAGAGTCACCTGGGCAGACACCCTCACCTGGGAGAGTCACCTGGGCAGACACCCTCACCTGGGAGAGTCACCTGGGTAGAGACAATCACCTGGGTAGAGACAATCACCTGGGGTGAGATGTTCACCTGGATAGAGATGCTCACCTGGGAGAGTTACCTGGGTAGAGATCCTCACCTGGGTAGAGATCCTCACCTGGGTAGAGATCCTCACCTGGGTAGAGATGCTCACCTGGGAGAGTTACCTGGGTAGAGATCCTCACCTGGGTAGAGATCCTCACCTGGGTAGAGATCCTCACCTGTTTCCAGATACAAGGAGGGGAATACTCAAAGATGAAAGTTAAAGTGAGTCCAGTGAAACAGCAATCATCGAAACAAAAGATCCACGTGTGAAACATTGCAGATGTTAAATGTGTGGTGTGTGTTGGGACGGAGCTCTCCTTGCATATAACGACACGAGGGCATCGCAGATAAGTTCATTATCTCAACTCCCCCTAGAGAGAACGTCAGTGACAATTTACAGCCCGAGTTTAAATTTGGACCCTGGCATTCTCGTCCACCCCCCTCCCCCCGGTGTGACATGGGGTGGGGGGGGGGGGCTGTGTTACATTCACGATCCGCGACTCGGTGCCCGGCATCCGGAACGTTTAAAAATATATCCTCGACATACACAGGTGACCCCCCCCCCATGCGTAGCCTTAACAGACTGTAGGGGCAAGAGCTTTTAGCGAGTAGCACCTATGAAGGCCGGCACGGCACACGAGGGGGTGGGTGGCAAACACCACGCCCGGCCGCCTTTGTCTCCCCAGTGGCGATCTTTACACATCGCACCAGGTGACTCATTTGAGGCTGAGTCGACCGAGGTGAGGCCCAGGACCGGTTCAGATAATCGTCACCGGTGTTGACCGTGAGGGGGAATGGAACTCGCGTCACCGGGTTCGTAGCGCAGCGTAGCGCCGGCCGCTCCTCCACCGCTCCCCAACGGCCCACACGCACACGCACACATGCACACACGCACACACGCACACGCACACACACACACGCACACACACGCACACACGCACACGCGCACACGCACACACGCACACAACAACAACAACAACAACCGCCATTCGCCACTAAGTGGCGGTGACGTCACCACGACGCTTGTGCCAGGCTATGTGCACCCTGAGGCCACGTGAAGTGTCGAACGCCCGCTGGCAGGAGGTCACGGGGCAGACCCAGGTGCCACGGGTCGACTGACTGAGATGACTGGCTGATGCACCACCTGTGCCCCCTACTGTGCCAACCTGCTGTGCTTTAGCCACCCGGCGCTCCGCTCGCTGTTGTGAGCGTCGCTCCTCCGCCCTCCGTTGTTGTTGGAGGGCGACTGCCTCCAACTGCCCAGTAGCATCCTTCACGAGCCTCCTCCACAGAGGCCGATCTTGACACCGCTGGTACCAGTCATCGGCAAGTCCACTCAGCTCCACGTCCTCCTGTACCACATCACTCCATCTCTTCTCTAGCCCGTGCCGCGCCCGCTTAGCCCCCTCAATCCGGCCAAACAAAAGCTGTTTCGGCATGCGGTGGCTGGGCATGCGGGCTACATGACCCAGCCATCGCAGCCTTGCCTGCCGGAGGAGCTCACCGATGGGACCCTGCTCAGATCTTTCAAGGATGTGTGAGCTCCTCACACAATCCAGTTTGGTTAAACCCAGGATGGATCGTAGGCAGGTCAGCCTAAATGTTTCTAACCGGCGAAGATGTTCCATTTGGGGGGTCCACGTTTCGCAAGCGTAGAGAAGGGAGGGAATGACCGTGGCCGAGAAGACCTGAAGCTTAGTGCGGAGCGACAGACCAGGTAGCTTCCACACAGCGTTACGCAACCGATGAAAAGATATTGCCGCTCGACTGATTCGGAGTGAGACCTCTGCTGTTAAACTGGAGCCAGTCATAAGCACACTGCCCAGGTATGGGAAACTCTCCACTCTCTCCACAACTGCCCCATCACCGATTGGGAGTTGTGGGGGTGGAGTGTCCGATGGTACAAAATACCCAGGCAGGTGCTTAGTTTTGGTGGGGCTGATGGTAAGGCCCCACCTCTTAGTGGCACGCTCCAGTCTCAGCAGCAGCGTCTCCAACTCCTCCTCTGACTGAGCAGCTATTACCAAGTCATCAGCATACATAACGTGGTTGAGCAATAGGGAGCCATCCCTTGACCGCACCCGGGCATCGATTAGCCTCCCATTATATCTGTACCATATGGAGATTCCCCCGGTACAGCTATTGAAGGCTTCACGAACTACGTGGTCAAAATAGATGTTAAATAATGTGGGAGCCAGAGGACATCCCTGTCGCACCCCAAGGTGTACAGGGAATGGCTCTGACTCCCGGCCACGTAGTTTTACCCGGGCCCGCTCACCATCATGAAGGTCCTTAATGATCGTGAGCAGAGGGTCAGGTACTCCAAAAGCACGAAGAACGACCCAGAGCCCAGGCCTACTGATGGTATCATAGGCCTTGACCAGGTCAATAAAGCAGAGATGTAGGTCTTGTTGGAATTCCCTACACCTCTGCTGTAGCAGACGGACAGAAAATATGGCATCTGTGCAGGACCGCCCTTTCCTGAAACCGCATTGGGGCTCCGCAAGCCTCTCCTCAGCGTGCCTGGCAAGGCGATGCTGAATAATCCTTGCCAGGACCTTTCCCGGCACACTGAGGAGTGAGATGCCCCTGTAGTTGTTACAGTCTGTGCGGTCCCCCTTCTTAAAAAGGGGGACCACCAGGGCATCCTTCCAATCCTGCGGAACCCGTCCAGTGGTCCAGACTGTTGTTATGATGTCATATAGGGCAGTCTGTGCACAAACGCCACCCTCCCTCAGCATTTCGCTTGGGAGATCATCTCTGCCCGCTGCCTTTCCTGGTCTCAGACTCCGGATCGCCTTCAATACTTCCTCAGCAGATGGCACCTCAGCCAGCCACTCACAGGGGGTGACTTCATCCAATATTTGAGGCACCGCAGCACACACACACGCACACACGCACACACGCACACACACACACACGCGCACACGCGCACACACACACGCGCGTGTGCGCCCACGTGTGACATTACTGACCCCGACACGGCGGAGTCTGTGTCCCCGAGCGGCTGTGGCTCATCACGGAGCGTGCCCTCTGAAACCGCCACGAGGTTTGCCCCCCCCCCCCACGCATTCACCTCCCATCACCGCATCGGAGAAGGCAGATTCCGGGGCGGCTTCTCCTTGGTGCGGTCGTTACTCCCCGGGGGTGGTGATGGGGGCTTCTTGCCGCGGTGCAGCAGCCCCCAGACTGTGGAACGCTTTTTCGCCTTTGGGCAGTCGGGAGTCGTTGGAGCTATTTAAGTTCGTCTCCACAACTCACTTCTTCAATGTATGAAAAATAAGAAGAGGTTTTTACCCTTTCTGGCAACGCAACAGGTGTTAGGATGTTCAAAAACCAAATGGATACAATTTGCACATCTTCAATGTTATGTATGTACGTATGTTCAACTTCTTCCGCACCGTACGTCTGGCCAGATGGAATAGTGCGTGCAAGACAGGAAAGCATGTAAATGTGCATCAATGTGAAATACATGATGACAGATGGAAAATACATGTCTTCATTTGGGAAATATGCACCCTCCTTCACCACCTTGTATGTGTAGTGAGTCCAACTGAGTCGCAGACGTTATCTTGGGAGCAACACTATTTATTACACATTAACACGTAACACAACAGGATCTACTCTCGGGTCTCGGATGCCCATCTAGCCACGCTACGGCTGAACTAGACACGGTTCGCTATCCCGACCCGGACCACAAGCTGGGTTCCGGACCGCGTGGCTAGAGGCTTATTCTCCCCGACGTGGATCTTCGTAACACTGGCACACGAAGAACCGCGAGCTCCTCACAGGGCCCTCATTATAAGCTCCCGGGCTGGGGCTGGCTCCGCCCTCGGCCCCGCCCACCTTCCAGGCCTCTCGAGCGCCTTCTCGAAGGTTCCCGAGAGCTCCTTTTGACCACGTGACCGCCCCGCGGCCCCCCCGTCCACCGGTGACCCCTCTCCAGTATCGTCCGGTGACGTGTCAGCAGGTCAACCAGAGTGTCATGCCCCAAGGTAACCCTGGCTGGCTGACGCTCCCTCTGGCTCCCTCGCCGGGAGCCCGCACCGCACAGCGCTCGCGATGCCTCCGCGCTGACCAGCGCTCACCCAAACCCCGCTAGGGTCGGTGCTGCAGCACGTAACCCGGGCTGCCCGTAATGACAACACATCACCGTCCGTGGCTTCGCAAGCCCCGGCACCATACAGTGACAAGCACGGTCACCGCATCTGTACGTGTGTTGAACTTTTTTCGCACCGTACGTAGCCAACCGTGCTAATCGGAGGTGCCGAGGAAGGACAACAAACTAAACACAAGAAGCAGTTTTCAAGAAATGATTTTTCAATTTAGATTTCAAAAAGTGCATAGCTCCAAGTGACTTCGTCATATCAGAAGGAAGAGCGTTCCAGACGGCCACGGAAGGAATTACCCTTTACCCCCAAGTTCTGGCCATTTCACCTTGCAGGTTCTGTTCATGTCAAGCTTTCCATACACGGTGGCCCAATGGGATCTACGGATGAAATTTGCCCCTTTTCCAAGTGTAAATTATTATTATGAATGTCCAGCAAGGGCCCTGCGGAGGAGGACGGGGGGGAGGGGAGTACATTGTTTCCACCGCCCCCCGCGAGGCTCCGCTCGCACGTCGTTCATCTGTAACGGAGCGTGTCGGTGACCGCCATGTATGGATAAACCAGATTTCAGTAACTCACGCTGCCCATCCAACGATATTTGTATTTTTTTTCACAAGATAAATCAAGAAAGGCGCACGTGTGTAAGTCGCATTTGTTGTGTGCGGCACGTATTTTTTTTTTAAGATGTGAGATTTTACTTCTTAATTGGTTACGCAACCGCTTATTGGTCTCTGGTGTCGGCCAATCAGTTTCAAAGACGATGTGTATATTATAATAGCATGTTTGTTTACATCGCCACCACAAGTGTGGTTAATGCAAAGTTGATTTCTATTTGGTGTTTGAACATCTTAACACCTCCTGAATTATTTCCAGAAAGGGTAAAAACGTATTCTTATTTTTCATACTTTGAAACTGGCAAAAAAGGGTCCCGTGAGATTATTGGTGCGTTTATTTGGCGAATCAGACTGCGTGGAAAGCACACGCAGAGCGTGCGGTCGATTACAAGTTTTGGTCGATTCGTACTACTTCCCCGTGTGGCTGATGTTGCTGTAGAGCAACAGACTGTGATTGTACATTGAGGCGGGTTGATGAGCCAGGCGATTGTGTCAGGAGTAGCGGAGTGGCGAATCATCTCTGTGGCGATGCCTCCTCCTTTGTAATTGTGAATCGGGCACTTAGTGGTTGTTATATGTTCCTTGGCTCTCTTCTGGGTGACAACAGCCGGACACAGGAGGTTTTTACATTTTTGCATCCAGTGCTCACGACCAGTGTCCACGTCCACTGCCATGGCTTGCGCGGATTTTGGTCGATGGATCGACTTGATTGGCAGTTCTCGTCCTAGCTCTGGGTGGGACCGGTTACACAGCGGTTGCTCTTGAGCGATGAAGCAGAGACTGTGCAGCGTGTGCACGTTGCAACGGTTAGTGTGTGGGCTGCAGCGCCCTTCCTGTTAAGTTTTGGTTTGGATTGCGTTTGTTAATGCGGGTAAGAAACATTCAGCCTCAATCTGTTTTAGAAGAATGACCCGCGCGGGACCCTGGTGAAAAACAGGAAGTTGCAGCAGCAAATAAGTCATCGCGTTGCAGGCGCCGAGTAGCAAACTCACGCGAGGAAAACAACGTTCAAAGTCGTGCACCACTCGAGCAACGCTGGCGGCGGGCAACAGAAATGCAGCAGCAACTCGCGTGGGGTTCGCTCACCACGAGTGCAAGAGAAGGGAAACCTTAAATCATGGAAGGAATGTTCAAGGGGCCCGGGAAGGAAGGTGGGATTTAGACCTGAAACCACGAAGCGAGATCCTTCCCAAAGTGAAGGGCGGCAACGCGAGACGATGTCTCGCCGTGGGCCGGATCTCACTCTGGGTGCTTTCGGGAGAAGTGAAGAGGAGCTTCTGAAGGCGGCGTGACGAGGGCTGCAGAGAGAGGCGGTCACGGAGGCGATCGGCCGATTTTGTTGCTGGAGTACTTTGAGGATGAATGATTGCCCAACGACGCCGTTGGGCAATCTAAGTCTAAGTGCAGATCCCGGTGGCGCGTTCTGTACGGGGCTGAACGGTCCGTCCAGTCTCTTTGGTTCTATTCGGTAAAGTCACTTAGGTAAAAAAATAAAACAACAGAAATGTTTTATTTTTTACCTACGTGACTTTACCGAATAGAACCAAAGAGTATGGATCCTTGCAGACACGAAAGCTCAAATCTAGAATTGGTCCGTCCAGTGCTCGCCGAGCTGCATTGGCTTCCGGTTGCCGAACGAATTCGTTATAAAGGTCGCACTCGTGACACACACGCAAAGCGCTCGCCACAAATGAACCACGACACCTTGACTGATCTCGTCAAGGAGCAGAAACCGTCATCACGTGAACTCCGGTCGTCCTCACAGCAGCACGGCGGCTTTTGGCCGACCATTGAACGAAAACGGCGGTCTCCGCATCGCGCGCTTCCAGATGCGCTTCTGCGGCCGTCTGGAACGCTCTTCCCTTCCGATAGTAGGAAGCCAATGGAGCTACGCACTTTTAAATCTAAATTGAGGACTAATTTATTTAGTTTGTTGTCCTTCCCCCGCACCCCTGATTAGCGAGGTTGGCTACGTACGGTGCGGAAAGCGTTCAACATGCATACAGGGGGACCAAGCAATGCAGGAGAGTCTGTAGCCAGTCTGTAAATGACATCGTAGATCATAGTCGTTAAAGACGGGGAGAGTGGTTGCTTTGATAATTTATCATCTGAGACGCAGGGGAATACAAGACTTGTATCTGTAGAGGAAACCTATTTTTCTTTATCATAGTTTTCTCAGAAATATGTTCTGCATGAGTCTGGAAAGATATTTGGGGATCAAGCATAACACCCAGATATTTGAAATGGTCAGTGAGTTCAATTTGCTCAGAGTCCAGAGACACAATCGTGAGGTGGGGGGGGGGCTGCTTACTTGAGGAGATCATTGTCATCGCCGTGGCACCGCGTGACACCGCGTGGCCCCACGTGTCCCCGCGTGGCCCAGCGTGGCCTCGCGTGGCCCCACGTGTCCCCGCGTGGCCCAGCGTGGCCTCGCGTGGCCCCGCGTGGCACCGCGTGGCCCCGCATGCGTGTGTTTGTTGACCTTATTTTGCATCGTACGTAGCCAACCGTGATAATCGGAGGCGTGATTACCGAAGGGAGCTCAGGGGGTATATAAAATGATAGCGGAAATATCAACCAAAACCTTGACTGGATTACTATTAAAAAAACATTTTCCGAAATTCACCTTTCCAGCGACACTTGACTCCTCCCCCGGCCAGACTGACATCTCTCTGACACGACAGGAACACAGTAACCCGGGCGGTGTGCGCCACCGTTTGGCGACAGAAACAACCAGGGTGTCTTCACCGGCAATCAGATGTGAAAATGGGAACCCCGAGAATAGGTATCTGAAGGTTCGGAATCATGTGGGGGGTGGGGAGAAAAATGTATGTGCGGGGGCGTGCCTGTCCCTCCTGCTGCCTGCATAGGCAGCGGGTGGCGGTCGGTGCTAGAGTGTGGCAGTGGTGTGAGTGGTTGGGTGGGCGTGAGTGGGTTTGAGTGAGTCGGTGGGTGTGCGTGAGTGGGTGTGAGAAGGTGGGTTGACGTGAGTGGGTGGGTGTGCGTGAGTGGGTGTGGGTGGGCGTGAGTGGGTGTGGGTGGGTGGGTGGATGGGTGTGGGTGGGTGGATGGGTGAGTGGGCGTCAGTGGGTGTGAGTGGGTGTGGGTGGGTGGGTGGATGGGTGTGGGTGGGTGGATGAGTGAGTGGGCGTCAGTGGGTGTGAGTGGGTGTCAGCATGACACCGCAGCTGCAAGTGTCCCCCGATGGAAGGCGACCCGAAAGCGAGACGCATCTGCCGATAAATCAAATAAAACTATAAACTATTTTTTTATGTTACTAGGTAAAGCCCCACTAACCTATGTAGCTCTTTTTCAGAAGTGACCTGGCTAGCACAAATGATAGTTCAACGAAGTGGCTTATCACGTGGACACTTATCACAGCCAAATACTCTCAACGCATGTTTACAAATGTGGAGGGAAAAACTGGAGGACCCGGAGAAAAATCTACGCGACCACGGGGAGAGAGAGACACGCAAACTCCAAATATACAGGTGTCAGGGGCGGCATGGAACCCACGACCTCCTGTATACCTGGCGAGACAGTTAACATCTCACCACCTTTGGCTGGCATGGCAGGGCAGCACGTCCAGTTCTTTTCAATTCGACATTTGCGTTCGTAAGCCGTGATAGCCATGGAGAGGGCCGTCAAGACCCAACCGACGAATATCTCCGCCTCGTTGCGACCGTCGTTATTTTGAGAGGTGCGCGTGAAGGACGAGAGCTCGGCCTAGGAAGGGGCTGGGCGCCGCAGCAGCGGCACTCGGGACGATGCTGCAGGATCCCCTTCACTCACCTCGCCAGCGTTCCATCAACGCGGCAGCTGACGAGTGAAGGTTGATCGTTACGTTTGGGGGCCAAATCTAAACTACGAGCCGACGGAAAAGCAACTCGGAGTGGTGAATTTTGGCCCGGGGAGAAACCCCAAAAAAAAACCGACCGTGGGATATGACTTCATCGTTCGCAGTGCGTGTGACGGATTCTTCCGAGGTGACCGTCGGCTGCCACTCCGCGGCACTCGCTCAGCGCGCCTCGCACCCTCGCACGGAATATGGCACGTGCTTGTCAGCAGTCGCACTCTGCTGGCTTTTATTGGCCCGCTTTATGAGCAGCCCTGTAAAGCCCACTTCAACGTGTACTTGGCAGTGATTTGAATAGTTTTTACACCCCGTGAATGAGCTGAGGCACTAGTCCATGATGGCCCGATATACACTTGTTTATCATTGGCCTGGTTTTATCTTGCGTGAACCGTGTGGTGGCTGTGTTGACACGAGGGCACCTCGTTCACCGTCGTTATCGTCATCGTATTTGTCACGATCATCATCGTCGTCATCATTACCACCGTCACATTTATTTTGGGAGAGTTTTCTCTTCTTGCCTCTCAATGCAGCACAGGTGCCGAATATAAGTGTTGGAAGAAAAGTCAATTTTTTTTACCAACATGGCTAAACTTATCATTTTTATGCAGATTTTTCTTTTTTATGCAGATTCATCCTTTTTTCTCCAGAACTTTCCACAACTGTCTTTCAGCCAATATGTGAGTGACCTCCCAGGTGCGTTTGGATGTTACCTGACGTGGCCCTTAGCAGATCTTGTTTAGACCACCCACAGGAATGCCTCATCCACGCTCAACGCAAACACAGACCACCAGCTAAGCTGACTTCACGTGGCCTCAAAAGGGCACCTAGCTTGGTACAACTAGGGCGGTGACATCACCTCCACTTCGTGACGTATAGTGGCTCTTGTTCCTATGCGTTTGCGTTCACAATCGGCGTGACGAGAGTATATATTTAAAAGAATCACATTGCGTATAATTTTCTAGTTTTCTGTTTGAGTGTTAATGTGATGATGGCGCTTTGAGTGGCAGATTTGTGCCAGACAGGCACCTCGTGTGTAAGCAAACGTAAAATTTACGTGACTTGACGATTGACACGTAGCAAAACACGTCGATTAAAATCATCAGATTCAATCGTCCACTCCTTGTGGGCTATATAAACAAATACGATTTATGTAAACTTATATCCCTGGCCTTCGTTCCAGAACAAACAAGACAAAAATCCCCATCTTTAACCTATACAGACTGTTGGGGCAAGTGCTGTTAGCGACCAGCACCTATGAAGTTCGGCAAAGCACACGAGGCTGGTCAGCACCAGGCTCGGCCGCCTTTGTCTCCCTAGTGGCGATATTTTACACACTGCATCAGGGACTCACTTGAGGCTGAGTCGGCCTAGGGGCAGCCCAGCACCGTCACCGATGTTGGTGACCGTGAGCGGGAATCGAACTCGGGTCGCCGGGTTCGTAGCGTAGCGCTAACCGCTCTGGAGCGCACGCGGGCGCGCACACAGACGCACTCTTTTACGGGATCCCCCTGTGAATAATGAAGCAAGCCGTCTCGCTCGCCGTAGCGAGAAGGTCCGCGAGCGTGAATTATTCACCAGCGGCGGCTCGGGAGCGGCCCGAGGTCGCCGCTGGTGGGCAGCGCGGGTCGCGAGGCCCCGACGACTCTGCCGAGCGTCACGTGACGAGTGTGAGGCTTCTGGCCGGCCTGGAGGCTGTGTAACAGCCGCGTTGGGAGTGGCACCCCGCCGATCTCAAGCATTCGCCGACACAAGCCGGCTCTCATGTTCACACCGCTTATTCCGTTTTTATTTATTTTGTGCTTGTGGTCTATTTGATATCGGATTGATATTTTTTTTGCTCACATATTTTCCACCCCTTTTTTACCTTAGGATGTAATAATAACGCGTAGATTAATATACAGCGTCGTCGTTCATGCAAATTGCATCCCGAACGATCTATGAGGAACCGCAGACAGAGCTGGAAGGCAGCAACACCCAGACGACGAGCCGACGCTACCAAAAATTGACCCAAGCTCTATGGTCCTATACATATTAAGATGTATTCAGCCAATTAAGCCTTTCCCGTTCCGAGACGTCTGAAAGTCGCATGGTGGGGATCCCGCGAAGGCCCGCATCCCGTGAAGGCCCGTGTCCCCTGAAGGCCCACGTCTCGCGGAACGCGCAAGCGGCTCAGCGTAAATTGTATTTAGAGAGGCGTAGGAGCGCCATTGTTTTTAAAGACATCGTCTTCACCGCAGAGAACCGTAGCGACGCGATAGCTGGCACCAAACTGTGCCGCACGCCCTCCCGCGTGGCCTTGTGGGAGCCTCGGTATGTCTTCCAACCTGAAGGCGTACCTATAAAGTTATTTATTTATTTTATAAACATGGGAAAGTGTTAATGAGTTTGCATACATTCCCGTATCATTTCTTCTACTCTCCACTCATGGTCGTGACTGGCAGGGTTCATGAAATGAGAGGGCCTCGTATTAGGGATCACTGGATGCACTGGCCCCTGCCATGGTAACGTTCAACACTGGCCCAGGGTCACCAGTGTGCTGACTGCACCAAGATCTTCCCCGGATCACTCTTGCACAAAAACTCTCGATCACTTTGAGACCCATCTCGCCTGGTATGGAGGAGGTCGTGGGTTCGATCGCAACTCTGATGCCTCTATATTTGAAGTCTGCGGTGTTTTCCCTGTGGTCGTGTGGATTTTTCTCCGGGTCCTCCAGTGTTTCGCTGCTATAAATTTCCACGTGATAAACCGCCACTTCATCGGGATATAATTTGTGGCCAGATCGCATCTGAAAAAGAGCCATATAGCTCAAGTGGGCCTTACCTGGTTGATCGTTTTTTAGTTTATATAATGTACATAGAGGAAATGGATCTGCGCCGGCTCAGAGCTGCAATTTCACAAGACGCATGGCACCCACCTTTGCAGTTAACATGCACAGGTGACTAACTGATGAGTGCAACGTGGCAGCAATAGGTCAAACATTGCAGCAGTGCCGAGCTCTCCCCGGACTAGTTCCGCTCTCACGCTGCCTGGTTATTCTGTGAAGCTGCGGTGGAATTCCGTGATGCTGTTCCATGATGGAGGAAGCTCTAGAGCAGCCGCTGGAGTTTTGGTTCTTCATTGATTGTTGGGTTGGATCACGTTGGTGATCACGTAGGTGATCACGTTGGTGATCACGTCGGTGATCACGTTGGTGAATGGGTAGGTGATCACGTTGGTGACCACGTTGGTGACCACGTTGGTGATAACGTTGGTGATCACTTAGATGATCACGTTGGTGATCACGTCGGTGATCGCGTTGGTGATCAGGTAGGTGATCACGTTGGTGATCACGTTGGTGATCACACCTCAATAACGTCCCTTGTCATCGCTGGAAGTCGCTCAAGCCCTTTGGGACCAATGCGCTGGACCTGGAACAGTGCGGATTCAACCCCATTGAAGCCTGTAGAGCTGAATGAAGTTCAAAGGAATTCACAAACAAACGCCTTGTTGTGAAAGACCCAACGCAGAAGATCCCTGGGTTTGATCTTCTAAACCATGGCACTGTGGTCATCCAGAACAGACCGTACAATGTATAACGACGCAATACCCGATCCACAAATACAAAGACACCACAGCGATGATGATGCACTACTCCCGCTGCTCCTGACGCGGTTGTTATCTGGGCTTGACCACCTGAATGCGACATTGTAGTTGTTGATCTGCATCCACATCAGCCGCCAAACGAAAGAAGAAGACTTAGGTAAAACGTGTGGCAACTGCCGGATTGGTACCGAAGCGACAATTAATTGACACGTTTGCTCACGTGTGACAACTTTGTCAATTGGTTGCGTCGGGTGGAGGGAGGGCTCACGACACACAACTTAACTCACTCGCGCGATTCCGAGACAAAGGTCATGCTCCGGATCGTGATGCTTGCCGCGAAGTCCTGCCGCGCGTCTCAGAGTGACTGCCGCTCCGGCGTAGGCCGCGAGCCCTCTCCGCCCATGCCGCCCGCGGTGGCAAAAAAAAACCTGAAGCCAGCGTTGTGCTGCTACTGCTGCTGCTGCTGCCACCTCAAACGAGCCTCAACGTGCAGCCGCCGCCGTGATCCTCACAGTCGCTCGCAACGTCCGTACTGTCCAACTTCGTTCACGCCCTACGTAGCCAACCGCAGCTAATCGGAGGGCTCAGAAGGGCGCAAGCTGCGACCGCTTCCAACCGCGGTGGCCGGGCGGAACAGGCCAGGCCGCGTGTGTGCGCTGCCTGCCCGCACGCTCGCGCGTTCGTGTGCTCGAAAGAATGCTCCCTTTGAAGTAATAAGCCCAGCGAACGTGGGCAGCGTAATGCCCGTCCGCAGCGCTTGATCCCCGCACCGCTTCTTTGTGTCCCCTGTCCCATTGATTTCCTTCTCTGTCGCTCTTGAGACTTCGTCTCGCTTACCTGCGCAGCTTGTAAGGAACACTTTATCCCAGCGTCAGCTATCCTGGCTGTCACTCCGCCAACTTTTTGGCGAAGCGATGAAGATGGCGCGGAGGAGTTGGTCCGGGCAAAGTTCTGCGACTCGTTATTTTCAAAAGCGTATGGGATGGCAGAGGAAAATGGAGCACCCAGATTAAATCCATGTAGAGAGGAGATACCGCAACATTTTCACACGGATAGATGCAAGAATCCATTGCGATACTGACTTCTCCTGCCCAGCGGTGTCTCAGCATCAAGTCGATCTCATTTCTCATTTCACCATTTGGGCTTCTCCACGTTCAATCTCATCATTCCTTCTTTTCGAAGGAAAAAAAAATCATAAATTCGTTTAATATTCCCGGGGGCTTCAAAACCCCTGGTTGGACGACGCTCACCTCTCCCCTTCTTGGACCTGACCTTGGAAGAGGCCACGCAGGGGAGGGGTCGTCATGGGCAGGGGTGCAGCTATGGGGGGAGGCACGTGCGCATAGGGGCCCAGTTGGTGGCAAGGGGGCCCCGAATCATGAAGATAAACTAGCCCTGATTACCGCGTCTGGGCATCGCATCAATAGAGCAGAACAACGTTGCGTGATCCACCCCCTTTGAGGGAATCCTAGAGCAATGGCCGTGAGTATTGTAACCTTTAAATCTTTGTGTTATTAATACCATCACTGTGCGACTGTCTTCCTCTAAACCCAATTCACGGTGCAACTAAAACAATTTATACAGGATACTTATAGCCTAACATATTATTGTTATACGGGGTGAAAAACATCGGTAGCTATTTCAGTCAAAGTGAGTCGGAAGAGAAAGAAGGGGGGGGGCCCACAGTCAGATCTTGCATAGCCCCCCACCCTCCCACAGTTGAAATCGGTCGTTGCGCCCCCGGTCATGGGGTTACAGCAGTAGCACAGCAGCAGCACAGCACAGTGCAACAGCAGCACAGCAGCAGTAGCACAGCACAGCAGCAGCACAGTACAACACAGCAGCAGCACAACAGTAGCACAGCAGCAGCACAGCAGCAGAAGCACAGCACAGCAGCAGCACAGTACAGCACAGCAGCAGCACAGCAGCACAGCAGTAGCACAACAGTAGCACAGCAGTAGCACAGCAGTAGCACAACAGCAGCACAGCACAGCAGCAGCACAGCAGCAGCAACACAGCACAGCACAGCACCCACTCTGGCCTTGAGCCCCTCCCTCACCCCCGCCCGACCGGGGGGTGGGGTGGGGTCACGCAGGGGACCGAGGCAGCGAGTGACCGCTTGTTTGTGGAGGTCGCGGTGGGCCACCCGCCAGGTTGGCCCGCAGCATCAGTGGGGGGGGGGGGGGGCTTCAATTCCTCGCTCGAGTGTCAATATTATTTTTTCACCATCGTGCCCAGCACTCGGAGGACCGCGGTGTCAATGGTCACAGCGTAAGTTGACACAGCCATAACTACGGGAGCTTTTTTTCCAGTATCCAAAATGATGTAAAATGAGAATGGGTTTTACGCTGTCTGACAATACTAAGAAGAAACTATCCTTATTTTTCAGCCGTAAAAAGTGCTCGCAAAAAAAAGATTTCGTATCATCTGAAGGGAAAAAATGGACCTTCCGTACTCACCCAGATCAGTGACTGCTTTTAAAATTGCAAACATTTTCCTCGCACACATTTCCCTTAGTTGGTGGCTCACCGTGTTTTAATTTAAATGATCATAGCAGCCTGGTTGGGCACTGGAACCGAATAGTACGAAGACCATTGATGAGATCTAAAGTTTACATTTTTTATTTTTCTTATTTTGAACACTATATATGTTGTTTGTCTCTTAACTGTGATTCTTAAATGACAGAATCAGAATATTTATACAGGAGGAATCCGATGAGCTATGAAGCTCTTTTTCGCAGATTTTATTGCTAGTTTTAACGTTAGCTTAACACACACTTGGTCCGTGATCTCCAGTTACCTGGGTGAAAAGTTTTGTATAATCCTGGGCAGCTCACTCAACAACGTAATTAACTAAAGTACACGTCTGTCTGTGCAAGAGCCTACGTGTGCATCCTCGTGTGCGTGGTCTGTGCCATAATACGGAATAACCATTGCATCTGCCCTGACTAACGTGCGGAGCCATTTGATTGAAAATTCCAAAAGTCGTCTCACTTCGCGAGGGATCAACAGCGGTTAGAGGCCGGCTCCGAGGCCCCGAGTCATTTTTCACCCAGCCGGTAATTCGATTCCCGTCGTCGCACACGAATGTTTGTGGGGAGTTACCAAACGTCAGCGCCATCTCTTGTACATCGATATTAAACGTCCCGTTCAAGTATTATTATTATGTTTTAGTCCAAAATACTTC
This sequence comes from Petromyzon marinus, assembly GCF_048934315.1. Lineage (NCBI taxonomy): Eukaryota > Metazoa > Chordata > Hyperoartia > Petromyzontiformes > Petromyzontidae > Petromyzon > Petromyzon marinus. The sequence goes on along the minus strand of NC_133695.1, from coordinate 12,205,112 downwards.
ACGGATTGCCTCCTTCTGTGTAGAAGGGAACCGCTGTTGAAATTCCACACACATCAGGGAAGGGCCCTCGAACGTCCTAAAGATTGTCAGCGACTTACTTAACCTACTTGCTGTACTGATCTGGGCCGTGATCCATCCATTCCTGCTTGCCTAATCAGTGGATTGTCCCAGTGATTAATTCACAAAACTAAGCTGATCTGCACCACATTCAAAGTTTTAAAATGCTTACAAACAAGTTTCTAAATAAATAAGCGGACAATAAAGTCTCCCGCACCCCTCCGTCCCTCTCCACGTGCAAGCAACAAAAACGTATTTTGTGTACATGCCATCGGCCGTAAACAGCCTTCTGGCAAGTGCACAATTCTATCAACGTTGATTTCAAGACGAGCAAAACTCAGCACCGGTTTCAACACAACAGTGTTCATCAGCAGAGTCACGCTTGCTTGAATCAATGCCAATCTTACGGGCAACTTTAACTAAGCTGCGTAAAAAAATATTTTTTATCAGTCTTTGCAAATACGATGAAAGTATCGCTCGGTGGCCCAACGCCATTTACAGTTTTCTTTTGTTTATTAAAGATCCTCTAAGATCTTCTAGATCACGCGAGTGTCTTTACCCATGTACACACGCTGCGAGTGTGCGCGTGCTGTGACATGTCTGGCAACCGAGGCGTCACACCTTGCTCAGGTCTTGTTTTTCTTTTGGAGAGCGGTTGTTTCTTTTGTGCGACGCAAAAAAACGTTGCGCGACTTCCTCACACGGCCGGTCAGTTGTCCAAGCTCCGTTACGCCTTCTCACTTGCACACACGACGCGTCTCAAGAACAGCGGCGCGAAATCTACGATCGCCGTGTGGAGCCTTTTACGGTGTAAGACGAACGCAGCGACACGCGACGCCATGAACCGTCACCTGTCAGAGGAAATACAAATACCCCGGCGCGATTGACCACGTACCACACGCGGACCGCGTGCCCGGCGTGTTAGAATTTACCCGCTGATGAGCGTGCTCAACCGTTAGGCTGACTGGCCTTCGACGAGGCACCGAGACGTTCGACATCCACGGGTATTGCTTGACACTCACTGGGGCTCGCCAGAAGGCCGTGACTGCCTTGCGCGCACCGCTCGCTACACACAGAGGCGAGGACACGGCACATAAGCCGCAGCGACCCTGAGATTCGAATAAATGAATAGTGTATTCGCTACTTTGGAGAGGCTTATAAGCAAGACTCTTTTAACGGTAGATATTGCTGAAACGTTATTTCAGCGAACGGCTCTTCACGAAAGGCACGACGCAGTCGGGGAGACGTGGATGGGTTTCATCATCGCCGCGCTCATCAGTGATACATCGAAAGTCACGGACTGCTATCAAATGATATACAAGTGTGTGCACCATGGTATTGCGCTGTGTATATTTTCAAAACTTTGCCAATGGCTGGGGCTCGGACTTTAGGGGACGGTCTCTTTGAGGAGCAGCATATTTGCACGTCGATATTTCTGTCCCTTTCTGAATGTTGGGTGTCATTTGGGAATCCCTAAAGCACCTTGAGATGTAATCCTACCCCAAGACTTGACACCTCGCCTCGTGCAAAACACAGACGACAAAGACCCCCCCCCCCCCCGTGAATAGCCCTGGCAGACTGTTGATGCAAGTGTTGTTAGCGAGCAAGGCTCAAGAAATGGGTGGGTTTGCCAGCACCACGCCCGGCCGCCTTTGCCTCCGCGGCGGCCGTGTTTTACGCACCTCACCAAGTTACTCATTCGAGGCCGAGTCGACCTAGGGGTGGCCCAGGACCAGGTTCGGACAATCCCACCGTGCGAGACTCCCCCCGGCGCCCCCCTCCCCCCAGGGATCCGTCGTGCCCCCCCCGCCCGCGCCGTGGTGTCTCGCTTCAGTGGTGACGCCGTCCTCACCTTTGCACCCCCCCCCCCCCCCCCCTTTGCAAAGCGAATCGACAAAGGTGAGCGGAATGTGCCCAGCGCCAAGTCGCAAAGCGAGCCGGGGGCTGACACTGCCGCCGCCGCTGCCGCATCAAGGCCCTCCCCTCCTCGCCACACCCACGGCCTCCACCCCCCCGCCCCCCCCCCCGTCAAAGTTAGCGCGACGCTTCGTCTATTTACCCACTCGCCGGTTGCTAGCGCACGGCCGTGTTAGAGACGAGGGGGGGGTGGTGGTGGCGGTGGTGGTGGTGGCAGCGGTTCCGTGCCCGCGAGAGCGCGCACCACGCTCGGCTCGCTCCGGGGCCGCGTCCGACCCGCGCAAGCGCCAGAGAGCACGCTCGCCGGCACCGTCGCGTCGAACGCCGCCTACCAAGATGAGTGGCGTGATGACCCCGCCGTCGCCCGGCAGCTCGCTGCTCGTGATGCACAACTTCCGGCAGATGGACGGCCGCTTCAAGCAGCTCCAAGGTGCACGGCGTGCCCCCCGTGCGCGGGCAAGAACCCCACTCCCCGACACGGACACACGTTCCCGCTCAATGACGATCTTTTTCTGCTCAGTTTGGTCGTCCGACGGTTTTTACCAGAGGGCAACTGACGGTACCAGCGTCGTCGTGATAACAGATGATGCGGACGAGAGATTTGGTGTTATTTTAGAATGGATTTCGAATGTTTTTGTTTAATGTGTAGGTAAAATGTGATGATTATTGCTCCAATGTCTAGGTGTATGTGTGTGTTTATTGCGCCGAGTGAAGAGCGAAGTAAGCGCGTGCTCTATTCACGTGTACGCCTTTAAGCAAATGCAGAGGTTTTTTGTCTTTGAGTGATTCCGAAAAGTCTCCCCCCGGAGGACACGAAGAGTTCTTGAGACGCTCTCGGAGCGCTACGCACCGCTGGCCAATCGGGGGTAAGCTGCGGTGCCGTGAGCTGTCGTCGTTGTTGACCCACCGGCATTATCCCCTTCAGGGTCGCCGCTTCACGGGTGATGAATGGATGCATCATGGGTATTGGTTTTGTGAAGCAATGTCATCGTTGGCGTCGTTGAGCGATGAGTGAAGAGGGAGAGGACCGATCTCCATGGATGGGAGGGGCTCAGCTAGCCTGGTTGTACGAGCCACAGGCCCCGGCCAGGTGAATGTCTACATTCTGCCATGTGTGTGTATGTATGTCGAACCTCTTTAAGCACCGTCCGTAGCCAGCCATGCTAATCGGAGGTGCTGTGTAAATGTGTGGGTACTCTGTAAGTGTGTGGGTACTCTGTAAGTGTGTGGGTACTCTGTAAGAGTGTGGGTACTCTGTGCGTGTATTGTCCGTGGTATAAGATCAGCCAATGATTGTGTTTGCGCAGTCGCAGTCTTATGCGCCAATTTTTCGTTTACAATTATTTAGTTAGTGTCTTTATATATATTTGCAATACCATCTCGAGTTATATTATTTTCATGAAGAGTGTGAAAACGTAGTTACACCCCCCCCCGCCCCGATAGGATTAATTTCCCACCTCATGTATAATGAGGTCGACTTCTCACGTTGCAGTCAGAAGGGTAAATTATTCAAGGTCGCCGTTAAAGGTTTGTCGAGCATCCTGTCACTCTACAGCCCGTGGGGTTCTGTCCGACGGGTTACGACGCAGCACACTCGAGGACCTCGTTAAATTAAACGGGGGGTTGGGGGGGGGCTGGCTTTAGCACCGTGGATTACGCGATTTCAGTTTAAATTGACGATTGCATTTTTGTTGTGGCTCTTTGGGGGAGTTGCAGCACCATCGTCTTGGTAACGCGGCGTGGGTTATTAATGAGGCTATCCGAGTTGACCGGGCTGATGCGCTGGAGATGGTGGGGAAGTAAAATATAGATGATTAAAGCTAAGAACTATTTTTATTTTACCAGGTAAGGCCCACTGAGCTCTTTAGATCTGTTTCAGAAGCTACCTGGCCACAAATGGTAACTCAACGAAGACCGGAGCGAGATGGCGTGGTTCTTGTTGTTGTGTGGCGCTGCCTTTATACAAACAGCTGCGAGGCGGGCAAAGCTCCAGGCTCGGGCAACATCACCCGGAAATTTATAACAGCCAAATACTCTAAATGCACGTTTTTAAGTGTGGAGGGAAAAACCAAATATACAGCAGGAGTCAGGATTGGGATCAAACCCACGACCTCCTGTATACCAGGCGAGGTAGTTAACATCTCCTAGCCACCGCGGCAACCCATGGAAGTGTTTTGCTCGCACATGTTGTTTCATCCCTACGGGCCGAGCGGCCCGGCCCTCGGTGTGGACAGCCTCCCGTCTCACAGCGAGGAGTCCTGACCCTGCGCGCCCACTCGCTACGGTGTGCCCCGCGTCCTTGCGCAAGCCGCGTCACTCGGCGCTTTGTAAGACAAGGGTCGGTGGATCGCATAGATTTCCGAGACTCTCGAAGCCTCTGGGCAGGAGATAGCGGTACGGAGAGTAGGTCTGCGAAGCCGCATACGTGAACATTTTGGGTATCCGCTTGTTGTGTGATAACTTTGCAAGGAAAATTAACAAAACGATGATCGTGATGTAATGATACTATGCAAAGAAGGACGATACGATTATTTGATCTCCGAGTTGAATAAAGGATGACCGTGAGCCCACATATCGCACGATATATATATCGTAAACTCGCCATGTCTCGGCAAATGAAGTCGACATCCAAATTCTTTGCGTGCATGATATGTCCACGATACGTAGGCATATAGATATGTAAATATGTTGAACTTCGTTCGCACCATATACAGCCAACCATGCTAATTAGAGGTGATATTTCCACGATATTTAGGCATGTCATAAACTTTAAAAATATAAACTTTTTTATTTTACCAGGTAATACCCACTGAGCTATACAGCTCTTTTTCAGAAGCAACCTGATCACAAACGATAGCTCAACAAAGTGGCTTATTGTGTGGACATTTATAGCAGCTAAATCCTCTAAATGCACGTTGATTCTAAATGTGGAGGGAAAAACCGGACCACTTGGGAAAAAATCCACGCGACCATGGGGAGAGAGACATGCAAACTCCAAATATGCAGCAGGCGTCAGGGTCAAGATCAAACCCACGGCCTCCTGCATACCAGGCGAGCGAGTTAACATCTCACCACCGCGGCACCCCATGCATGTGACTGAGCTACCTTCCCCCATCAGATCGAGAGACTGGATTTAATATTTAATTTCATGTCTCGTTTGGAATGTGTCTGGCTTCTTTGAGCTTCCTCCCACGATCTGTCTTGGTCTGTCACGTTCGCTCCATCAGCCCCAATGTCAGAGCATGTAATTTTCAAGAGGGATGCATAGTCTGTTAATAATTTCGTCTTTATTTTTTGGGTCTTTCAGTAAAGTTACGTAGATGGTTCAAAGAAAATAACAAAAAACTACGACGTTTCGATCAAAACACGAGTGATCGTCATCAGGAGGAAAGAGGAGGAAAGCTCCTGAATGCAGACTGTTTTATAGGGTGTAGTCCTAGGGTCATAAACAAAATGGGCGGGGCTAGTGATGTTAATGTGAGAGATTAGCATGTTAATGTAAGATCGCAGAGCCACCGCGATGCAGAGGTCGGCATCCGTAGGTGGCCACGTTGGTGCGAGAAATTCAGCCTGCTAAGTTGAAATTGGAGAGCCGAAGCCACGGGGAAAAAATTTGAAATTTACATCGGAAGCTGGCAGGAAGGAGACATCACAGCCAGTTATGACTTAAACTGGTTGATAACGTCCTTGCAAGGATTGCTAAGTTTGTACCCAATTTCTCGGTTCAAATTGTGTCTGTGTCTATATATATGGATAGTTTCATGAACGAATCTTTGTTGATAGCCAGTGGGTTTGCAAAGTACCTTCGTTTTAGAGAAATCAATTTCGTGTGAGCCCACCACATTAAGACAATGATCAGCCACGACCGAGGTATTGGTCTTACCGTGTTTCAGATCTGCCTTATGTTCACGAACACGGTCCGAAACATGTTGCTTAGTTTCCCCAATATAACTACTGCCGCAGACACAGCTTAGTTTGTAGACGCCGGGGTATTGCATGTCAGGGATCACATCCTTCACAGATGGGATTAGATCACATATTTTATGTACTGTGTTAAATTGAACCTGGATCTTGTGTTTGTTCATGATTTTTTAAATATTTTTGGTGACCCCTGCTATATATAGCAAGGTGATGGTTTTGATTGGGTCCTCAGATGGTCCTTTCCCAACGATTGGGGTGATAGCTTTATGGATTGTTCAGTCTGAATATCCATTCATCTTGAGAGCTTGGTGTATGTGTTCCAGTTCACTGGCTCGGTGATGATGGTCAGAAATACATAGAGCTCTATGGTGTAGAGTTTTGAAAAGGGAATTCTTCTGGGATGGATGGTGGTGGGAGTCAGGTTTTGGGTCGCCATCCGTATGGGTGGCTTTCCTGTAGACAGTGTCCCATTGGGCCATCTGGTCTCTTTTCGATTATAACATCCAAGAATGGTAGCTTGCCATCCTTTTTCACTTCCATGGTGAGTTTGATGGCTGGGTGTATGGAATTTGTGGTTGAGGAATTGGTTCACATTTGGTCGGCCATGTGGCCAGATGACGAACGTGTCATCTATGTGCCTCTTCCACAAGGACGGACGCAGATTGGGTACCCGGATTGCGTCTTACTTACTTAATCTCTTTGCACGTATCTCCAGAGTGTGATGGCATTGCTCTGTTAAAGAAAAATGAGCGACATCGGCGGGTGATGTCGCCCATCGCCGGGTGATGTCGCCCATCGCCGGGTGATGTCGCCCGAGCCTGGAGCTTTGCCCGCCTCGCAGCTGTTTGTATAAACGCAGCGTCACACAACAACAAGAACCACGCCATCTCCTTCCGTTCTACGAACCCCAAGGCCACAATGGGCCTGGCCCTTCCAGGGGTAATTTCGGTGCAGAGCGTCCATAAGAGACGTGATCACTCCCCCAATGCACAACAGGCTCAGGCAGCAGCAATTGCGAAACTCCGGAGACTTGGCTGCTGCGTGGGTGATGTCACTCCGCCCGGGAGGCACTGCGGTGGTGCACCACGGTGGCTAGGAGATGTTAACTACCTCGCCTGGCATACAGGAGGTCGTCGGTTCGATCCCGACCCTGAAGCCTTTTATTTATTTGGAATTTGAGTGTCTCGCTTCCCATGAAGAAAGACACGCAATACTCTAAATATGCGTTCAGCGTATTTGGCTGCTATAAAGTTCCACATGTTGAGCCACTTCGTTGCACTGTCATTTGTGATAGCCAGGTCGCTTCTGAAAAAGAGCTATGTAGCTCAGTGGGCCTTACCTGGTAAAATAAAAAAAATTGTTTAGTTTTGTTTGGTCCCAGCCATTTAGCTCCAACGGTCTGCTTCTGACTCGCACCATTACAGGCCAGTAGTAACTCCCCCCCCCGCCCAATATCATACATATATATGAATTTAAATGGATTTGTATTGAAAAAAGAACAAAACATTCAAAATTCGTCAATACTGGTGAGAAATAAGTGCAGTCACTCATGGCTGTTGACAAAGATGTGGTTTCATTGAGTTTTGGAATGACGGCAGATACAATGCAGTGTGAAGGCATCACCATCGTCGTCTTAAGTGAATTTCGATGGGCAACATTGTCACATCCATGTGGATACTAGATAACGATGAAACATGCCCCATTACCGTGTTCGGGAGACGTTACCGGTGGTTTATTTGTGTCGTCGCGTTGTTTTTTAACGCGACGTTGGCGGTGGTTTATTTGTGTCTTTGTGTTGTTTTAACACAACGTTAGCGGTGGTTTATTTGTGTCGTCGCGTTGTTTTAACACGACGTTAGCGGTGGTTTATTTGTGTCTTTGTGTTGTTTTAACACGACATTAACGGTGGTTTATTTGTGTCTTCGTGTTGTTTTAACACGACGTTAGCGGTGGTTTATTTGTGTCTTTGTGTTGTTTTAACGCGACGTTAGCGGTGGTTTATTTGTGTCTTTGTGTTGTTTTAACACAACGTTAGCGGTGGTTTATTTGTGTCTTTGTGTTGTTTTAACGCGACGTTAGCGGTGGTTTATTTGTGTCTTTGTGTTGTTTTAACACAACGTTAGCGGTGGTTTATTTGTGTCTTTGTGTTGTTTTAACGCGACGTTAGCGGTGGTTTATTTGTGTCTTTGTGTTGTGTTAACGCGACGTTAGCGGTGGTTTATTTGTGTCTTTGTGTTGTTTTAACACAAAGTTAGCGGTGGTTTATTTGTGTCTTTGTGTTGTTTTAACACGACGTTAGCGGTGGTTTATTTGTGTCTTTGTGTTGTTTTAACACGACGTTAGCGGTGGTTTATTTGTGTCTTTGTGTTGTTTTAACACGACGTTAGCGGTGGTTTATTTGTGTCTTCGTGTTGTTTTAACGCGACGTTAGCGGTGGTTTATTTGTGTCTTTGTGTTGTTTTAACACAACGTTAGTGGTGGTTTATTTGTGTCTTTGTGTTGTTTTAACACGACGTTAGCGGTGGTTTATTTGTGTCTTTGTGTTGTTTTAACACGACGTTAGCGGTGGTTTATTTGTGTCTTTGTGTTGTTTTAACACAACGTTAGCGGTGGTTTATTTGTGTCGTCGCGTTGTTTTAACACGACGTTAGCGGTGGTTTATTTGTGTCTTTGTGTTGTTTTAACACGACATTAACGGTGGTTTATTTGTGTCTTCGTGTTGTTTTAACACGACGTTAGCGGTGGTTTATTTGTGTCTTTGTGTTGTTTTAACGCGACGTTAGCGGTGGTTTATTTGTGTCTTTGTGTTGTTTTAACACAACGTTAGCGGTGGTTTATTTGTGTCTTTGTGTTGTTTTAACGCGACGTTAGCGGTGGTTTATTTGTGTCTTTGTGTTGTTTTAACACAACGTTAGCGGTGGTTTATTTGTGTCTTTGTGTTGTTTTAACGCGACGTTAGCGGTGGTTTATTTGTGTCTTTGTGTTGTGTTAACGCGACGTTAGCGGTGGTTTATTTGTGTCTTTGTGTTGTTTTAACAAAGTTAGCGGTGGTTTATTTGTGTCTTTGTGTTGTTTTAACACGACGTTAGCGGTGGTTTATTTGTGTCTTTGTGTTGTTTTAACACGATGTTAGCGGTGGTTTATTTGTGTCTTTGTGTCGTTTTAACACGACGTTAGCGGTGGTTTATTTGTGTCGTGTTGTTTTAACGCGACGTTAGCGGTGGTTTATTTGTGTCTTTGTGTTGTTTTAACACAACGTTAGTGGTGGTTTATTTGTGTCTTTGTGTTGTTTTAACACGACGTTAGTGGTGGTTTATTTGTGTCTTTGTGTTGTTTTAACACGACGTTAGCGGTGGTTTATTTGTGTTTTTGTGTTGTTTTAACGCGACGTTAGCGGTGGTTTATTTGTGTCTTCGTGTTGTTTTAACACAACGTTAGTGGTGGTTTATTTGTCTTTGTGTTGTTTTAACACGACGTTAGCGGTGGTTTATTTGTGTCTTTGTGTTGTTTTAACACGACGTTAGCAGTGGTTTATTTGTGTCTTCACATTGTTTTAACTCGACGTTAGCGGTGGTTTATTCGTGTCTTTGTGTTGTTTTAACACGACGTTAGCGGTGGTTTAATTGTGTCTTTGTGTTGTTTTAACGCGACGTTAGCGGTGGTTTATTTCTGTCTTTGTTTTGTTTTAACACCTTAGTGGTGGTTTATTTGTGTCTTTGTGTTGTTTTAACACAACGTTAGCGGTGGTTTATTTGTGTCTTCGTGTTGTTTTAACGTGATGTTAGCGGTGGTTTATTTGTGTCTTTGCGTTGTTTTAACACGACGTTAGCGGTGGTTTATTTGTGTCTTTGTGTTGTTTTAACACGACGTTAGCGGTTGTTTATTTGTGTCTTTGCGTTGTTATAACACGATGTTAGTGGTGGTTTATTTGTGGCTTCGTGTTGTTTTAACGCGACGTTAGCGGTGGTTTATTTGTGTCTTCGCGTAGTTTTAACACGACGTTAGCGGTGGTTTATTTGTGTCTTTGTGTTGTTTTAACGCAAGTGCCACCGCACATCACTCTACGAGTGCGTCGCGGTGCGCGGATCAGAGGTGCACCATGCAGAGCTACAGCAAGGATCACGTGGCCTTGTAGCTGATCGTTCACACAAAGTCACCCACGGGGGCCAACATCCATCCGCCCAAACTCACGTCGTGTCATCGTACAAAGTTAATGACTTTTCATTGCTGTGCGAAATAATTGAGCGAATGGTCTTCGTTGTTGTGCTGGCTCTGTAGGGATGTGGGTGGGGGTGGCTCGTGTGGAGGGGGGGTCAGTGTCTTGGAGGGTAGAGAGGCCTGCAGGGTTGAGTATTAGCGATGTGTCCACACGCTGTACAGCTATTATCTATCTTCTATCCAGCACCCCCCTCCACTCTCGCTCGCATCTCTTTTGAGTGCATCGTTCTCCTGTCTCTCACATTTATTTTTTAACACATCCCCTATTTTTTCCCCATGTATCTCACTTATTACATTTCATTACATCTCAATGCACGACCGTATGCATCTGTTGATATTATCAACTGTTTGTGTGCAATATTTTCGCCATCTCGTGTGACGTTGTTGTTTTTTGTCCTGATTTCTCTTTGCTTAATTTCTGCAATTTTTTGTGTTTGTTTATCTTTTCTTTTTTCTTCAGGTGGCCCAGGTTGCCCCTTGGCAAGCGAGCCACTCTATCCTGGCCTCTGGAGCTCTCACTCGGCTTAATAAAATAAACTCAAAACTTGAAACGTGAAACTATTGTTTGCACGGAAGTGCCAAATATGTGGCAGCGTGCGTGTAATTGTGTCACGTATATGGCCGTGCTACATTCCATTGTGGTTTAGAAGGGAAGAAAATTGCAGCCCTTTGTCAGTCAACCGCTGGATAAAGACCTCCCGGGTCATGTTCAGATATCAGTCGCCGCTGATTTTTTAGCCTTGGCCGAGAATCACACTCGGGCCCTCCATCTTTCTCGTGCAGTGCGCTCACCGCTGGGACACCGCTTTACAGCAAAGTCGTTTCTGGCATAACGACCGCGTTTTATGCACGTTGTGCAGTTCTTTTGCATTTTTATGCTTCAAACTGTCCACCACCCCCCCACCCCCATTGCCTTTGACAAGGAAACTGGTGCCTCCTAACCCCCCCTGACTTAGGCCTCATAACTGGACTTCCACACTAACCGATTTTACTTCTTTGACCGTCTGCTTCTGACTGCCTTGAGTGCCACAAGCGCCGTAAGTCGCATCGGGAATCGCTGTTGACTCGTCGTCAGCGGGTCACCGGCGGCTTCTCGTGGGCTTGGAGACTCTCGCGAAAAGTCAAAGACAAAATGCGTCTCGAATTGTAATGCGACGTTAAACACGATCGCGTCGAGGCAAGGGTCAGCTGATATTACAATTAAAATACACAAATGTCAGATTGCCTTCAGGAACACTTTGATGCGAATTAATTTAAGCGGTGATTACATTTTGAACAGGTGTTCCTCTGTAGCGACAACCACGCTGAGCCTAGATTCCCCATCCGTTCATCTGCTTCTCATCTGCGGATACATTTTGTCTGGGAGCATCTGACTCTAATTCTGCGTAGGAAGTTCCATGCAGACACTCCTCCTCACACGCGCTCGTGCGTTTGAAGCCTCGTTTACGGGGGGATTGCGAGAGAGAGCGGCTACCCCAAACTCGCACCTCGTTTGGATTGCGCTCTCGTCGTGAGTCTTCCCATCACGATGTGCGGCCTGATAGTTTTGTAGTCTTGGCGTGCGCCACTCCGTTTTACCTATCTCTGAGTGACGTTTTTTTTGTTCAGTTGATGTGGATCTGCCGTTGACTGGAAAAGACGTTGGGTTATGTTCGTAAACTTTCCCCTTGCGTTTGGTTCCCGAGTAATCCTAATTGCTGGGATAAATGTGTGCATGTTGAACTCCTTTCACGCCACACGCAGCCAAGCGTGCTAATTGGACAACAGCACAATTTGAGGTTTCAGTCAATTGACTTTTGTTAAGAAATAACCTTAATAATTTTAAACACGAAATTATATCGACTGTATAATGACTAAACACAATTCACTGTAGTGGTTCATCATTCATTTTATGCAGAGCCAATTCTGGCAACTGCATGATGACGTTGGTTGTAACTACCAGCGAAACGTCGCGTACCCAGTTCTGAATTGTGTGTGGATCGCTCTCTCGAACAACAACAATAAATTGGCCACGTTTGACCTCGCGACAATTTTTTTCAACGGTTTCGTCAGGTGGAGGAGGGTGTACGACACACATTTTACTCACGCGTGTTAAATCCACTGTCGAGGCAAAATAAGTCAATAAAAACATTGTAATTATCGTAATGCATGGGTTTTTTACGTAACGTAATGCACTAAAAAATGTTTTTTATATCACAGAATAAGAACAGTTGACCTGTTTTCCAGATACATTACTTGACTGAAAAGGAAGTTAGTCGTATAACTTGGTTCACCATTTCGCACCTCCGATTAGCACGGTTGGCTACGTACGGTGCGAAATATGCTCAGCGTACATACGTACGTACAATGTCCATGGAGCAATGGCCTGGTAAACAAAACGAGTGGAATGTTCAACCGCTCAGCAAGTGCCCTTTTATATGCACTTCCATCTCGGTTACTTCAAACAAATTAAACTATTTTTATTTTACCAGGTAAGGCCCACTGAGCTACGTAGCTCTTTTTCAGAAGCGACCTGGCCACACATGAGAGCCCAATGAAGTGGCTTATCACGTGGAAATATGTAGCAGCCAAATACTCTTAAAGGCACGTTTATTCTAAATTGGAGGGACAAACCAGGGAACCTGGAGAAAAATCCACGCGACCACAGGGAGAGAGAGACACGCAATCTCAAACTATACAGGCGTCGTCAGGGTCGGGATTGAACCCATGACCTCCTGTATACCAGGCGAGGTAGTTGACATCTCCTAGCCACCGTGGAGCCCTTAACAGTTACGGTCTAGGGGTGATTGGACCTCCACTGTGGTGCCCCCTCCCTTCACCACCCGGTTCTCTCTTTAATTCCGTGCTTCTCTTAATGCGCGGCGCCCTTGAGACCCTTCGTGAAAGGCTCCTTTCTTATTACAAGTCCAGATGATATATATAATTATTTACGTATTCCCTTTAATAAGCGGAAGCAGGCGCTAACAATAACAAGAGTAACAATTCTCAGGTCATCGCGTTAAGTGTGGCTTCTAATAGGACCCATTCAGTCAGGCCTTGTCAAAACAAGTGCCTGACCTTGAGTAGCTTACCTGTGCCCCCCCGTCCCTCCGTTCAAGCCCTGGGGAATGCGTCGAGAAATGCGTCCAGCGTGAGCTTCACGCTCGCGAGTCACCAACTATACAGGTGTCATCTAGTTCCACGCTGGCGTGTCACCAACTATACAGGCGTCATCTAGTTCCACGCTGGCGAGTCACCAACTATACAGGCGTCATCTAGTTCCACGCTGGCGAGTCACCAACTATACAGGCGTCATCTAGTTCCACGCTGGCGAGTCACCAACTATACAGGCGTCATCTAGTTCCACGCTGGCGAGTCACCAACTATACAGGCGTCATCTAGTTCCACGCTGGCGAGTCACCAACTATACAGGTGTCATCTAGTTCCACGCTCGCGAGTCACCAACTATACAGGCGTCATCTAGTTCCACACTCGCGAATCACCAACTATACAGGCGTCATCTAGTTCCACACTCACGTGTCACCAACTATACAGGCGTCATCTAGTTCCACGCTCGCGAGTCACCAACTATACAGGTGTCATCTAGTTCCACGCTGGCGTGTCACCAACTATACAGGCGTCATCTAGTTCCACGCTGGCGAGTCACCAACTATACAGGCGTCATCTAGTTCCACGCTGGCGAGTCACCAACTATACAGGCGTCATCTAGTTCCACGCTGGCGAGTCACCAACTATACAGGCGTCATCTAGTTCCACGCTGGCGAGTCACCAACTATACAGGCGTCATCTAGTTCCACGCTGGCGAGTCACCAACTATACAGGTGTCATCTAGTTCCACGCTCGCGAGTCACCAACTATACAGGCGTCATCTAGTTCCACACTCGCGAATCACCAACTATACAGGCGTCATCTAGTTCCACACTCACGTGTCACCAACTATACAGGCGTCATCTAGTTCCACGCTCGCGAGTCACCAACTATACAGGCGTCATCTAGTTCCACGCTCGCGAGTCACCAACTATACAGGCGTCATCTAGTTCCACGCTCGTGAGTCACCAACTATACAGGCGTCATCTAGTTCCACACTCACGTGTCACCAACTATACAGGCGTCATCTAGTTCCACGCTCACGTGTCACCAACTATACAGGCGTCATCTAGTTCCACGCACGCGAGTCACCAACTATACAGGCGTCATCTAGTTCCACACTCGCGAGTCACCAACTATACAGGCGTCATCTAGTTCCACGCTCGCGAGTCACCAACTATACAGGCGTCATCTAGTTCCACGCTCGCGAGTCACCAACTATACAGGCGTCATCTAGTTCCACACTCGCGAGTCACCAACTATACAGGCGTCATCTAGTTCCACGCTCGCGAGTCACCAACTATACAGGCGTCATCTAGTTCCACGCTCGTGAGTCACCAACTATACAGGCGTCATCTAGTTCCACACTCACGTGTCACCAACTATACAGGCGTCATCTAGTTCCACGCTCGCGAGTCACCAACTATACAGGTGTCATCTAGTTCCACGCTGGCGTGTCACCAACTATACAGGCGTCATCTAGTTCCACACTCGCAAGTCACCAACTATACAGGCGTCATCTAGTTCCACACTCGCAAGTCACCAACTATACAGGCGTCATCTAGTTCCACACTCGCGAGTCACCAACTATACAGGCGTCATCTAGTTCCACGCTGGCGAGTCACCAACTATACAGGCGTCATCTAGTTCCACGCTCGCGAGTCACCAACTATACAGGCGTCATCTAGTTCCACGCTCTCGAGTCACCAACTATACAGGCATCATCTAGTTCCACGCTCTCGAGTCACCAACTATACAGGCGTCATCTAGTTCCACGCTGGCGAGTCACCAACTATACAGGCGTCATCTAGTTCCACGCTCACGTGTCACCAACTATACAGGCGTCATCTAGTTCCACGCTCACGTGTCACCAACTATACAGGCGTCATCTAGTTCCACGCTCGCGAGTCACCAACTATACAGGCGTCATCTAGTTCCACGCTCACGAGTCACCAACTATACAGGCGTCATCTAGTTCCACGCTCACGAGTCACCAACTATACAGGCGTCATCTAGTTCCACGCTCGTGAGTCACCAACTATACAGGCGTCATCTAGTTCCACGCTCACGTGTCACCAACTATACAGGCGTCATCTAGTTCCACGCTCGTGAGTCACCAACTATACAGGCATCATCTAGTTCCACGCTCACGTGTCACCAACTATACAGGCGTCATCTAGTTCCACGCTCGTGAGTCACCAACTATACAGGCGTCATCTAGTTCCACGCTCACGTGTCACCAACTATACAGGCGTCATCTAGTTCCACGCTCGTGAGTCACCAACTATACAGGCGTCATCTAGTTCCACGCTCACGTGTCACCAACTATACAGGCGTCATCTAGTTCCACGCTCGTGAGTCACCAACTATACAGGCGTCATCTAGTTCCACGCTCACGTGTCACCAACTATACAGGCGTCATCTAGTTCCACGCTCGTGAGTCACCAACTATACAGGCGTCATCTAGTTCCACGCTCACGTGTCACCAACTATACAGGCGTCATCTAGTTCCACGCTCGTGAGTCACCAACTATACAGGCGTCATCTAGTTCCACGCTCACGTGTCACCAACTATACAGGCGTCATCTAGTTCCACGCTCGTGAGTCACCAACTATACAGGCGTCATCTAGTTCCACGCTCACGTGTCACCAACTATACAGGCGTCAT
Organism: Petromyzon marinus; assembly: GCF_048934315.1. Classification (NCBI taxonomy): domain Eukaryota; kingdom Metazoa; phylum Chordata; class Hyperoartia; order Petromyzontiformes; family Petromyzontidae; genus Petromyzon; species Petromyzon marinus. Next base: position 12,189,244 of record NC_133695.1, on the reverse strand, counting down.
CTAGTTCCACGCTCGTGAGTCACCAACTATACAGGCGTCATCTAGTTCCACGCTCACGTGTCACCAACTATACAGGCGTCATCTAGTTCCACGCTCGTGAGTCACCAACTATACAGGCGTCATCTAGTTCCACGCTCACGTGTCACCAACTATACAGGCGTCATCTAGTTCCACGCTCACGTGTCACCAACTATACAGGCGTCATCTAGTTCCACGCTCGCGTCGAGCCACGCGGCCAGGCCTGGGCTCGACTTGGCCACCGCATGCGCAGGCTTCGTGCCGGCGGCGGCAGAGGCGGGGAGGGGTTGCAAATGAAGGGGAGATGGCTGTGACGGGAGAGGCAGCCGTGTCTGGAGGTAAAGGAGTTGTGGTGGTGGGCGGGGGGGGGGGTCTACGGCGGGAGACGCCGGGGCTGGGGGCGGCCGCCGCCGGGGGGTGAGTGCGGGGTGAGGCGTCTCAAACGGGACGAGGGCGGCGACGACGACGACGACCGAGAATCAACGCCGTGTCGTCCTCGCCGCTTTGAGCTGGCGTCTTTGCGCGGGTAGTTTTTTTGAACAAGCCAGTTCGAGGTAGTGGATAAGCACATTGCTCACGTTGAATAAGCAGCAGAGAGGGTATTACATTCATTTAAATACCATCGTAGCTGCTGCTCAACCATGTAGAGCAATTTGGATAGATTCAGATCGAACATTCCAAGAACATGCCCCTGTGGTTGGAGGCGATTCTGACCGAACGGTTATCAATGAAATGTTCCATCGGTAGTTCTGTCGGCATTGCACCACAAAGCGAACTCCAAGATCCCCCCAAGTGGACCCCTGGTCCACGACGTAGGGTGCAGCACTCTCCCAATCGCCCTGCTACACAGAGGGAAATGTTCGTCACACAGCGGTGACACTGATTAACTAAACTATATTAGTTACTAGTTCACAATTCTGGCTGTTGCCTGATGAGGCTGGTTGTAATTACTGGCAAAACATCGTACTCGATTTGTTAATGTCGTGGGTTTTACTCTCCAACACAACCGGTGTGCTAAACTAGTAAAGAATTGGCACGTTACGTTGATGTGACAAACCTTACTAATTGGCTGTGTCGGGTGGTGGTGAGTTTAACAACACATTTATATTCACGTGATCTAACCCCAAAAAAAACGTCTTATGGATAATATTGGTCGAGAAAGCCTACTTGGAAGCCAAATGTACAACAGGCATCGTCATGGCCCGGGATAAAAACCCGCGACCTCCTGCACACCAGGCGAGGGACATAACATCTCCCCACCACTGCAGGGACCTCGAAGATGTGTCAGTGCAGATCTTATAGGCCGCTCGCTGCGTGTCTCCTGCACAGCAGCCGCAGGACCTGCGCGGAGAGTTGGAAGCGTTGGCAAGTGATGTGATGATGGCGGTGATGGCATCGGTGGCTATGGCCACGATGAGGTCTTTGATCTTGATGATCCTTTTTTTTTAAATAATTGAGCAGATGAGAGTGAACAAAGCGAGAAGCATCAACGGTGTTGATTCCCCGACTCGCTGCGCATGCTTCTTCAGCAGTGGTTTTTAACGTTCACTGCAGCCTTGCACCCCTTTGGCTTTCAGTCGTAAGAATTTTTTTATACAATATTAATAAATACACAGGGGTTTATGAAACAAAGCAGTTGTACTTACGTGCCCGTGCTTAATTTGTGTTTCCCACGATTTAGCCTTCTAAACAAATCTGTCCATGTCTCGCATCCCCAGAAAGGGCAACTCGCACCTTGAGGGTGTGCGTGATGCACCCAGGTTAAGAATCAGTGCTCTTGAGAGTCCGTTGAAGCGAGTAAAGAGTGCGGGAGAGCCACTCGTGAGCTCGCAAGAGACACGCGCTGGAAAATTCCACTCGAACTCCAAAGGAATTCCTTCACGGCATGCCTCTTTCCTCCAGAGAGAGCGAGAAAGGCGAGAGAGAGTAATGCCTTCATAACGCACGGCAGTCTCATTCAGTGTTGGCGATAAAATAAAATACGAGCCTTGTTCTGTTAGATCAAAGCGATGTTTCATCGCGGCCCGTGGTTGACTCGCACATTTTAAACAAGCCCAAGTGGCAGTCGTTACCCACAGGTAGTTGTACTAATTGTTCCTTTTTACACTCGCAATTCCAGAACGTCGATATTTCCATAGCTATCAACCAATACGGTTCACCCCATAGTACTGTGCAAGGAAATTGAGTTTTCAGGTCCATACGGCGTGCAGCCGTTTCAATACGGGCAAAACAAATAATTGTCTATTTGTGTTTCTCCCTTCGTGATGGGACTTTGTAGGATGAGCGTTGAGATTTATAAGGGCACGGGGTGACCAATAAGGTTTAAATTGGTCTGTAATAAGGTAGGGCACTGATAAGGGGTTGACAGGTACGTATTTGTAAATGCGTTCCTCATATGCGTGATGCACACCGATGCAGGTGGCTCCAGAAGCCGCTCGCAGTGTGTTTGGTAACTTTGCAGCGACAGCTGTACGCACACCTCGCCATGAGTGATCACGCCCAACGGGGTTGCCAAGCTTGGCGCGGAGCTTTGTCTTGTTAGCTGCCTCCATGCGAGTCCATGGGTCTCTATGCGAGTCTGTGGGTCTCGGTGTGAGTCTATGGGTCTCTATGTGAGTCTGTGGGTCTCGGTGTGAGTCTATGGGTCTCGGTGTGAGTCTGTGGGTCTCGGTGTGAGTCTATGGGTCTCTATGTGAGTCTGTGGGTCTCGGTGTGAGTCTATGGGTCTCGGTGTGAGTCTATGGGTCTCGGTGTGAGTCTATGGGTCTAGGTGTGAGTCTATGGTTCTCGGTGTGAGTCGTTCATTCTCTATGCGAGTCTATGGGTCTTTATGCGAGTCTGCGGATCTCTGTGTAAGTCCATGGGTCTCCGTGTGAGTCTGTGGGTCTCGGTGTGAGTCTGTGGGTCTCGGTGTGAGTCTTTCATTCTCCATGTGAGTCTATGGGTCTCGGTGTGAGTCTATGGGTCTCGGTGTGAGTCTTTCATTCTCCATGTGAGTCTATGGGTCTCTGTGAATTTGTGGGTCTCGGTGTGGCGTGGGGAACCTGAATGGGTTCCGAACAAACGCGTTGAGACCGCCATCACCACCACTTGAGGAGGCTCCCTTGCTCAAATGGGCATGGCATGGGTGGCGCTCATACTTTTTGGTCACCCTCGGCCAGTGGTGGAAATTCCATATTCTCATGCCGGGAGCCAGACTATACCTGCTGTTGACTTTGCTCAAAGTGTTGATGATTTTATTGACCCAGCAGAGATGATGAGCTCGGTTGCCACCCGAAGAGGAATCGAATTCTGTCTCGTCAGATTTTATTGAGGCTGCGGTATATCCACTGCACAGGGCCTGCCAGACACTATTAATGCAATTACCGTCTGTGCCATAGACAAATGTGTAAAAGTTTTTGTTGTTGGCAGATGCTGCACATTCCCTGTTACACTACTTCCTCCGCAAGCGGCAGCTTAAGCAATTTTAGAGATTTTTCAATGCATTTATTATCCTCGGCCCGAGAGATTATATTTCAATGCGTGCGTGCGTGCCACTCTGGTTGGGCTCGTTCTTTTTGTATTGTGCTCAGGAGATGGCACGTATCGTTTTACACCGGGGATCTCTGTCAAGAGCTGCTTTTTTTGCGGTTTGGAGGCCCGCACACAGGAGCCCATTCTCTCTAAACCGTATTGGTCTTGTCGAGGTGACAACGTGGAGTCATCGGTGCGCGAAATGTCGGAGCCCGGGCGATAGGGCGCTGCGGAATTTCGCTCCCAGCTTCTGCCGGGCGGGCTGCGGTCCGCTCGAGACAGGTTCGCACGGTCGCTGTGTTTGCTTCGTGAACTGAAGTGAGTCCATTCACAGACCGAGGCCTCCCGTGTCCAAACCCTGCGCACTCCGATTTACCGTGCGCATTGGGATCTCGGCATTGATGGCCGTTGGCCATCGCCCGATACTGCAATTAATAGGCTCAGTGGCGCACCCTCACCGACACCTAATACCAATGTGGGTATTGGCTCTATGCTGTCTTATATTGCGGTAAATCATTACCCGTGTTTGCGTTGCACTTACTGCAACGCGTCGTTTATAGGAAGACACGTCACTCTCTCGACACGTCTCTCTCTCTCTCGACATTCGAGTCAACAAACGCGTGTCAAAGTTTTTTTCGCGGTGCTCGGTAAGCGACGCTACCCCATCGGTGACGGAGTTTAATGTAGCACGGCGGCGCAGGAGAGACCGCCACGGGCGTCTCCTGTTGGGAATCGCTTCACTCGAGTGGCTCTCTGTTTCATTCGCTCTCCCTTCACTCTGCAATCTCACGGTCATTTACATTCCGTAGCTCGTGCACTGTGTAATCCGCAAGTTTCTCTGCGGTTGTGATATTACGATTCTTTATTTTAAAACAGCGTCAATGCCACGATATGAGGTTTCCTTCCAGATATCTCAGGCGGTAGTGGAACCCTTCGTGTTGCAGAATGGCACGTGGCAGTGGATATCACAAAGCTACCTCTGATTAGCGCAGTGGGCTATGTACGGTACGAAAGAAGTTCAACATACATACGTACGTAGAGATCTCTCAAAGTGATTTCTAGTTTAAAATTAGAGGGCAGCACTTTCCAGCCACCCCTGTATGTGACAGTAATGGCAGTCAGGCCGATATCTTCATAATTCTTAGAGCCAGAATGTAACCAAATTGAGTGAAGAACGAACCGAATGTAACGTGATGGGGTTTTTTTGTGAACTGTCATTGGTGACCGGGCTGAGATCCTTCAAGTCACGCGGCTTGAGAGCCCAGCTTAGGCCGCGAGCGGCTGCTTGGATTCAAAACCCCCAGGAGCTCAGCGGTGCCAGCGCTGGGCGCTCTGACGCCCGAGCCGGCCGGCCGGCGGTGTGGGTGTCCACCCTCGGTGGCTCTGACTTCTCAGAGAGAGCTCCGCACCGCTGCGCCAACACCGAGCTGGCACCGCGATCCTGACACACGCGGGGCAGCCGCACACCCGTGCCTCGTGCGCATCGCCGCCGCCACAGCCATCGCCACTCGCCACACCGCCACGCACCACACCACGATCGCCACACACCACACACCACACACCACACTACGACCGCACCGCCACGCACCACACCACGCACCACACCAGACACCACACCGCCACGCACCACACCACGCACCACACCACGACCACACCACGCACCACACCACACCGCACCGCCACGCACCACACCACGCACCACACCACGCACCACACCACGACCACACCACGACCACACCACACACCACACCACACCACACCGCCACGCACCACACCACGACCACACCACGACTGCACCGCCACACACCACACCACACTGCACCACACCACGACCACACCACACCGCCACGCACCACACCACGCACCACACCGCACCACACCACACCGCCACGCAACACACCACGCACCACACCACACCACACCGCCACGCACCACACCACACCGCCACGCACCACACCACGCACCACACCGCACCACACCACACTGCACAACACCACGCACCACACCACACCACATCGCCACGCACCACACCATGCACCACACCACACCACGGCCACACCACCGCCACGCACCACACCACGACCGCACGACGACTGCAGCACACTTCCCTGCGCCGAGCGGCGCCTGGCGGCAGGGGCTGCTTCTCAGTTTGGGGGAAATGACGGAGGAGCTTGTCCTGAGCTTTCATCGCATTGTGGCACCGATGAGACCGTGATTCCCTCTGAACATGGGGAGGAAAGCGCCTTGAGGATGTAAGGGTGCAGTTAAAAAAACGCCTTCAAATATATTACGAACATTTATGTTTAACTTCTTTTGCACCGTACGTACAGTGAGGGAAAAAAGTATTTGATCTCCTGGTGATTTTGTACGTTTGCCCACTGGCAAAGAAATGATCAGTCTCTAATTTTAATGGGAGGTTTATTTGAACAGTGAGAGACAGAATAACAACAAAAAAATCCAGAAAAACGCATGTCAAAAATGTTATAAATTTATTTGCATTTTAATGAGGGAAATAAGTATTTGACCCCTCTGCAAAACATGACTTAGTACTTGGTGGCAAAACCCTTGTAGGCAATCACAGAGGTCAGACGTTTCTTGTAGTTGGCCACCAGGTTTGCACACATCTCAGGAGGGATTTTGGCCCACTCCTCTTTGCAGATCTTCTCCACGTCATTAAGGTTTCGAGGCCGACGTTTGGCAACTCGAACCTTCAGCTCCCTCTACAGATTTTCTATGGGATTAAGGTCTGGAGACTGGCTAGGCCACTCCAGGACCTTGATGTGCTTCTTCTTGAGCCACTCCTTTGTTGCCTTGGCCGTGTGTTTTGGGTCATTGTCATGCTGGAATTCCCATCCACGACCAATTTTCAATGCCCTGGCTGAGGGAAGGGTGTTCTCACCCAATATTTGACGGTACATGGCCCCATCCATCGTCCCTTTGATGCGGTGAAGTTGTCCTGTCCCCTTGCAGAAAAACACCCCCAAAGCATAGTTTCCACCTCCATGTTTGACGGTGGGGATGGTGTTCTTGGGGTCATAGGCAGCATTCCTCCTCCTCCTCCAAACACGGCGAGTTTAGTTGATGCCAAAGAGCTCCATTCTGGTCTCATCTGACCACAACACTTTCACCCAGTTGTCCTCTGAATCATTCAGATATTCATTGGCAAATTTCAGACGGGCATGTGTATGTGCTTTGTTGAGCAGGGGGACCTTGCGGGCGCTGCAGAATTTCAGTCCTTCACGGCGTAGTGTGTTACCAATTGTTTTCTTGGTGACTATGGTCCCAGCTGCCTTGAGATCATTATCAAGATCCTCCCGTGTAATTCTGGGCTGATTCCTCACCGTTCTCATGATCATTGCAACTCCACGAGGTGAGATCTTGCATGGAGCCCCAGGCCGAGGGAGATTGACAGTTCTTTTGCGTTTCTTCCATTTGCGAATTATCGCACCAACTGTTGTCACCTTCTCACCAAGCTGCTTGGAAATGGTCTTGTAGCCCATTCCAGCTTTGTGTAGGTCTACAATCTTGTCCCTGACATCCTGGGAAAGCTCTTTGGTCTTGGCCATGGTGGAGAGTTTGGAATCTGATTGATTGCTTCTGTGGACAGGTGTCTTTTATACAGGTTACAAGCTGAGATTAGGAGCACTCCCTTTAAGAGTGTGCTCCTAATCTCAGCTCGTTACCTGTATAAAAGACACCTGGGAGCCAGAAATCTTTCTGATTGAGAGGGGGTCAAATTCTTATTTCCCTCATTAAAATGCAAATCAATTTATAACATTTTTGACATGCGTTTTTCTGGATTTTGTTTTTATTTTTCTCTCACTGTTCAAATAAACCTACCTTTAAAATTTAGACTGATCATTTCTTTGTCAGTGGGCAAACGTACAAAATCAGCAGGGGATCAAATACTTTTTTTCCCTCACTGTAGGCAACCGTGCTAATCAGTGGCGTAGAAGGACAACAAGCTAAGCACAAAGAGCAGTTCTAAAGAGGTGAGTTCTCAATCTGGATTTAATTTACGGTCAAATAAACGGCTTACGCTTTCTCCATGTAATGTCAATTATTATTTCAATGTGTGCCGCGCTGCCACCGCACAGTATGGGCTCACTGTCGTAGAGAGAGGACGTCTCCTAGGCACGACGAGGAACCGCAACACGAGCGGCAAGGCAGCAGGGCAGTGAGCCGGCACCAACAATTGCCCAAGCTCTGCGGTCCTCTATATATTAAGGCGTTATCGGCCAATTAATGAGTGTTTACATGTGGTGACACCGTCATTTACCCACCAGTTGTGAGTCTCACTCACAGCCACGGTCATAACGCCCGTTGCGTGTACGATGTTAAGCCGTGCAGGATCTAACCTGGGTAAGCACAAACCCCGTGTCAGTAAAGATAGTGCCACATTTACGACGCTCGCGGTCAAAAATCGAAGAACCAACGTTGAATTATTGCACGAGCAACGGCGGCGTGAATGCTTAGCGTGTCTAAATGTGACCACGCGTCAATTCCGGTTCCCCCGGTCGGGTGAGAACGACCGTTTGAAACATTGCCATTTGTAATATGCAACATGCTCGCGCGTTGATTGGCGCTTTGCTGCTATTCGACGCCACGGCCCGCGATAGCCGGCACACGCCGGGGATGGAGGCAGCATCTGATGGAGGTGGCTGGTGTTGGCGTTGCTCCAAACAGCGCCCGAGAGAGAGAGAGACACGCGCGCTCTGAGCCCCGGTGGGAGGGGGAGCATGAGGTGGGTCATACGGTGTGAGCATTGTTCATGAGTCGTTGGCGCACCACCACCGGTGCCGTCAATAAAAATGAAGGCAAATTTTTTCGGAGTAATTCTTTATTTTCCCGCGATTCGCAACCCCCGGTCAGAAAATCTTGCTGGGTTGGTGGCGGTGGTGGTGGCGGTGGTGCATCAAAAATCAGTTCTCTTGATGTCGAAGCGGTCGGAAGACGAGTGTCAGTTCACATTTTGATTTTAGGCTGTTTTTTGAGGACCGGTGCATTATGCTGCACCGGTGTAGCGCCAATACATCCATTTACTGAACCGCAAAAAATACACAGCACGCGAAACGTACAATCGGGACATCCTGTTTGATTTCGTAAGGTTTCGGCGTCGTTCGTGTAACGTACGTTCACCTCGATTGTAAGGATCGCAGATTGGGTGTTGCGTTTGAAAAATCCATGCATAATTAAATTTGCACAGCTGCAGAAAAGTACCGAGCTGTGGCAAGCGCCGCACGTTGACTTGGCCCTTAACTTCTTGCCGCGTATACGCTGTGCCGCTGAGCCACCGTCGGTAATATCTCAAAGCTTACGGGGTGGGGGGGGGGGGTGAAGGGCGCCTTTGGACCAGGTCCATGGCGTGCCGGAATTGGCACAACGTCGGTGCGTTTACTGCGTTCCACGAAAACACCCGTGGCACGGGCTCTTATGTTTCCATTCCCTCTTAGTTACCTATAAATATGATTTACCTCCTTTGAATTTCAATTAAATTTCTGGGAAATGTTCACTTGAGAAAAAAAAAGAACCAATTCTTTCCCCCACCCCACCCCCCATTTTTCCTGGGTTTCAAGTACGTACGTACGTCAGACTTCTTGATTTGAAGCTTTCGTGACTGCAAGGATCCACACTCTTTGGTTCTATTCGGTAAAGTCACGTAGGTTAAAATACAATAACACTCCAACGCTGTCCTCCAGACAGTCTCGTCCCTTCACCCGATGAAGGCCACTTGTGTTGTGGCCGGAAACGTCGTGATTTTTGTTATTTTACTTTTACCTACGTGACTTTACCGAATAGAACCAAAGAGTATGTCGAACTTCTTGCTAGTCGCACGTAGCCAGCAGTGATTATTGGAGGTATGGGGAGAGCTGTTGCAACGCCGCCGTTCGCTGCCATCCGCGAGCTTCCTTACAATCTGGCGCGTCGTGAATCGGCCCAGTCCGCCCGCCGAGGGAGGCTCGGGAAGAGCCCTGCACTTGAATCAATTGCCATTTGTGATGTTGGCGCGCGTTCGTTGTTTTGCGATTCGCCTCGCGTGATTCCTGTCGACCATCGGGAGCGCGCGCACTTGAACTGCACAGCCGCCGCGCGATCCCCGCTCCGCTGCCACTCACTTTTGAAAGCGTCGCGCGCACCGCGTCTTGCTCACGCGCACGGAGAAGTGAAAGCACAGCGAGCGCCGTGTGAGTGGGACATTTATTTATTTTTACGTCGTTTTAATTTTACGCGCAGTCGCCGGCGAACCGCGGACGAGCGGGGAAGGCGGCTGCCGGGCGGCGTGCCGGCGCTACCAGCATTCGCTCCTAGCTCTGCAGTCCTCTGTATATTAAGATATTTTCAGACAATTAAGGAGTGTTCGTGCATGTGGGAGGAAACGGGAGCACCCCGAGGAAAGGCCACGTGTGGCAGGGGACAAAGCTGCCTCCCGTGCAAAACGGGGCATATTGTTTCCATCCACACGGAACCGTCTTCTCCTGGCGAGCCAGAGTATGGCGTCTCCTCGACGCTCACGGCTTGGGAGTTTTCTTGCGACGTTTGTGCGATCCACCAACCCTCGCTGCTGCCTCCACGTTGCCGGATCACAGGCCGCGTGCGTCGGCCTCCGCCTGGCTCGACGTCCGTTCACGCGTCGAGTTTACGGCGGCCAAGGCGCGAATGCCGGAGCGCCGCAATGCAAGCCCTTCGCGGCGTGCCCACCTTCACTGCCGTCGCATTGCCGGGTCCGCGTCGCTCAGCGACGGTGTCGCGCGTGCGCGCGTGCGTGTGTGTGTGTGTGACGCGCGCAGACGAGCGCGAGGAGGTGCAGAAGAAGACCTTCACCAAGTGGGTGAACTCGCACCTGTCGCGCGTCTCCTGCCGCATCGGCGACCTCTACGCCGACCTGCGCGACGGGCGAATGCTCATCAAGCTGCTCGAGGTCCTCTCCGGCGAGCGCCTGGTCAGTCGGCTCCCGTCGGCTCCTTCCCCTCGCGCCGTCGTTGGTCTGCGTCCCCCCAGAGGGGGGTACGTCGCACACACACACGTCTGTGCGACGCTTTAGACGCGCGTGTGTGCGACGAGCGAGCCGGCAGGCTCGGTGAGTGTGCATTTACTTATCTCTTCATCAGGTTCACCTCTCGGCATCCCTTACACATGTTCAACCATGTAGAAGAAATGTCTATGCCACCTTTTTGACGACAGTATCAAGAATGATGAAAGGCACGAACCACACACAGTACTTGTGGTGAACATGCAAACAAACACACTCTGATAATATGATGGGCATTGCCCTTGAAGCTGATTGTCCTACACCAGAGACAGCAGCCATCTCTATGGCCTTGTGTCAGACCGGAGAACGCCAGGAAGGGAACAGTACAAAGGCAATGCCACACGTATCGGAGCATTTATCGCTCGGGGAGGGGGGGGGGGGTTGAGCGGCTCTTCTTATTTTACAAACTCACGAGTAACATCTTCACGCAACATCCAGGGCTAGGGCAGCAATCGGTGTTCGTGGAAGAAAGGAACAAAAAGTTAAAAGTGCGCAAAGGAAGCACGGGGGAGGTCCGTCCGTTGAAGGACACCGGGAGACAGGAAGAGGATTAAAGATGTGACGCGCAGGTCGGAGGCTTCGTATTCATCCGTTAGGAGGAGCGAGTGGCCTTGGGCGTGCCGCGCCGCTCGCAGGGACCATGGCCCTGGGCCGAGACCGACGGCGGAGCGGCAGCCGTGGGGGAGGGGAAGGCGCTCGAGTGAGAGATGGGGAAGCGGTGACTCATCATGACCAATGTCGATGATAATTTTACGTGTTTCTCACGTGGCAGGAATGATCGCAAGCACTGTTGGGATGTGCAGATTGTACGGCGCACTGCAACGCAAAGCAAGTTCACTGTGGCCTCTGCTATTGCTACGCAGCGACGCTCTGCGCCACAGCTTGGCTTCTTCATTTCTGCCTGACGGCCCCGTCAGCTGCCTGCAGGGCACACCGGGTCGCCTTCATATCCGGCAGCCAAAGACAAATATCTCTCATGTAGCCTTTAACAGACTGTTGGGGCAAGCACTGTTAGCATGCCAACCCCTTATCAGTGCCCTACCTTATTACAGACCAATTCAGACCTTAGTGGTCACTCCGAGCCCTTATAAATCTCAATGCTCATCCTAAAGTCCCATCGTAATGGAGAAACACAAACAGAAAGACACGTTTTTGCCCGTATTGAAACGGCTGTACGCCGTCTGCATCTGAAAACTCAATTTCCCTGTACAGGAATACGGGTAAACTGTATGGGTTGACAGGTTTGTGTTAGCTTGTAGCACCTATGCAGGCCGGTACAGCACACGAGGGGGTGGGTGGCCAGCACCACGTCCGGCCGCCTTTGTCTCCCTCGTGGCGAAGTTTAGTTTACACATCGCACCAGGTACTCATTTGAGTTTGAGTCGGCCGAGGGGATGCCCAGGACCGGTTCCGATAATCGTCACTGGTGTCCACCGTGAGCGGTGATCCAACTATGGTTTCCGGGTTCGTAACACAGTGCGCTAACCGCTCTGCCACCGCTCTCCATATGCACACATGCGCGCACGCAAACCGTATATACATGCACGCATGCACACACAAATGTATACAACACGCACGTACATGCACACAAACAGATCCAAAGACATAGCATACACAAACGCGCGCGCATGCACACACACAGGCACACAACCATGTGTACATGCGCGCACATACAATGCGGATATGCACACACGCACGCACGTGCGCACGTACGCAAACACACACCGGCACGCAGGCTGCACAAAGGCCTCTTGTTTCATTGTACATTCCCTGCCGCGGTTAACTTTGCAAATATGAGTTACAGCGTCCAGTACATAAAGAGCCTTTTCAGGATTGCATTCTCTGCGTGAGGGTTTTTGTGGAACTAGAGCGCTTCCTGGTGCTCCGCTTCGCGACAGCCTGCGGTTGACATTTCGGATGTTCGCATGAGCACAGCAGTACGGTCCCAGTAAACGTCACAGCGTTGGGTCAACCTTGTCACGTTTACCAGGGTGCAACCCATAAAAACCCATACAAAAGAGCCGTGCGTCGTGCTGTAATGCGCCAACGCTCCACAAAAAAACCCACAGGACAAATAGACTCGCGCGACCTTCACGGTTGCAGAAGGATCCATTGTGAGGTCGTAGGTCGAGGGTGTTCAGCTGACATTGGGACAGTTTGCGATCTGAAGCCGCAGTTGCGAGCCCCACGTCCCCTCTGGGTGCACCGCGGGGGCGACATGTTAACTACCTCGCCCGGTATACAGGAGGTCGTGGCTTCAAACACCTGCTGTATATTTGGAGTTTGCATGGTTCTCTCCGTGGTTGCGTAGATTTTTTCACGGGTCCTCTGGTTTTCCCCTCCACATTTAGAATCAACGTCACGCGTTTAGAGTATTTGGCTGCTATACGATTTCCACGTGAGAAGCCACTTCATTGGGCTATGATTTGTGATAGCCAGATCGCTTCTGAAAAAAGCTACATAGCTCAGTGGGCCTTACTTGGTGAAATAAAAACATAGTTCATAGTTTTAAATGTTTTTTATCGATGAAATGTGTACCATATTTTGTATTACACGACCAACAGTGGTGCTGCTGGGAGTTGTCACGTTGATGCTTCAATGAACCTTTTATATGCAAAACAACACGTTTATAAAAACAATATATACATATATAACAACAGAGGTTATATTTTTTAATGCATCTGACACTGGGAAAGAAAGGAAGATCTTGGACGTGTGGGCCGACTGACCTACTTTTTGGGGAAGACAGGTAGTCCTCGATTAACACGATAGATGCAATCTTGAAAATATTCATGTAAAAGTGAAATGGTGTTAACCGAACACTCATTTCCCATAAGAAATCATGTAAATAGGGGGGGCGGGTGCGTTCCAAGCTCCCAACTCGATTGACAAGTATATAATTATTCTTTTTCGATTTAAAGCTTTCGTGACTGCAATGATTCATCTTCTTTGGTTCTTTCGGTAAAGTCACGTAGAATGAGAATAAAATAATAAATTGATAAAATAAAATAACACAATAATATTCTCACGACGTTTCGGCCACAACACAAGCCTGCTCTAGACCAATTCCGCGACCACATCAATTCCATACACCCAGCCATCAGATTTACCATGGAGGTCGAAAAAGATGGCAAACTACCCTTTCTGGATGTCTTAATTAAAAGGAGACATGATGGTTCAATGAGCCACTCTGTCTACAGGAAAGCTACCCATACAGATGCTTACTTGAAACCGGATTCCCACCACCATCCATCCCAGAAGAACTGCCTCATCAAGACTCTATACCATAGAGCCCAATGCATTTCCGACCAGGAACACATTACCAGTGAACTCAAACACGTACACCAGGCTCTCAGGGCTAATGGCTACTCCGACTACACAATCCGCAAAGCCATCACTCCAGTCATGAAGAAGGATCCTCTTGTGGAGCCACTCAAAACCATCACCTTACCCTACATTGCAGGGGTCACTAAAAAGATCTCCAAAATCCTGAATAAACACAAGATCCAGGTCCGATTCAACACAGTACACAAAATCCGTGATTTAGTTCCATCTGTAAAAGATGCTCTTCCAGACATACAGTACCCGGGCGTTTACAAACTAAAGTGCCTCTGTGGTAGTAGCTACATTGGAGAAACCAAAAGACTCGGATCGCATCCGCGAACATAAAGCAGACTTGAAACACGGTAAGACGAACTCCTCTGCCGTGGCAGATCACTGTTACAATTCAGTGGGCTCACATGACATTGACTTCTCCAAGACGGAGGTTCTTTGCAAACCAACTGGCTACCATGAGAGATTCGTTCATGAGGCCATTCACATATACAAGCACAGAGACAATTTCAACCGAGAAGATGGATTCAGGCTCAGTAACCACTGGAAAGATGTGTTAAATCATTTCTGTTCTTAATTAATTGTAATTTTACGATGACCTTCAGACCGCAGCTCTTTCGCCAGCATTGCCTCTTAATACCTCTCACACCACGGTTAATGGTATGGTTTACAACATGGAGTATACTAGGGCTTCGCAGCTGTCTCTCTCCCCCTCCTCTGTTCCGACCATGGACGAACTCGTCCGTCTGAACGGGACCCGTAGCTATCCGTGGTACGGAAATTTGAGGGTAAGAATCCACCCATTTTTTCGCCATATAGCATTGTGATATATAACGACTTATGGTTGGTAGCTTAGCTGATTGGAGAATATAGAGTTTATTGATAACATGAAGGTAATTTATATTTTAGTTTTTATTGGTTCACTATATAGTACTGTGAATAGCTCAGATTTGTAGTCATTTCTGTGACCAGTCACTAGCAAATCACCCAGTTATTTCAATGCTAAATTCGCCTAGTTATTTCAATGCTAAATTCTCCTGTTTTGATTTGTACTAAGTGCCTCGGTGAATGTGTATGCTCTGACTTCAACGTAACTATTTCTGTAGCAGTTACAAGCGAATGCCTTAATTTAGCTATTGCAATGCTAAATTCTATGCTAATTCCTTTTAACAATGGGTGCCTCTGCGGATGTGTATGCTTTAACTTTTAACATAGCTATTTCTGTGACCAGTCACAAGCTAATCATTCAGCCTTTTCAATGCTAAATTTTATGCTAATTCCTTCGTCAAGGCTCTTTGTTCCTCTCACACAGCTTAAAAGCCGTGATCTGAACGTGGCTCTCTCACTCCAGCGCTGTCCTACCAGACAGTCTCGCTCCCTTCACCTGATGAAGGCCGCTTGTGTTGTGGCCGAAACGTCGTGAGAATATTATTGTGTTATTTTATTTTATCAATTTATTATTTTATTCTCATTCTACGTGACTTTACCGAAAGAACCAAAGAAGATAATTATTCTTCTTTGGTTCTTTCGGTAAAGTCACGTAGAATGAGAATAAAATAATAAAATAACACAACACAATAAAATTCTCACGACGTTTCGGCCACAACACAAGCGAGAATTTAATTGCGTTATTTTATTTCATTATTTCATTATTTTATTCTCATTCTATGCGACCTTACCGAAAGAACCAAAGCAGATGAATCCTTGCAGTCACGAAAGCTTTAAATCGATGTATAATTATTACTCGTCTATTATGGCTATGCTTTGGTTAACACTTTTTTTTTATTGTTGCCTTTTTATGCATGAACAACGCTTAAAGGGAAAACGGACAATGTATAAAACGTAACCTAAAGTAAAGGACAACCGTTGCCTGCGCGTGCGAGCTGCGACGAATTTGTCCCCCGAGGCGTCGCGTTCCAAAAGCGAGGCGTCTTGTCGTGCGCAGCCGAAACCCACGAAGGGCAAGATGCGGATCCACTGCCTGGAGAACGTGGAGAAGGCCCTGCAGTTCCTCAAGGAGCAGCGCGTCCACCTCGAGAACATGGGCTCCCACGACATCGTCGACGGCAACCACCGCCTCACGCTCGGCCTCATCTGGACCATCATCCTCCGCTTCCAGGTGGGACCCCGCCGACTCGCAACATCGGAGGTTCATTAGTGCGTAGTAGTCGTAGTAGTGAGAATCGGGGCTTTCACCACCAATGTAATCCATAATAAGGTGGGGGCGGGGGGGGGGGGGGAGTTTGTTGGGTTGGATCGCAAAAATGTATGAATGCGCGTCGTTAAAACGTGCCACCAAATTCGTAAGGCTTGTCATGTAAAAAAACGTCCCAATTCGTAACTGGTAACTTGTCACGGAAACGCAACATGCCAATTAGTTACTACAATTAGTTACATACTTACATACCAATTAGTTATCCTGACAAGGCTCTTTATGTACTGGACGCTGTAACTCATATTTGCCAAGTCGACTGCGGCAGGGAAAGTACAATGAAACAAGATGCCTTTGTACAGCCTGCGTGCTGGTGTGTGTTTGCCTACGTGTTTACGTACGTGTGTGCATACCCGCAGTGTTACTAGTAACTAAGAGTGTTGCTTAGTAACTGTAAGTTACTCGTGACTAAATTGGCATGTTTTGTTTACGTGACAAACATTTCTAAGTGGCCGTGTTGGGCGGTGGCGGGTTTAACGACACATTTACATTCACGTGATCTAACCCCCCCCAAAAAAACCCCTCTGTTATGAAGTTTATTACTCGAGTATTTAACCCGGCCAGCAGGAGCGTGACTCCGCACTCCCTGCGTTCCCAGACGCCTCTGCTGCTGCTGCTGATGCTGCTGCTGCTGCTCTTGCGAGCCGTGTGCGTTTTGTGGGAACAGCGCGAAGCACGTGCGGTGAAGTGCTGTGGAAGCTCAACACACCCGGCCGGCACGGAAGAGTAGGCCAAACGCCATCTCAAAGGCTCTCTCTCTCTTTGGAGCTCGTGTTCCCTTCCATTGACGGTGGTGTGAGTGAGCCGTTGCAGGGCTGCCTTTTAAAAAGCTTTACAACCTTTACCTTTGAAAAGCTTTATAGCTCATCGGATTCCTCCAGTGTAAATGCATATTGTGACGCCTGCTGTATATTTGGAGTTTGCGTGTCTCTGTCTCCGTGGTCGCGGTTTTTTTTTCCCTCCGGGTCCTCCGGTTTTGTCCCTCGTCATTTAGAATCGACATCGCACGTTTCGAGGATTTGGCTGATCAAAAATGTCCACGCGACAAGCCACTCTGTGAATGAAAACAAATATTTCTTCATAAGAATTGGGTGTACACTTTTTCTGTCAATGTCCGGTGTTTTAAAGTCACACAAAAAAAGGGACGTAGCGTGGAACAGAGGCGTCCATTGTTTTAGCATCAAGGGGGTAGATTGAGAAAGATCGTGAGAGCTGCGGTGACACAGACGTCGCACCGCACAGTATGTGCAGCGAAGAGACATTTTCAGGAGTGATTTGCCATGGGGAGATGAGAGAGCTCTATTCGGAAGAGAAATGCGAGATCGATAGTCGGTATATTACACGAAAATGGATGGATCGATACAAGAGAGATGAACGCCGAGGAGAGGGCGGTGAGAGGCGCCAACAGGAGAGCGGCACAAGCTAATTGATGTTTGTTGGAGCCATCGAACAAACACGGTCACTGCATCGCGCGGCGCTTTCACATGCGGCTCTGCGGTCGTCGATATTAGGAAGCCACTGCAGCTAGGCACTGTTAATTCAAGATTGAAAACTCACTTCTTTAGAACTGCTTTTTGCGTTAGGTTTGTCCTTCACCCCGCTCCTCTGATTAGCACGGTTGGCTACGCGCGGTGTGAAAGAAGTTCAACATACATACGTACAGAAGGGGAGATGTGAGTGAGATAGGAGAGAGACGCATTTCAGGAGAGAGGCAAAGGGAGAGAGAGAGACATGGAGACATACACTGGGAAAGACAGAGGCACGTGGAGAGATGCGGAGATAGGAGAGAGATGAGAGAAAGGGGACAGAGAGGAGAGAGATTTGCAGCCAGATTCTCAATGTTCACTCTGCCAGGCCCAGACCCCAAACATCACCGCGGGGCGCACGCACGGTGACTCAGACAGATCACGGAATCGTCTCACATGGCCCTGTGAGATGATGAACTTCATTCCTTTCAATTTTAAAGCCGTGGCGAGTCATTCCTCACTTGCGTGTTTGAGTGACGGGGTGGGAGATGAGCCGGCGTCACCGCCCCTGCCGCCGCCGGTCGTCACGTTTGGCCCCCGGGGGGGGGGCACCGTTGCCCGGATAGCCCCGGTGGAGGTGAGAGGCCGATCCGGTGGTAACCGACCGAGAGAGGACGATACCGGCAATGAGAACAATCCTTTTATGCCACTGGCCGTGCCACTCTATTTGAATATTACTAACTATTACTGACAAATTAGCCCGTGTTTTGCAAAAGCAAAACATTACAGTAAGATTTGGTACAGTACACAAAATTCAACAACTAGTATCTTGCACTAAAGACGCATTACCTAAATTATCAACAGAAGGTGTATATCGGATTAATTGTTTATGTGGCAGCTGCTACATTGGACAGACGGGACGTAACATCAGCGTAAGACTTAAAGAACATCAGAGAAATATTAAATTATCTCAAACACAACTGTCGGCAGTGGCAGAACATGCTTGTCAACAAGGACACTCAATTGATTTTGACAATGTTGCAGTGTTGTGTAAAACGAATTATTACTGGCAAAGACTAATTAGAGAATCCATTGAAATTGATAGGAACAAGAATAACTTTAATCGCTCTGACAGCTACAGGCTTAGTGCGGCCTGGAAGCGTATTATTAAATAATACACATTACATTTTGATTTAAAGAATTACTAATCTACAACTCATTACTAATCATAACCAATGACTGATTACTAATCGATTATATAATTACAATACCCCCCCCCTCCGCCTCTAATCACTGCACCTGATATGAGTTAAGTGATGACGTCACCCTGCTGCTCTATATAAAACCGGGAGCAAGCGAGGGCTTTACCATTCTGGCGAATTGCCCGATGATGCTGGATGTATTTACCAGCGAAACGTCGTACTCAAACTGTAAATGTGGAGTCACTCTTCAACACACCAGTGGGCTAAAGTAGTGAATTATTTGTCTTTTGTCAACGTGACACTTTTTTTGCTGATTGGCCGTGTCGGGTGGTGGAGGGTTACGACACATTTATAAATAAACGCGATCTAACCCAAAAACCTTTATTATGAATAATATTGGTCGCGAAAGCCTACATGTTAAATTACTATTTTTATTTTACCAGGGAAGTCCCACTGAGCTAAATCTTGACTTGAGGCTTTCATGACTGCAGGAATCCATATTCTTTGGGTCTTTCGGTAAAGTCACGTAGAACAATTTTTTTTTTTACAAAAAACTACGGCGTTTCGATCGCAACACAAGCAATCGTCATCAGGAGAAAAAAAGAGAGCTCTTTTTTTTCCTACCGCGACGCCCTTACTCAACCACGCCGCACGTGGCACCGCGGCCAGGACGCGACAGACAACAACCTGTGAGGAACAGGAGGAAGCGTCTCCGTTGGGGGGGAGGGGGCGGTGGGAGCATTGGGGGGTTTACATCTCCCACGCTGAGGAGCTGTTTGCTGCCATATAGCCCTCGATCTTGTGTCAAAATGTTACTCGCGAGTATGAACAATAAGAAGGGGTTTCGCCCCTTCTGACAATAAAACAAAATAGCTGCTCAACCCCGCGCTATAAATGCTCCGATACGTGCATTGTCCTTGTACTGTTCTCCTGTTGGCGTTCTCTGGTCTGACACTGGTGGTGAAACTAGGCCATAGAGAAAGCTGTCTCTGGTGTAGGCCATTCAGTTTCAAAGACAATGCAAATATATTTTGATTTAAAGCTTTCGTGACTGCAATGATTCATCTTCTTTGGTTCTTTCGGTAAAGTCACGTAGAAGGGAAACAATAAAATAATACAAATATAAAAAATAAAATTCTCACGACGTTTCGACTGCAACACAAGCAATCATCATCAGGTGTGAAAAACCACAGCAACTTTTTTCAAATTTTCTTGCAGTTTCTATTTGGTGGTGTTTGAACATGTTTACACAGCACCTGTTTGATTTCCAGAAAGGGAAAAACCTTCTTCTTGTTTTCCATACTTTTATTCTGGCAACAAACGGTTCGCTAGATATGTTACTCGCTTCTCTCCAATCCCTCCAATTTCGCTGAAAAACTAAATCAATCGGTATCAATAATATTGCCCTCGTGACAACTTGATTCGATTGGCTGTCGGGTGGTGGATGGTTATACAACCGACACGCTCGAACCAAAAAATAAACGAATTAAGAATCTTGATTTAAAGCTTTCGTGACTGCAGTGATTCATATTCTTGGTTCTTTCGATAAAGTCACGTTGAAGGGAAACAATAAAATATATATAATATATGTTTTATTATGTTATTGTTTCCCTTCAACGTGACTTTACCGAAAGAACCAAGAATATGAATTAAGAATCGTCCGTAACATTTGTCGTGAGAGCCCACGCTAGGAAGGGAGCTCCAGCGCTCATTTCTCCGTCTCCCGCTGGGTTCACGCCCAAGATTTTTTGAGGCTGCGCCGACCACGCGGTCACAGCGGGGTCACAGCGGGGTCACCTGGGCCGCAGGCGCGGGGGAGTGCAGCAGCTTCCGGCCGTCTGAAGAGAATGATGGGAGCCTTCGCTGGGGAGCTGCGAGGTCGTGGGGAGGAGATAGAGAGAGGGGAGCAGGGGGAGGGGGGAGCCCTGCCAGATGTCTGGTTCCACTGGGGGTGGGTTGGTGGGTTGGTGGGTGTGGGTGAGTCGGTGGGGAGCGACGGTGCAGCGGTTTGCACGTTCGATTCCCGCTCACGGCCAACACCAGTGACGATTATTTGAACCGGTCCTGGGCCTCCACTACATCGACTTAGCCTCAAATGAGTACCTGGTGCGGTGTGTGAACATCGCTACTGGGGATACAAAGGCGGCCGGGCGTGGTTTTGGCCATCCACCCCCTCGTGCGCCATGTCAGCCTTCATAGGTGCTCGCTTACAGCGCTTGCCCCAATAGTCTGTTAAGGCTATACGGGGATCTTTGTCTTTGCGGGTGGGAGGGTGACTGGCTGCCCCTGTAAGGCAGCACAGCATTCATCCTTTGTGAATTGCAAATAACGCTGCGTCCGTGCCATGCTTTACACACAGCGTTGTGAAACGCACATGTTGTTATAAAACACATTAGCTTGTCGGAACATCACCGGCCTTTCTAGGTATCTTTGTCATCCCCTCTCCTAAATTAAACGCTTATATTTTTACACCTTGAAAAGTACACGTGGTGTGCAACATTTGACCGGGAGCATCCATAGCAGGTACAGGAAGCCAGCGAATTAAGTGCAAAAGCAATTTGAACCGTTGCAATTAGCTGGGAGGAATATCTATTGCAAAGTTATTGATGAACATCATGGACAGAGCTAAACGTATGCATGCATGTATGTTGAACTTCTATGTGCACGGTACGCAGCCAACCGTACACATCGGAGGTATGGGGAAAGGACAACAGACTATGCAATGAAATGAAGGCCAAGTGATTGTAGACATTTTTGAGACAGGACTCCGGGCACATAGAGAGAGAGAGAGATGTGCGACAAGCAATGTTGAAGTCCTGGGGTGACACTCGACACCTACGGTTCCCGGGGACGTTAAAGGCTCCGTGTCACACGTGTGAGAACACGTCCAGCAGGCTCCGTTCATACCCAAGCACTGCGCATCAGCGATCAAAGCCTCCCCCGTCTGCTGTGGACTGACAGGAGCCCATTGAGATGGCACGGCTCTTTTTATAGATAAACATTCTGACACGTAGCAGCAGGCTTTCACGACCAATAATAATATCCATAATAAGAGTTATTTTGCGTTATATCGAGTAAATATAAATGTCTCGTTAAACCCGCCACCGACCGACACAGCTAATTAGTAAGTCCCGATGAAGCGAATTTCCCCCCGTGAAGCTGGATTTAATTACCAGCGAAACGTCGTACTCAAACTGTAAATGTTGTGGGTTTACTCTCCAACACACGGGTGTGCTGAACAAGTAAATAATTGCCAGGTTTTGTTTACGTGACAAACCCTACGAATTGGTTGTGTCAGGTGGTGGTGGGTGAACCACATGTCTGTATTTGCACGATCTAACCCAAAATGACTTTCATTATGAGAGAAACATTCTCAAGCACACATCCATCGCAAGCCGTGAACGAATCCGAACAAATACCTGACAAGAAACACCATGCGAGGAAGTAAAGAGACAAAAACAGTTTTATGGTACGCGCAAAATATAAAATTAGAGATTACTTGTATCTTTGTATGTATGTTGAACTTATTTCGCACCGTACGTAGCCAACCGTGCTAATCAGAGGTGCGGGGAAGGACAACAACTTTAATTCACTAACAAGGCTAGCTGGGATTCAATACATTTCAAAGTCTCAATGCAGAATCTATTTTGTTATAGAAACGCCGGACTATGATAACGATTTCAAAATTTTACGATTATATAAAAGAACGTCAGATGCTGTCTTCTTATTCTTCTTCATATGGCTGATGTCGGTGAAGAGCCACGAATATGAGTCTACGTTGAGGTAGTTGAGCCAGATGATTGCGTCAGAAGTAGCGGAGTGCGGAATTGTCGCTGTGGTAATGCCTCGTCCTTAGTAATTGTGAATCGGGCACTGAGTCGTGATGCGTCCCATGGTATGTTCTGGGTGACCAGTCGCACGCTGTCGGGAGAGTTTAAAATTTTCCATTTGTGCATCAACTATCCGCATCTGGATGCAGTGAGTTCCTGCAGTAGACCGACGAGCACATGCATAGCGCCCATCACGCATGGGGGCTTCCATCTCTCATAGCGCCACTCGCACATGGGTGCTGTGAGAGATGGAAGCGAGAGTCTGGACTACGGCCGACGTCAAAAATAAAGATATCTCGTACAGGAGCCTACCGTGGAACCTCCCCCGGTTTCAACCTTCCACACCGCCAGTGGTCGACCGTCAACCGAATCAGGACCGGGCCACGTGGCCGATGCGGCCACCCGATGCCACAAATGTCGCATCAAATAATTTGGCGGCCTGCGAGTAGCGTGGTCGCGAATCCCAAACCATCGACCGCATTGTCAACACGCTGCCTTCACGCCTTTAAATGAGGAATGGACGGAGATCCACTCTGCTTCTGAGCGGACAATTGAGTGGATAACAAATAGAAAATCACACCTTTAATCCGCTGCTATGAATCCATACGAAAGAAGAAGATCACCCATTCATGATAGGCCTGAGTGATTGGAAAAGGGTGTCGGCTGTGTTTGTGCGAAGGAGGTGGTCTCTTTCCGTGAGGGGGTATTGCTACTGTGCTTGGAATAACACGTTGACCATTATGAGTTTTGGCTTCAGGCAGAGTGATGGTGTGCAACGTCTCGAATGGTCCAGAGTTTGCTGAGATGTCCAACGCTGATAAAAGGGGAAAGAAACCGCAACGTGCGCTTGTGTGTGTGCAAATCACAGCGGCAAAGAGTTTCAAGTTCCGGACAACTTGTGAGATCACATTTATTGATACGGATAAAGAAGTGATTGAGTGCATACTTTGTAATGTTGAAAGAAGGACAGGGCTATCTTACAAACAATAATACATCATTAAAAATGTTGCCAACATAAACCCAGCAATAATGAACGTAAATTTCCCTCTGCCTGCCTTATTAAAACATTGTAAAAAAATCACATTCTACTACTGACTTGGCTAGTCTGGATATCTTTCCAAGTTAGCACTGTTAAATTCTAAGGATTGTTGTATGCAGGTCGCTTCTGAAAAAGAGCTATGTAGCTCAGTAGGCCTGCAATAAATAAATAAAAATTAACTGCGAGCATAAATGGTTTGAAATGTGTGTTGAGGCAAACTTAGCACAACTTTCATGATATTAATATGTATATACTTATTTGACTTTATGATATTCATTTTATCCGAGATATCGCGCCCATTTCACGAGGCCTCCTCAGGGCCATCATTCCACCTTGTCGTTGGTGGAATGATGGCTGATCCCGTGCAGAAAACCCTTCTCATCCCGATGTTTTCAATCCGCGTAAGGGGGCCCAGTTTGGTGCACAATTCGCGGGCCACATTCAACCTTGTGACAAGAATAGGCTTTTACCCTTTCTGGCAATCAAACAGAAGGTTTTAAGATGTTCAAACACCAAATAAAAACCTTTTGCAAGGAATAAAGTCTGCATTAACCACACGTGTAGTGAACATGCAAACAAACACGCTCTGATAATATATGCATTGTTTTTTAAACTGATTGGCCTACACCAGACACAGCCTTCCTTAGTTTCTGGTCTGACATTGGTGATACTAGGCCATAAAGACGGCTGTTAGAACATCTTAACACCTGTTTTATTGCCTGAAAGGGTAAACCTATTCTTATTTTTCATACTTTGATACTGGCAAAAAGGTCCCGTAACAAATTCGGCTGCTTGCCGCTCCGCAGAGCCTCAGAAAAGTACGGGAACATTTCCTCCGATGGCTTTCCGCGTTTTCCAGTGACCGTCGGCACACCTTCACTTCGTTCTACGGATTCTTCCAAGGCTCTTCCGGCTGCTGTACATTTCCACACGATTATAAGCCACTTTCGTTGAGCTATTGCTTATGATAGTCAGGTCGTGTCCTGAAAAAAAGATATACAGTGGGCCTTACCTGCTAAAATAAAAATAAGTTTTAGGCCACTTCAAACCTCCTGGAGTGAGGTTGGGCATGGTGGAATAGGCACGGACACAAACACACACTGAAGATGAGCATGGGCCAGATTATGTGAAGTGGGCAGCCGTTTTAGACTTATTTAAAGGGACTTTGTAAATTATTATTGGGTAGCTTAGTAAGTTGATGACGCGATTATGTTGACACGAATTGCAGTTGCATATGACCAAGGGGAAATGTTTGCAAGATGCAGGGGCTTTGGTGTAGAAATTAAACAAATATGGTTGGTTACGATGATGATGATGATGATGAAAATTACTATTATAATGGTGATGAAATACCCAAACGCAGACATACATATGAAAAACATTGCTTTTTTACAATGCGGGTGGAAATGGTCCACGACAAATCATCACAATGACATTTATCGGCAAGCAATTGGTGTGCGTTGATATTTGGACAGCTGTAGTATGCGCTATTAAAAGTCTAACAAGCTGTTTTTTTTTGTTATTGAGGCCGTTAAAATGTCCACTTAATCTTTTCCCTCGGGTTTTTGGAAGTCGCGCGCTATGTTCACATTTCACAGCTCGTGTTGAATGTAAGGCCGGAGCTAGGAATGTGATGCGTCAGGCATTAAAGTCGGGCTGACCCACGGAATGTTGCACTCGGGGGCGAGATGTCGCACGTCGGCAGTGGACACATTTTGTTCAAAAATAATTTTGATCAACTCGGGGTGCGTTTTTCTCCTTTCCACTTTTCGCGAGAGTTGACTCAATTTCACTTTCTTGCTCTAGACCCTGAAGATGATTCGCGATAAGTAGCTGGTACCGTGGACGTTCGGTGCGCCGGGGTGGCAAGACGTTAACTACCTCTCCTGGTATGCAGGAGGTCGTGGGTTCGATGCCGACCCTGATGCCTGCTGTACATTTGGAATTTGCGTGTCTCTCTCCCCGTGGTTGTGGGGATCTTTCTCCGGGTCATCCGGTTTTTCCCTCCATATTTAGAATCGACGTGCATTCAGAGTATTTGGCTGCTATACATTTCCACGTGATAAGCCGCTACGTTGAGCTATATCATGTGTGGTCAGGTCGCTTCTATAAAAGAGCTCAGTGAGCCTTACTGGGTAAAATAAAAATAGTTTATTTTTCGTTTAGATCGTTATCGGTCAATGTGAGCGATATGGGATTGTTACAAAGTGTAGCGACGTTACAGTCCATATCATTTTGAAGAGGTTAGTGTTGCCTAGGTATTAACATAGTTGTGTATATATTAATATAGTTGCGTGTGTGTATATATTTATAGTTTTGGGAAGCGGTAGTGTAGTGGTTAGCGCCCTGCACTACGAACCCGGTGACCCGAGTTCGATTCCCGTTCACGGCCAATGCCAATGACGATTATCTGAACAGGTCCTGGGCCTCCCCTAGGTCAACTCAGCCTCAAATTAGTACCTAGTGCGATTGTATAAACATCGTCACTGGGAAGACAAAGGCGGCCAGGCGTGGTGTTGGCCACCCACTCCCTCGTGTGCTACAGTGCCGGCCTTCACTGGTGCTCGCAAACAGCACTTCCCCCAACAATCTGTTAAAGGCTATACGGGGGATCTTTGTCTTTGTTTTGTCTATATAAATTCAAACTGCCATCTAATTAGATGCCAAATCGGCATATTTGCAATACGTGTGTAATGATCTTGCGTCCCTCTGCGGAGAAGTCACTTTTTTTTAAAATCTCAAACATAACTTGAGAATAATGAGCAACTTAGCAACCGATAGCAATAGCTGGCATGGTTATTGCACAGTCAATGTTCGTGTCACGCTCTCCTCTCGTAGACACGGTGAGACCTTTGTGTTTTTTACGGTGCAAAAAATGGCACTATAGATTTTATAATTAAACCGCCTCATTTTCTCGTGATGTATTTCGAAGGAGGCCAGCAGAGTAGACGGTTTCTCTCTCGGTAAAAAAAAATCAATTAATCTTGTTTTAAACCCCGCTTATTCTTTGCGCATATAGGTCAGGAGCTAAGCGCCTATGTCGAGGTCTGGCGAGCCACGAAGAGGGCTTCGGGAGAGAGTTGGTGTCGTTTTTGCCGATCCTCTGTTGAGTCAGCCCGTTGAAATAAATTCCCCTGCTGCACAAATCGGCAAAGTGAAGCCCGGGTGCAAGTGAACAACGAGGCGAACAAGCCTTAGGAACGAACGGTGCCTGCGGCGCATTCAAAGCGGTGTACATTTTCATTCTCCGTGTGGGGGGGGATGTCCCCCCCGGTGATGAGAACGCGTCAGGTGCGCCCACTCTTCACGAGGCCGCTGGAGTGTGGCGCTTCGCGTGGTTGACGCTCTACTCCTGGAGTCATAAATACACGAGGGTGCTTATTACTCAACTTTCATGGAAACACCAATATGCGTGTATTTATATTCGCAGCGTGTGCTCCTTGATTTATTCGATGAAAATTGTGATTCATAGATTCCGCTAAACCGGCACGTATGGACAGCCGTGCGTTTTTTTCCATGGATACACCCCAAGAATAACATCACGTTTTAACTATCTCGGGCCCAAACAATAGGCCCACTAACTTCAGTTTCCCCAGCAGGCTTCACAAAAGAGCAAGCACTAAGTAACCTTCCTTGTTTTTTTTGTTTTTCACGTGCATTGCTAAATACCTCGTGGCCCCGAGAGACAATGCGTCTATATTTAACTGGGCTGCACGTGAACAATGGGCAGCGCAGCTCAGCAGGCGGCTGTCGGCGGGAGGCGAGACACACGGCAGAGCGACGGCGTTCACAGTTCCCAGAGATGGCGCGCCCCACCACAAACCGGCCCACGCGAATGCTGCAGACCAACGCGCACAGCCTGCCTGCAGCGTGTGCTCTGGACGTGCTATCGTCCATTAACGCGCGGCGTTGCTTTCGCACCTCGAGTGCCTCGCCGCTGCTTTTGTACGCGTAGCCGGCTCGCCCTACCCCCCTCCTCCCGTGACCGTAACGAGGGGACAGGCCCGTTAATAAAGACAACAACAGTAGACGAATTCGGAGGGGATACTCTGCGTTGTGTTCTGCCCTCCTCTTGAGGATCGAGTGACTCCGCCACCGAGGGACACCAGAGGGTTGTGGAACGGCCACTCGTTATTTCAAAGTGTTCTTCTGAGGAGCCTTCGTGCGTCTGTAAATATGACCGGATGCACACCAATCGAGCTCGCGTTACACGGCACCTAACTGCTCAATCCCTGTACAGCGTCCATCCGAATCTGAATAGATGCCCTCTACCCTGAATTGATGATTCCACTGATGGGCGTGGCCTACTGTACAGTCACATTAACGCCATTCATTACATTAAGCCCATACCGGCTACATATGCATGCATGTATGTTGAACTTTTTTAGCCCCGGATGTCGCCAAGCATGCTAATTTTGGTGCTTTGCATAATAAGAACGGGATGGCACTGTTATTTATGGCATCAATAAGCGCGTGGTGACACATCCCATCAACAGATGTCGTGCCGCTTCTAGCAGCTGCACCGCTGAGTGTCTCCCACTCAAAAAACGAGTCCTGAGGAAATTCCACATTCACTTGGGATGACCTGCTGTTATGGCTTCCTGCAAAAAAACGGCGCTCAGTCTATCAGCAACGATTCGATCCGCGACCGGGATCTTAACCCACAAGGTGCCGGCCCGTGATTCGAGCGCTCTGCTCGAATCACAGGCAATGGGAACAATTGAATGTGAAAAAATGAAAATAAAAATGTTACTTTACTAAATTAATTGGCAGATTAGCAGACTGCTTCCAGCAGTATTGTGTTTTTAATTTCTAAGCACAGCAATACCCTCTCCGTCGTATTCAGCATTCTAGCAATCATAACGTTCAACTTGTAACACGACTCAGAGACGCAAAGAGGAACCACAGACGACCAGGAATCCGGGAGGACATTTAACACGTAGGCTTTCACGACAAATATTATTCATAATAAAGGCTTTTGGGTTATATCTCGTGAATATAAATGTGTCGGTAACCCACCACCACACAGCCAATTAGTAAGGTGTGTCACGTGAACAAAACGTGCCAATTAGCTATTACTTTAGCACATCGGTGTGACGGTGAGAAAACCATAGCACCCGCAGAAAGCGCACGCATGCGAGGGAGAAACACTCTTTCCCATTCAGGCGGAACAGGTGGAGATCACGTGTTTTTTTTGTACGTACTGCCTTCTCCTGGCAAGCCAGGACATTGCTGCCCCTCGACGCCCGCTCACGGGAAGGGAGTTTCGCAACATTTGTGCGATCCACCAACCCTTGCTGCCTCCACAGTGCTGGATTACAGACCACGTGCTGGATTACAGACCACGTGCTGGATTACAGACCACGTGCTGGATTACAGACCACGTGCTGGATTACAGACCACGTGCTGGATTACAGACCACGTGCTGGATGACAGACCACGTGCTCGATTACAGACCACGTGCTGGATTACAGACCACGTGCTGGATTACAGACCACGTGCTGGATTACAGATCACGTGCTGGATTACAGACCACGTGCTGAATTACAGACCATGTGCTGGATTAAAGACCACGTGCATAGCCCCACCACCGGCCATATATAGACAGTCGTTGTTTACAGCCGGACATATTGTGTAATGACTACTCTCCCTTCTTTGATCCACTCCTATTGAGTCGTTCGTACTGTTCCAAGAGCTGCCTCGAGGTCCAGTGTCCTGATTAATAATTCATTAGGGGTACGGGGAGATGTTAACTACCTTGCCTGGTATACAGGAGGTCGTGTGTGCAATCCTGACCCTGACGATGCCTGTATATTTGGAGTTTGCGTGTCTCTCTTCGCGTGATCGCGTGGATTTTTCTCCGGGTCCTCCGGTTTTTCCCTCCACATTTAGAAGCGTGCGTTTGGCGTATTTGGTTTGTATACATTTCCACATGATAAGCCACTTTGTTGAGCTGTCATTTGTTGCCAGTACGCTTCTGAAAAGGAGCTATATAGCTCAGTGGGCCTTGGTAAAATAAACAAAAACGTAATTTTTTAGGTTTAGTTTAGATTGGAACCACACGGCACTGCCACCTTGGAGAGACGCGTCAAGGAGAGACACTGATCGCTCTCAGCCGGCCTGGCTGACGAATCGCCACTGACGGGAGTCATCACCTGTAGTAGACTCATCAGCCGATGTATCTGAACGGGATAGTTGGGGAGAGTTTCATGAAGTATGACGATTGCCCCTTTTCTGGATGTTTTTGCTGCTGATAAATTAACCATGAAGCCAATTGGATCATTACAAATATTCTATTTAATGAAATGCATTTCTACTGTGTGCATATATATGGTTCATCTTCTTTGGTTCTTTCGGTAAAGTCACGTAGAATGAGAATAAAATAATAAATTGATCAAATAAAATAACACAATAATTTTATTTTATCAATTTATTATTTTATTCTCATTCTACGTGACTTTACCGAAAGAACCAAAGAAGATGAATCATTGCAGTCACGAAAGCTTTAAATCGAAATATATATGGTTGTTAATCACTTGTATTCAGTTATTAATACGTAACATATAATGCTCGTGAAATAATACATTGCGTAAATCATGCCCGTGGGAAACAACGCAATCTGCGAGTTCGACTCTCGGCATTGCCATGCAGTCGGCATTCCTCGCCGTGCCCGAGTAGATAACCGCGAGGGGCATCCGAAACATTTCGCGAGCTCCTCAACGCGACAGTGCACCGCCTGTATTCACATAGGCAAACGTGATTTAGCTGCTGGACTTGGTCTTGGTGTGTGTGTGTGTGTGCGTGCTCGCGGCCACCAACACCAGCGACGATTATCTGAACCGGTCCTGGCGCTCCCCTAGGTCGACTCAGCCTCAAATTAGTACCTGGTGCGATGTGTAGTAAACATCGCCACTGGGGAGACAAAGGCGGTCGGGCGTGGTGCTGGCCACCCACCCCCTCGTGTGCCGTGCCGGCCTTCATAGGTGCTCGCTAACAGCAGCACTTGCCCCAAAAGTCTGTTGAGGCTACATGGGGAAATGTAAGTCTATGGGCAGTGTCAGTCTTTCTGTGCCAAGTCCTTTTTTCTGTGTCAGTCTTTCTGTGTCAGTCTTTCTGTGCCAAGTCAGTCTTTCTGTGCCAAGTCAGTCTTTCTGTGTCACTCTTTCTGTGCCAAGTCCTTTCCCAGAGACGTCGGTGATCATGGCCTTCCCTCCATTTGGCTCTGTCCACGATTTTACTCAAGAACTTTGCATGCAATGCTTACTCCTAGTTGCAATCCAATTGTTTATATTTCTTATGATGTAACTTAACTCGCTGTCTTACCTGGCTTCTTGTGCCTGTAATTGTACCAGTGAAACCATGACATTATAAGTCTCTCTTGTTCTCTCTTTACATGTCCAAGGATCTAACTTTACCGCTCTCTAATTATTATTTCTGTTTTGTACCTGCCATCCGAAATATGTTTCAGTCACCTCCTGTCTCATCCGTCCGTGAAATTCTTAACATCCTCCGTCTTTAAAAAAAGAGATAATTCTACGACTTACAGTTTGCTTTGTAATCTATGTAATTGTCCAGCTTTCACATGCATTGTGAAGGAGCCCATTGCATGTCTCACCAGTCACCTTGTATGAACCGTGGTTTGTATTGAATCTGCGGCAGTGCAGGCACCTGGGCCTGTACCCAGTTGACCGGGCTAAAGGTGTCTGGCAGCCGCGTGTGTCGACGAGTGTGCTTTGACGAGTTGTCACAGGGGGCACAGGTGGTGCATCAGCCAGCCATCCCAGTCAGTCGACCCGTGGCACCTGAGTTTGCCCCGTGACCTCGTGCTAGCGGGCGTTCGACACTTCACGTGCCTCAACGTGCACATAGCCTGGCACAAGCGTCGTGGTGACGTCACCGCCACTTAGTGGCGAATGGCGGTTGTTGTTGTTGTTGGGGTGGTGGAATACAATGCAACGTGCCCACTGTTGTCGCTCCTCACAGATCCAGGACATCAGCGTGGAAACGGAGGACAGCCGGGAGGTGAAGTCAGCCAAGGACGCCCTGCTGCTGTGGTGCCAGATGAAGACGGCAGGGTGAGTGTCTCGCACTGACACACGTGGGGTGAGCGTCTCCCACTTATACGTGGGGTGAGCGTCTCCTGCTGATACACGGGGGTTGAGTGTCTCCCACTGACACACGGGGTGAGAGTCTCCCACTTACAAGGGGGGTGGGGGGGTGGTGAGTGTCTCCCTCTTAAACATGGGGTGAGTGTCAACCTGTGATCCAACCCTTCAGAGGCAAGGGTTGGTGGATCACGTAGATTTGCTAAACTCCTAAAGACACCGGGCACTGGGCTGTAAAGCGGCCAGGAGAGGGTTCAATGGGAGGCAAAACGTTAATCGAAAAACCGTTAACCGATGTCACTGTTAACCGAGGAACTACTCCAATTGGCATGCTTTGTTTGCGTGACAAACCTTACTAATTGGCTGTGTCGGGTCGTGGCGGGTTTAACGACACATTTATATTTTTACGCGATCCATCCCAAAAACAATAACCCTCTGATGGATAGTGTTGGTCGTGAAAGCCTCCTATGACGTGTTCAACGGAACAGCGACGAGTTGTAGCACGGTCCGTTGTTGGAGGGTGGAGAAATCCTGTCCCGTGGGCACGACCCCCAACGTAGCCGACCCAGTTTGTAGACCACCGGGTGTAAAAGATGTGGCTGAAACTCGTGGCCCTTTGGCAGTTTAACGGCCTCGGAGCAACGTGCCGAGCGGTGAGTCACGTTTTATGGGAGTGGGGGGGGCTGCCTTACGTGGACTGTCAGCGTTTCCTCCGCTCGCACGATATTCACGCGGTGACATTTTTCGCCATTTAAGGCGCGCACACAACACACATCGATGTACGCGACTCATCGATATGCACAAGCGAATCGATATGCACAGAATGTCGATATTCCTAATGTATAGATATACTCGACACATCGATATTCACCACATCAATATTCATGATGCATTGATGTACACAACATATTGATATTCACATCACATCCATATTTATAATGTATCTATATACACAATATAAAGCCATGTAGATAGAAAAAAAATGATCACAACATTTTTTTCACCTGATGACGATTGCTTGTGTTGCGATCGAAACATCGTGATATTTTTTTATTATTTTTTCTATCTACGTGGCTTTACCGAAAAACCCAATGAATATTAATTCCTGCAGAAAGCTTTAAGTCAAGATCTATAGACACAATACATGGATATTCGCGATACATTCCGATCCATTACGTCTCGGTATTCATAGCGAGCTTCACGTGTCTGTCTCTGGCGACGCGATTGGACCGCCGCCGCGACCGAGCGTTACCACGGAGACCGCTTCTCTCCACCCCCTCGTTTGGGGGAATTCACATTTTGACTCGACGATTCGCCTTTGAGCCTTTTGAATGTTCAATACTTACAGAAATGTATAACTTTAGCAACAACAGCAAAAGCGTTCTTTGAGCCACGATTGCGTTGCGGACTTTTGTTCTTGTGTAGCGTAACGCTGGGGATCTCGTCATGTTGTGACACGCAACACGGATGTCAGTTTGTATTCACGGTAAAACCATTGCTGCGCGCGAGGTTTGATTCGCCAGTTTTGCATATTCGCAAGTTACTAAATATATACTAATTCCCTATTTACCATTTCCCCCCCCCCCTCGCCTATGTTCACTTGTAGCGGTAACATAATCCCATTTTCCCCATTGGAACAAGGTTTCTGCATTCGCGAGCGTTTTCAAGAATGTGACCCTTCGCGGCTCGAGGGGATTTGCTGTATGTTGAACTTCTTTCCCACCGTACGTAGCCAACCGTGCTCATCGGAGGTGCGGTGGCAGGGGCAGGAGGGGGGGGGTGAAGACAACAAACTCAATGCAAAAAGCAGTTATCAAGAAATTAGTTTTCAATCTCGATGTATTAGTTCGAAGGGAATGTTATCTTAGAGAGGCAATGCCTTTACTTTGCGATGGGCATTCAACCCTCCAGCCCGACCCCACCAATGGCTCCTGGTCTCCCTGGTTTGGGTCCGAGGTTCACGTTAACTTCTTTGTCTATTGCAACGTCGACGCCGCCGTTCGTGGCCGACCGCTTGATGTTTCGGGCCTCTAGGCCTGAGCTTGGCAACTGTGCTTAAAGAGAAACCGATAAGATTCATAAACCCTTTCCGTGTTTTGTCTAGTTAATTCTAGTGGCCCGCGTTGGCGTATAATTTACGACCGTTATAACTCACCGATTCTTAGATGTACGCTTCGATGCATTCATCGTGAGCATTGCAGTCTATTTTACTCGCTTTAGTTAACAGGTCATGTAATGTCTCTAACTTTGTGTGTGATCTCTAATCCACGTGCTCCTCTTTGTCTCAGTACAATTCCGAGTGTGCATCTCTTTCTGGTCCTTTGTGCACTCTTCAGCATCCGTTCCATTTTTCCTTCTCAACGTCCGTGTTTCTAATCCACGCGTGCAATCGCAGGTAGAATAACCTTCTCAGACTCCTATTTATGCGCATAGTATTTAAATACCGAAGTAGGAATGCGTGGAACCTTCGGGGTATTTCCTCATCCCGCGTGCTGCGATGACGACGACGACAACGATGTTGTTGTTATTGAAGGGATCCGGGTCCCCGGAGGGCTCGAACAAAAGTGGAAAAATTACCGGAGAGTTCTTTCTTGTTCTGCGGTAGTGACCCGTTCCCATGGGCGTGCCACTCGGAGTAAGAGATTGTGGCACAGCTCCCGACTCTCTTTGGCAAACACGGACTTTGCAGTCCTGTAGCGCTCCCACCGCCTCCTCATATGTATTTTCAGGGCCTCTCTTTTGTATGGCTGCTGATGTAGATATAGAGCAACAACTACAATTTCACAGTCAGGTGGTCAAGCCAGACAACCGCGTGAGGCATAGCGGAGTGTATCATCATCGCAGTGATGTTACCTTCGTATTTTTGTATCAGGCATTGCGTCGTTATACGTTGTACGATCTGTTCTGGATGACCACAGTCGCACACTGGAGAGTTTGTAATTTTCCCTTTATGCATCAGGTATCTGCATCTACTGCCATGGTTTGTGCAGATGCGGTTTAGGGTGGATCATGAGCTCTGTGGAATATCAATCCCAGGGATATTCTATGTTTGGTCTTTCACAAAGTGTGCATGAGTTCTTTTTAACTCCATTCAACCCTCCAGGGTTCATTGGGGTTGAATCCGCGTTGTTTAAGCTTAGGCTCATCGGTTCAAAAGGGCTTGGCGTGACTTCACGCGATGACGAGGGACGTCGTTGAGGTCCTCATGAATGGGAAGGCGACTTCCCGGAGGGTTGCAGGGAGAGATGCGGTGACAGCACGGGCAGCCAGGCTGTTGGGGTCGACTTGAGAGTTCCAGTGATACACCGCATCGCAATGTTCAGTCGGACATCAACAAGCCGAGTGAGACTACTCCTGGTCCATACTGGTGCACGGTATTCGGAAACAGAGTACACGAGGGCCATCGTTGATGTCCGTAGCCCTGGTGCTGCTGCCTGGTTTCTAGACCAGGTTGACCCTTGTTTGTTGTCTTGGCGGCCATCTTTTCCAGGTGGTCGTGGAAGGTTCGCGTACGGTCCAGCTTCACTCCGAAATAGGTTGGAGTGGGGTCGAGTTGCACAGTGTTGCCGCAGAAGGTCAGAGTGCGCTTGGCGCTCCCATAATTATCAAGATGAAATGGAATGACTGTCGTTTTGCGGGGATTTGGCTTGAGCCTTCATTTCCGGAAATATTCCCCCATGGGCGTTTAGGTCTTGTTTCAGAGTAGATTCGACGTCGTTGAAAGCGACTGCTTGCGTTGCCAGGGCAAGGTCATCCGCATGTTACAAATTTGTGTCGATGGTGATGCTTGATTTGTGGTCCAAGTGTTCATATGCTGCTGCTGCTGCAGCTGGCTGTGCACGCTTTGCTGAAGCAGCGAGTGGAAGAAGGAACCGGCACCATACAGCAGCCATTTCCATGCAGAGGACAAAACTGGCCACTTTGGTTTATTGCCGAACATGATGATGTTTCAGGCGTTTACAAATGTTTATCATGAGCAGAGTTTTCTGGGTGGCACGGGGCGGGGGCAACGCCTCGCCCAAACTGGACATCTTTATTCATACATCTTTAGGCGTTTAAAAATTAAGATAAAAAATAAATTAATTGCATGCAACCCACGATTCATAATGTGATATTTCGTGTCACGAACTTGGAAGCATGAACAGTTATGAGCCGTATCTGCGAGCAGAGCATCGCCACAGGCCTCGGCCTCGTGACGTTGTCTCTGTGATACAGCGGTGAGCAAGTGACCGTGCTTGTTATTACTATTAATATTACTACATACAGAGCTCCTGCAGAACGCATGTACATCAGTGATAGATTTCAAAGTGTGACTGCAGGTACTGTGCTTCCACCATCGAGGAGAAGCATTCCCCCACTTGTAATGTACAGCAGCGCTACGTCACTTATGCATGCTCGCTGCGGAGGGCGGTATCGACGGGCATGCGATGAGGTCGGGAATGCGATGAGGTCGGCTTTTGTAAACATCGTCATAAAATGGCAGCTACACGCCGTCACATTCACACAGGCCACCAGGCGAAAAGAGAAGTGCGTGACACGCGGAGGAAAGCTTCGCTGCGCTTCAGCAGCGAGCGAGCGAACGAGCGGGGGGGTCGGGGGTTGGAGGACACAATTGCTGTGCTGGACGAGGTCACATTTGTGAACATGAAAAGCTCACGGCAGTTTCACCGTCATGCGCAATTTCTGCAGCGAATGGGGAGCAGGTAATTCGTGGGGGGCGGATATGCGACGGTCGTTCGTGTGGCGCCGCTGTGGCGAGATGTTGACTACCTCGCCTAGTGTACGGGAAGTCGTGGGTTCAATCCCGACCGTGACTCTTTTATATTTGGAATGGTCGCGTGGATTTTTCTCCGGGTACTACGATTTTTCCCTCCACAGTTAGAGTCAACGTCACGCGTTTCGGGTACTTCGCTGCTGTAAATGTCCACGTGAGAAGCCACTTCATTGAGCTATCATGTGTGGCCAGGTCGCTTCTGAAAAAGAGCCGTATGGCTCAATGGGCCTTACCTGGTGAAATAAAAATAGTTTAGTTTAGTTATACTTTATTTACTTTTCGGGCGGTTTTAGCTCGGCTGGAAACCAGCCCTGCCGTGCGACCTCAGATGCACCCGTGAGGCACCGATTGAATTTTTCATTCCATAGTGAACGACATTTTGCCGTAGCAACAGCAGCAGTGTTGGGTGCTGTGTTTAAGCCCTCTGATATCCACAAAGCGAACTTTGTGGATGCTTATAGAGACAAGGTCACACAAAAGGGTGGACGTTAGGTCTAGGCTGCTTAATCGAGTGTTCTTTTCTTTTCAGGCCGTTAATAACTTATTAATTGTGAACCCGAGGTTCAGTTTCACACTCTTTGCTTGGGGTCAAATCGGCCCATCTTCCCTCTGGGGGTCTATAAATTTGGTACCACCTTGTGGGAAGTCAAGAGGCGTTATATGGACCCCTCCAGAGTAATGTGGAATTTCCACCACTGGTTCAGGGCCACCACCAATGAAGACGAACATCACTGAAGGCCTCCTTTGAACAGACAGAGAGAGAGACGTTGGCTCTTGACTCACACTGCCCGGACTTGTTGTGGTGGGAAACAAAGACACAAATTACTGGCTGAGTCTATATGTGGAGCAGTTGCACCGAGCTCTCTCCCCTTGTCATACAATGTGGTTACTGTGTCTATTGAGACCATGAGCTACGGAAATACCGACCCCCCCCCTCCCCAAGCCCCCAGACCCTCCAAACAACTCCCTGTCAAAGCCACTCCGCACCCCTCTCGCACCCATAATAACCTCCCACCCGCCCCCTGTCCGCTCTGTTCCACTCAAGCCCCACGTTTTCCTTTGAGGGATCCGGCAGCAGCAGCAGCAGCAGTAGCCGCTCGCCTTATAAGGCAGTCGTGTGGGGCTCTTTTGGCCCGCATAACGCATTCCACACTTGCGCTTGTTAACCAGCCTGCGAGGGTCTTTACTGCAAAAGAACCGCGACCGTTTTAAATATTTTTTTGTTTTAAAGCGGCGCATATGTACGGCGCCTGAATTGTGCTCGGCCGTTCCGGCGCGGTATTTCCACGCGGCGCTACGGCACGCCGTAAATTGATCGCGACGGGCGGCTCTCGCCAGTTGGAACGCGCACGCGACGCCGTGCGTCGCGTGCGCTCCTGGTCACTTGGCAAGGCACGGGCTCCTGGTCACTTAGCAAGGCACGGGCTCCTGGTCACTTGGCAAGGCACGGGCTCCTGGTCACTTGGCAAGGCACGGGCTCCTGGTCACTTGGCAGGGCACGGGCTCCTGGTCACTTGGCAAGGCACGGGCTCCTAGGCGCTTGGCAAGGCACGGGCTCCTGGTCACTTAGCAGGGCACGGGCTCTTGGTCACTTAGCAAGGCACGGGCTCCTGGTCACTTAGCAAGGCACGGGCTCCTGGTCACTTGGCAAGGCACGGGCTCCTGGTCACTTGGCAGGGCACGGGCTCCTGGTCACTTGGCAAGGCACGGGCTCCTAGGCGCTTGGCAAGGCACGGGCTCCTGGTCACTTAGCAGGGCACGGGCTCTTGGTCACTTAGCAAGGCACGGGCTCCTGGTCACTTAGCAAGGCACGGGCTCCTGGTCACTTGGCAAGGCACGGGCTCCTGGTCACTTGGCAGGGCACGGGCTCCTGGTCACTTGGCAAGGCACGGGCTCCTAGGCGCTTGGCAAGGCACGGGCTCCTGGTCACTTAGCAGGGCACGGGCTCCTGGTCACATGGCAAGGCACGGGCTGCTGGTCACTTGGCAGGGCACGGGCTCCTGGTCACTTGGCAAGGCACGGTCTCCTGGTCGCTTGGCAAGGCACGGGCTCCTGGTCACTTGGCAGGGCACGGGCTCCTGGTCACTTGGCAAGGCACGGGCTCCTGGTCACTTGGCAAGGCACGGGCTCCTGGTCACTTGGCAGGGCACGGGCTCCTGGTCACTTGGCAGGGCACGGGCTCCTGGTCACTTGGCAAGGCACGGGCTCCTGGTCACTTGGCAGGGCACGGGCTCCTGGTCACTTGGCAGGGCACGGGCTCCTGGTCACTTGGCAAGGCACGGGCTCCTGGTCACTTAGCAAGGCACGGGCTCCTGGTCACTTAGCAAGGCACGGGCTCCTGGTCACATGGCAAGGCACGGGCTCCTGGTCACTTGGCAAGGCACGGGCTCCTGGTCACTTGGCAAGGCACGGGCTCCTGGTCACTTGGCAGGGCACGGGCTCCTGGTCACTTGGCAAGGCACGGGCTCCTGGTCACTTGGCAAGGCACGGGCTCCTGGTCACTTGGCAGGGCACGGGCTCCTGGTCACTTGGCAGGGCACGGGCTCCTGGTCACTTGGCAAGGCACGGGCTCCTGGTCACTTGGCAGGGCACGGGCTCCTGGTCACTTGGCAGGGCACGGGCTCCTGGTCACTTGGCAAGGCACGGGCTCCTGGTCACTTAGCAAGGCACGGGCTCCTGGTCACTTAGCAAGGCACGGGCTCCTGGTCACATGGCAAGGCACGGGCTCCTGGTCACTTGGCAAGGCACGGGCTCCTGGTCACTTGGCAAGGCACGGGCTCCTGGTCACTTGCCAGGGCACGGGCTCCTGGTCGCTTGGCAAGGCACCGGTCCCATTGCAAATCGGCGATTCCCAGTAGATGCCAATACCTTTGGGTTGAATGTGCCCTGGAGTTTGCCCGTACCCTGTAGACTCCCGCACCTCCGATGTGCACGGTTGGCGACATACACACATACGTACATGCTGTGGCGGTGCCTTACCTTACCTTAATGGAATTTATATCGCGCCTTAATTTAAGGCGCTTTACATATAATTAACAACGGTAAAACCTATGAATATAATGGTGGAGAGGAGGTGAATCACATAAATGACAGGAAGCAACGGGGGCGAATCTGCGATGATGCGTGAATTCGGTGACGGCGACGTTGATGACAGTGAATGATGATGGATGATGGATTGAATGAACGGGGTTAATGCATGAGAGCCAGCCTTGAAATGAGAATATGAAGAGGAAACAGGGACGGTGGTGGTGGTTATGAGGGGGAGATTAAGGGGGTCGTGGGGTGAGCTCGGGAAAATTAGTGAGTTTTGAGTGAGGAGCGGCAGACAAGTGAGCGAAGTTGACTGTGTACTGTGGAGTATAAGTTTGTGAAGCCACTTTTACCTTGTGTTATACATTACAAGCGCCCTGCTTTTAATCCGTCTAGACCACAGGTCAGCAACCAAAATAACAAGAAAGAGCTCATTTTTGTTTGAATTCGGTAAAAAAAATATATATTTCAAGAGCCGCAATGCACTGCGTGGTGAATACAAAGACGGCGGTGGTCCTTAGAAAACGACGTCACTTAGAGAGGTCACTTAGAGAGGTCACTTAGAGAGGTCACTTAGAGAGGTCACTTAGAGATGTCACTTAGAGATGTCACTTAGAGAGGTCACTTAGAGAGGTCACTTAGAGATGTCACTTAGAGATGTCACTTAGAGAGGTCACTTAGAGAGGTCACTTAGAGAGGTCACTTAGGGAAGTCACTTAAAGAGGTCACTTAGAGAGGTCACTTAAAGAGGTCACTTAGAGAGGTCACTTAAAGAGGTCACTTAAAGAGGTCACTTAAAGAGCCACCGCGTGCAGCTACGGAGCCGCAGGTTGCCGACCCCCTGGCCTGGACGTTTAAATCCCGAGTCGTAAAACGCCCCCGTCGCTCTGGTGCAACACGTGGACGCGTCGCGGGAGCAGGGACATCTGCGGTTCCGGTGATGACCCCGCAACGCTATCGGACGGAGCCACGATCCCCGACTGTGAATTTGCATTCGTCTGAAGTGTGATCACCATGCCTTGGAGGGCAACATTGCATCACTGCCCCTACTTATGTCCTGTTTATTAAACTCTGGAAACGCGACCAACTTTGGATAGCATGTAGAGATGACGAGGTTTTGTTTTGAGCAGTTAGATGTCACGCTGTGTGTCAACTG
Organism: Petromyzon marinus; assembly: GCF_048934315.1. Classification (NCBI taxonomy): domain Eukaryota; kingdom Metazoa; phylum Chordata; class Hyperoartia; order Petromyzontiformes; family Petromyzontidae; genus Petromyzon; species Petromyzon marinus. Next base: position 12,148,536 of record NC_133695.1, on the reverse strand, counting down.
GAAATGCGTATACACTGGGGCATCGTTGTTATCATTACGCCTGTTTACCCAGGAAAGCCTCACTCTTTCTTTCCATGGAGGGTCCTGCGAAATGCACGCAGTAGGTAGCGATAATCGCCACGTGCATATCCCCATTGAGAAATTTACCGTGTCATTTTTTTCAAGTTTGTAAAGTTTTGAACCATGACCCCGGCGCACAATCACACAGCTACTCTTGCGAATGACATCACTAGGATCTTTAATGTTCAGCTGCGAAGTAGACGACACGCTATTTACGTGGTTAACACAACCGCGGTAATAACCAGGGTGGCCGCTCAATTCTAACCGTCAATGTCTGCAACAAGCGGCGAACGCACCACCGCGACGCTGTAAGCTATTTATTTATTTATTACCACGTAAGGCCCCCACTGAGCTATATGGCTCTTTTTCAGAAGCGACCTGGCCACAAATGACAGCCAAATACTCAAAATGCACGTTTCTAAATGTGAAGGGAAAAACCGGAGGACCCGGAAAAAAATCCACGCGACCACGAGGAGAGAGACACGCAAACTCCAAATATGCAGGCGTCATCAGGGTCGGGATGGAACCCACGACCTCCTGCACACCAGGAGTAGTAGTTAACATCTCGCCACCGCCCCATATTTTTTCAAATACATATATTATTTCAATTTGGGCCTACATCTACTTTGGATAAATCATGGTGTCGACATTATTTCGCGTGACGAGCAAAGCTAAGCACAGCAGCAGCGCTGCAATTTCACCGCGTTGCATGATTGACTTGCTGACGCGTGATCGGGGTACTGCACATTATTGTGGGACTGCGCGAGCGGTGTATTTGTATGCGGCGTGGAATTTCACAACAACACAAGAATGCGACACTCGCCTTCTCTTAACCTCGTGAAGTATAGGTGCCCGAACACGGCAACGAAAACGTTGGAACAGAAATCCGTGAGACGGGTTGCGTCCGCGAGGGGGTGCACTGCTGCCCTCTACAGATGGCCCCCGGCCACAGGCGCGAGCTCAATCTGGCCGCAAGTGCGGCTGTCGTGAGTGAGGATTCTCAGTTGGGGCCCGGAGCCTCGGGCACTGCTGCTGATTAATGCTCCCCGGATGACCTCACACGAAGGCCATCCGTGAATCGGCATTGGCACATCACGACGGGAAGGCGATAATTCTAAACATTGTAAATTCAAGTTAAACAAACTTGAGATGCGTGCCTTGTTGTCATTTGTGTGGAACGCTGGTTGATAATTTCCCATCTGGAGAGCAATGTTTATTCCACATGACCGCCACTCCACCCCACCGTGCTTCTGAATTGGCTGTGCTCCTTGTTTACGATGTCAAAAAGCTGTGCTTCGCCATCTTTGTAAACCCCTACAGTCAGCGGGACACAGATCATGTCAGGGCTCGGGCCCAAAGACAACGATGGCCCGTATAGCCTTGAACAGACTGTTGGGGCAAGCGCTGTAAGCGAGCACCTATGAATGGCAGAACGACGCACTAGGGGGTGGGTGGCCAGCACCACACCCCCTGGCCTTTGTTCCCCCAGTGATGTTTTTACACACCGCACATGTACTAATTTAATGCAGAGTCGACCTAGGGGAGGCCCAGGCCCAGTTCAGATAATTGTCAATGGTGTTGGCCGTGAGCTGGAATCGAACTGGGATCACCGGGTTAATTGGGCAGTGAGCTAACCGCTACACTACCGCTTCCCACGGGAGATATCACAAACACGCTTCCCATAGGCACGCTGCGCTGCATCGCGTACAACAAGTTCCATGACACAAAGGTTTCGGAAAGCTCTCCGATGTTTTTTTAAAATCTAACCACGTGTTGTTCGGCACGATGTCCGACGTTTCCGAGCCACTTTCAATTCAGTTAAACACGTAGGCTTTCGCGACCAATATTATCTGAGAGGTTTTTTGGGTTGGATCACGTAAATATACACGTGTCATTAAACCCGCCACCACCTGACACAGCCAATTATGTTTGTCACGACTTAAAACTTTCGTGACTACAGGAATACATATTCTCTGGGTCTTTCGGTAAAGCCACGTAGATAGAAAAATAATTTTTAAAAACGTCGTGATATTTTTATTGATTTTCTATCTACGTGGCTTTACGGAAAGACCCATAGAATATGTTTGTCACGCAAACAAAACATTCCAATTCGTTACTCGTACAGCACACCAGTGTGCGTAGAAGAGCGTATTAACCCATTAACCCATACATTAACCCCCTTTGGCCTTCGCACCAGAGTGGCTCACAAGTGACGACATCACATTTATCCCTCTAAGACCAATACGGGGGATTTCTCCGCAACTCTGGGTGGCGATTGATAATCTTAGTTGTAATTACTGGCGAAACGTCGTACTCGAATTGTAAATGTTGTGGGTTTACTCTCCAACACACAACCGGTGTTTTGTTTACGTGACATACCGTACTAATTGGCTGTGTCAGGTGGTGGCGGGTTTAGCGACACATATATATTTACACAATCTAACCCAAGAAAAACCTCTTATGGACACTTTCATATCGTTTATAACAAACTTCACCGCTGCATTGGGTGAAATTAGCAGGGCCCCAGGCCTACTCATTGAAAGGCAGTCAAACCCCGGGGACAGGTGACACACTGGAATTCCGCTACAGTCATAATGCAGGGCCTGAATCCAGCCCCAGTTAGGACCGTCTGACCGGACCGTGATCCATCAGTCGCACACACATCATCATTTGCGTGTCAATTTGATGAACATGCGGGAAGAGTGAAGAGTGGCTCTGCACGTTGCGGGGTCTCTCTGTGTGTGAGCCGCTAGACCAGGGGCCGGCAATCAAAATAACTACACGAAGAGGCATTTCTTTCAAATTCAGTAAAAAAAAACTCAATACTTCAAGAGACGCAGTGCACGCGGTGAATACCAATCCGTCGTTTTTATAAATAAACGACGGTCACGAAGCGGTCCTTAAAGAGCCGCACGTGGCTCCTGAGCTGCAGGTTTCCGACCCCTGCGCTAGACCCACCTCCAAACGAACGCATCGTGTGATGGGTAATGGCCAATAAGGGCTCTGCTGGTCATCATGAGATGGGTCTACAATTCTCGCGTAGATACACGTGTCTCGCTCAACCGATGGCATTGAGGCCCTCGCCAATGAATTCGAGCCTTTCCTAAAAGTTTTACGTTCAACAGCAGCAAGCCGAACCTTGTGCCGAGATGACGCTGTTGTCTGCGTGCCTGTTATGGAGTTGCCGTGGTGACCGTGGTCCTGGTGTTGTCTCCAAAGTCGCCGCCCGTGTCCAGCTCCTGCAGAATCCACTGATGTGGCTTCCCCCGCAACTTCTCTGCACTTCATTCGCGGCTTTGTAGGGTTTTATTTTTGTTGCTTCGGGGAGCAAAACCTCTGGGTGGTAATCATCATAACAACACCGATGTCATTTACCTATCCAGGAAAAACCTCACTTAGCCGCAAGGCTTTGCGGGGCCTTCAGCAGTGGGATGTTTGGCCCGTTCCTTCGAGAGTATTTTTTTGAGAAGTGTATGAACTCGCAGGTACCTGGGGGAAAAAAGCATCCAGGAAATCCTGGCGTTAGCACTCAAATTATTTGCATGGTTGGCGACGTACGGTGCGGAAGAAGTTCGACATACATCACGCAAATGTTCACGTAAATGGGTTCACGAACCCGCTTCTGGCCTCGGCTTCGCGAACGTTCGTGCCGGCAGGATAACAAGTCAGCCCCTGTGGTGCCGTGAGTACCGGGTGCATGAACTCGGATTTCCGTGCTGTATTTACGACGGAACAGCAGGTAATTAATTAAAGACACCCTGACGACTGACGGTGAAACGTGGACACAACAAAGACAAACCGCCGCAAGCCGCAATAGCCCCAGCAAAACAATATTTTGGCGCGTGTTTAACGCACGCGGCGCGGTGTTTACGCTCGACACGGCCGCGCATAAACACGCGACGGTCGAGCGGCGAGCACGGAGGGAGACAAATGCGAGCGGACCGCGCGCGACGGAATGAGCGAGGTAAAAGGCGATGATGCGCCCGTAAACACCGCTGGCAGCGGGCGTCCGTGGTGCGTGCGAGGGCACTCGCGCGTCTCAGCCGTCACTGCTCGCCCTATACGGAGCTCTCTCTCTCTCTCCCACTCTCACTCGCTGTTGACACCGCGGTGCACGGGCGCAGAGTGCACCGCAGGTTATCCACACAAGGGTCATTTAAATGTTTTGTTTACCAGATAAGGGTCACTGGGCTATGTCGCGATGTTTCAGAAGTGACCTGGCCACAAATGATAGCGCAACAAAGTGGCTTATCGCGTGGATATTTAAGGCAGCCAAATGCTCTGAACGCGTGTTGATTCTAAACGTAGAGGGAAGAAACGGGAGGACCCGGAGAACAATCCACGCAACCAAGGGGAGGGAGAAATGCAAACTCGAAATATACAGGCATCAGAGTCGGGATCGAACCCACAACCTCCTGGATACCAGGCGAGGTGATCAACATCTCGCCGCTGCTACATATCCCCCCCCCAATATTCAAATATGGTCAAAATGTCCCCCCCAAATATTGCTATAAAATAGATTTCTGTTTATATGATTGTGGTTATGGTTGTACTTTATTAATCGCTAATCTCTGCCATTACATACAATGAAACAAGAAAAGGTAAAAAAGAAAAAAAACAGAGCAATGTAATACAATACACGATTAGACAGCATTGTAAAAAATAAATAAAAAGTCCATCCTGTGTGTTAGTGATTTTTTAAATATTTTAAGCAGGAAATTCGTTTGCAAATTTAGATTTTTTTTTCTGGGGGGGGACCCCCAGACCCCCTGGAAGATTTGGTCCTCCCCAATGTTGACTCCATGGCTACGGCCTTGAGCAAAGTTATGTAGAGCGGGAGGGCGTAATCGGGGTATTACTATAAGAATGTCAACTGGTCACGTGCCGCACAATATTGACTCGCTCACGTCGAGAGAGAACGACTCAGAGCCGCGAGGAGGAACCGCAGGCACGTGGGTTGCCCAAGCTCTGCGGTCCATATTGAGGTGCTGGCAGCCAATTAACGGGTGGATCGCCCTGAGAATACCCACGCGTGCGAGGGAGAAACACTCTATCCCGTACAGCAGCAGCATGTGGAGCCCACAGTTTTATTGCATTGTCTTGGCGAGACGTGGCATAGCACCTCAACTCCCGCAGAAGAGAGTTTCGCGGCATCTGTGCGGTGATCCACCAACCCTCGCTACTGCCTCCACAGCGCCAGATCACTACAGGCAGCCACTGCCGCCGCCCAGATAGCGCTGGGTCTGATCATCACTCCCTCGTGCTCCGGTTATTATCTTCTCAATCTTTGCTCTGTCTCTCTCTCTCTCCATTCCTCTTCTCCTTGTGCTCGATCCACGCTTTCGCTCTCTCTTCTTGCACCCCCCCCCCCCCCTTCAGTGGAACAAACTTCCCCCTCCACATGAAGCAGTCACCTTCGCTCACAAAGTTTCCACCCCTCACTCAAAACGCATTCTTATTGTTCACTAGCTCACCCCCACTACCCCCCCCGCCCCCTTTAATCTCCGCCTCTCATAACCACCACCACCACCATATTCTCATTACACGGCTGTCACTCATTAACCCCGTTCATTCAATCCGTCCATCATCATTCACTGTCATCAACGTCGCTGTCACCGATGTCACGCATCATCGCAGATTCGCCCACGTTGCTACCTCCGTCTATTTCATTCACCTCGTCTCCACCACCCCCATCATCATCACAGCCATACCGTTGTACCGTTGTTTAGTCTCTGTAAAGTGCCTTGGTTAAGGCGCTTTATAAATTCCGTTAAGATAATGTACGATAAAAAGGTTTCAAGTTCATTTACAAAACTGACAGAAATCAACACATCTCCTCCTCGTTTCCCACGGTGGCACGGGCCACTGTGGGACTAACTAAGGGGTGCCTATATTTCCCAATAAGAAAAAAGAAACATCCTCATATCATGGATAGACATCCTCTCAAAAGCAGGGGGGTGGGCAACCATCGTATTGAGAATACAATGCCTTATTGTACATGACAGGCGTCTAATTGTGTCCCAGTGCGTCGCGACAGCAGTTTCCATCTGTTTGCTTATGTAAGGGTCAGTTGACACCCTGGATACCGTTGCAAACAAGGTGTCACATCTCAAAGTAAAATGATGAGCCACTTTGTTGTTGGGCTGTCATTTGTGGCCAGGTCGCTTCTGAAAAATAAGTTCATACCTCAGTGGGCTTTGCCTGGTAGGATGGCGATTGTTTAGTGTTGTGTTTGTTTGTGTTTGGGTGATGTGTTTAACTTTCTTGTACTTTGCACTACTCTCGTGTTGTTGTACTGTTTCTTGTTGTAACGTTTCTTAACCCATGCCCCGACTGTACATCTGTGATGAAGAGCTTTATAGCTCATCGTATTCCTCCTGCTGTATAAATACAGATTCTGTTTCTGATATTCTGATTCAGATCTAAAGCTCCGTAAACTGTGGCGAAGTAGGAAGCGTGGCGCTCCGTGTTGAGACATTAGCGGCAGGCGCCTTAAGAATCAATGTAAATTATCTATTATTATTATTATTATTATGTTGCCTTCTACAGATACCCGAACGTGCGCGTCCACAACTTCACCACGAGCTGGAGAGACGGCCTCGCGTTCAACGCCCTGATTCACAAGCACAGGTAACCGCTGATTCACAAGCAGAGGTAACCGCTGATTCACAAGCACAGGTAACCGCTAATTCACAAGCACAGGTAACCGCTGATTCACAAGCACAGGTAACCGCTGATTCACAAGCACAGGTAGCCGCTGATTCACAAGCACAGCTAACCGCTGATTCACAAGTACAGGTAACCGCTAATTCACAAGCACAGGTAACCGCTAATTCACAAGCACAGGTAACCGCTGATTCACAAGCACAGGTAACCACTGATTCACAAACATAGGTCACCGCTGATTCACAAGTACAGGTAACCGCTAATCCACAAGCACAGGTAACCGCTGATTCACAAGCATAGCTCACCGCTGTTTCACAAGTACAGGTTACCGCTAATTCACAAGCACAGGTAACCGCTGATTCACAAGCATAGCTCACCGCTGTTTCACAAGTACAGGTAACCGCTAATTCACAAGCACAGGTAACCGCTGATTCACAAGCACAGGTAACCGCTGATTCACAAGCACAGGTATTTGCTAATTCACAAGCACAGCTAACCGCTGATTCACAAACATAGGTCACCGCTGTTTCACAAGTACAGGCAACCGCTGATTCCAAGCACAGGTAACCGCTGATTCACAAGCACAGGTAACCGCTAATTCACAAGCACAGCTAACCGCTGATTCACAAGCACAGGTAACCGCTGATTCACAAGCACAGGTAACCGCTAATTCACAAGCACAGGTAACCGCTAATTCACAAGTACAGGTATCCGCTAATTCACAAACACAGGTAACTGCTGATTCACAAGTACAGGTAACCGCTAATTCACAAGCACAGGTAACCCCTGATTCACAAGTACAGGTATCCGTTGATTCACAAGTACAGGTAACCGCCAATTCAGAAGTACAGGTATCCGCTAATTCACAAGCACAGGTAACCACTGATTCACAAGAACAGCTAACCGCTGATTCACAAGTACAGGTATCCCTTGATTCACAAGTACAGGTAACCGCCAATTCACAAGCACAGGTAACCGCGAATTCACAAGCACATGTAACCGCTGATTCACAAGCACAGGTAACCGCTGATTCACAAGTACAGCTAACCGCTGATTCACAAGTACCGGTAACCGCTGATTCACAAGTACAGGTAACCGCTGATTCACAAGCACAGGTAACCGCTGATTCACAAGCACAGGTAACCGCTAATTCACAAGCACAGGTAACCGCTGTTTCACAAGTACAGGTAACCGCTGATTCACAAACACAGGTAACCGCTGATTCACAAGCACAGGTAACCGCTAATTCACAAGCACAGCTAAACGCTGACTCACAAACACAGGTAACCGCTGATTCACAAGCACAGGTAACCGCTAATTCACAAGCACAGGTAACCGCTGATTCACAAACACAGGTAACCGCTGATTCACAAGCACAGGTAACCGCTAATTCACAAGCACAGGTAACCGCTAATTCACAAGTACAGGTATCCGCTAATTCACAAACACAGGTAACTGCTGATTCACAAGTACAGGTAACCGCTAATTCACAAGCACAGGTAACCCCTGATTCACAAGTACAGGTATCCGTTGATTCACAAGTACAGGTAACCGCCAATTCAGAAGTACAGGTATCCGCTAATTCACAAGCACAGGTAACCACTGATTCACAAGAACAGCTAACCGCTGATTCACAAGTACAGGTATCTCTTGATTCACAAGTACAGGTAACCGCCAATTCACAAGCACAGGTAACCGCGAATTCACAAGCACATGTAACCGCTGATTCACAAGCACAGGTAACCGCTGATTCACAAGTACAGCTAACCGCTGATTCACAAGTACCGGTAACCGCTGATTCACAAGTACAGGTAACCGCTGATTCACAAGCACAGGTAACCGCTGATTCACAAGCACAGGTAACCGCTAATTCACAAGCACAGGTAACCGCTGTTTCACAAGTACAGGTAACCGCTGATTCACAAACACAGGTAACCGCTGATTCACAAGCACAGGTAACCGCTAATTCACAAGCACAGCTAAACGCTGACTCACAAACACAGGTAACCGCTGATTCACAAGCACAGGTAACCGCTAATTCACAAGCACAGGTAACCGCTGATTCACAAACACAGGTAACCGCTGATTCACAAGCACAGGTATCCACTAATTCACATGCACAGGTAACCGCTGATTCACAAACACAGGTATCCACTAATTCACATGCACAGGTAACCGCTGATTCACAAACACAGGTAACCGCTAATTCACAAACACAGGTAACCGCTGATTCACAAGCACAGGTATCCACTAATTCACATGCACAGGTAACCGCTGATTCACAAACACAGGTAACCGCTAATTCACAAGCACAGGTAACCGCTGATTCACAAACACAGGTGACCACTGATTCACAAACACAGGTAACCGCTGATTCACAAACACAGGTAACCGCTGATTCACAAACACAGGTGACCACTGATTCACAAACACAGGTAACCGCTAATTCACAAACACAGGTAACCGCTGATTCACAAACACAGGTGACCACTGATTCACAAACACAGGTAACCGCTGATTCACAAGCACAGGTAACCGCTGATTCACAAGCACAGGTAACCGCTGATTCACAAACACAGGTAACCACTGATTCACAAACACAGGTAACCGCTGATTCACAAGCACAGGTAACCGCTGATTCACAAACACACGTAACCGCTGATTCACAAACACAGGTAACCACTGATTCACAAACACAGGTAACCGCTGATTCACAAGCACAGGTAACCGCTGATTCACAAGCACAGGTAACCGCTGATTCACAAGCATAGGTCACCGCTGTTTCACAAGTACAGGTAACCGCTGATTCACAAGCACAGGTAACCGCTAATTCACAAGCACAGGTAACCCCTGATTCACAAGTACAGGTATCCGTTGATTCACAAGCACAGGAAACCGCTGATTCACAAGCACAGGTAACCGCTAATTCACAAGCACAGGTAACCCCTGATTCACAAGTACAGGTATCCGTTGATTCACAAGTACAGGTAACCGCCAATTCATAAGTACAGGTATCCGCTAATTCACAAGCACAGGTAACCACTGACTCACAAGAACAGCTAACTGCTGATTCACAAGTACAGGTATCTGTTGATTCACAAGTACAGGTAACCGCTAATTCACAAGCACAGGTAACCGCCAATTCACAAGCACAGGTAACCGCGAATTCACAAGCACATGTAAACGCTGATTCACAAGCACAGGTAACCGCCAATTCACAAGCACAGGTAACCGCTGATTCACAAGCACAGGTAACCGCTAATTCACAAGCACAGGTAACCGCTGATTCACAAGTACAGGTAACCGCTGATTCACAAACACAGGTAACCGCTGATTCACAAACACAGGTAACCGCTGATTCACAAGCACAGGTAACCGCTAATTCACAAGCACAGGTAACCGCTAATTCACAAACACAGGTAACCGCTGATTCACAAACACAGGTAACCGCTGATTCACAAGCACAGGTAACCGCTAATTCACAAGCACAGGTAACCGCTGATTCACAAACACAGGTGACCACTGATTCACAAACACAGGTAACCGCTGATTCACAAACACAGGTAACCGCTGATTCACAAACACAGGTGACCACTGATTCACAAACACAGGTAACCGCTAATTCACAAACACAGGTAACCGCTGATTCACAAACACAGGTGACCACTGATTCACAAACACAGGTAACCGCTGATTCACAAACACAGGTAACCGCTAATTCAGAAGTACAGGTATCCGTTGATTCACAAGTACAGGTAACCGCCAATTCAGAAGTACAGGTAACCGCTGATTCACAAGTACAGGTAACCACCAATTCAGAAGTACAGGTAACCGCTGATTCACAAGTACAGGTAACCACCAATTCAGAAGTACAGGTATCCGTTGATTCACCAGTACAGGTAACCGCCAATTCAGAAGTACAGGTATCCGTTGATTCACCAGTACAGGTAACCGCCAATTCAGAAGTACAGGTATCCGTTGATTCACCAGTACAGGTAACCGCCAATTCAGAAGTACAGGTATCCGTTGATTCACAAGTACAGGTAACCAACAATTCAGAAGTACAGGTAACCACCAATTCAGAAGTACAGGTATCCGTTGATTCACTAGTACAGGTAACCACCAATTCAGAAGTACAGGTATCCATTGATTCACCAGTACAGGTAACCGCCAATTCAGAAGTACAGGTATCCGTTGATTCACTAGTACAGGTAACCACCAATTCAGAAGTACAGGTATCCATTGATTCACCAGTACAGGTAACCGCCAATTCAGAAGTACAGGTATCGCGACGATGTGGCCCGAGTCTCGCAACGGGCGACGAGGTCCCCCGCACTTTCTCTCTCTCTCTCGTCCTGATGACGATGACCCATCGCGCGTTCAAACAACCGCAGGCACGGCTGCCCTCGCGACGGTCCCCCGGTGACGGTGACCTCTGACCGCAAGGTCCGCGCGTTGCTGGCGGGGCACCTTGTATGGCGAGCGCTTGGGACTGGTGGGAACAGCAGCAGTCGTGGCTTCCCAGCAGCGGAGTTGGCACGACGTGAACGGGCGACGTTACGTCGGGAGGAACTATTTTAACGCGCAAATCATCAATCAGCGGCGGCCGGGCAGGCGGGCTGGCTCTTTACGGAGATATTGGAGGTGGCTTGGGGCTGCCCGGCAGAGGAGTCCATGTATGGCGTTTTGAATGAAACAAATCGAAACTCCAACACATTGGCAGGCTTAAAGTCGCTGTGTTGTGTTGGTTTACTGGTCTGTATGTTGTTTACACGTGTTGAACTTCTTTGGCACTGTACGTAGCCAAACGTGCAAATCGGAGGTGCCGGGAAAATGAATGAGATTTCATTCTGATGCTGCTTGCGCCTTGCGTCTGTATATCTTTATTGAAATAATATATAGGTATGGAAATCATGGCAAAATATGAATGCAGTAACATATATATCATAAATAATATTGCCCGCTATTATTTTGTCATCGCATTGCATCGTCTTCGTATCTCGCGTACATTTCAACCGTGAAGCGTCGTTTGCTCGGCGCGTGTCTCTCCGATCCCGAGATTCAGGCCTTGGGGAGTTTTTGTGTTCTAATACGGAACGCATCCAACGTAGAGCAAAGCCGCTATCGGTGGTGACGGTGGCGACCAATGTCCTCGCTTCATACAGGCCGGACCTCATCGACTTTGATGCCCTGGACCCAGCGGACCCCTACGGCAACATGCAGACGGCCTTCAACGTGGCCGAGCAGAAGCTGGGGCTGACGCAGCTACTGGACGCAGAGGGTGGGCACTCCCCCTACCCTGTCCCACACCCCCCTACCCCGTCCCACACCCCCTGCCCCGTCCCACACCCCCTACCCTGTCCCACACCCCCTGCCCTGTCCCACACCCCCTGCCCTGTCCCACACCCCCTGCCCTGCTGGCCACCCACCCCTTTCCAGTGCCGTGCCGGCCTTCGTAGGTGCTGCTCGCTGAACAGCATTTGCCCCAACAGTCTGTTAGTGCTACACAGGTGGGTGAGGGTGGGTCTCAGTATCTTTGTATCCCTGCTGTGCGTTCCGTGCCGTCTCTCTGCGCGTGGCGTGCAGACATTGCGGTAGAGCACCCGGACGAGAAGTCGGTCATCACCTACGTGGTCACCTACTACCACTACTTCTCCAAGATGAAGGCGCTGGCCGTGGAGGGCAAGCGCATTGGGAAGGTGTGCCCCGCTCTGCTCTGCGCGTGACCGACGGTGCCAACCCGTGCAGCCCGACTCGGCGGGAACAGCGGGCAGCAGCGCGTGTCTGTAAATTCAGCTTCTCTCTGCAGAGACAAAGGAGTCTGTTTAGCGTAATGCTTTTGTTGTTGTTGTTGTTATGAGTGAAGGTTTTTGTCTCTTGCCCAAATACCATTGCTTGTGGTGTAACTACCCATAGGCCTATTGACACACTCGTCATCAGACGTTTTTTTTAAAATGCCATTTTCATCGGACCCCACCCATGCTTTAAAGAGTGCAGTCCCCAACTCGTATGATCCACTCCATCGCTCTGGCCTGCGTGCTATGAAGCAGGGCCATTGCCCGAAGTGTCGTCTATTCTATATCGTTTATTTTTGAAGCCACTCGGCGTTAATGACGAATGTGCTGAGCTTTATTGTTTTCTTCATTAAGTCGAGCTTGGGTGCAGATCGAGCGGAAATGATAGCCGCTCTCCTGGGTTGGTTGATCACGCTCCGTGCACTGAGACTCACTCGGACTACTCCCTGATGCACCTCAAAAAACATTGCTCCGTTACCAAGCGTGCGCATCGGCACCCTGGTGTGCGTGTGTCCGGCACGTGCACATGCTCGCTACGCTGCGGTACTGGTTTTTTTGGGGTTGCATGGGGATTGCATGGGATTGCATGCGATTGCATAGGATTGCATAGGATTGCATGCGATTTCATGGGATTACACGAGATTACGCAGGATTGCATGTGATTGCATGGGATTGCATGCAATTGCATGGAATTGCACGGGATTGCGCGAGCAGCAAACCTTCAAGCGTTACATCAGGCCAATTGCAGGGGGGAAAATTGAGAAGGTGCTGATGCGCGTGAGCAATCTATGTGTCAACGTGGATTCATTGCAGGTGCTAGGTGACTTGTTGAATCACAAGACCACGAGGGGTGGTGGCAGTGGATATGTCATGGCTGATGATAATGATTTAAAAAAAAATCCTATTGTATACACTATTTTGGAACAAAAAATACTTCAATCAAATGCACGTGAATTATGGTAAATGCATATGCAGCAGGGCGGAATAAACACGACGATTACCGACAAATTGTTTTGCACTCGAAACACGGCACTATATTGTACACAACGAACCTTAACGTCCACGTACACTTGCCATATCACGGCTGTGTTCAAGTATTCGATATACGATTTCTATGATGATCCAATGAACGTCTGGCACGAAGAAGACACAGCGGATGCATTGAGGAGCTGAGATAATAAACAGTTCCACTCTGCGCACCGCCGAGAGTGAGAATGCAGCATCAGGGGGCCGGCGCCATTCGTCAACCAGCGGAAACCCATCGCAGTTTAAAAAAAAAAAACAGAAAATGTGAAATGTCCCAGGACACGAGGATTTTCTACCGCTGGTTGCAGGGAAAATACGCGGTTCTAATGATAGCGTAGGCCATCCAAAGTATACATCGATATCAGGCTATTCTTATCACAATCTTTCAAAGACATTTGCCCAAAAAATTGTAACATCACCCAATGACTGTTATCTCTTTTAAACAGGCTTTTTCCTAAAGTTCGACGCGAACTCTGCTTTTGTATGTTTATGACGGCCCGTCGTACATCTACGAATAACTTCATGCAGTTAAACAACTTCGAATGCTTTTCCACGTGACCGTCGTACAGTTAGATCGCCAGATATGCAAGAAAAATAACTAGATAAATATTTTAATATACTTGTCAATGTTACATACAATGCGACCCCAGCCGCACGTAGCCACAGAGCCATGCGGCAGCCTCATTCTCCCCCTCCTGCAGCACGTGCAGGGCAATAACCGCCCGTGGCACGCCCTGAAGCAACTCCGCGGCCCGAGACGATGGTGCGCCACAGCCTCACTGCTCCTCATTGAGATGTTACTCGTCTTGGGCAGGGGGAGCATCACGTTGCGCGACGGCTCCTCTCTGGCGTAACGGCGGCGTTTTTTGTTGTTGTTTGTTACACTTTCCAGGTGCTCGAGAGCGCCATGGAGACCGACCAGATGATCGAGAAGTACGACAGCCTGGCCTCGGATCTCCTCGACTGGATCGAGCAGACCATCGCCATCCTCAACAACCGCACCTTCGCCAACTCGCTGACGGGCGTGCAGCAGCAGCTGCAGGCGTTCAGCTCCTACCGCACCGTGGAGAAGCCGGCCAAGTACGGCAGCAGCATTGGCAGCGGCACTCACACGGCAGCACGCGGGCGCGCTCGCACACACACACACACGTGATACTGTAATGACCACGGCGCTATCCGATTAGCACGATTGGCTACGTCGAGGGCTGCCACCCGTCTGGGTTTGAATCCAGGAGACCTCTGGAACCTGTGGGTGGCCCTGGGTGAAATGTTTAGCTCTTGAAAGCTAGCGGCATGACTTATCTTGTTGAGATTTCTTTTGAAAGGATGAACTTTGAATTATAATGACCGTAAATTACGCAGACCACAAATGATAGCTCAACGAAGTGGCTTGTCACGTGGAGATTTATTAGCAGCCAAATACTCTAAACGCGTGTTGATTTTAAATGTGGTGGGAAAAACTGGAGGGCCAGGAGAAAAATCCTCACGACCACGGGGAGAACATGCAGACTCCAAATATACAGTTGTCAGGATCAAGATCGAACCCACGACCTCCTGTGTACCATGCGAGGTAGTTAACATCTCTTAGCCACCGTGGCAACCCTCACGGTCACAGACAGGGCACGGCTTCCTTCCATCACCGTGTGTCTCCCCCGTGCCGTCGCCCAGGTTTACAGAGAAGGGAAACCTGGAGGTCCTGCTGTTCACCATCCAGAGCAGGATGCGCGCCAACAACCAGAAGGTTTTCTTGCCGGGAGAGGGCAAGCTCATCTCCGAGATCAACAAGGTGAACGAGCGTAGTGCACGTGGAGTTCTGATGGTAATATCCGGTTCGCTTTTACAGAGTCAGAATATTTATTTGCACACGAGGAATCCGGTGAGCTACCGAGCCCTCTTTCACCAATGTCAAGGTAGTTTACGAGTCAAGCCAACGCCTGACTGGATTTCCCCACGCAGCATCAACAACAATCCATCAATCCAAGATTTGTAATGGGCGGCCGTGTTCAGCAACAAGCTGAGACGGAAGCGTGGGTGGCACAGAAAATAATGAAACTCAACAGAAGAGACGAGAAGTGCGGCTTTTAGGCCGATCTTAAAAGCGCCGCTCGTCACGGCTGCGCTACTTTCGTTGGGCGGCTGTCTCGCGCCGATGAGCGCGGTTGGCTACGTACGGTTGCGCGAGAAGTTCAACGTCCACTCCACACACCGGGGCTGCGGCGGACGGACAACCCCGCTCTGCTGTCCTAAGCTGAGGGCGGATCTCGC
This sequence comes from Petromyzon marinus, assembly GCF_048934315.1. NCBI lineage: Eukaryota > Metazoa > Chordata > Hyperoartia > Petromyzontiformes > Petromyzontidae > Petromyzon > Petromyzon marinus. The sequence goes on along the minus strand of NC_133695.1, from coordinate 12,132,724 downwards.
AAACGGCGGACGTGCGCAGGTCATCGACGCGAACCCACACTGTGAAATATTCCTCTCACTGCCACCGATCCTACAAAGGAACTGTGGAGTCTCCTACTCGTATCATCCACTCGGTGTCTCTGCCCTCTGTATGCCAACACGATGAAGGGCCATATCCCGAAACGTTGCCCTACATGTAATTATATTTTGATTTAAAGCTTTCGTGACTGCAGTAATTCATATTCTTAGTTCTTTCGGTAAAGTCACGTTGAAGGGAAACAACAAAATAATAAAATATATATAAAACAATAAAAATTCTCACGACGTTTCGACCATAACACAAACGGTCGTCTTCAGGTGTGTTGGACTATAGATGGACTAGTCCTAAATAAACTGTCAAATCGCTGCGCGTGGCGCTAACGGTTTTTTTTATAAATAAATAAATGCACCGTTTAAAAATAAATTTATGCAAACCAACACACCTGAAGACGACCGTTTGTGTTATGGTCGAAACGTCGTGAGAATTTGTATTGTTTTATATATATTTTATTATTTTGTTGTTTCCCTTCAACGTGACTTTACCGAAAGAACTAAGAATATGTAATTATATTTTAAGGCGGCAGTGTTATTGCCGAACGTGTTGTGTTATTGTTAACCGTGCACCACTGCCAACTCGGCATCACCAAGTCATTTGTTTAACTTTCCAAACAAACGGTTCTAAAATTTGTCAGGTAATTTCCTGGGTCCCTGGTCCTTCTTCAGAGGGGATCATCTTCGCAGTGGAAGGGCCTTTGTCTGAAATGTTTGCACTATACGTGTGTCCGTCATAGGGCAGCGGCATTAATTCAACCCATGGTGAAGTGTTTTGATTTTGTACGCCCGCACGCACACACTTCCGCTAATGCAGTGCTTAAAAGGGGGTTTGTATTTACTTCGGCTCATTCCCAGCTCCGGTAGATAACATATCAGTGGGACACGTATAGGCTTGTCAAACAAGCTTGCAAGCACAAGAGAAGCAGGAAATTGCCAGCCACAAGCTTCAGTCTCCTGCGAGCTGAACGTGTTTTGTCTGCAGCTGCTCCGCACTTTGTCCATGGACCCTGGCAGAAACTGTTGCCACGTAAGGTAGCACCGATTTATTTGCATGGCCATTTAGAGTGGATTACCTGATAAACCCACGCATTTAAGATGGTGATTATCGCGTAACTCACTCTTGTTGGCCACATGAGGCAATTTGAACCGCTTAAATAATGCCACCTTGTGGTATCTGCTGTGGGCTCATTAACAGCAGCTATGCAGCCTTCATCAGGGCACAATTCTTGGGTTCCTACACTATACACAGCTGTATGTATGTATGTTGAACTTCTTTGACACCGTACGTAGCCAACCGTGCTAATCGGAGGTGCGGGGGCAAGGACAACAAACTAAACACCTCTCTCGCCGTTAACATAAATGTGCTAGAACAACATGCTCAAGTCAGGCGCCCTGTGTGTGTGTGCTCTCACGTTCAAGTCAGGCGCCCTGTGTGTGTGTGTGCTCTCACGTTCAAGTCAGGCGCCCTGTGTGTGTGTGATCGCACGTTCAAGTCAGGCGCCCCGTGTGTGTGCACGCATGCTTGAGACGGGCGCCTTGTGTGTGTGCCCACACGCTGCTTGCAGGCGTGGGAGCGGCTGGAGAAGGCGGAACACGAGCGCGAGCTGGCGCTGCGGGAGGAACTCATCCGCCAGGAGAAGCTGGAGCAGCTGGCGCGCCGCTTCGACCGCAAGGCGGCGATGCGTGAGAGCTGGCTCACCGAGAACCAGTGTCTTGTGCTGCAGGTGAGCGGCGCGTTCACTCACAGGGGGGGCTCCACTGTGCTCTCACCGAGAGCCGGTGGGAGAGCCAGTGTCTCACTCGCCGCGAGCTGGTGGGAGAGTCAGTGTCTTAATCAATGAGAGCCAGTGTGAGAGCCAGTGTCTCACTCACCGAGAGCCAGTGTGAGAGCTAGTGTCTTAATCAATGAGAGCCAGTGTGAGAGCCAGTGTCTCACTCGCTGAGAGCCGGTGGGAGAGTCAGTGTCTCACTCGCCGCGAGCCAGTCTGAGTGCCAGCGTGAAAGCCAGCGTCTCACTCGCTGAGAGCCAGTGTGAGAGCCAGTGTCTTAATCAATGAGAGCCAGTGTGAGAGCCAGTGTGAGAGCCAGTGCCTCACTCGCTGAGAGCCAGTGTGAGAGCCAGTGTCTAACTCACAGGGCTCACTGCTAAACTGGGCTAAGAACGACACTGAGCCACTCACAGTGCACAACAATGGAAGGGTCTCCCATTTAAACAGCAGAGAGGAGCACAAGACAAAGAGCCCTCCTATAGCCTTATCAGGCTGTAGAGACAAGTGCTTCTAACGAGCACCTATGAAGGCCGGCACGACATACGAGAGGGGGTGGGTGGCCAACACCACGCCCGGCCCGCCTTCACCTCCCTAGTGCCGGAGTTTATTGCACATCGCACCAGGTACTCATTTGAGGCTGAGTCGACCTAGGCGATTCCCAGGACCGTTACGGTGGTTCTCTGCAACGCCACGGGCCAAGACGCACGCGTTCCGTTTGGCCCTGAGCGCCGCTGCGGTGGCCCTGAGCGTGCGTGCGCTCCTCGTGCTGACGACGCTCACGCTGACGACGCTCACGCTGACGACGGAGAGCTGCCGTTGCAGGACAACTTTGGGAGCGACCTGGCGGCCGTGGAGGCGGCGACCAAGAAGCACGAGGCGATCGAGACCGACATGGCCGCCTACGAAGAGCGCGTGCACGCCGTGCTGCACGTGGCCCAGGTAGCCGCAGGCTCCCACACGACCCGTTAGGCCGCCCGGCGGCGGTCCCATTGTTTAAGCGCTTGCAAGGCTTTACAGCATTCTCATAGGCACATGCAGGTCACAGGGTTTGTTTGTTTTATTTTTATTTTTGCTTCCGGCCTGTTTAAAGTAGTAATAATTATCGTAATCCCTATTTGATGAAGTGCCTTTCATATGTATGTATGTTTGTTGAAGTTCTTTCGCACCGTACGTAGCCAACCGTGCCAAGGTCTCAAGGCGCTGCACATGTCTCGCTTTTAAACGATGACATCCAATCTATATACAGTAAGAGCTGATGATGATGACAATAATGACACCTCCACTTGCGCTTTCGATAGAATGCAGACAATTATATGATGAAAGACAAAAGTTATAATTACACTCACAGTACAGGTAACGTCCAATCAGAGCAAAGGAAAAGCAAATGAATATCAGTGGGTGTTTCAGGCTTGGGTTTATAGGTGCTCACAGAGTCACAATTCCTGACGTTGGGGGGCAGGATAGCAGCGTCCCTCCACGGGCTTGGCCGCACAGCAGCAGGATGCACGCTCGCCGCTTGGAGGCTGGCACAGAGACGAGTGGCCCCGAGTCCACGAAGTGTGAATTGCGACGGGGAGTGTAGCGTAATGGCCCATAGTGGGTCGACGGTACAGATAGACGTATAATACACAATGTGAGAAGAAAGGTGAATGCCTGCCGGGTAAAAAGCTGCAATGAGATTCAATGGAGGCCTGAAATATTGAAGAAAATAGAAGGGAAAAGGGAACATTTACAAATGATAAAATCACAACTATCACAACTATCAGCTTGCATGAATCACTAACCAGCGAACCGATAGACTTCCGACACTTCTGTGTATTGCCTCGTAACGAAGGCTGATGTCAATGACGGTTTCCAGGTATTGTGACCGTCAGCATCTCTCAAGTCCTTTCCACGTGGCCCACATCTCCTGCCCAGCTGACCCATCTCTTCCCCCCTCTTCTCTGACATTTACTCCCACGCAATCATCACGGTTACGTCAACTGACCTCCGTGTGACATGCCCCGCTTGTTCCATATACCTGCTGAACAGACTTCCCGCAGCTCCTGCTTTAAGCCGCTCTCCCCAGCGCCTCTTCATTCCTCCTCCTCAGTGCTCCTGTAGCACCACGTCTCAAACGCGTTTGTGACTCCAACTCTGGCCTTGCGGGTTGAGGCAGCGCGTTTGTGAACATTTCTCCTCCTAACCTCACACCGCACAGCCGGTGGTGCGTGGCCAAAGCCTGAGAGGACATATGTTCAGCCCGGAAACGCGGCCACACTTGGATTACGAATGGTTGTGAGAACCTGGGTGCTAACAACAATAATATATTGTTGAGATTTATAAGACTTCTTTAAACAATGGATCTCTTAGCGCCGTGTATGTAAAGGAGGAAGAAATGAGTGAGAAGTAACCGGGGGAGAGAAAGACTAAAGAGACAGAGAGAGAGAGCTAGAGAGACAGAGCAGGCCGGGTTAAACAGCTGGTGGAGTCTTCAGCTGGAACTTGAAGGTTTCCAACGACTGCGAATTTCTGACCTCCAGAGGTAGAGAATCCCAGAGCCTTGGTGCTGTACGGACAACTATTTATCTCACTATTTAACAATTTTTATTTATTTTAGCAGGTAATGCCCACTGAGCTATATAGCTCTTTTTCAGAAGCCACCTAGCCACGAATGATAGCTCAACAAAGCGGCTTATCACGCAGACATTTATAGTAGCGAAATACTTTAAACGCACGTTGATTCTAAATATGGACGGAAAAGCCAGAGGACCCGGAGAAAAATCCACCCCACCACGGGGAGAGAGACACGGAAGCTCCAAATATACGGCACGCGTCAGGGTCGGAATAAAACCCACGTCCTCCTCTCGCCGCCCGTGGCGCCCCCAACAACCCGGCGGTCTCCCCAGCGGCGAGGCCTGGCGAGCGGCACGTTGAAGCGCGACAGTCGGCGCTGCTGCACGAGAGTGACCCGCGGCTTGGGGGTGGTGGGGCGGGATCCGTGCGGCGTTTTTTTTTTTGCGCAGGAGCTGCAGGCCGAGAACTATCACGACGTGGCGCGCGTGGCGGCCCGTCGGGACAACGTCCTGCGGCTGTGGCGCTACCTGCAGGAGCTGCTGTGCGGGCGGCGCGCCCGCCTCGAGGCCAACGTGGCCCTGCAGAGAACGCTGCACGAGATGCTGCACCTGCTGCACAGCATGGAGGAGCTCAAGGTGAGGTCCCCACGACCCGACGGTTCCAGCATTTCGGATTCTAGGGGCGCCTCGGGCCTTGCTCCACAGATGCTCCACAGCTCAGGCCAGTTTTGCCAATGTGTGTGTGTGTGTTGAACTTCTTTCGCACCGTACCTAGCCAACCGTGCTAATCGGAGGTGCAGGGCTAGGACAACGCACTACGGATCTGTGCGAGTCCATGGGTCTCTGTGTGAGTCCATGGGAATCTGTGTGAGGCCATGGGAATCTGTGTGAGTGTATTCGTCTGTGTGAGTCTTTCTGTGCACATTAAACTTCTTTTGCACCGTACGTAGCCTACCGTGCTAATCAGAGGTGCCAAAGGCCATGCCAGGATGATTTAAGTGGAGAAAGAAAGCCGGCTGCCAACTTGAAGTTTTTAGGAATATCTTTTGTAGGTGAAAGCGCTCTGGGACGGATTGAAGGTGCTCTTGCGAATGAGACTCTCACCTGGTTAATCCAAAAATAAATCAACTTGGAGCATTTTTGGCCATCATTCCCCCGACACTTGTTCATATGAGCATCATTCACACTCCGTATCGAGCCGATTCGGCCGCCTACCATTGGATCGTGCGAGCGAGCGCGACCATGATCAGGATGTGAAATGATCAATCGTGAGTTCCAAAAAGACTAATGCTTTAAAACATATACATATGTAAACGTTCAAGCAATTGCTTCATTGCGATGAAAAATAAGAATAGGTTTTACCCAGTAAAACAATAGGTGTTAATATTTTCAAACATCAAATAGATACATATATCAAGGCATCAAGTCTGAATTAACCACGCATACATGTGGAAAACATGCAAACAAACTGTAATAATATATGCATTGTGTTTTCAACTGATTGGCCTACACCAGAAACAGCCTTCTTTATGGGCTAGTCCCACCAATGTCAGGCCCGAGAACGCCGAGAGGCAAAGAATACAAAGACGATGCAAGTATCAGAGACACCGAGTATAGCTTGACTCTCGCAGCTATATCATGGGGTACCGTTTTATCAGTATCCAAAATAATAATGAAAAATAAGAATATATTTTACTCTTTCTGGCAATAAAACAGGAGGTGTTAAGATGTTCTAAACCAAATAGAAACCTTTTGCAAGGCATCGAGTCTGCACTTACCACACACAGCACTTGTTGCAAAACGCACACAAAACGTGCTCTGATAGTGTCCGCATTGCCTGTCAAACTGATTGGCCTACACCAGAGACATTGCATTCGTCAAGCGCGCACACGCGCCGCCTTGCTGTGTGCTGGGAAGGGGCTGACGCGCGTGCTGGCGCGGCGCAGGGGCGGCTGCTGTCGCAGGACTTTGGGAAGCACCTGCTGGGCGTGGACGACCTCCTGCAGAAGCACGCGCTGCTGGAGGCCGACGCGGCCGTGCTGGCCACGCGGGTCCACAACGTCACGGCCGCCGCTCGCAAGTTTGCCGAGAACAGCGACGGTGAGGACCGCGCGCCCCGTCCCGCCCTCCGCGTTGCACTCGCTCTCCGCCATTGCGGCCCTTTGTAAGGTCACGCTCACCGCACGCTAAGTGCTTGCCACGATGCCTCGCTGATCTCGACAAGGGGCATAAAGCATCACGCGGAGTCCGGCCATCCTCGCAGCAGCGGTGGCTTTTGGCTGCTAGCCGTCGAACAAAGACGGTGGTCACCGCATCGCTCGCTTTCAGATGCGCCTTTTGCGTCCATCTGGAACGCTCTTCCTTTCCGATATTAGGAAGCCACTGGGGCTATGCACTTTTCAATTATCTAGATTGAAAACTCATTTCTTTATAACTGCTTTCTCTGTTTAGTTTGTTGTCCTTCTCCCCGCACCTCCGATAAAGCACGGCTGGCTACGTACGGTGCGAAAGAAATTAAACTAACACACTCTGATTGTGCATTGCCTTTGAGCTGTATGCCTTTTGGCGTCCTCTGGTCTAACACCGTTTGAGACGAGGCTCAAAAGAAAGCTGTCTCTGGTGTGGACCAATCAGTTTCAAAGACAATGCATATCTTATCAGAGTATGTTTTTTGTTTGCATTCTGACCACAAGCATTGTGGTTAATGCTTTAACGTGATTCCTTGTAAAAAGGTTTCAGTTTTGTTGCCAGAAAAAAAGGGGAAAAACCTATTTTGATACGTAATAGACTTTTTTTTGATCACGCAAACATTACAAAAGCATGAATCCCCCAACGACTGTTTTACGTCGTGAATCTCCCGCGTGCGCTTGCCGTGCAGGTTACCAGGCGTGCGACCCGCAGGTGGTGAGCGCGCGGGTGGCCATGCTGGAGGGCTGCCTGGACGAGCTGCTGCGGATGGCGGCCGAGCGGCGCGCCGGCCTGCTCGAGTCTCGCCGCCTGTGGAAGCTCGTCGGCGAAATCTCCGAGGAGGAGGCGTGGATCCGGGAGAAGGAGCGCATCCTGTCGTCGGACGACTTTGGCCGCGACCTCACCAGCATCGTCCGCCTGCTGAGCAAGCAGCGCGCCCTCGAGGACGAGCTGCAGCACCGCGAGCAGCGGGTGCGGCAGGCCGTCGCCGACGGCCGGGGCATGGTCGAGGAGAGGCACTTCGCCGCGGACAAGATCGCCGAGAGAGCCGGCAACCTCCTGTCGCTCTGGTCCGAGCTGGGGCGGGCGGCCGCCCTGCGCAAGCTGCGCCTGGAGCAGGCCGCGAGCCTCTTCCAGTTCCTGGCCGACGCCGACGACGCGGACGCGTGGACCATGGATCACTTCCGCCTCGTCTCCAGCGGCGACATCGGCCACGACGAGTTCTCCACGCAGGCCCTGGCCAAGAAGCACCGGGACATCGTCGAGGAGATCGGCAACTACGCGTCCGCGATCCGGGGCCTGCAGGAGCAGGCCGACGCTCTGCCCGACGAGGTGGCCCGCTGCGGCGGGGTCAGCGACAGGATGAGCAACACCAAGCAGCAGTATGGCGACCTGCTGCAGCTCGCTGCCCAGCGCAAGCAGCAGCTGGACGACGCCCTCGCGCTGTTCAAGCTCTTCAGCGAGGCCGACGCGTGCGAGCTGTGGATCGACGAAAAGCAGAAGTGGCTCGACCAGCTGGAGATACCGGAAAAGCTGGAGGACCTCGAGGTCGTTCAGCACAGGTAGAGTGCACGCTGCCCACGTGAGGCTCGCCTGTGGTTGGCTACGTACGGTGCAAAGTAAGGTCGACGTATATGCATACATTTGGTCGTGCTCTTTCCCTTGGGCAGGTTTGAGCCAAATGTAACACAGTCACCAGTGGTGGAGACGTCACGATGTACGTGGGTACATCACCGACACTTCTCAGAATGTATAAACCAAAAAAGGCGCCACACTGGTGGGATGTTAACTTCTTCGCTTGGCATACAGGAGGTCCTTGGTGCAATCCCAAGCCTGACTACTGCTATGTATTTGGAGTTCTCCCCGTGGTCGAGTGGGTTTCTCTCCGAGTCCTCTGGTATTTCCCTCCACATTTAGAATCAACGTGCGTTTAGAGTATTTGGCTGCTATAAATGTCCACGTGATTAGCCACTTCGTTGAGCTATCATTTGTGTGGCCAGGTCACTTCTAAAAAAGAGCTACATAGCCCAGTGGGGCCTTACCTGGTTAAATAAACAAATATTTGTAATAGTTTTAAAGCCACGCGAGTGAACTTGGGCTGCCGGAGGATCGGTCGGTACCGCTACGTTCCCATCTCGGCCACCCTCGTCCGTCACTGCGTTGCCGCCGTTCATGGTCATCTTTGATCGCTTCACCCCACTGCGGTACCGTTATTAAACATCCATTAGTTTACGGCCTTTATTAATCCGCTACTGGATGAAGGCCTTCTTCCCGTGTCTTTCGGTCATGGGGATTGTTTAACCATACTTTACCGTTATGGTCGGTGCAGGGTAGCAAACGTTGGCCAGGACCGGTTTAGATATCACCGATGTTGGCTGTTCATGGGGATAAACTCAGTTCGTCAAGTTCACAGGGCAGTGCACTATGTGTGTACATTGAACTTTTTTCCCATGACTGTGATCCGCCGTCAATCTTAATCTTTAATCCGTGGACGTTTCAGTCCGTCGTGTGCCCGTGTCGGCAAAGTGTGGGACACTCTCCTTTCTGTTTTCCACAGGTTTGAGGGCCTTGAGCCTGAGATGAGTGCCCAGGATTCTCGGATCGGGGTGGTGAATGGAGTGGCCGAGCATCTGATCAGGGACGGACATCCGAGCGAGACGGCGATCCACGCTAAGAGAGACAACCTCAACAGCAGGTGGACGGCCGCCCCCCTCCCCCCCTCCCCCCCTCCCAAGAGGCATTGTGTCTACAGCGCCACAGTGGCTAGGAGATGTTAACGACCTCGCCTGTTATACAAGAGGTCGTGGGTTCGATTCCGATCCTGACCGCCTGCTGTATATTTGGAGTTTGCGTCTCTCTCTCTCTCTCTCTGCCCGTGGTCGCGTGGATGTTTTCTCCGGGTCCTCTGGTTTTTCCCTCCACGTTTAGAATTAACGTGCATTTTAAGTATTTGGCTGCTATAAATTTCCACAAGATAAGCCACTTCGTTGAGCTGTCATTTGTGATAGCCAGGTCGCTTCTGAAAAATAGCTGAATAGCTCAGTGGGCCTTACCTGGCAAAATAAATAATATTTTTCCATCATTTTTTACATTTCATGTCCACCGGCCACGTGGTGTAGCAGCAGTAGATTGTTTATGAATACATTCATGCAGTTGCAAAGGAGTTATATGGGACCTTTTTGCGAGTTTCTAAAATGATGAAAAAAAAGAATAGGTTTTACCCTATCTGCCAATAAAACAGAATTTTGCATCCTGGCAAAAAGGTATCCCGTAGATATAACTGCTCGACCCGAGCTTTACGTGTCTCTGATACTTGCATTGTCTTGATGCCTTGCAAATAGCTTATCTATTTGGTGTTTGAACATCTTAACACAACTGCAGTTTTATTGCCCAGAAAGGGTAAAACCTATTCTTGTCTTTCATCGATTATATGTCCTGTTCGCTAAAGCACGTGCGTACTTTTTCAAGTTCATGCCACTGACCGTTTACACTCTAAACTTAAGCCACTGCCCAAGTGGCCGCTTGGCGATCGGGAGGTTTTGCGATTTCACATCTTGGTTGGGAGTTGACATCATTCGTCCGGGGGATCGATACCCGTGAGGACATCAACAATAGTGGGTGTTGTCCTACTTTTATGCTCACCCCCTTTGCCATTGAAATGTGGACTTTCCGGCACGGCTGTAAACCACGGATGGGCACAAATCCTTCAGTACTCGTTTGAACGGGAAATCACTTCGACCTTTGACTCTTTTGTCCCGCAGGTGGGATGTCTTCCGAAAGCACGTGGCCCAGAAGAAGGAGGCCCTCCTGTCGGCGCTGAGCATACAGAACTACCACCTGGAGTGCAGAGAAACCAACTCGTGGATCCAAGACAAAATCAAGCTGGTCGCGTCGACGCAGGACCTCGGCAACGACCTGGCGGGAGTGATGGCGCTGCAGCGGAAGCTGTTCGGCATCGAACGCGACCTGGCCGCCATCGGGGGCAAGCTGCAGGAGCTGCGCGGGGAAGCCGGGGCGCTCGCCTCGCGGCACCCCGAGCAGGCGCCGGCCATCCTCGGCCAGCTGGAGGCGGTGGACGGGGTGTGGGGCGACCTCGCGGGGACGCTGCAGCGTCGCGAAGAGTCGCTCGGCGAAGCTCGCAAGCTGCAGAACTTCCTGCGTGACGTCGACTCCTTCCAGGGCTGGCTGTCCGGCGCCCGGATGGCCGTGGCCTCGGAGGAGCTGCCCAGCAGCCTGCCCGCCGCCGAGACCCTGCTGGTGCAGCACGGGGCCATTAAAACCGACGCCGACAACCACCAGGACGACTACCAGAAGATCCGCAGCGTCGGCGATGACGTGACCCGAGGGGAAACGGACGCGCAGCACGTGTTACTCCAGCAGCGGCTGCAGGCTCTGGACGGCGGGTGGAAGGATTTGCACCGCATGTGGGACAATCGGCGCGATGTCCTTGCCCAGGCGCACGGCTACCAAACCTTCCTGCGAGACGCCAGCCAGGCCGACAGCTTCCTCACCAACCAGGTGCGTGGCGCCGCTGCTGCTGCTCCTGGAGCTGCTGCTCCTGGAGCTGCTGCTGGTGCTCCTGGAGCTGCTGCTTGTGCTGCTGGTGCTGCTGGTGCTGCTGCTGGTGCTGCTGCTGGTGCTGCTGCTGGTGCTGCTGGTGCTGCTGCTGGTGCTGCTGCTGGTGCTGCTGGTGCTGCTGCTGCTGGTGCTGCTGGTGCTGCTGCTGCTGGTGCTGCTGCTGGTGCTGCTGCTGGTGCTGCTGCTGCTGGTGCTGCTGGTGCTGCTGCTGGTGCTCCTGGAGCTGCTGCTGCTTGTGCTGCTGGTGCTGTTGGTGCTGCTGCTGCTGGTGCTGCTGCTGCTGGTGCTGCTGCTGGTACTGCTGCTGGTGCTGCTGCTGCTGGTGCTGCTGCTAGTGCTGCTGCTGGTGCTGCTGCTGCCGGTGCTGCTGCTGCTCCTGGAGCTGCTGTTGCTCCTGGAGCTGCTGCTGCTCCTGGAGCTGCTGCTGCTGGTGCTGCTGGTGCTTGTGCTGCTGCTCCTGGAGCTGTTGCTGCTGGTGCTGGTGCTGCTGCTGGTGCTGCTGGTGCTTGTGCTGTTGCTCCTGGAGCTGCTGGTGCTGCTGGTGCTGCTGCTCCTGGAGCTGCTGGTGCTGCTGCTCCTGGAGCTGCTGGTGCTGCTGCTGCTGGTGCTGCTGGTGCTGCTGCTGCTGGTGCTCCTGGAGCTGCTGCTGCTGCTGGTGCTGTTGGTGCTGGTGCTGCTACTCCTGGTGCTGTTGCTGCTGGTGCTGCTGGTGCTGCTGCTGGTGCTGCTGGTGCTTGTGCTGCTGCTCCTGGAGCTGCTGCTGGTGCTGGTACTGTCGCACGGACTCTGACGGTTGTTGTCGCACCGACGTTTTTCGCGAACTCTGTTTTTAGCTGACCGGTAGAACTTTATGAATATGGGCCTCCTAACCGTCACACTTGTTCATCTTGACTTGACTATGGCTTGTGACAGCTCCATCACGACCGCCCACGTGGTTCAGCGGCTGAGCGAGCAGCTCGCAGTCGCAAGGTTGCGAGTTCATCTTCCATCTTCCCTCCAGGGTTGATCACGTGACTACCTTGGTGTGGGCAAGTCGACAGTGGTTGTCCGATGGAGAGACTCACCCCTGCCATAGGAACAGGGAATTTTCCGCCACCGCGTCAATGCTAATTTAACTTTGGTCATTGCGTTGTCATCTCTTAAATTCCCGGTGCACTTCTCCGGTCGGTCCATCTCATTCGACTCCCTGAAGTTACGTCTGCTCAGCACGTCAGGCACCGAAGCTGCGCTGATCTATATCTCCAGGGGTTTTGCTGGCCCTACGTTGTTTTCTGTTCTCTCGTCCAGTCTTGGTGCTATCCCATGGAAAATTGAATGTCCTTCTTGCCATAAAATGCGTCCTTGGAACAATTGTAGATAATTGGTGTTGTTTATGCACGACTCAGACTACAAACAGCCCGTGATGACGGTGTGTGTGCTGCCAGGAGTACGTGTTGTTACTCTGTGTCACTGTGACTACACGTGTCACTGTGACTACACGTATCACCGTGAAGATGGTGTGTGTGTGGTGTTACTGTGTGTCTCTGTGATGATGACGGTGTGTGTGTTGTTACTGTGTGTCTCTGTGATGACGGTGTGTGTGTGTGTTGTTACTGTGTCTCTGTGATGATGATGATGGTGTGTGTGTTACTGTGTGTCTCTGTGATGACAGTGTGTGTGTGTTGTTACTGTGTGTCTCTGTGATGATGACGGTGTGTGTGTGTGTTGTTACTGTGTGTCTCTGTGATGATGATGATGATGGTGTGTGTGTGTGTTACTGTGTGTCTCTGTGATGATGACGGTGTGTGTGTTGATACTGTGTGTCTCTGTGATGATGATGACGGTGTGTGTGTTGTTACTGTGTCTCTGTGATGACGGTGTGTGTGTTACTGTGTGTCTCTGTGATGATGATGACGGTGTGTGTGTTGATACTGTGTGTCTCTGTGATGATGATGACGGTGTGTGTGTGTGTGTGTTACTGTGTGTCTCTGTGATGATGACGGTGTGTGTGTGTTGTTACTGTCTCTGTGATGACGGTGTGTGTGTTACTGTGTGTCTCTGTGATGACGGTGTGTGTGTTGTTACTGTGTGTCTCTGTGATGATGACGGTGTGTGTGTGTGTTGATACTGTGTGTCTCTGTGATGATGATGGTGTGTGTGTGTGTTGTTACTGTGTGTCTCTGTGATGATCACGGTGTGTGTGTGTTGTTACTGTGTCTCTGTGATGATGATGGTGTGTGTGTGTGTGTTGTTACTGTGTGTCTCTGTGATGATGACGGTGTGTGTGTGTTGATACTGTGTGTCTCTGTGATGATGACGGTGTTTGTGTGTTGTTACTGTGTGTCTCTGTGATAATGACGGTGTGTGTGTGTTGTTACTGTGTGTCTCTGTGATGATGACGGTTTGTGTGTGTTGTTACTGTGTGTCTCTGTGATGATGACGGTGTGTGTTGTTACTATGTGTCACTGTGACTACACGTGTCACCGTGAAGATGGTGTGTGTGTGTGTTACTGTGTGTCTCTGTGATGACGGTGTGTGTGTGTGTGTTACTGTGTGTCTCTGTGATGACGGTGTGTGTGTGTGTGTGTTACTGTGTGTCTCTGTGATGACGGTGTGTGTGTGTGTAACTGTGTCTCTGTGATGACGACGGTGTGTGTGTGTGTTACTGTGTGTCTCTGTGATGATGACGGTGTGTGTGTGTGTTGTTACTGTGTCTCTGTGATGATGACGGGGTGTGTGTGTGTGTTACTGTGTGTCTCTGTGATGATGACGGTGTTTGTGTGTGTGTTACTGTGTGTCTCTGTGATGATGATGACGGTGTGTGTGTGTGTGTTACTGTGTCTCTGTGATGATGATGACAGTGTGTGTGTGTGTGTTGTTACTGTGTGTCTCTGTGATGATGACGGTGTGTGTGTGTTGTTACTGTGTGTCTCTGTGATGACGGTGTGTGTGTGTTGTTACTGTGTGTCTCCGTGATGACGACGGTGTGTGTGTGTGTGTTGTTACTGTGTGTCTCTGTGATGATGATGATGGTGTGTGTGTGTGTATTACTGTGTGTCTCTGTGATGATGACGGTGTGTGTGTGTGTGTTACTGTGTGTCTCTGTGATGATGACGGTGTGTGTGTTGTTACTGTGTCTCTGTGATGATGACGGTGTGTGTGTTGTTACTGTGTCTCTGTGATGATGACGGTGTGTGTGTGTGTGTGTTACTGTGTGTCTCTGTGATGATGACGGTGTGTGTGTGTGTGTTACTGTGTGTCTCTGTGATGATGACGGTGTGTGTGTGTGTGTGTGTTGATACTGTGTGTCTCTGTGATGATGACGGTGTGTGTGTGTTACTGTGTGTCTCTGTGATGATGACGGTGTGTGTGTTGTTACTGTGTGTCTCTGTGATGATGACGGTGTGTGTGTGTGTGTTACTGTGTGTCTCTGTGATGACGACGGTGTGTGTGTGTTACTGTGTCTCTGTGATGACGGTGTGTGTGTGTGTTGTTACTGTGTGTCTCTGTGATGATGACGGTGTGTGTGTGTTACTGTGTGTCTCTGTGATGACGGTGTGTGTGTGTTACTGTGTCTCTGTGATGACGGTGTGTGTGTGTTGATACTGTGTGTCTCTGTGATGATGATGACGGTGTGTGTGTGTGTTGTTACTGTGTCTCTGTGATGACGGTGTGTGTGTGTGCTCCCAGGAGTACGTGTTGTCCCACACGGAGAAGCCGGCCTCCCTGGAAGGCGCCGAGGCGGCGATCCGCAAGCACGAGGACTTCCTCTCGTCGATGGAGGCCAACCGCGACCGGATAAACGGTGTCATCGCGTCCGGAAAAAATCTGGTCCTGGCAGGAAATGCACACGCGGACAAGATCCAGGAGCGCGTGGACAACATCACGGACCGGTAGGATCCACCCGTGCCGGAATCAGAATCGGGGATCTTTATTTATCCTGGAGGAGGAGTAGCTATGGGGGAGGCTACGAATCGCTTTTTCACAGATGTCCAATCAGGGGTCCCAGAGGGGAGGCAATGCCCTGCCCAAACTGGGCACGATATTTTTTTTTTTCAGTAGCTTATGATAAAGATTAAAAAAATCATTCATTATATGCACCCACGATTCCTAATGTTGATTGACAA
This sequence comes from Petromyzon marinus, assembly GCF_048934315.1. Lineage (NCBI taxonomy): Eukaryota > Metazoa > Chordata > Hyperoartia > Petromyzontiformes > Petromyzontidae > Petromyzon > Petromyzon marinus. The sequence continues at coordinate 12,117,457 of NC_133695.1, read as the reverse complement.
AGGGAAGCCCTGCCCCCCCACCCTCCCTCCCACAGATAGAAGTAAACTCCGCCTGTGAGAGTAAGATAGAGAAAAGTTAAACAAGTCACTAAAATATGAATAAATGCAGCAATGCAAGTACAAATTGCACTCGCACATAAATTCCAAGTGCAAGCTTGGGCACGGCATGAAAATAACAATCCAAGACCATTTGTTCATAAGTCTGTCGCTTAAAAACAAACAAACAAAACCATTAAATATTACAGCAACTACGATAACACCACGACGAGGTGGCCACCAGTCGTCCAGGAGCGGTACAGAGAGCACGAAGCTCGTGGGTCTGAGTTAAACTGCATCGAGCAGTCGCTCTCCCAGCCCACACCTCACGGGGAAGCGAAACGGAGCGGTGACTCTCACACCCCCCTTGTCGTTTGTTGCAGGCACGCGAAGAACCAGGACACTGCCAGGGGACTTCAGTTCCTCCTCAAGGACAACAGGGACCTGCAGAAGTTCTTGCAAGACTGCCAGGAGGTGACGATTCACAATCAACTCACGCTTAACGTTGGTCATCATCCTCTAGGTTTCATTCAAACAAAATACAGAGGGATTGCTCATGCGTGGCCTTTCCAGTCGCTCCACAACTTAATCAGAGGAGTACGTGCTGTCACTATGTGTTGCACGTGGTCCGTGATGACGGTGTGTGTGCTCACAGGACTAGGTGATGTCACTATGTGTCACTGTGACTACACGTGGTCCGTGATGACGGTGTGTGTGCTCACAGGACTAGGTGATGTCACTATGTGTCACTGTGACTACACGTGGTCCGTGATGACGGTGTGTGTGCTCACAGGACTAGGTGATGTCACTATGTGTCACTGTGACTACACGTGGTCCGTGATGACGGTGTATGTGCTCGCAGGACTAGGTGATGTCACTATGTGTTACTGTGACTACACGTGGTCCGTGATGACGGTGTGTGTGCACACAGGACTAGGTGTTGTCACTATGTGTTACTGTGACTACACGTGGTCCGTGATGACGGTGTGTGTGCTCACAGGACTAGGTGATGTCACTATGTGTTACTGTGACTACACGTGGTCCGTGATGACGGTGTGTGTGCACACAGGACTAGGTGATGTCACTATATGTTACTGTGACTACACGTGGTCCGTGATGACGGTGTGTGTGCACACAGGACTAGGTGATGTTACAATGTGTTACTGTGACTACACGTGGTCCGTGATGACGGTGTGTGTGCTCACAGGACTAGGTGTTGTTACAATGTGTCACTGTGACTACACGTGGTCCATGATGACGGTGTGTGTGCACACAGGACTAGGTGTTGTCACTATGTGTCACTGTGACTACACGTGGTCCATGATGACGGTGTGTGTGCACACAGGACTAGGTGTTGTCACTATGTGTCACTGTGACTACACGTGGTCCGTGATGACGGTGTGTGTGCTCACAGGACTAGGTGATGTCACTATGTGTTACTGTGACTACACGTGGTCCATGATGACGGTGTGTGTGCACACAGGACTAGGTGATGTTACACTGTGTTACTGTGACTACACGTGGTCCGTGATGACGGTGTGTGTGCACCCAGGAGTACGTGATGTCACTGTGTTACACTGACTGCACGTGGTCCGTGATGATGGTGTGTGTGCACCCAGGACTAGGTGATGTCACTATGTGTCACTGTGACTACACGTGGTCCGTGATGACGGTGTGTGTGCTCACAGGAGTACGTGATGTCACTATGTGTCACTGTGACTACACGTGGTCCGTGATGACGGTGTGTGTGCTCACAGGACTAGGTGTTGTCACTATGTGTTACTGTGACTACACGTGGTCCGTGATGACGGTGTGTGTGCACACAGGACTAGGTGATGTCACTATATGTTACTGTGACTACACGTGGTCCGTGATGACGGTGTGTGTGCACACAGGACTAGGTGATGTTACAATGTGTTACTGTGACTACACGTGGTCCGTGATGACGGTGTGTGTGCTCACAGGACTAGGTGTTGTTACAATGTGTCACTGTGACTACACGTGGTCCATGATGACGGTGTGTGTGCACACAGGACTAGGTGTTGTCACTATGTGTCACTGTGACTACACGTGGTCCATGATGACGGTGTGTGTGCACACAGGACTAGGTGTTGTCACTATGTGTCACTGTGACTACACGTGGTCCGTGATGACGGTGTGTGTGCTCACAGGACTAGGTGATGTCACTATGTGTTACTGTGACTACACGTGGTCCATGATGACGGTGTGTGTGCACACAGGACTAGGTGATGTTACACTGTGTTACTGTGACTACACGTGGTCCGTGATGACGGTGTGTGTGCACCCAGGAGTACGTGATGTCACTGTGTTACACTGACTGCACGTGGTCCGTGATGATGGTGTGTGTGCACCCAGGACTAGGTGATGTCACTATGTGTCACTGTGACTACACGTGGTCCGTGATGACGGTGTGTGTGCTCACAGGAGTACGTGATGTCACTATGTGTCACTGTGACTACACGTGGTCCGTGATGACGGTGTGTGTGCTCACAGGACTAGGTGTTGTCACTATGTGTTACTGTGACTACACGTGGTCCGTGATGACGGTGTGTGTGCACACAGGACTAGGTGTTGTCACTATGTGTCACTGTGACTACACGTGGTCCGTGATGACGGTGTATGTGCACACAGGACTAGGTGATGTCACTATGTGTTACTGTGACTACACGTGGTCCGTGATGACGGTGTGTGTGCACACAGGACTAGGTGTTGTCACTATGTGTTACTGTGACTACACGTGGTCAGTAATAACGGTGTGTGTGCACACAGGACTAGGTGTTGTTACACTGTGTTATACTGACTACACGTGGTCCGTGATGACGGTGTGTGTGCTCACAGGACTAGGTGATGTCACTATGTGTTACTGTGACTACACGTGGTCCGTGATGACGGTGTGTGTGCACCCAGGAGTACGTGATGTCACTATGTGTTACACTGACTGCACGTGGTCCGTGATGACGGTGTGTGTGCTCACAGGACTAGGTGATGTCACTATGTGTCACTGTGACTACACGTGGTCCGTGATGACGGTGTGTGTGCACCCAGGAGTACGTGCTGTTACAATGTGTTACTGTCACTACACGTGGTCCGTGATGACGGTGTGTGTGCACACAGGACTAGGTGTTGTTACAATGTGTTACTGTGACTACACGTGGTCCGTGATGACGGTGTGTGTGCTCCCAGGACTAGGTGATGTCACTATGTGTTACTGTGACTACACGTGGTCCGTGATGACGGTGTGTGTGCACACAGGACTAGGTGTTGTCACTATGTGTTACTGTGACTACACGTGGTCTGTGATGACGGTGTGTGTGCTCCCAGGAGTACGTGCTGTTACACTGTTTTACTGTGACTACACGTGGTCCATGATGACGGTGTGTGTGCTCCCAGTAGTACGTGCTGTTACAATGTGTTACTGTGACTACACGTGGTTCGAGATGATTACCAACTCGCGTGTCAAGCAGAGTGTAACGTTGGTCATCATTCTGTAGGTTTCATTAAAAAAAACTACACAGGAATTGCTCCAGCCACTCACAACTAAATCAGAAGTAAATACATACATAAAAAGAGCCTGAATAAACACATTGTGTGGCATCTCACATAGCGTAGTTTCATTTCAAGCAGGTGATGGGTGCGGTGGTTCTTCAGTGCTATGCTTGGAAGATAAAACGTTGATGCTGTGATCACGCGTACATGATGTACGCATGCACATTGAACTTCTTTCGCACCGTGCGTAGCCAACCGTGCTGATCGGAGGTGCGGAATGAGTGTGGAGGCAAGCGGTCGGTTCAATCCCAGCAGCCGCCCTGCTTCATTCTGCGCGTGGAATTCAAACGTAAAAAATACCGCAGCGCGAGTCCCAGGTCCCGTGACGCTGTTTGACAACGAGCAGGGCCACGGCGTTCCGGCATCGCGGTCCAAGTTTGCGGAATGAGACAAGATCGCTCACAAACTGGCACCGTTGGGCAGAGCCCCGGCAGCAGTTCGCCTCGGCGATAGCCGCGCGATGTGAGAATGGCGCGGGCAACGCCAGCGTCTCTGACGCCTTGCGCCACGATGTGACTGTGACGTGTGCGGAGCAGCTGAGGCTGTGGATCAGCGAGAAGATGGTGACCGCGAGCGACGCGTTGCCCTGCGGCGAGGCGCGAGGCCTGCACAGCAAGTGGCTCAAGCACCAGGCCTTCATGGCGGAGCTCGCTTCCAACCAGGAGTGGCTGCACAACGTCAAAGAGGTGTGTGTGTGTGTGTGCGTGCGTGCGTGTGGGCGCCCCGGCGCTGTCTGGGCGGCTAGCGCGGCTCGCGGAGGAAGAAGGAGACTTGGCTCTCGTTTCGCTCACGCGCGCACGCTCCGACACTCGCTACGCGCGTGCGTGGTCCTTTGAGGCAGCAGCGTCGTTCGCTGCTGCTTCTCGCTCTGTCTGTCTCTGGCTACACCGCACGCCCGCGTCGTCACTTGCTTCGTTTAATTGGTCTCACCAGTCTGGTGTTTTCATGAGTCTTCCTAAAGTCACTTGGAGTGAATCCCTCTTTTGGAGGATTTAAAAAAAAAGTATGTACATTGGGTGCCTTTACGTCAGTGTAGCTGACCGAGTCTAATTACAAATACGAAGGGGACATCACAGCGGTACACTTCGCTGCTCCTGACGCGGTTTTTAACTGGGCTTGACCACCTGGATGTGAAATGGTAGTTGTTGCTCTGCATCTACATCAGCAGCCGTACAACGGAAGAAGAAGAAGATTGAGTGTGTTTGAACGATATCAAATAAGCTAAACGACATCCATTATAGTTCCTATTTACACATTAAATTACTCGTTTTTGTAAATATAATGACAATAAAACAAATTCACCATTTTGACAATTCACTTCAGGATAAATGACTATTTTGACCATACTTCACCAACGCTGGTCAGTGCGAGTTGATGAACGGAGGCCCAGGTGTTGTTCAAATATCACTCGAAGCCATGGCCGGGAATCAATCTCAGGTCACCGGATTTGTAGTGCAGTGCACTAGCCACTGTGCCACTCCCCTCCCCCTTCTTGTATATGAATGCAGGGAATTGACCCTGTGCTTTGTTCATTATCTCTTGGAGTTGTGCCAGTCTTTGTTATGGGCATGTGTAATGCATCATCGTATGTGCTTTGGACGGATCCGGCCAGGGTCCCCACTTGGCAGCAACTCCCCTAATCCATCTGTGTGGCGCTTTGAATGGTATTCCTCTTTCTAATGCGGTGGGTTATATTTATCGGTCGGTAATGGATTTGCCACCCACATGCCGAATAGAAATGCAGGGCCCTACTGACGAAGGGTCTTGAGACACAGTGCTGCATAAACGAAGAGCTTTACTTCACTTAAATCTTTCGTGACTGCAGGAATTCATATTGGGTCTTTCGGTAAAGTAAAGTCACGTAGATAGGTTCAAAGAAAATAGCAAAAAACTACAACGTTTCGATCACAACACAAGCGGTCGTCTTCCTGATGACGAACGCTTGTGTTGTGATCGAAACGTCGTAGTTTTTTTGTTATTTTCTTTGAAGTGGCGTCATCAGCCACGGTCAGGTTGAGGTGCACATGGGAGCCCCACTCTATAGAGGCCCTGCTGCTTCTGCTGTTCGTGTCTGCAGCTCAACAGACGAACAACGTGCGAGCACCAGGACAAAAAGGCCTTTTTGCCCACATAGGCCTCTTAACCCACCCTGCTATATGAGTATCGCAATGATGTGCTGCTTGCTGCAACTCTCTACCCTAACCCTTGAGATGTCCTCTAGCACGTGTGTCCTAATGCTCTTCACAATCTCCTCTTGTACCTCCTTACTGCTTTCCTACGGCAGAAGTAACATCCACTCAGTCTTTTCTCTGCCCACGACACTCTGTCGTCTCTGCACGTAAGTCTCCGGTTTTCATGTCATCACAACCAGTGTGCATCTGTGAGTGTGATCTCCATCCCCAAAGTACGCGTTAGATGAATACGTGAACGACGCTGGCATGCCTGTCAAGCCCTTATCGGTGCCCTACCTTATTACAGACCAATTCAGACCTTGTTGGTCACCCCGTGCCCCTTATAAATCTCAACGTTCATCCTACAAAGTCCCATCACAAGGGAGAAACACAAACTGATAGACAAAACATGTTTTTGCCCGTATTGAAACGGCTGTACGCCATATGGACCTGAAAACTCAATTTCCCTGTACAAGAATACGGGGTAATCCGTGATGGGTTGACAGAAATGCGCTTATGTAGTCTGGGGACGTGTGTAGTTGGAGTAGATTGTGAATGCTTTACGCGATTGTAAAGGAGTTAGATGATATGTCCTGTTCTCAAAAGCACGTAAATAGTTTTTTTAAGTTTAAGCCACTTTCCATTTACACTATAAACTTAAGCCACAGACCAAGTGGCTCGCAATTGCGAGGTTGCGATTTCAAATCCTTGTTTGTGGATGCCTCAGCCCATCATCCCTCCGGAGTCAACAAAATGACTACCACTTTGTGGCTAAGTTAACAGTGGTTGTCCTATGGATAGTAGACTCGCCCTCGCTATAGGAATGTGGAGTTCCAAACATTGGCTACTGGCTGTGAACAGGAGAGTGGTCCCAATGCCTCAATGGTCATTTGTGGTGCCACGGTGACAAGATGTTAACTACCTCGCCTGGTATGCAGGAGTTCGTGGGTTCAATCCCGACCCTGACGCCTGCTGTATATTTGGAGTTTGCGTGTTCTCCCCGTGGTCGTGTGGATTTTTATCCAAGTCCTTTGGTTTTTACATCCACATTTAGAAACATGCGTTTGGAGTGTTTGGCTGCTATAATTGTCCGCGTGATGAGTCACTTGGTTGAGCTGTCATTTGTGACCTGGGTCGCTTCTGAAAAAGGGGCTACATAGCTTAGTGGGCCTTACCTGGTAAAATAAAAATTGTTTAATTTTATAGTTTTGTTAAATCAGAGCAGGAAATCGATTTGACTTTTTGCATACAAAATGCCAAGGGCCTTGTTACGTTGTGGAGCAGTGGAGCTTCTGCCTAGTCCCAGCGGCGTGCATTTCACGATGCCGGAGGCTACAACCGCTATAACAAGATGGAGCGCCGGCGTGCATCGGTGGGCACCGCCGGTGGACGCGACAACATCGGAAGTCGAATCACGAAGCCGGCCTAAATTGACAAAGCCTGCTCAAGCTAGCCCGGCTCGCCTGCTCACGCGGCACCGTCAATGTCGCCCCCGCTGCGGCAGGCCGGCGCCGTGCTGGTGCAGCAGCAGCCCGGCGCGGCCTCGCTGGTGCAGGAGAAGCTGGGAGAGCTGCAGGCGCTATGGTGCCAGCTCGAGAGCTGCACGCAGCACAAGGCCGAGGAGCTGTTTGACGCGAACCGCACGGAGCTGCTCGCGCAGAGCTGCTCGGCGCTCGACAACTGGCTGGGGGACGTGGAGAACCAGCTGCAGTCGGACGACTACGGGCAGGACCTCACCAGCGTCAACATCCTCCTCAACAAGCAACAGGTGTGCACATCTTCCGACCAGGGCCGCCAGCCGTTCCCGTGCGGACCCGAAGCCGGATGCATCTCTAAGTGAGCACGAGGTGTGTGTTGTCAGCACTGTACAGTTGACCGCTATGACGCTCAACACAACCGCCGGTACCGGACCTCGGTGCAAATGAAATTAGCTGCCACCTGCATTTGGATCGTGTTTTGTATTTGTGTTGAACTTCTTTCGCACCGTACGTAGTCAACCGTGCTAATCGGAGGTGCGGAGAAGGACAACAAGCTAAACGCAAAAAGCGGTTCTAAATAAATGAGTTTGTCAATATAGAAATGAGTTTTGAATCATGCCAGTTCCCGTACTCTTTGGGTCAAACCTGGACAAGTTGGTAACAATGTTTTTGACAAGCGTGGCATCGTCGCCGTTTTGTAATTAGTACCGGTACATTCTGGCCTGCTTTGATTAACAGGTACGTTTTCACACAGCAGCCGCTGCCTTCTGTCAGAGTGGAGTTTTCTGGGTTGCGCTGCGAGTTGAGCATTTCTCCTCTCAAGTGTTTTGCCACGCACACAACGATGCGTGTTGGAAGGAGGCAGTGACCGCAATCCAACAACAACGGAGGGCGGAGGAGCGTCGCTCACAACAACGAGCGGAGCGCCGGGTGGCTAAAACACAGCGAGTTGGCACAGTAGGGGGCACAGGTGGTGCATCGGCCAGTCATCTCAGTCATTCGAACCCGTGGCACCTGGGTCTGCCCCCGTGACCTCCTGCCAGCGGGCGTTCGACACTTCACGTGGCCTCAACGTGCACCTGGCCTGGCACAGGCACTGTGGTGACGTCACCGCCACTTAGTGGCGAATGGCGGTGGTTGTTTTGAACGCAATCCACCTGGTGATGCTCAGTCAGAAATCGCTCGTCCGATGAGTCCGCAAACTTGCACGGCAAATTAAGTTCGAACTCTCGGGGAGATTCCCTCAACCCAACCCGCAGGAGTGCGCAGAGCCGGAGAGTAAAAAAAAAAACACCCCTACACGTGGCCGCTTTTGCTGACGCGAGCGGCGGGAGTAAAATAGCCGGGGGCCGTGCTTGTCCGACTAACGGCGCCCCCGTGCGTGCCTCGACGGAATCAGCTGCTCGAGAAGCAGGTGGAGGTGCGTGCCAAGGAGGCGGAGGATCTGTCCGGCCAGGCCGAAGCGTTGCAACGTGAGGGCAAGGGCGGCCCCGAGGTGGCCGGCCAGCGGCACGCGCTGGAGCGGCGGGTGCACCACGTGGCCGGGCCGCTGGCGCGGCGGCGGGAGCGGCTGCTCGCCTCCAAGGAGGGCTTTCAGTTCAACAGAGACCTGGAGGACGAGATGGTGAGCGCTGCAGCTCCGGCGTCCCCCCCCCCCCCCCCCCCCCCCATTGAAAGTGTTTTGGCGCCGGCAACTTGAGACGCGAGGGTCGGTGTGCAGCCGTGGGTGTTCACGAGCAGGCCCCGCTGAAGAAGACATTGTACAGACCCCAGCAGGCAAGCTTGCGGCAGGGCCCCATGTGATGCGTACGCAGCAGGGTAAGGGGTCACGAGTGGGTTATGGGATGTTGCGAAGCCCACAGTGATGGATAAAGAATGGAGGGAGAATATTAAAAAAATAGATGATTTACCAAAGTTATCAACAGAAGGTGTATATCGGATCAATTGCTTATGCGGTAAGTGTTATATTGGACAGACGGGACGTAACATTAGCGCAAAGTAACATTACTTCTCCCAAACGCAGCTGTCAGCAGTGGCAGAGCATGTTTGTTAACAAGGACATTCAATTGATTTTGATACCGTTGAAGTGTTATGCAGAACTAATTATTACTGGCCAAGATTAGTTAGAGAATCAATTGAAATTGAGAAGAATTCAAATAATTTCAATCGCTGTGATAGCTATAGACTCAGCGCAGCCTGGAAGCGTATTAAGTAATACACAACACATTGCAATTCCTTATAGGTGAGTCACATGCTAAGTGGCTGATTACTGATCTAATACATAATTGCATACACCCCCACCACCCCCGCTTCTGATCTCGAATTCTGATGGGGTTCAACAATGATGACGTCATCCTGTACTATTTAAGACCGGAAGCAAGTGGATAGCTTCATTATTCTGGCAAATCGCCCGAAGATACTGGATGTAATTTCCAGCAAAACGTCGTACAACTCAAATTGTAAATGTTGTGGATCCACTTTTCAACACCCCGGTGGGCTAAAGTAGTGAACTATTTTGTCTTTTGGCAACGTGACACATTTTTTTTTGATTGGCCGCGTCGGGTCGTGGAGTGTTGTGACACATTTATAAATAACGCGATCTAACCCAAAAACCTCTATTATGAAGAATCTAGAAAGTTTCTCAGTGGTAGAATGAGCATGGGGGGGTGGGTGGTGGTGGTGGTGCTCACGAACATTTTGAGACCCTGAGCCAGGTGTGGAGATTTCACATTTTTGTTCCTCAGAACAAGTTGGGGACAACTGTTGAGTGCTACCGATTTGATCGACCTCGTTGGGACGACGTGTTGCGTTGACCCACGATCAGGATTTTGAACTCGCAGTCCCTGCCGTTGTTGAAGCCCGGGCACACTGCCACACACGCGAAGGAAGTGAACAGCTCTTGAGCGAGGATGCGTGAGCCAGTGTCTGCACCAAGGGGCATTTCGTTCGTGTGCAGGCTCTCTGGGGCCTGTGTGAGCCTGTGCCATACGGCGCGAGAGCAGTGCCGCATCACCCCTGAAGCCTGTGGACTGCGGACGTCACTCACTACACAAGGCCCTTTCTTTACGCAGTCCGGTGACTTGGGCCAGCCCTGCTCATTAGTTTATTAGGCCTAGAATAAGTTGCCAAGCGTCGCTTAAAAACTCCTAAACGTATCAGTTGATTGTTATATACTCACGTGATTAATGCCACCGACTCCCAGTGTTATCCACATGCATGAGGGAGCTTTACAAGTTATGCTGCTAAAATAAGTTCACCTATGGCCGGTGTCGGTTTATCACCGCAGCACTTGCGATGTAGTGCTGCATCAGTTAACCGATTAATGATTGATAATTAAGATTATGACATATGCATAACATCACATGTTTGAGAATCTGCGATGAATCTTTGCTGGTTGTGGCTGGTAAGGAATTTGCGTAACCCCTGCAGTGAGTAGAGGCCACTCACATTGACCACGATACTAAATAATCATGGAATCTTGAATACGATTCTGATCCTGGATTATGTGTGGCGCCAGTGAATCGTTAACCCTCCAGCTATGTTCGAGCCTACATGACGGGTGCTTTACAGACCTATTCCTCGAGTGGGTACAAAATGCCGTTGTGTCCGTGCGTCGTTTCAATGCGCGCTACCCAGCGCCATGTGGGTCCCATTACCACGCGCTCCTCGCCCTGTAGCTAGTGACTCCGTTGAGCAAAGCGGGACCCTGGTAACCGTCGCTAACGTCACTCGTGAATTGCATTTTCTTTTTTCCCCCCCCCCCCCCCCCGGAATCAGCTCTGGATCGAGGAGCGGATGCCACTCGCGACGTCTTCCGACCACGGGAATAACCTGCAAACGACGCAGCTCCTCATCAAGAAGAACGAGGTAGGGTGGCTCTTCGCTCCTTCTCTGTGGGATCTGCAGGGGCGTCATCCCACCGTGCCATTGGCAGCGATGGAGAAGAGGCGTGTGTCGTTTTTAATGCTGTGTAGAGGGACAATTATATTTTGATGTATATACGTGCGATTGGAAAGGCACCTCCAATTAGCTCCCGCACCTCCCATTAGCATGGTTGGCTACGTATGGTGCGAAATAAGTTCAACATACGTACATACAGTTCAACATATATTCATACGTGTCACCTTGCAACGCTGCACGTTGTGTTCGTTTACCGTGCATTTTTAATCCAATAATGATGCTGCTCCATGCCACTCCATCGACTAGAAGTCTTGAGTGCGCGTCCTGTGGACCGTACAAGCGGTGCCAGGCTGGGCACTTTTGCGCGCACTGCTGCGCCACTAAAGCAGTCGGTCAGCTGACAACCAACGCCGATGAGTGGCAGAAGAAGCGAGACGCTTGCCGCTGCCTCTCCAGAAATGGGTCGCAACGCACTCTCCGGCAGAGCAAACGGCCATTTACGACGAGCATTTCTGCCAGCATTTTTGGATAACTCATAAACAAATCCCATTCCAGTGCCAGATACCACAGACGTCCTTTGAGAGAGGGCATCCCGACCCCCGTGAGGTTCCCGCCGCCGTGACGGTGACCAGCGAGCGACGCGACGAAGCCGACACGGCGTGTGTGCCTTGCAGACCCTGCAGAAGGAGACGGAGGGCCACCGTCCGCGCATGGAGGAGGTGTACCAGCGGGGGAAGGCGCTGCTGGCCCGCGGGGTGGTGCCGCCCAGCGGCGGCGACCGCCTGGAGGGGTTGAAGGCGACGTGGACCCGCCTCGGGCAAGAGGTGGACAAGCGGCGGGGCCGGCTGGAGGCGGCGCTGCGGGCTCACCAGTTCTACTGCGACGCGGCTCAGGCCGAGGCCTGGATGGACGAGCAGGAGCTGCACATGATCACCCAGGAGAAGGCCAAGGTGGGGGTTGTTGTCAGCCTCGCTTGTCGCGACGGCGGTGTGATGCGCCGCTCAATATTACGGCGATATAAATACCGTGGTCGGTGATCATGATGATGATGGTAATAGTAATGCTTTTTTCGGAGGGACAAACCTTACTGAGGGTCATCAAGACTTCCTCTTTGAGGAAGGTTTATAGAAAACTTGCGCGTGACGTCACCAGGGCCTAGAGGTTGGTACCGTGCGCTTTGAGACAGTTGGCAGACAGTAGAGGGTATAGAGAGAGAGAGACATGGTTGCTAGGGTTACTGAATGGTCGTGTTTGTTGTTGCTTCCGAATTTTTTTTTTAACAAGAACTTAAATAGTCGAATGTACTTACTCGTCGTCACGAGACCATCCAGATGCAGCTACGTTTTAGTGAGTTGCCGGGGAAGGAAGAAAGAAAGAAAAAAATAAAAGACATTGGGACTTAGACGAGTGCAACCCTGTGCGATTGTTACACACGGTGGCCCACGAAGACAGAGGGGTGACAGCGGTGAGTGGAGCGTGGCTTCAACAGGGGTTGTTGTTTGTGCGCAGGACGAGGCGAGCGCGACGGCGCAGCTCGCGCGCTGCGACCAGCTGGAGCGCGCCGTTGTGGACTACGGCGACGCCGTGCGCCGCCTTGGGGATGGCGCGCGGGCCATGGTGGACGCCGCACACCCCGACAGGTGGAGCAGCAGCGCGTCCACCGAACCGTCCATTCCCTGCGCTCGGCAAACGGCGTGAACTTCCACCCCCTCTCCGCCGACCCTCCTCTTTGTATCTGTAGCCATCCGCACGTCCGATTAGCACGGTCGGCTACGTACGGTGCGGAAGAGGTTCAACGTACACACATGCATCGTCCGTGTTGTCCGCAGCTTTGTCGTTTGTTGTATCCGCAATAAGGGTTGCACTGGATAGGAAGCGTGCAGGATGGAGGAGGGCCTGATACTGAGACGGGCTCGCCGCGCATTTGGCGACCGAGCGGAGAAACCTAGGAGCAGAGGGTGGGAGGCTGCCAGGGCAGTTCTATGGGTCTCTGCGAGTCTGTGGGTCTCTGGTGCTAGTCTGTGAGTCTCTGCGTAAGTGTATAGGTAGCTGTGGGAGTCTACAGGTCTCTCACGTGAGTAGAAAGCCAGATAGTGTGAGACTGTCAGGGCGGGTGTTTGAGGTCGCCTCATGTCGACTGCATCAGCCGCTGTGGGGTCTTGGTGGAGGGGAGAAAGCGCTGACGTGTGCAGCTGGCGTCGGTGGCTTTGGCCAGGGTGACCCCTGACCTGATCTCTGTTGGCCACAGGCAGGGGGGGCGTCACGCCGGATGGCAGCCTTTTCTTGCGGGCTCGGAAAACCACACCGGAAGATTCCAACAACAGGCTACAACAGAAAATCCGCGAAGAGCAATTCCGGATCGGCGGAACCACATGAAAGTGGCCGGCACGAAGGGGGAAGGATTAGGGCCCTCCCCTGCCCCAGCCAAGTGGGGACCTCGTGCAGGCGACAACGACTGGCAGCCTTTTAATGAAGCCCAAACACAAACTTGTGCCGTCATTCTCTCGGTGACAAAAACCCCCCCACCCACAGGGAGTTACCGGCCACTCGAGTCGCACCGCGACCCGAATGGGAATTTCATCATCGGCTTCACCGCTTAGCTCACGCGCAGGTCACCCAAATTCTGCACGGAACATATCGGCCGTGGCTATACCGTAGGTCCACATTTTGCACCAATCAAGTTGATTGGTTCTTTCGGTAAAGTCACGTGACTTTCCCGAAAGAACCATAGAATATTAATTCCTGCAGTCACGAAAGTTCTAAGTCAGGTTGATTTTTTTGAGACGTTTCTTCTTCACGCAGTCACGGCTACATGCCCAGCTTTGGCAGTGTGCTCTCCATCTCAAAGTTCCACACATTGTATATTGGTTTTATATGTATGGAAATTTTTTAATCGAAATTGTTTTCCATTGAGCTCCGCCATTCTTGGAGACCCATAATATCCGAAGCAGAAAGCATGGCCATATATCAACAACAACAACAGCCGCGATTCGCCACCAAGTGGCGGTGATGTCACCACCCAGGTGCTTGGGTTGCCTGACTGAGATGACTGGCTGATGCACCACCTGTGCCACCTACTGTGCCAACTTATCATAGAATATCATACACGTGTACATATGCGTAAGCTATTCACGCATATCAATGGCTCACATTAACTAATCTGATTTAGTGGTGGTGTGGTGGTGGTGGTGGTGATGTGTTGGCAGTGGTGGTGATTTCGTGGCATTGGGTGGTGTTGTTGCGGTATTGGTGGTAATGTCGTGGCGGTGGGGGTGGTGATGTGGTGGCAGTGCCGGTTGGTAACGTGGCGGCGGCGGCGACGGTGGTAACGCGCCGGCCGGCGGTTGGTCTGCGCGTTTCAGCGAGCAGATCAGAAGCAAGCAGTCGCAGGTGGAGCGGCTGTACCGCAGTCTGCAGGAGCTGGTGCAGGAGAGGCACGTCGGGGCGGGGGGGCTGTGCAGGCTCTTCCACCTGCAGCGGGAGGTGGAGGACCTGCAGCAGTGGATCTCTGAGAAGGAGGTGCTCGCCGTCTCCCCGGAGCTGGGCCAGGACTACGAGCACGTGACGGTAAGTCGGCGTGCAGCACGCGCTGCTGCCTCTGTGGCTCCCTGTGTTCACGCAGTCTAAAAGTAAATAGGATATTTTATTTAACCAGGTCGGGCTCTCTGAGCTTCATACAGCTCTTTTCAGAAGCGACCAGGCTATCACAAATGATAGCTCAACGAAGTGGCTTGTCATTGTGTGGAAATTGACAGCAACCAGATACTCTGAATGTACGTTTATTATAAATGTGGAGGGACAAATTAGAGATCCCGGAGAAAAATATACGCGACCACGGGGAGAACGTGCAAACTCCAAACATGCAGGCGTCAGGGTCGGGATCGAACCCACGACCACCCGTACACCAGGCGAGGTGGTTAACGTCTCCTCGCCACTGCGGCGCCCTCCGTGTCCAGGGCTGGCAGTGTGCTTGCCCATCTCACAGCTCCTCGCTATACAGCCACGTGTCTTGAAGGGGCACGTTTTGAGCTCCATAATTGAACCTCATGGCGGGACCCCGGGGTCCCATAAGTCCCCCGGCTCTCGCAGAAACATTATATTACAATGTAAACATATTATATATTATATAATGTAAACATTATATTACAATGTAAACATATTTTATATTATATATAATGTAAACATATTACAATGTAAACATTATAATATATATTATATATAATGTAAACATTATATTACAATGTAAACATAATAATATATTATATATAATGTAAACATTATATTACAATGTAAACATATATATTATATATAATGTAAACATTATATTACATTGTAAACATTATATATTATATATAATGTAAACATATTACAATGTATACATTATATATTATATATAATGTAAACATTATATTACAATGTAAACATTATGTTATATATTATATATAATGTAAACATTATATTACAATGTAAAAATATTATAAATATTATATATAATGTAAACATTATATTACAATGTAAACATATATTATATATAATGCAAACATTATATTACAATGTAAACATTATATATTATATATAATGTAAACATTATATTACAATGTAAACATATATTATATATAATGTAAACATTATAGTACAATGTAAACATTATATTATATATAATGTAAACATATTACAATGTAAACATTATATTATATATTATATATAATGTAAACATTATATTACAATGTAAACAAAAACTTTGCTCTTCTTCACCATTGGGTGTGAAGGATGGTGGCAAGTGTTGTCTTGTTAAACTATGCCTTTACAACTGAAAACTACTTAGCTGAAGTACCTCTATTTAAATGCACTAGAGAACAAATAATTTACACCCCTCTGTCAATCATCGTGTTTTTCAGTGTGGATTTGTGAACACACTTTGTAAACGGTACATAAAATAGTACGCGTTTTCAATGCGCTGTTCATATTGTAACAAGTGTTTATACCAATGTTACTCTACAGAGTGGGTCACCGCTCCTCATATCCGCATTGATACGAGTGGTATGTGGGGACTATGGCTTAACCGCAAAAAAAAACCTGTCTGCACAGATGCATATGGACAAGAGACGTATTATCAAACAGATAATAGGATTGTCATCGACAGATAATAGGATTGTCATCGATTGATCCTGCCTGCAGACATTGGAAGGTCACAAATAATAATGAAGATAAGAGAGCAGTTTCACTGTATTATGACAACAGAATGATCCGCGGCAGGTGGGTTTATGTGCGCGGTGGGACAGAGTCGCCAAAAATAAATACATAGATTTTCACTTACGTTTATTCGAGACCCCGGGGTCCTGCCATAAGGTTCAATTGTTACGCTCATGTGGCACGACTTAAAATGGCCGCCATCTAAATTTTTCCTCGTTGTGGCAATAGTTTAAGTTGGGTTAGTTTATAAGGTCTCCCCTCCCCCCACCCCTATTTGTATGTACACGTGTATGTAAATGGGCGGTCAATTTCGATTTCGGCCAGTAGGTAGCTGAGCGGGACTGAAGCATGTCAGCCACGTGGACAATGGAGGCCTGGGGCAGGCCCTACTCAGTGTGATGTACATGTCGTTTCGTTTTACAGAGATTCTTAAATAATCGTGTTGCCATCGATCTGGAGCCCCGCATATCTTCCTTTCGAACGGCATGCAGTGTCATCCGTTTTAGCATCACCGACACACGTGGAAATACGGGTTTTGCATCATCTTACTGGGCTCTAAAATGCAGCATAATAGCTACACCGTTGCCCACAGTGAACTACACATACACTCACTCCTCGTCTTACTGAAGGTGACCTAAATGTTTTCTACTCGGGCTACCACCTCTTCTACTGTAGACCAAACCCAGACATATTTCTCAATCAGACAGCTCTCTTCACTGTTTTACGGTGTTGACGTTCCACACAATACCGCTGCCAAATCTCGGTGCAAAATCTATTCCTGCTGCCACCACGCAAATTTCTGAGAAACATTTCTAGCAATGGCCGTTCTTCATTGCACATCATCAGTGTGGCTACGCACCAGAGCCAGTATCGTAAAATCTGACCTATTGTATGTTCTTTTAAGGCCATGGCAACGATGTTTTTCAGTAAAAGTAGAGTTGCCACCTGTCCACATTTGACCAGGACAAGGAATTGATTTGTGTGCTTAGATTTGTGTTTGTGTTGTTAACTGTGGTTGTGCATCGCTGTCAATGCAGTGGCAGCCACATCACGGAGCGATTGTTCACTTTACGCAGCACTCGTGAGGTGGCTAGGAGACGTTAACTACCTCGCCTGGTATGCAGGAGGTCGTGGGTTCGATCCCAACCCTGACGCCTGTTGTGTTCTCTCTCCCCTTAGGTGGATTTTACTCCGTGTTTTTCCCTCCACATTTAGAATAAACATGCATGTAGAGTACTTGGCTGCTATAAGTTTCCACTTGAAAAGCCACTTCGCTGAGCAATCAATTGTGGCCAGGTTGCTTCTGAAAAACAGCTTTGTAGCTCAGTGGGGCCGTACCTAGTGAAATACAAAGTGGTTTCGTATTATTTTTAAACAAGTCGTTGTATCGGCGACGTGCATGTTCTGCTCGCTCAGATGCTGCAGGAGAAGTTCACGGAGCTGGCCCGAGACACGGAGGGCATCGGGCAGGAGCGCGTCGACGCCTTCGGCAAAGCGGCCGACGAGCTGCTGCGCGAGGGCCACCCTGACTCGCCCACCGTGCGCCAGTGGAAGGCCTCGCTCGACGCGTCGTGGCGCAAGCTGCTCGAGAAGATGGCCACGCGCAAGCGGGGCCTGGCGGGCTCGGCACGGATTCACAAGCTGCTGCACGACGCGCGGGAGCTGCAGGGCCGCGTGCAAGAGAAGCGAGCGCAGATCCCCGAGGAGTCGGGCCGGGACCTCAACCACGTGGCATCGCTGCAGCGCATGCACTCGGCGCTGGAGCATGACCTGCTGGCGCTCGGAGCACAGGTAGCTAGGAGCGCGGGTAGCTAGGAGAGCGGGTAGCTAGGAGTGTGGGTAGCTAGGAGTGTGGGTAGCTAGGAGCGCAGGTAGCTAGGAGTGGGGGTAGCTAGGAGCGCGGGTAGCTAGGAGAGCGGGTAGCTAGGAGCGCGGGTAGCTTGGAGTGCGGGTAGCTAGGAGTGCGGGTAGCTAGGAGTGTGGGTAGCTAGGAGAGCGGGTAGCTAGGAGCGTGGGTAGCTAGGAGTGTGGGTAGCTAGGAGTGCGGGTAGCTAGGAGTGTGGGTAGCTAGGAACGTGGGTAGCTAGGAGCGTGGGTAGCTAGGAGTGTGGGTAGCTAGGAGTGTGGGTAGCTAGGAGTGTGGGTAGCTAGGAGTGTGGGTAGCTAGGAGAGCGGGTAGCTAGGAGCGTGGGTAGCTAGTAGCGTGGGTAGCTAGGAGTGTGGGTAGCTAGGAGTGCGGGTAGCTAGGAGTGTGGGTAGCTAGGAGTGCGGGCAGCTAGGAGAGTGGGTAGCTAGGAGTGCGGTTAGCTAGGAGTGTGGGTAGCTAGGAGTGCGGGCAGCTAGGAGAGCGGGTAGCTAGGAGTGTGGGTAGCTAGGAATGGGGGTAGCTAGGAGTGTGGGTAGCTAGGAGTGTGGGTAGCTAGGAGTGCGGGTAGCTAGGAGTGCAGGTAGCTAGGAGAGCGGGTAGCTAGGAGTGTGGTTAGCTAGGAGTGTGGGTAGCTAGGAGTGCGGGCAGCTAGGAGAGCGGGTAGCTAGGAGTGTGGGTAGCTAGGAATGGGGGTAGCTAGGAGTGTGGGTAGCTAGGAGTGTGGGTAGCTAGGAGTGCGGGTAGCTAGGAGTGCAGGTAGCTAGGAGAGCGGGTAGCTAGGAGTGTGGGTAGCTAGGAGCGTGGGTAGCTAGGAGTGCGAGTAGCTAGGAGCATGAGTAGCTAGGAGTGTGGGTAGCTAGGAGTGTGGGTAGCTAGGAGTGTGGGTAGCTAGGAGCGTGGGTAGCTAGGAGTGTGGGTAGCTAGGAGCGCGGGTAGCGTCCCACTCGCCAGCTTCCCCACGAGGGGTTCCGTTGACTTGCGGCGCTGTGCTGGAGGAGTGGCCGTGCGAGTTGCGGTGAAACGGCCGAAGCAAATTCCGTAGACCTTTTTAGGCTGTCGTAGAGCGTTTGTTTTTACTTACTGCACAGTTGGTGGGCACAGGTCCAATGGACCAAAATGGTGAAGCAGCATGGAACAAACGGGGCTTTCAAAGTTGTAATGGATAAGAGTTGACACTCATCTCTTGAAATTCAGCAAGGTTATTACAAGAGTTTGGGACAAGAGGAAATGGGAAGGAATGCCAAAGTTGAGCAGTGCGAAGAGGACGAGGGAGCCGTGGGGATCATTCTTGGTCCCCTTTCCCTGGAGGCAAAAAAGTGCACGCGTCAGCGGCTTGGCCCACTTCCACAAAGTCACCTCGGTGCAACAAGATGCGAGACAGACGACACCAGACCAAAAAAAATTCAACTCTTCATTTCAAGTCACGTCCTGAATTGTGACAATTCGTGCAGTTACGTGGGCCGAGGGTGGATTGTTACGAGCCTCATCAACTGGGCTGAATTGCGAGTGACCCTTACTAAGCCGGGCGTAGGAGCTTGCCCTTCCGTGTTCTTGTGCCCCCATCTCAGTTGAGGTGATATTGGGCACTTGCACATCAACACAGCAGCTTCTAAAATTGAGGCTTTTGTTGGGTTAGATCGCGTAAATATAAATACGTCGTTATACCCGCCACCACCACCCGATACAGCAAATTAGTAAGGTTTGTCACGTAAACATGAAACATTCCACTTAGTTACTAGTTCAGCACTCACTGATGCTTTGGAGAGTAAACCCACAACAACATTTACAATTGGCGGCTTCTGCCCTTTTTCTCATTTCAGGTGCAGCAGCTGCGCGAGGAGTGCTCTCTGCTGTTGAGCGGCGACATCGGAGACAAGGCGCCCGAGGTCCGCAGGCAGGAGGAGAAGGTGGTGGCCTCGTGGACCGCCCTGCAGGAGGCCTGCAAGGCCCACCGGTTGAGCCTCGCCCAGGCCAGCGAGAGGTTCCACTTCTTCAGCCTGGTGCGCGACCTCATGCTGTGGATGGAGACGATCATCCGACAGATCAAGGCCCAGGACACCCCCAGGTGCGAGGGCTTTAGCGTCTTGCTGCCTGCGCCGCACGTCTCTCTGCGTGAATTCTGCCGCGTGAGGGAGGGAGGCCGGCCAAGTGGCTCGGTGGGTGGAGCGAGTGGCTCGTGGTGGCAAGGCTTGCGAGTTTCAAATCCCGCTTGGGGGTTTGGCTCGGCCTCTCATCCCCCTCTCAGGGGCCATTAAAATAAAGTACCGCCTTGTGGGGAAGCCGACGGTGATTGTCCTATGGGCATACTCGCCCCTGCCGTAGGAACGCGGAATTTCCACCACTGGCTCAAGGTTGTAAACGGGAGGTGAGCAGACAAAGCCTCATTGCTCATTTGAGCATGAGAGCTCTTTCCCGTATAACTAAATTAAAGTCAAGTTTCTCTCAGTCCTCAAACCAACATTTGGGAGGCACTCAGCCCCATCTGTGTGGGTTTGAGTCAGCGGTGAAAATTCCACGTTTCTGTGGCAGGGACCAGTTTATCTACAGAACAAAACACTTTCAAACTTCCACCACATGGTAACTAATTTGATCAACCCCAGAGAGACTGAGGAATGAGTCAACCCCCGACTGGGAATTGTGGATCGACAGCTCCACCTCAGGTCGGGCATCCAAATCAGACGGTTGTGAGGTCAAATCCCGGTGGGGAGATCGCTCAGCCTGGCAGCTCACTAGGGTTGATAATAATGCGTGTGACTTTGTGGAAAGTCAACACTCATCACGCTGTGGGATGTCTGGCCCCTTCCATGTGAATGTGGAATTTAAATGACTTCTCTAAGGGCCGGCAACCAAGATGAGCTGAACCCCACTGCTCGCTGTAGCAGGGAGGTAATCTGCGCGTTTTACTGGCCACCTTTATTAATTTATTTTTAGTCGTTTACAATTCAGATTAAAAACAAGAAAATAATATACGCCCACGATTCCTAATGTGAGGGACAAAGTGAACCCCTGCCCCCCCAAATATAGAAGTCACACTCCTCCTATGATCAAAGTATAGAGTACAATGTACATTCTTGCGTAGTTTTTCTCAATAATAAAAATCCGTGAGAGTTAATACCGTATTCTCCATGTTATAAGACGCTCCGAAAGATCAGATGCACACCAACCTTGTGCCCGATGTCAATAAAGTTATACAAAGCTGGTCTCACACACACCCCTACCAGATTATAAGACGACCACCCACAACCTTTTTCTTTAAAATACAAGGGGGGGGGGGATGTGTCTTGTAATCTGGAAAATATATGGTATGGTTGTGTTTCAAAGTGGTCAGGGTGAAACCTACAACACCATAAATGCCCTTTCTTCACGTGTACGTGCACAGCTGTTTAATTACTTGGATACCAACCGTGTGTGGCCATTCCCAGTTGCTGCGACGAGTGATTCCCGGGCTGTCATTCGTGACGTTTAAGCCAGACTTGGAAAACTCTCGCGGGCGGAACTGTGGCGAGGAGGTGCTGCCCAGGGTCTCTCCCGAGTTGTTGTTCCTGATGCAGGGCCCTCTGCAGGCCTGAGCGTCGCCGTGGACCCTCGTGAGCGGCGCTCTTGTGTTGACGACAGGGACGTGTCTGCGGTGGAGCTGCTCATGAACTACCACCAGGGAATCAAGGCGGAGGTGGAGGCCCGCGACGATAACTTCGCGGCCTGCATTGACCTGGGAAAATCGCTCATCGCGAGGAATCACGACGCCGCACAAGAGGTGGAGGCCCGCGAGACGTTTCGCAGATTGGCCTCGCGTTGAGCACGCAGGCCGTCAAAGCCCAAATAGACGTCGTGCCTTGCAAAAAAAGTCACAGTTCTTCAAACGTTAGGTGGTGGCTCGTGTCTATTGGCAGTCACAGGTCATGAGTAGAAATTCACGTTCGTCTGGCAGGGAACCGCTGTTGATTTCCCACACGGTGATACTTTTTTTTTATCAACCCCCAAGAGAAATCATGAGCAGAGCAATTCCTCCGCCGGGATTTGTTCTTGTGACCTTTCTGATCGTGAGCTAGGTGCTCTGCCGCGGGTGTGCTTCTGCGGACACCAATCTAAACAAGTTAGGCAGCCCTTGTGAAGCGCTGCATCGCGGAGAGAGCAGTGGTATGTGGCAGTGTCGTCTCATCGACTGATCACCTTCGACCAGTGGCTCCTCAAGGCCGGGTGGAAGTGGTCCGTGGGACTCGTTGCGCCCAGGACGATTCGGTTTTTTTTGTTGTTCACAGAACACCGTGCGGCATCGGCCATCCCATCAACGTTACGAGTCAATGCCAAGAGAGTTGAAACATTTTTCTGGGTGCTTGATTAACATTTTGCAGCGCATTTCGAGTGACTTTAACCTTGAGAGAGGCGTTATGGGTGCACGGTGGTGAGAATGAAAAAAAAAATGTTGACGCGGGAAACAGTATGAAACTGTTACAACTGTTTCGCTCAGCCTCGTCGACTTATCCTTTACCGTCTGTATAGATATATAACGTAACCTTTGTTTTTGCTTTAGATTAAGGAAAAGCTGGAGCAGCTGAACGAGAAGCGACGGACCATGCTGGACATGTGGGATAATCGTTGGGACTGGCTGCAGATCTGTGAGTATCCCACATGTACCTGGGGTAGCTCTGGACGTATGTGCAATGTACTTGCTGCTGATGTTTTTTCAGGACTTGGCTCTATGTAGGTACCCGCTGTTACCTGAGAACTGGCTTCAGAAACACAGTCATACCCCAGATTATGTCGGGGATGCGTTCATGAAAGGTGTAATGACGAACATCAAAACGACGTCAAAGCGATTTACAGGGCAGGTGGTGGTGTAGGCGAAGGCTGAGAAGCGACGGGCACGAGAAAGGTTGGACGATGCTGTCAGCAACGTAAGCGTGCTGGATGACAGGATGCAAATCGAGTCGTGGCGGTCTTAATCATGAAGTGGCGACGTATTTGCGAAACGACGTAAATCGGGGTGTTACTGTGTAGCTCAGAAGTGGTGTCATCGCCTCCCCATGCGGTAGCCTCCCCGTGGCCATCTGTAGCTCTCGTAGCCCTCCGCTGACCTAAGTCAGTGTGCAGTCACCAGCAATGTACGACACTTTGCACAGTGCCACAGCTGCAGTGTGGCTTGTCGTGAAGATCCCAACGGTGGAGGTTAGCTGCACAAAGTAAACTAAACTATTTTATTTTACCAGGTAAAGCCCACTGAATTCTAGATTTAAAGCTTTCGTGACTGCTAGGATCCATACTCTTTGGTTCTATTGGGTAAAGTCACGTAGGTGAAAATAAAATAACAAAAAATCACGACGTTTCGGCCACAACACAAGCGGCCTTCATCAGGTGAAGGGACGAGACTGTCTGGAGGACAGCGCTGGAGTGAGAGAAGCCACGCTTCGATCACGACCTTTAAGCTGTGTGAGAAGAAAACAAAGCGCCTTGACAAAGGAATTAGCATATAATTTAGCATTGAAATGGCTCATTGAAATAGCTAAGTTAAAGTATACACATCCGCAGAGGTACCCCTTGACAAAGGAATTAGCATAGAATTTAGCATTGAAATAGCTGAGTGATTAGCTTGTAACTGGTCACAGAAATAGCTATGTTAAAGTCAGAGCATATACATTCACCGAGGCACCTAGTACTAATCAAACAGGAGAATTTAGCGAAGCACAACCACGCTCAGACAGTGGACCTTTAAACTGTGAGCGAGCAAACAAGGTGTTCTGACAAAGAAATTAGCATAAAAATTAGCATTTGATTGGCCGATTTTAGGAAAGAGGTGGTGTACGTGCCGGTGGACTTGCCGTTTGGCGCGGCGGGGGGGGGGGGGGAGTTTACCTATTGATTGTGTGAAAAGGGAATTTATAAGAGCTGCGAAAGTTTGGGGTACCACTACTTGAAAGAATATACTGTACCATTGAAATGGGGGGGGGGGGGGAGTTTACCTATTGATTGTGTGAAAAGGGAATTTATAAGAGCTGCGAAAGTTTGGGGTACCACTACTTGAAAGAATATACTGTACCATTGAAATTAGTTTAATGTTTAGTTCGATTTAGAACATCTTTCCAATGGTTGCTTAATTTGAAACCATCATCTTGGTTGAAATTGTGTCTGTGTTTGTAGATCTGAATTGCTTCATGAACAAATCTCTGATAAAAGCCCGTGGGTTTGCAAAGCACCTTGGTATCTGAGAAAATTATATCGTGATCCCCCACAGCGTTGTAACAGTGATCAGCCATGGCAGAAGAATTCGTTTTGCCGTGTTTCAAATCTGATTTGTGCTCGCGAATTCGGTCAGACATGTCACTTTGTCTCCCCGATATAGCAATCACCGCAGGTACAACTCAATTTGTAAACCCCGGGGTACTGTAAGTCAGGAATGACATCCTTCACGGATGGGATCAGATCACGAATTTTGTGTACTGTATTGAACCGGACCTGGATCTTGTGTTTGTTTAGAATTTTGGAAATATTTTCAGTAACGCCTGCTATATATGGAAGTGTGATGGTTTTGACCGGAGTATCAAGTGGTTGTTTCTGTATGGAGGTAGAAACAGCTTGGCGGATGGTACGGTCAGAGTACCCATTCCTTTTGAGGGCCAGGTGTACAAGTTTTAATTCACTGGTTAAGGTGGTGTTGGTCCGAAATGCAATGAGCCCTATGGTATAAAGTTTTGATGAGATAATTATTTTGGGCTGGGTGGTGGTGGGAATCAGGTTTCAAGTAGGAATCTGTGTGGGTGGGTTTCCTGTAGACAGAATGCCCCAATGAGCCATCAGGTCTCCTCTCAAACAGAACATCTAAGAATGGTAGCTTGCCATCTTTCTCCACTTCCATGGTGAATTTGATGGCAGGATGTCTGGAATTGATGTGGTGTAGGAAAAGGTTCAGAGCTGGGAGGCCATGTGGCCAAATGACGAAAGTGTCATCCACATATCTCTTCCACACGGAAGGTCTGAGGGTGGAAGTCTGGATGGCATCTGATTCAAATTTCTCCATGAAAATATTGGCTATCACTGGTGATATGGGGGATCCCATGGGGGTACCCTCATTTTGTTTGTAGAAGGAGCCATTCCAAGTAAAGTAGGTATTGTTGAGGCAGTGCCTAACCAGTGCAGGTGTGTCGGGGTCTAGTCCATGTTGGACCAAATTTTCAATTATTTCAATGGTATCAGGTACTGGGACCTTGGTGAACAAAGAGACCACATCGAAGCTGACAAGGATATCGTCAGGGGACAGTACAACGTCTTTGACCATAGAGACCAATTGGGCTGAGTTAAGTACTGCTGAGGCGGTCTTGCCAGTGAAAGGCAGCAAGGTATCTGACAGAAAACGGGCTAGTCTATAGGTAGGGGAGTTGATCGTGGATACGATGGGTCGAAGTGGGGTGCCTTCTTTATGAATCTTGGGAAGACCATAGAATCTAGGGGGTCTTGCATCAGAAGGTTTTGGGTAGGGACGTTTAGTTGGGTTGATTAGGGAGGTCGAACTTGTGATGATCTTGTTGGTTTTATCGCTAGGCTATTAGTAGGGTCATTTTTTATTTTTGAGTAACTTCCATCGTTGAGCAGATTCTGGATTTTGTTGTTGTATGAATCTTTATCCATAATAACAGTAGCGTTGCCTTTATCGGCTGAGAGGATGACTATATCACTTCTGTTTTTTAAATTCGCGAGTTCAGAGCGTTCATTTTTGCTTATGTTACTAATGGGTTTCTTAGCGTTCTTAAGAATAGTGGCTATTTCAGCTCTTGCAACGTCTGCTTGGATGTGTCCTACGCCTTTGAGGGCTACATCGACCTGAGAGATGATATCATCTATTGGTATGTGTTTTGGGGTGACAGCAAAATTTAGTCCCCCAGCCAGTACTGTTTTCAGATTGTCAATGCTAAATTATATGCTAATTCCTTTGTCAAGGCGCTTTGTTTTCTTCTCACACCGCTTAAAGGTCGTGATCTAAGCGTGGCTTCTCTCACTCCAGCGCTGTCCTCCAGACAGTCTCGTCCCTTCACCCGATGAAGGCCGCTTGTGTTGTGGCCGAAACGTCGTGATTTTTTGTTATTTTATTTTCACCTACGTGACTTTACCCAATAGAACCAGAGTAAAGCCCACTGGGTTATTTCACTCTTTTTTCAGAAGTGACCTGGCCACAAATGGCAGCTCAGCGAAGTGGCTTTTCACGTGGAAATTGATAGCAGCCAAATACTCTAAACGCGTGACGTTGATTCTAAATGTGGAGGTAAAACCCGGAGAAACGCGGACAAAAATCCACGCAACCACGAGAGAGAGAGAGAAAGAGACACGCAAAC
This sequence comes from Petromyzon marinus, assembly GCF_048934315.1. Taxonomy (NCBI): domain Eukaryota; kingdom Metazoa; phylum Chordata; class Hyperoartia; order Petromyzontiformes; family Petromyzontidae; genus Petromyzon; species Petromyzon marinus. The sequence continues at coordinate 12,090,924 of NC_133695.1, read as the reverse complement.
TCAATATACTGCCGTCGTCGGGGTCATGATCAAACCCACGACCTCCAGTATACCATGCGAGGTAGTTGACATCTCGCCATCAGAACCTCTCCAGTAAGGCCCACTGGTGGCATGGCAGGGTGAAGCCAGCTGGCCAGACTCTAGGATCCGTGATGAGGAACCGGTTGTGGTGCTGCTGTTGCTCTCTGCCAGCCGACCTCTGCCAAGCAGTCCGGGTACGGCTCTTAGGACAGCAGTGGGCGTCGTGATGGAAATTGAAGACTTTGTGGACTTTGTAAATAAGGGGGGCTAATGCCACTGCTGGGTAACGATACAATTCCAAACTTGCCGACTTGACAAATTGTAGTGCCATTTGTTTGGGAATAAAAACAAAAACATTTTACTTAATTATATAACTCCCTTGGTGTGAACGAAACCCAGGTCACTCTTGCAAATGAGACTAACCTCTGTCTCTGGGTTCTCACCTGGCTAAACAAAATAAACTTGAACCTCTTATGCATTCCTAGAATTGCGCAGCCTATTCGTCGTGCTGCTCACCGTGATCGTAAGGAGAATCATTCTTGAGACCGTCCTCCTTCGCACGCGACAAGCGACTTGGACCACATCACACCTCGTCATCTCAACACATTCGTTGTAATTAGTGTAGTTAGCCTGGTGGTGACCACCCTGTTAACTACACTAGTTACGGTGTAATTAGTGTAGTTAGCCTGGTGGTGACTGCCCGGTTAACTACACTAGTTACGGTGTAATTAGTGTAGTTAGCCTGGTGGTCACCACCCGGTTAACTACACTAGTTACGGTGTAATTAGTGGTTAGCCTGGTGGTCACCACCCGGTTAACTACACTAGTTACGTTGTAATTAGTGTAGTTAGCCTGGTGGTGACTGCCCGGTTAACTACACTAGTTACGTTATTAGTGCAGTTAGCCTGGTGTGTCACCACCATAGGTCGTTATTCTGTTAAGGGGCAGTTACCCCGTGTGTTGGTGTTAATTCAATGTGTTGCCCCCAAGAGTACGTCTTCGACTCAGTTGAACTCACTACAAATGATCTCTTCCTCCTCCTCCTCTTGTCTGGACGTGCATCCCACCCGCTTCCCGTGTTCCTGATCTCTAAATAACACGTGTGCGCGCCGTCGGTGCGTCCGTTCCTGCCGTTCCCACAGTGATCGAGGTGTGCCAGTTTGCGAGGGATTCGAACGTGGCGGAGGCCTGGCTGGTGATGCAGGAGGCGTGCCTCTCCACCACGGAGCTGGGCGACAGCGTGGACGCCGTGGAGAAGCTGCTGAAGCGGCACGAGGCGCTGGAGAAGCTGGCCTCCACCTGGGAGGAGCGCTTCTCACTTCTCGAGCGGCCCACCTCGGTAATGGCGCCGTTCGTGCCGTTGGGGCTCACCTGCGGTCGTTCCTGGGACCGCAGGTGAACCCCAACGGCACGTGCCGTTGGGGCTCACCTGCGGTCGTTCCTGGGACCGCAGGTGAACCCCAACGGCACGTGCCGTTGGGGCTCACCTGCGGTCGTTCCTGGGACGCCCAGTTCAGGAATGGGGCCGGGTGGTTCAGGGGATGAGCGGGCGGCCCTCAATGGGTATGTTATGTGTTATGGGTTCAAATCCGGGTTTTTGGGGGGGGAGTTGACTCATCCCATCATCCCTCCCTCCGAGGGTCGATACAACGAGTATACTGCTTTGTGAGGAAGACAATGGAGGTTGTTATATGGATAGACTCACCCCGCCATAGGAATGAGGAATTCCCACCTCTGCTTCAGGGACTCATTCGTTTCGTTTTGTAAGAGTGATCTCGTTTGTAATTACAAAAATTGTTGCTATATTGGCCTAACCTCCTGACTGTTATATGGGCAAGCACTTGAGTACCTGATGTATTGAGGTTGCGGTGCAAGTGTTGGTGTTTATATCAGCTGGTGGCGGTGCGCACGGACTTTGCAAGGTGGGCGCGTACATGCGTACGTAACACAAGAAGAGCACGTGAATATGGTTACACCAAATGTATAATGGGTTAAGTGGAGTATAATAGTAACGACGATAATAATAATAGTGATAACTGTAATAGCAGCAGAGCGGTGCTGCTGCTGCTGCTGAGTAAGGGCCGCACGAAGCCACCAGGCAGAACCCAGCTGCAGGTCCGCGCGCGACGCACCGAGTCCTCGGTAATAGCGAACTTCATGTTCTACGTCGTGCGGAGGAGGCTCTCAATGGAGAGAGGGGGGCTGCTGGCTGCAGGACCCCTCTGCTGCGCTCGTGAACACCCACGTGGGTGGGGGGGGGGGTGCAGCATTCGTCACGGCATTCCTCTCTCGCACCGCCGCCCCCGCCCCCCCACGCAGTTGGAGATCCGGGAGTTCCGCCGCCGCGATGAGTTTGGCAGCCAGGACTCGCTGCACAGCAACCACGGCGTTGCGCTGCACAACGGAGCCGGACAGTCGGCCATGTGAGTTCGGGGGGGGCGGGGGGGGCGGGGGGGGTCCCTCTCGGTGCCCGTGTTAGAGCTTTGTGGGGAGGGGGGGGGCACGCGGCGGTGGGGGAGGTTTGGAACGAGTCACGGACTGCTTCGTTTGAAACAAGTAGAGAAGAAAACGTTCTCAAGGTTTCACTGTCGCCATATGCAGCACGGCCTGTGCCGTGTGAGCAGCTAAGAGGAAAGTGGAGACGTGAAGACCACCGTACAGCAGTGGGTGTTGTATGAATCCAGACAGTCCTCGGGTTACGGGTTAGGTTCCCGAGAAGCATCCGTAACCCGAATTTTTCGTATGTCGGAAACTGAACAATTTTCCCCCAAAACCTAAATTCCATTTACCTTAATCCGAGTGAAGCTCCGGTGAGAGGCGTAAGGCGAACCCACCTGACGCCTCGCTCCGCGGTATTCATCCGCGACCTCACCACGCTGCACTACTTTCGCTTACGTAATTAACGCAAACATTTCCGCATGCGGAATTTTTTAAACACGGTTTATGGGAGCATTTCCGTAAGGTCGGATTTCCCTAAGGTCGGGTCTTCCACAACCCGGGGAATGTCTGTACACGTAAATAACGGTCAGGGCCGTTAGTTCAGCATTCAGACGTGACACTGTCGCAATGCCTATTGAGTGGGCGCCTCCGTGGGTGAACTTCAGCGTAGCTTCTGTGACTATGCCGATGTTCGTTCATCTCCGTACATCTTTCTTCTATAGCTTGAGAATCTATCTCTGTTCGAGACTAAATTCATTTCTCTCTCACCCTCATTCTACCTCATATCTCTGAGGAATTAATCTCATATCTCTATTCTCATGATAATCTGATTAATGCCTCCTGTCACACTCCCATCGCTTTTTAACCTTTCTCAAACTGGACACCTTTATTAATTTATTTTCGCTAGTTTACAATTAGATACAAAAAATATATTCCGAATGTGAGGGACAAAGCGATCCCCTGCCCCCCCCCCTCCCCCTCCCAAATATAGAAGTCAAACTCGTACGTCGTAGTAATATTTAACTTGATCATTACTGACGATTTAAAAAAGGGGGCTTCATCTGCACCAACCACTGATGGCCGCCGTGATGTCTCCGCAGGGCTTCCGAAACCGACGCCCGCGGCGATCTCCCACCGTACAACGGCTTCTCAAACAGTTCGCCGCTCGACTCGCCGAGGCTGGGCTATCGCTCACAAACCTACCAGAACTACCGGCCCAAGCGCCGGGGCACCTTAGAGCCAGCAAAGTCGCACGGCGTCGCGCAAGACTGAAGGCGGCTTTCCGCATCAGAAGCCCTTCACCGGTTGGCTTTCATTTGATTTTAGTGAAATGAAATCAAATGTACGGCAGCAGACTGTTGCGGGTTTGTGTAGCCTGTTCCCCTCGGTAAACGAGCGTTCCACGTGGAGCGTTCTGACGATGACAGCGCAGTCCCGACCCGTGCCGTAACCGCGTCTGCCGATCACACGGTGGATATCACGCAACGTCCTTGGCAGGAGGAGTCATTTAACGCGGCACGTTTCCTCTGCACGAGACACCCAAGCATTGGTGTCCTTAATTTAAAACGTACCTTTCGCATGAAATTGTACAGAACGGTTCTGAATTACCCGACGTAGTACTTAAGAATCGGTGTCGCCGTGCGAGAGCAACTCATTGACCCCTTGAGCACAAGCCACCGTGAAGTCAGACAGGTGAAAATGGAAGCGCACGAATTTTGGTCAAAACTACAATTTCTCAACGGCGGGAATGAGGGATTTTAACGTTGGCACTCGCCCCGTGTGCGACAGTTAACGTGAGTGAAATTCTGTAGCTTGACAGAATTCTCTAGGTCATCGCATCAATGATACCATTGATCCCCAAGGGGTACGGACCTACTCCATGGTTCACCATTCTGAGACGTGACCACAGCGGCCACCTAATGCCTCAATGCATCCTCCTGCCTCGGTGCACGGCGGGGAGGGGGGGTGGTTGTTGGCACGATGGCTTTTAACAAATGCAGTTTTGCACAGGTGAGGGTTTCGTGTGGATGCAGGTGCCGGGTTGGTGAGCGGTAGGGATTGCAACGATCCATTGATGAATCGATCGACTTTTGATTCTTGAGCTTGTGGCGAGATAACATCCATCGAATCGTCTATAAGAATCTACATTTCCTATATTTTTTAATTGGTAAAAAAGATTCTCGAATAGACTCATCGCTGGGGACGTTGGAGGGGTGGAGTGGGGTTGGCAAATGGGGACAGGGATGGTGAATTGATGAATCGTTGCACCCACAAGTAGTGAATGGACACGCGCGCGTTGCTGTCCTTGCATAGGATGGGGGTCGATTTATTTGCTTGTTCCCGCACGAGCTCGCTGTGAGGCGGGGGGGGGTGGACGATTTGCCCCGACCGGTTTTATGTTCCAATTAAGTTGTGTCCGCATGTCGCGTGCGAACTAAACCCCCCGTGCCGGCGTCTCGCCGTCCGAGAGCACCATCGCCCATGACCCCCGCGCGGGCAAGAAGAAAAAAAAAAAGCTTATTGCGGGGACAAACGCGTGGCGTCGAGCTGCAGACCGGGCGGCCGCGTTCACAACAATGCCGGCGAGCGCCCGAACGGGACGGCCGAAGTCCCCCGGGGGGAGGGGGGTGGTCGGCGCTCGTCGAGTCCTCGCGAGCGGCCCGCGGCGCCCGCCACGCAGCGCCTCGAGCGCTTTGTAGGGGCGCCAGCGCTCGACCACGACGACGGACGACTTTTGAATCGTTTTAACGCAGGGTGGGCGGGGGGGGGGGCTCGTCTCTCGTGCGCGTTCACTCGGGAGGTGGAAACAATTGTGATGGTCTGTGGCAGGAGCACGCCGCGCGCAGGACGTTTATCGACGCTTTTCACGTTCAGCATTGTACCCATTTGTCCCCTTTGTCCCGAGTGTTTTCATTATTCCGGTGCGTAAAGCAGCGACGGGGGGCACCGGCTTCCTACTGGCCGGGCACGTTAGCGGCGTACGACGACGATGCCGTTTCATCAGCCCAGAAACCACCACGTGCCAATAGCAAGCATTTACCTGCCGCACACGCGGCCTCGACGCACGTGCACCTCCAGCCGACTCTGCATCCCTCGCAGCAGTGAACCCATTCACCCCCATTAGCGAGCGTGCGACAGAGCATTTCTCATCAAGTTTACCCGCGTGGCAACTTGATTTGATCGGCTTTGTCGTCGGGTTGGTGGAGTCTTATAGTAAACACAACATTGCAAACAATTGGCATCTTAACTTACGCTCGGATCGAACCCAAAAGAACGTGACAATGAATGGTAATGTTCGTCGCTAGAGCCGGCGACGTACGGAATTAGGTTTCAGTATTACCAAGCACTTGCGCGCAACGCCATTTGTTGGCGTGCGGTCTACGACTGCGGTCCCCCCCCCCCCCCCCCCATGGCTTCGTGCGACACTCGCAGCACCGCTGTGCTGCTGTCACTATTATTATCATCGTCGTCGTTACTATTATACTCTGCATAGCCATTATACAGTTTTAATGTAACCCTATTCACGCGCTGCTCGCTCTTGTGTTAAGTCTCAGCTGCGACGGTAATTTCTCGTTCCCAAGAGTGATATACATAAAGCGTTGGTTTAAAACAAAAACAGCTTTTGTTGTGTCGCACTGGGGTTTACTTTCGCTTATGACGTGCACGGATGGGCAGTGTGTGTGAGCCCCTGTGAAGTCAAGGTCTGCGGTTGCCCACGCTCGCCCCTCCTAGCGACTCTGCTGCCCCTTGGGGTAAAAGTTCAAACTACTGGGCAATATTAATTCAGTTCTACGCAGCCAGGCCACTCACTAACGACATCGTGCTCGTGTTATGACCTTTATGTTTGAGTTATATTCTTATGTTTGCCCTATGTAGCCGTGTAAATTGTTGGCAGTTGCGGGATATTGTAAGTCCAAACACACCAAAACATTTGATTGCTTTCATGTGATTGCTTTCATGTGCTTGCTCAAGTGCTGTGCAGGATACACAGAATATCTCATAATGCTTTCGGTCAACACATTTGAGAGGACACTTTAACAAAACGTTGGCTACGTGCTTCAAACAATAAAGCTTTTGACTAAATACTGGATGACATGTTGATGACTTTGCGGCAGATGTTCATGTTGCTTGCATCACATTCTACAATACTTCGACTCACAAGCACCGCGACCACGTGTGAGACGTCTTCCCGCGTGGGATTTGGCTGACAACTGGGCCCTGCAACGGCCGGAATCTAAACAAACGACAGATGAAGCCCTGACCAATCCAGGTTGATGCTCGTTATTTTTTCACGTGCCGATTGTTTCAATCCATTGTGGACTTGGCCGTGCGGTGGTGGCTAAAATGCACGTGGCCTGTAACCCAGCACTGCGGAGCCAGCAGCGAGGGTTTGGTGGATCACCGCACAAATGAGAAACTTCATTCCCGTAGACGTCGAAGAGGAACCATACCCCAGCAAAGGCAGTAAATACAAACATTACTAAAACATCTTCCCCTCTTGTGTGCGATAGTGTTGCCCTCTCGCAAGCACGGGGTTCCTTCCCACATGTAAACACTCGCAGTTGGCTAATAACGCCTTCAATATATAGAGGACCGCAGAGCTTGGGCAACTATGCACCGACGATCGCGTGGCTGCTTTCCCGCTCGTCCGTGGTTCCCCGCGCCTCCGAGTCGTTCCCTCGCTTTGAAAGCGGGTGACTACCGTGCTGTGCACATAAGTTACAATTGTTACACGACACAAGATTATTGTACGGCTGTTGCGGCTTGCTCTCCGTGGGGACTGCCGTTCAGTCTTAAATCAGCAGTTGGCAATCGTATGACGGCGGCCGACCATCGATGAGAAATACTGCCAATGATCATGGTAGGCGTTTCACGGAGGGCATCCCTTCTGTTGTTTTAAAGCATCGTTACATTGCCATGCCACCCCTTAACTCTACTAATTCTGCTTTTTAAAAAAAACCCACAAGTAATCCCTGTATTATAAACATGAACCAATGTTGTTTGACAAATGTACTGAACGTTTTATTCCACCGTCCCCAACCCACATTGAGGGCATGTTATACTCCACACTTGTAACGCAGGCAGCACACACCAGGTGACCAGGGCCCGGCCAAATTGAAAAGGGGGCAAAATGTTTTTGAGGATATGGCCAATGCAGCCAATTCATGCATTCATGTCGGTACACGTCGTCACCCTGTAATCATTTTGCTTTGTCCAGCTAGAGACCCCAAGTGTTATTTTGCTTCATGTTGTAACACCGTTATGCATGTTATTTTCCATTAAAAGAAAAAAAAATACAATTTTGTGCGCCGTCAACCCCCCAAAATGTTTTCACGTTGCCGTTGAAATGCCACCATAACAGCAAGGCAAACCACGTAAGCCGGCACGGGGACATATCCCCCATGGATCTGGCGGAAGAGGTTTTTGGGTTAGATTGCATAAACATAAGTGTCATTAAACCCGACACAGCCAATAAGTAAGGTTTGTTACGTAAACAAAACATGCCAATTCTTTACTAGTACAACACACTGGTGTGTTGAACAGTGAACCCGTATTTACAATTCGAGTACGACGTTTCACCAGTAATTACAAATAGCATCATCAGGCGACAGCCAGAGTTGTGGAGAAATCCCCCTGCATCGGTCTAAGAGGGATAAATGTGATGTCACTTGTAAACCAATCAGATGCGAGGACCAGGGCGGGGGGTTAATTTATGGGTTAACACGCTCTCCCAAGACACACTCGTGTATTGTACGATTAAAGAATTGGCATGTTTTGTTCACGTGACAAACCTAATTGTCGGGTGGTGGCAGGTTTAAAGACATATACGCGATCTGACACAACAAAAACCTATGGATAACATTGGTCGCAAATGACTACGTGTCAAAACGGCTTCCGTTCGGTACTCCCGAGTCACGGGCACCACGACACGAATCCCTGAAAGCCCCACGTTGCCTTTTCAACGAATGCACAAAACATCTTACATTTGGACAGCTCTGTTGCGTCCCTTCCATCACATTTTCCGCGCACGCCAGACGCATCGCCGCTTCGCGCGCCGCAGTCCACGGCATCTCGGAGAGGCCCTGTTCATCCAGCAGTGGATTTTTTTTTAATGGCGGTGCGTGTGTATATGAAAACCATCATCGTTTGGACACTCGCAATGAGAGTGCAGTAGGTATAAAATACAGACCACGTGGTAATCCTGCCATAGCCAGGGGATTGTAGTTCATGGGCCTCAACAGACATTGGTACCACTTCAAGGGGGCAAACCTTGAATCGTAAGCGATGTATTTATATGGCTAATACAAATGCAGTTTTCACAGGTGAGGGTTTCGTGTGGAGGTGAGGGTTTCGTGTGGAGGTGCCGGGTCGGTGAGCGGTAGGGGCTGCAATGATCCATTGATGAATCAATCGACTTTGATTCTTGAGCTTGTGATAAGTGAAGAACCGACGATGGAACAGCCCTCGTTTCTCTGCTCAATAGAATTGGAACCCCTAAACCACATCCGCACAAATCATGGCAGATGCGGATACCTGACTGCACAAATAGAAAATAAAAAAAAAACTCTCCAGTAGTGTGCAACTGTGGTCACCCAGAACAGACCTGCAACATGTAATGGACACAATGCTCCGATCCACAAATACAAAGAGGAGACATCACAGCGATGATAACACTCGTGGCTGCTCCTGACGCGGCTGTCTGGCTTGGCCACCTGAATGTGCAATTGTAATCGTTCCTCTGCATCTACATCAGCCATGAGAAAAGTAGGGACCCAGTCTCAATCGTGTCCAAACAAAAACAACACATGGAAAGTTGTGTGAGGAAATTTCCTCCATAAATGGGAGATCAGGGACTCCACTAAACTCTGCTTTGAGGCGAAAACCATCAGGAAAATATCACCCATGGCTGTTTTGACAAACGCACCATGGTGGAACGAAAGCACCCCACTCGTGGAACGTAGCCTCTTGGTTTTTTCAAACACCGTACGAAAGAAGAATTTGATAACCCACTCGTTCCAAAAGGTTACCCCACAATTTCATTGTTGTTGGCCACATTAATACATTGTAAACGCTGAATTGACGCCATTTCAGGTGGTACCGGACAGGTGAAATATCTGGTCTGGTCTCAAGGACTCATGATAGTAACCATCAGAGCTGGCCCATACATGGTCTAGGCATGCTTTGCATACGCAGCATTGGTTAACACTGGCTAAATGTTATGAGACCTCCTTTGCCAGAAACAAGATATAGGAATAGGTTTTACCCTTTTAACTGGCACAAAAACTGACACCTTTATTCAAGGCATCATGTTTGCAATGACAACACAAGCAGTCAAAATGCAAACAAAAAAGACAACTCTGATGCATATTATTATCAGAGTTGTCTTTTTTGTTTGAATTTTGACTGCTTGTGTTGTGGTCATTGCAAACATGATGCCTTGAATAAAGGTGTCAGTTTTTGTGCCAGTTAAAAGGGTAAAACCTATTCCTACTGGCTAAATGTGTTTTCTTTATATGTGTCAGAGCCTTGGCCTAAGGTTAAACAACTCTGCTGTCATTAACACACCCCCCAAGTCATGGTTTAGAGTCCGATTAGCACCGACATTGAAAACTTTCTGGCACATTCAGCAACATAAGCATACAAATGTTCCATAGAAAAAGCATTTAAGTGTGGCTTTAAAAATACACACCGCTAAATTCTGTACATCGCTTTAATGTGCAATTATTGTGAAGCACTTCCAATCAAATGAGTAAATTTATTAAAACAGATATTTAAAACATTTTAATTAACAATACAAACAATCTCCACTACCTTGCGTATCTGGGAAAACACAATTTATAAAACGTTTGAAAAAAGCGAAATGTTACCACGAGATCAAGTCGCTACACTTTTTTCTTGCGAATGAATTGCTTGGCCTCCTTATTGAGCGTTTTAAGATCCTCCTCTCCGTCCGAGAGCTCTGGATCCCACTCCGAGCCCTCCTCACCCTCCGAATAATCGTCATCGTCAATGAAGCTGTCTTCCAGGTCGGAGTCTTCGCCGTCATCACCGCTGTCCTCATCGTTCGCTGAAAGTCACATGTGGGGATGTTTAGCGAGCGGTCCGACAGGCAACGACGCCGGTTGGACTCCCTAAACTCAACCCACCCATCTTAGTCCCGGTACTGGACTACATCATGAGCAGAAGTCATTTGAAACCAAAGGACTAATGGGCAGCAGCAAGTATAGGGTAACAGACCTCCTAGTGCAGTACAACTACTCGAGGCAGATGGGTTTTCAATAGCCAATGTCTTTGACAACAGGGCCATCATAGGTATGCCAAGGGCAGACGAGGCTCCAATAGGCCAGTGGGCATCAACAGCGAGGGAGAGCCGACTACAACCAAACAGAGCACCACACCATGGCATGAGTTCTGATTCATGTCTCGGGTGATGGCTAAGACGTCACCCTGACGAACGAGGTCCACGCAGTCCATGAGGGAGCCCACGCTGGCTCTCGAGGTGGGCCGTGGGACCCGTCATACCAGCGATGGAATCCAGCGGTGGTTGACAAAGATTAAATAATATTTATAATAAATCCGGCGCTTTTTATTACACCTCTGGATGAAGGATAATGCTGCTTGAGGTTTGCAAGGACAAGAAGCTAAGTGACGTCACACCCCATAAAAAACTTGCGCCAAAATTAGACGTACTTCACCCAATACTAATCAACGTCATAAATGTTGCCTGCTATGGTTATACAGTATTTGAGAGCTGTATTTGCATGGATAGCATTTAACTATATTCAGAAACTGCGTTGAACTGTGCCCACAAACAACTCTACAACATGTACCTCTCTTGGTAGTTCTCCTTTGTGATCGCCGGGTCCCTGCAACTGCACGTGGGACAGCATTTTAGAATACAACGTTCGATGACAAGATGATAGTTTGGCAATGCTTATTTACAGACAATGGCAACCGTAGTCATCAAATTTTACAGAATATATCGGTGAAGTGGGGACCCCTAAAATAAGATATTGGAAAATTTTGTACCAATGGGCTAAGGCGGTCACACATTTGTACATGGACTTTACAAGCTGCCACAATTGGAAGCTTCAATCAGCTTCATGATGAATCCTATGCTAAACAAAGACAACGATCGCCCTGTATAGCCTTAGCAGACTGTTGGGGCAAGTGCTGTTAGCGAGCACCTGTGAAGGCCAGCACAGAGCACGAGGGGGTGGGTGGCCAACACCTCGCCTAGCCGCCTTCGTCTCCCAAGTGGCGATGTTTACACACCACACCAGGTACTCATTTGAGGGCGAGTCGACCGAGGGGAGGCCCAGGACCGGTCCAGATAATCGTCACTGGTGTTGGTGGCCATGAGCGGGAATCGAACTCGGGCTGCCAGGCTCATTGCGCAGTGCACTAACCACCGCACTATCACTCCCCACAAAGACGATGTTAAACACGACACACCAGCACATGCAACACACTACCACCACATATTCCGTGGTTGGCCAAGACTCTGGAATACCCGGGTGGTGAATATTTGGTGCCCGTGTGGTTTGGTTTATTGACAAGAGCTGTTTATAGAACACCTGGGCCATTACAATAATGCAATGAGGTCAATCAATTCGAGCACAGACAAAAATGTATGTAAGCCATGATTCTATGAGAATAGCAAGGGGTACCTGGGGGATTCGTGTGGTTGAATGCCATCCTGTGTTGCGGGTTCTGTCTGCAATGGAAAAATATTAATGTTAGTCTCCTCCATCACAACCGGGCAAACTGATTGAAGCGATGCTCAAATATTAGAATTACAAACCGGCGCTAAACGGATTTAGAACGGCGTTCACACTACAATGGCCACGGCTCAACAAAAACACTACATTCGGTTGAAATCTCCCTCAAAGTAATTGATTATCATTTCATTTCGACAGACTTCCAACTCTCTACAGCTAACCTCTTCGAATGCAATAACTGCTCTGTAGAATCAGGCCCCATAAAATGCAACAGTAATTGTAAATTGATATAACTCTACTTATATTATACGAAAATTACATTTTGCCATCTCAAGGGAACACTCACAAAGACACTTCGAGTCATCTTGGGTTCATTATGCCGAAGTCACTGATTGAGTGTACAATCATGAAAAGGTCATTAGACCATATACTATACAGATCGATTCCCTACTGGAGACATGAATGCTTGTGATAGTGTGTCCATGAGTCACCTGTAGCAGGAAGTGCCGTATGGACAGTCGGGCTTATCAGTATCTGCCACTTCATCCACCACATAATCAAGATCCCCGGGATGGCTGCATTCTTGGAAATGCAATGGGTTCTTCCTGTCAGCAGCATAACAAAATGTCAGTGTTGGGGATTATCTGAGCACCACACGGAATTCAACTAAGACGGTCAACAATGTAGAAAGCTAATATTCAAATCCTATATTTGGCATATAATCTAAAAATTATTAATTTTACCACGCAATGCCCGCTGAGCTGTACAGCTCTTTATCAGAAGCGACCTGGTCACAAATGATAGCTCAACAAAGTGGCTTATCATGTGGAAATCTCGAGCAGCTAAATACTCTAAACGCATGATTCTGAATGTGGAGGGAAGAACTGGAGGACCCGGAGATAAATCCACACGACCACGGGGAGACACGCAAACTCAAAATATACACCAGGCGTCAGGGTAGGGATCGAACCCACGACCTCCTGCATACCAGGCGAGGTAGTTAACATCTCGCCACCGTGGCACCCAATGTCAATATCTTGAGATTGCTCACAGAAAATCTTTCTATGCCTCCTAATATCTAAAACTAGAGGCTTACTAACAAAGCTATTTATTCAAAAGACAGTACGGCATTCTTGGCTATGTCAACTTGCAAGGGTTTTGAATAAACTTGTTGCTAACTTCACTTTTGAGACCACTTCCCCTACCTCACATTCACACAGCCTTACAGTGAGGGAAAAAAGTATTTGATCCCCTACTGATTTTGTACGTTTGCCCACTGACAAAAAAATGATCAGTCTATAATTTTAATGGTAGGTTTATTTGAACAGCGAGAGGCAGAATAGCAACAAAAAATCCAGAAAAACGCATGTCAAAAATTTTATAAATTGATTTGCATTTTAATGAGGGAAATAAGTATTTGACCCCTCTGCAAAATATGACTTAGTACTTGGTGGCAAAACCCTTGTTGGCAATCACAGAGGTCAGACGTTTCTTGTAGTTGGCCACCAGGTTTGCACAACATCTCAGGAGGGATTTTGTCCCACTTCTCTTTGCAGATCTTCTCCAAGTCATTAATGTTTCGAGGCTGACGTTTGGCAACTCGAACCTTCAGCTCCCTCCACAGATTTTCTATGGGATTAAGGTCTGGAGACTGGCTAGGCAACTCCAGGACCTTAATGTGCTTCTTCTTCAGCCACTCCGTGTGTTTTGGGTCACTGTCATGCTGGAATACCCATCCACGACCCATTTTCAATGCCCTGGCTGAGGGAAGGAGGTTCTCACCGAAGATTTGATGGTACATGGCCCCGTCCATTGTCCCTTTGATGCGGTGAAGTTGTCCTGTCCCCTTAGCAGAAAAACACCCCCAAAGAATAATGTTTCCACCTCCATGTTTGACGGTGGGGATTGTGTTCTTGAGGTCATAGGCAGAATTCCTCCTCCTTCAAACACGGCGAGTTGAGTTGATGCCAAAGAGCTCCATTTTGGTCTCATCTAACCACAACACTTTCACCCAGTTGTCCTCTGAATCATTCAGATGTTCATTGGCAACTTCAGACGGGCATGTATAATGTGCTTTCTTGAGCAGTGGGACCTTGCTGGCGCTGCAGGATTTTAGTCCTTCACGGCGTAGTGTGTTACCAATTGTTTTCTTGGTGACTATGGTCCCAGCTGCCTTGGGATCATTGACAAGATCCTCCCGTGTAGTTCTGGGCTGATTCCTCACCGTTCTCATGATCAATGCAACGCCACGAGGTGAGATCTTGCATGGAGCCCCAGGCCGAGGGAGATTGACAGTTCTTTTGTGTTTCTTCCATTTGCGAATAATCGCACCAACTGTTGTCATCTTCTCACCAAGCTGCTTGGCAGTGGTCTTGTAGCCCATTCCAGCTGTGTGTAGGTCTACAATCTTGTCCCCGACATCCTTTGAGAGCTCTTTGGTCTTGGCCATGGTGGAGAGTTTGGAATCTGATTGATTGCTTCTGTGGACAGGTGCCTTTTAGACAGGTAACGAGCTGAGATTAGGAGCACAACTGAGAGCCAGAAATCTTTCTGATTGAGAGGGGGCCAAATACTTATTTCCCTCATTAAAATGCAAATCCATTTATAACATTTTTGACAGGCGTTTTTCTGGATTTTGTTGTTGTTATTCTCTCACTGTTCAAATAAAGCTACCATTAAAATTATAGACTGATCATTTCTTTGTCAGTGGACAAACGTACAAAATCAGCAGGGGATCAAATACTTTTTTCCCTCACTACATCTCAAACTGTAAGTTCTTTGTCAGAGTGAACACGTGTATCAAATCACTCGTCGGCAATTCGATGGAATGGCACAATTCGGCACCACAATTAGTTTCAAGGGAACATTTCTGCGCAGTCTCAGGTTATCATTTGTATTGTTTCTTGATACTTTACCTCATCAAGAGTGACCTACCATTCGACGATGGTGCATCCACCCGTTTATACTGCTGGGTGAACAGAGGTGGGGGTATGCAATAAACCTGAACCATTGTTACAACTGCCACACCACAGGACCAAACTGGAGACCTCTGGATTGCAAGTCCATGACACTATGGCAGCGTTCCTAGATGTGTAACACGTTTCTTAAATTCCAACTAGACCCACCTGTAACACCTCTCTGCGTATAGGCAAGGCGTGCGCTGCATCTTCTGGGGAGGGGTTCCTTCCCCACGGCCCGAGTCCCCGGGTGAGGGACTACGCCTCTGGGATCCCCCCGGTTGCACGGGCTGCTGCTGCTGCAATGAGTGCTGCGAGCTTACAGACTGGCCAGATGACGTTTGTGGAACATCTGAAAAAACACCATGACAAATATACATAAGACGCACAATATGGATATGTTTTACCATTTATAATTAGATAGTTTTGGGTTAGATCATGTAGGTATCGTGTCAATTTTGTAACTATAACCCTCCACGAGCCAACAGAGCCAATTAAATCAAGTTGTCACGTGGACAAATGTGCCAAATGATTTGGCTTCTCAGCACAACCAGCAAAGTTGACAATTTTACATACGATGTTTCGCTGGAGGTTATTACCAGCTTCATAAGGTGTTAAGAAAAGCTCCTCTCGTATGGTTGTTTTAAATGGGGATATTTTATTTTTACCCCTTCATCCACACATATCACAACATATTGAAAACTACATTTTGCGTCAAGGTCAACGTTATCACCCTTACAGTTGATGTGGATGGTGCTCAACACTGCTGGTGGCTCTAAGCCAGGTTTGGAAAAGCAGTATTGCTATGGGAGACAACTGTCTACCCATACAACCTTCCCTTCAGACTTCCAGGAAAGTGGATGCCTATTTTATTGACCCCAATCCTCAACATAAGATTTGAAATTGCAATTTCACCTTGTGAGTTTGAACATTCTGTTAAGAGTCCTACCAAATAGAACTGAACGACATGAACAACACAGGCCAAAGAACTACACTGAACGCCCATTTTCCATAAATGTTGATCATTCCAAACATAAATATTACATGCTTTCCACAACTTAAACATAGCAAACTTTACAAGTACAACAATTTGTATCATAGTTGACTATATTAGCTACTAAAAGCATTATAGATTGTCGAATTAGGAATCGTACCTGTGAATCAATTTGATTGAGATGCCAGACAATAGATACAAAAAAATATGGACACATCGCTCCCAAGAAACTGTGACACCGTTCCTAAAAAACATTTCTCACCACTAAATTTTGATTTAAAGCTTTCGTGACTGCAGGGATTCATATTCTTGGTTCTTTCGGTAACGTCACGTGTTTACTGTTGGGAGCACGACAGAGGCTTTTACACAATGTGTCGATTGTCGGGGGAACGTCCACTACTCACCACGTTGATCTTCCCGTGCTAGGGGGACTGCCTCTTCCTTCTGCCTTGGGTCTCCTGCTGAATTCACACTGGCCAAGTCACTTTCTGCAGGTAATTCATTCAGATCATCACAACTCCCAGGCTCCTCATTTCCAAAAGAGCTTTTCCGATCTTCCTCTTGCTCCTTGACCTGCAGTTCACATTTACATCGCACAGTTAATGTGCAGTTGTCTCATGAGTACGACAGAGTCCCCCACATGGGAGAAAATCCTGCGCTGGGGATGACGTTCCTCACACCACAACACACGTTCACCGCCAGGAAGCCTTCTTTTCCAGCACCCGACACCCACCCCCGCACTCACCCCTTATTTACCTTCCCTCTTGCCCAACCTTTCTGGAACCTTCCAGAAGTTCCTCGAAGCCCCTCTCCTTTTCCCACCAAATAAACCCCATTCCGGTTTCCTCCAATCACCTGCCTACTTCGTGGCTCTTCACAAATTGTGGATGTAGTCCCATATCCCCACCAAACCTAAGCATGCCCTCACTCGACCCTTACAAATATAACAGCGGTGCAGTAGTAATGCACGTTTTTCATAATTTTGAGGGACATGAGAAAAGTATGCGGTCACATATTCATTTATATTTATGTTGCCGTGTTCATTTATATCAAAGTGGGTTTCCACTTAAATGTGCAAGGCCAGGTGCTTGTATCCTGTTGAAGAGTTCTGAGCCAGGGGCAGAACCTCCACGTTTCTGAAGACAGGCCATGCAGACTCCTTGCAGCCCATGCAGACTCCTTACAGCCCATTCAGACTTCTTAAAAAATGTAACTCATTATATATGGACACTAATAATATTTAAGTGAATGCAACCTTCTGATTGTGAGAGACACATTATTCCCAGTGTGTCACCTGGTAGGACACCCTACAAACAATAGCAGGAGTTCTCAACCTGTGGTATGCAGACCACTTGGTGGTCCAAAAGGCTGTTGAGAGGGCTCTGCGGAACTGTTAGAGGCTTCCCCGCTCTCTGTGGGAGATCAATTCCAAAAACCAATGCGCCGCACGAGACAGCTGCCTGCCGAGTAGCGCACACCGTACACACACAAATACAATGTTATCCCACGTCCGACCGTTAGCCGCATATGAGTGAATTCAAACCGCAGAGGGAATTTTGGGTTGTAGTGGGTTAAGCTGCATGTACGTGAAATCGCACAAATCAAAGCCGCGTAAAGCAAGGGAAACCGTTACTAAGATACATTTTTTTACCGTATGGTGGTCTGCTAAGATATTGTGATGCTTGCCCATCGCCCAGGGGTCTGGGAGGGTCGGGAGCGACCGCTCTACAGAATAAACGTAATTTAAAACGTTTCATTCTGTTTACCTTTGTTGATGTTATCTTTCTTTTTTTCTGAGTCCCAATTTCCACCTCATCCTCATCATCACTCCCCGGTCCCCTCCTCTTCCCAGCTCCTTGGCCATGTGCTGCTGCTTGTGGCTTCGCACTGCCTTTGCCCTTCCCCCCTGAATTCCAACAAACCACAAAGCAATGCTTCAAAAGCAACACTGGCATCCCGTACACATGACATCGCATTACCATGTTAATCAAACGCTTCATTTGATATGAACAAATTCTGATCAAAGAACAACAATATTCAAGAAACAAGATATGAGTGGTTTCCTATTGCCTAATACAATGCATAGAAAAAGACAAAAACAAATATCCCCTTCAAAGCCTTCAATAGACTGTTGGGGCAAGAGCTGTTAGCGAGCACTTACGAAGGCCGGCACGGCACACGAAGTTGGTGGGTGGCCAGCACCACGCCGGGCTGCTTTTTTTTCTCTCCAGTGGTGACGTTTACATATCGTACCAGAGACTCATTTAAGGCTGAACCAACTTGGGGGAGGAGGCCCAGGACTAGTTCAGATGTTCGTCACTGGTGTTGGCCGTGAGCGGGAATCGAACTCGGGTCGCCGGGTCCAGTGCGCTAACCGCTACACAATACACAGAAACACCTTATAATGCCTGCGTAATCAAAATGACTGTACAACTGAAAAAAGCTGGAGCTTTATGGGAATTAATATTAATCCAGCTCCATTCCAACAAGTGAAAAACCTGTGCATGGCCACCACTCCATGTAGCAGAATGACGTCTATTCTGTCCTCGCTTGATTTCACACGAACGACATGCACACAATGCACACCTCGAGGCCCACGTATTAAAGTAAAACCTTTTACGAATGAAAAAAATTACTGCAGCTACTAATACGTCGCGTGAAATGTAGTAAAATATACCTCCCAATTTTATACGTGTGCTTTAATTACCAATATTAATATTATTACTTAAAATTGGTTTATTTTGGGTTAGGTTGTGTACAAATGTTTGTCGTAAACCCTGCTCCACCCACAACAGCCAATTAATAACAGTCACATGAATCCAACGTGTAAAATGTATCACTACTTCAGCAGCACCATCGCCACCGTTGTTGTTGGGAGAGCGATCTCACAATGTTTAAACGGGTACCGACGTTTCGCCTGATATTACATCCAGCATCATCATATCTCGAGAAAGGAGCTCCTGATAACAACCTGATGATGCTGGATGTGATCTCCAGCGAAACGTCGGTGCCCATGTAAACGTTGCGAGATTGCTCTCCAACAACAACAACTGCTACTGAAGAGTCGTACATTTGGCCACGTTTGATTCGCGGCACGAGAGTTTTACGCAAATAACCCAAGAGACCAACTGTGAATTATACCTCTCAATTAAATCTATTTCAGAAAGTTGGAATCGTGTCTGGTTACGTTACCCTTGGACTTGGTGGGAGTCTTCTCCTGCACATCGTCATCATCGGTCAGCATCCACGCCGGCAGCTTGCGCTCTCTCTGAATATTCGGTTGCTCACCTATGGCTGCATCCACCTGCTGCTCATGGAGAATATAAAATGTCAGCTTGAATGCTCATGAACACATTTTTCCCTTTGAATCTACTTTCTAGCTGTCGAATATCTGCTTATTCTTATGTTGCACAAGCAAATGTGCTTTTTTGTCTTATGCACCACTTGTAAGGACATACACAAGACAGGTTATAAACAAGATGTCATTCGGTCCATGCAGCTCATTCAATTGTTACAGAAGCAGATGAATGTATTTAATCTCGTCAAAAGGTGCTTCTCGAAGAGTCACCCAGTGAATCATCTTCGACAACATGCTTTTAAAACCCGTGAAAACGTTTACAAAAAGTGACGCAAATTCTAGCTTTGACATTTATTGTGAAGATCTCACTTTCTGAAATTCATATGAGAGAAACGGTATTTGCGAAATACTTAAATCTTAAGGAGTATCCATTGTGGTTATACCGCAATATTTAAAATAACGTGAACTGTTTTGCATTGCAGGTTTTAACGTACTGATGGATGTGGGAGGTTCTGGCTGGTGTCAGGAGCGCAGGATGTGCCGTTTTCTTTCTTAGGCCCAGTACAATCTGACACTGCCAGGGCCGAGCTAGTGCTCTGCTGCTCTCCTTGGCTGGTACGAGGTTCCGACTTGGGTGAATTGATGACCCGTTCTCCTTTTGTTTCCTTAGGAAAAACTTCCTTGCCCACAAGTTGTTCTTCCGCATGCTGACGTTCATCATCGGCCTGAGCACTTTCCCTGTCCATCAAAGGAGAAAAACACAATGGACCATAAACTATAACATTAAAATAAAGATTTTTTTATTTCACCAGGTAAGGCCCACTGAGCTATATAGCTCTTTTTCAGAAGCCATCTGGCCACATATGATAGTCTAGCAAAGTAGTTTATCATGTGGACATTTATATCAGCCATATACTCTAAACACGTGATTATAAATGTGGAGGGAAAACACAGAGAATCCGGAGAAAAATCCCGCGACCACAGGGAGAACATGCAAACTACAAAAATATAGGCATCAGGGTCGGGATCGAACCCGTGACCTCCTGTATACCAGGCGAGTTAGTAAACATCTCACCACCACGACTGCCCAAAGACTTCCAGGGTAAGGGTTTAAGTGATGTATTGCTTCAATCACCTATGGTTACACGACTATGCCTTGTGGCCAAAGGAATACATTAAATAACCAAGGAATTCTACGGTACTTTTACATAGAACATTGTTTTAAAGTTTAATACATTAAACCAGTTATGGATACAATGCTTAATAGATTTGTTGAGTGGTTGACTCGGCCTACCATCCCACGTTGTGGGGAAGGCAACAATGGTTGGCCTATGGATAGATTTGCACCCGCCACAGGAACATGGCACTTCCACAACTGGCTCAGGGGCTTATGAAGAAGAGATAGGCAGCGCCTAAATGCTCAGTTGAGAAGGAAATTACTTTTGACAGTTCGTGCTTAAAGTATGAACCCCCCCACCCCATCCCTGGAAACTCTGGCACAGAACTCTCCTCACCCTGGCAGGAATGGAACATCTTAGCCACAAATTAAAGGGGAAAGTGAATACGAGGTCATATGGTCCCCGTTCTTGCTGGAATCCAGCATGAATAGCTGGGAAAATGGGGCCTGGGGAGAAAGGATGGACTCTGGATACTACAGTAACTTTGTTAATGCTATTTTATTTCTGGTTCTGTTTAGTTACATTATCCTCCACCCCCCCCCCCGCCCCTGATTGTTACCCCAACCGCAGTAGGGCAGTGAGCCCAGATGCCCCCGGTCGGTCCCTAATTTTGAGGGTGCATTGCTCCAGGTTTTGTTCCAGGTTTTCTGCTTGGTTTACCCCCGCCTCCCCACCCCCCCCCCACCTTATCCGAATCTACTTTGTACTCTGGGTTATTGAATAACAATATAAATATAAGTAAATAAAAAAAAATTGGTGCTTAAAAAAACAAACTACACACTCGGCATGAGGGCCACCGTCCTCGGGCACGTAGATGACCTCGTACACGAAGGCATCGGCAAGCAGCGCCAGACGGTCCCCCGGCTGCAGCCACGTCCACTCACCCCGGGGCAGCGGCCGCAGGGCCGTAGAGCCCTGCGCGCCGTGGTAGCACGGGTTCACGTGCAGCTGCGGGGGAGGGAGGGAGCGGGGGGGGAAACGAAGTTAGATCGTCACAGTGGCATTTTAGCCATGTGCTTTGGTGCGTGTCGCTCCAAACATCGCACCTCCTGGCTTTTACATTGCTCGAAGACACCGATGCAACCACCAACCACAACCACCAACCACCAACCACAACCACCAACCACAACCACCAAACGCATCAGAACATCAACAGGCCGATGCACACGTCTCGTTCATAAATGGAGAATTAAAGACAAGACACTCCAGCGCTGTCCTCCAGACAGTCTCGTCCCCTTCACCTGATGAAGGCCGCTTGTGTTGTGGCCGAAACGTCGTGAGAATATTATTGTGTTATTTTATTTTAGCAATTTATTATTTTATGCTCATTCTACGTGACTTTACCGAAAGAACCAAAGAAGATAAAGACAAGCTGCAGTGTGTGACCTATGGACCAAATAGTTTGCACTCCTTCAATAGAGGAATAGCCAGAGTACACAAACTCCCTCCAGCAGCCCTCTCGTGGCTATCAGACCTCTGAAATTGGCATTTAACTCCTGAAGATATTGCCAAACGCAACAATAGAATAGCCTGGCATCACAATATAAACACTGGCTATTTAAGTGGGTGATGCCCATGTTTGTTGTCCTTCCTACTAACAGGGTGTAAACCAGTGGTAGAACAAGTCACAATTCACTCCGTATCTACACAGCGTGATCCTTTCAAATCCTTCATCATATATTTCAATGTTCACTTTAAACAAAAATATATATTTTTTTATCTTTCTCTCCAACCTTGCCCGCACTAAACCAATCTTCTCTAGCCTGTATCAGGTCTCTCGCCGAGCGTATAAAAGTAAATTGCACTTCTTTGGCTGCATCACCGAGCCGCGCTCATCAGGTGCTTGTTATCCCGCCGGCAGAAATCAAAGCTCTCTCTGAGATGTACCCTGCTACAAACCACACGGCACCATATTTGAGAATACTGGAACAAAAAAATGGTGGATTTGTACGAGTAAGGAATCGTGCAAAGTGATGCATTTGCATGGCAGATCTATTTAAAAATGGCAAACGTTAGTAGGAAAAAGGATGATGAGATTATTGGCACACAAGAGTTCATGTACCGGCTTCAATCGCAGCTTGCCCTCGACCAGCTCTAGCAGTCCATGCTCTCTGGACACTCTTTTGTCCGTCACCTGCACACACAACACGCAGAGGTATAGCCAAACGTTTCCATGACAATCTCCAAGGATTGTTTTAGTCACACCGCAGTGTGTGAACGCATGCATCTATGGTCAGCCTGCTTCCACCACAGGCATCGATGGAAGTTTACCCAGGGAAATTGTCCGATTTCCGATGTGGCAAAAGACCTCACGACAGGAAGATGATATATAGTTGATCAAATATTGAAGGCATGTGGCAGCTGAAAAGCTATTGATCATAAATAGCACAAGTCCAGTGCAAGTTTGACCTGTAAAGTTGTAACATCGAAGCAAGTTTAAATGCAGTAAGAGGAGTATGCACTTAGTGCGATCGACATAAGGGGTTCCATCAAACAGTAATACAAGAAACTTAAACTACAACCTCCTGGCGTATCATCTGGTTTGCTCTTTCCGAATGTGAACATGTAATTTGGGTCACCCTGTATGACGATGTGATGCTCGTAATTTACCACTGTTTTGGACCTTTCAGTCTCAAAATTATCCCAAGTTTTGCGTGTCATGGTTATAGCTCGCTGAGAAAGTGGGTGGGCCTTGCCGCCTTCGCGTTCGGAGCTCTAACGGTGTGGAAAGCACTCACGCTCCATATTCACCAAATTAAGTCACTTCCACTATTTAAATTCCATTTAGAAAACCTTTTTGTTTGCTCGGCCTTTAACTGAGTTGACCTTGGTTAGGGTGTGCCGTGTCTTGCGAGGGGCAACTTTATTGCTGTTGAGTTGTACAGTATTTTGAGATGCAGTTTTGCATATAAAACAGAACTATTATTATACTTCGACTATAACTCAGTTCAACACGTGAGCTTTCGCAACCAATATTATCAGCGAAACGTCACAGTACTCAAATTGTAAATGTTGTGGATCTACTCCCAAACACACCGGTCGGCTGAACTAGCAACTAATTGGCATGTTGTGTTTACGTGACAAACCTTACTAATTGGCTGTGTCGGGTGGTGGCAGGTAAACAACACATTTATATTTACGCGATCTAACCAAATTAAACCTTTCCTATGAATACCTTAAATCGCTTAGAAACTCTCAAGCCTATTAAACGGTTAAACTATCTCTTTCTATGTACACCAAAATGATCTGTAACAAGGTCTGTAGAAAGTTTATCTGGATTCTTGTACAGGGAAATTGAGTTTTCAGGTACATTTGGCGTACAGCCGTTTCAATACGAGCCAAAAATATTGTCTACTTGATTGTGTTTTTCTCTTGCAATGGGACTTTATTGGATGACGTTGAGATTTATAAGGGCACGGGGTGACCAATAAGGTCTGAATTGGTCCGTAATAATAAGGTAGGCACTGATAAGGGGTTGACAGGTATGAAACATGCGTTTAGAGTATTTGCCCGCTATACAGTTCCACGTGAAGTAAGCCACTGCGCGTTGAGCTATCATTTGTGGCCAGGTCGCTTCTGAAAAGACCCATACTGCTCAGTGGGACCTTATGGGCCGTCCATAAATGACGTCACGCACCTAGGGGGGGGGGTCAGATATTTGTGACGATGTGTGACGAAGGGGGGGGGGGTTGAGAAATGACGTCACATCAAAATGCGCAACTTTAAATAAATATAGACAACACGTTCTACTTAATTAAATAGACTTTTTAATAAATGTTTTCTCCTACAACATCAGAGTGCAGCACCACATTAAATACACACTACAATGACAATAGTTTAAAGCGATTTGAAGCATGGTTTATAAAAAAATTTTGGTGGGGGGGGTAGGCAGAGCTTTGTGACGTCATATTTGAGGGGGGGGTCTGACTTTTTGTGACGTCGTGTGACGAAGGGGGGGGGGGTCAAAACTCGTCCAAAATATCGTGACGTCATTTATGCACGGCCCCTTACCTGGTAAAATAAATTTAGTTTAGTTCAACGTGCTTGCGATGACCCCTACAGGAATAACAACGCATGGCACGCGAGTCAGAGCCGTTAGACACGGACTTGTGGGGCAATCTGAGCAGCACGTTGGCTGGACAGGTCGAAGGTCGACGGTGGTGTTGGAAGAGCTTCCACAGACGAAACGCGCCGATACGTTGACCGCCTGTGGAGATGAAGCCGCCGTGAGGCTAGCTGCTCAATGTCAGAATTTGTCATCAGAATATTTTTCGATTTAAAGCTTTCGTGACTGCAATGATTCATCTTCTTTGAAGGCCGCTTGTGTTGTGGCCGAAACGTCGTGAGAATATTATTGTGTTATTTTATTTTATCAATTTATTATTTTATTCTCATTCTACGTGACTTTACCGAAATAACCAAAGAAGGTTGTCATCAGAATATTTATTCATACTGAAGGAACCCGATGAGCTATGAAGATATTTTTTTCACACATGTCCAGTCGGGGCAGGTCAGAACGTTACAACAACAAACGATAGAAAAACACACCAGGAGTGCAAAGTATTGGAAAGATAAACAAATAAATTTTAAAAATATTATCGTGGCAGCTCGGGGTGGACTTCATCCAGCAGCGCAAACATCGTGGGCAGCTTCAAGCGCTTTAAACAAACTGTTGATTCAATACAAAGTAATCAGGAGCGGGTGAATAGGCCAACCCAAGTTGGATTCGTAGGTGGGCTCAGAAAGGTGGAACTTGAGGCTCTTTCTCCTGTCTCTCCCCGTGTCCCTCTCCCCGTGTCCTTCTCCTGTCTCTCCCCGTGTCCCTCTCCCCTCTCCCCGTGTCCCTCTCCCCTCTCCCGTGTCCCTCTCCCCGTGTCCCTCTCCCCTCTCCCCGTGTCCCTCTCCCCGTGTCCCTCTCCCCTCTCCCCGTGTCCCTCTCCCCTCTCCCGTGTCCCTCTCCCCTCTTCCGTGTCCCTCTCCCCGTGTCCCTCTCCTGTCTCTCCCCGTGTCCCTCTCCCCGTGTCCCTCTCCCCGTGTCCCTCTCCCCTCTCCCCGTGTCCCTCTCCCCGTGTCCCTCTGCTGTCTCACCCCAAGTAGAGGGCCGCGACCGATGCGGGTGACGCCGCTGCCCGGCACCTCCACGACCCCACGCGAGGCCGCGAGCCCCGCGCCCAGCGGCCTCAGCAGCGCCCCGCGCCTCGGCGACGACGACATGGCCGCCTCCCTCAGCAGGCGGGGAGTTGTTGACCAGGCGGGGGAGTTGTTGACAGGAGGGGGAGTTGTTGACAGGAGGGGGAGTTGTTGACAGGAGGGGGAGTTGTTGACAGGCGGGGGAGTTGTTGACAGGAGGGGGAGTTAACAACAACAACGACGAGCGCAGCAATTTCGGGTGACGGCGCGCGAACGAGGGGAGGGATACCCAAGTGATAGAATCGATTATGGATCGGAATCGATATTCCCCTTGAAACCTCCGCGGGATTCGTTAATCGCGCTGTGAAAACGGCACGCGTCTTGGCGAGCGGCGAGAATCGATTCCGACGACTTTAAATCGATATCGCGATCCTCGGATTGATTGAACCCATTGCGAGTGTTGGGGGGTGGGAAGAGGCCGTGACGAGGTGGCCGTGATGAGGTGGAGGTGGCCGTGATGAGGTGGACGTGATTAGGTGGAGGTGGCCGTGATGATGTGGAGGTGGCCGTTATGAGGTGCAGAAGGCCGTGATGAGGTGGAGGAGGCCGTGATGAGGTGGACGTGATGAGGTGGAGGTGGCCATGATGAGGTGGATGTGGCCGTGATGTGGTGGAGGTCGCCGTGATGAGGTGGAGGAGGCCGTGATAAGGTGGAGGTGG
Organism: Petromyzon marinus; assembly: GCF_048934315.1. Taxonomy (NCBI): domain Eukaryota; kingdom Metazoa; phylum Chordata; class Hyperoartia; order Petromyzontiformes; family Petromyzontidae; genus Petromyzon; species Petromyzon marinus. The sequence continues at coordinate 12,064,465 of NC_133695.1, read as the reverse complement.
CCGTGATGAGGTGGAGGAGGTCGTGATGAGGTGGTGGTGGCCGTGATGAGGTGAAAGTGGCTGTGATGAGCTAAAGGAGGCCCTGATGAGGTGGACGTGGCCGTGATGAGGAGGAGGTGACCGTGATGAGGTGGAGGAGGCCGTGATGAGGTGGCCGTGATGAGGAGGAGGTGACCGTGATGAGGTGGAGGAGGCCGCGATGAGATGAAGGTGGCCGTGATGAGGTGGAGGAGGTCGTGATGAGGTGGTGGTGGCCGTGATGAGGTGAAAGTGGCTGTGATGAGGTGGACGTGATGAGGTGGAGGTGGTTGTGATGAGGTGGAGGATGTGATGAGGTGGAGGTGACCGTGATGAGGTGCAGGAGGCCGTGATGAGGTGGAGGAGGCCGTGATGAGGTGGCCGTGATGAGGTGGAGTAGGCCGTGATGATGTGAACGTGATGAGGTGGAGGCGGCCGTGATGAGGTGGGGGTGACCATAATGAGGTGCAGGAGGCCGTGATGAGGTGGAGGCGGCCGTGATGAGGTGGGGGTGACCATAATGAGGTGCAGGAGGCCGTGATGAGGTGGAGGCAGCCGTGATGAGGTGCACGAGGCCGTGATGAGGTGGAGGTGGTCGTGATGAGGTACAGGGGGCCGTGATGAGGTGGAGGTTGCCGTGATGAGGTAGAGGAGGCCCTGATGAGGTGGAGGTTTCCGCGATGAGATGGAGGAGGCCGTGATGAGGTGGAAGTGGCCGTGATGAGATGGAGGTGGCGTGATGAGGTGGAGGTGGCCGTCATGAGGTGCAGGAGGCCTTGATGAGGTGGAGGTCGCCGTGATGAAGTGGAGGAGGCCGTGATGAGGTGGAGGAGGTCGTGATGAGGTGGAGGTGGCCGTCATGAGGTGCAGGAGGCCTTGATGAGGTGGAGGTCGCCGTGATGAAGTGGAGGAGGCCGTGATGAGGTGGAGGAGGTCGTGATGAGGTGCAGGAGGCCTTGATGAGGTGGAGGTCGCGGTGATGAGGTGGAGGAGGCCGTGATGAGGTGGGGGAGGTCGTGATGAGGTGGAGGTGGCCGTGATGAGGTTGAGGAGGTCGTGATGAGGTAGACGTGATGAGGTAGAGGTGGCCGTGATGAGGTGGCTGTGATGAGATGGAGGTGACCGTGATAAGGTGGAGGTGGCTGTGATGAGGTGGCCGTGATGAGGTGGAGGTCGTGATGAGGTGGAGGAGGCCGTGATGAGGTGGACGTGATGAGGTGGAGGTGGCCGTGATGAGGTGGAGGCCGTGATGAGGTGGAGGTGGCTGTGATGAGATGGAGGTGGCGTGATGAGGTGGAGGAGGCCGTGATGAGGTGGAGGAGGCCGTGATGAGAAGGAGGTGGCCGTGATGAGGTGGAGGTGGCTGTGATTAGGTGGAGGTGACCGTGATGAGGTGGAGGAGGCCGTGATGAGGTGGAGGTGGCCGTGATGAGGTGGAGGTGGCCGTGATTAGGTGGAGGTGACCGTGATTAGGTGGAGGTGACCGTGATGAGGTGGAGGTGGCCGTGATGAGGTGGAGGTGGCCGTGATGAGGTGGAGGAGGCCGTGATGAGGTGGAGGTGGCCGTGATTATGTGGAGGTGACCGTGATGAGGTGGAGGAGGCCGTGATGAGGTGGCCGTGATGTGGAGGAAGTGACCGTGATGAGGTGGAGGAGGCCGCGATGAGATGAAGGTGGCCGTGATGAGGTGGAGGAGGTCGTGATGAGGTGGTGGTGGCCGTGATGAGGTGAACGTGGCTGTGATGAGGTGGACGTGATGAGGTGGAGGTGGTTGTGATGAGGTGGAGGATGTGATGAGGTGGAGGTGACCGTGATGAGGTGCAGGAGGCCGTGATGAGGTGGAGGAGGCCGTGATGAGGTGGCCGTGATGAGGTGGAGTAGGCCGTGATGATGTGAACGTGATGAGGTGGAGGCGGCCGTGATGAGGTGGGGGTGACCATGATGAGGTGCAGGAGGCCGTGATGAGGTGGAGGCGGCCGTGATGAGGTGGGGGTGACCATAATGAGGTGCAGGAGGCCGTGATGAGGTGGAGGCAGCCGTGATGAGGTGCACGAGGCCGTGATGAGGTGGAGGTGGTCGTGATGATGTACAGGGGGCCGTGATGAGGTGGAGGTGGCCGTGATGAGGTAGAGGAGGCCCTGATGAGGTGGAGGTTTCCGCGATGAGATGGAGGAGGCCGTGATGAGGTGGAAGTGGCCGTGATGAGATGGAGGTGGCGTGATGAGGTGGAGGTGGCCGTCATGAGGTGCAGGAGGCCTTGATGAGGTGGAGGTCGCCGTGATGAAGTGGAGGAGGCCGTGATGAGGTGGAGGAGGTCGTGATGAGGTGGAGGTGGCCGTCATGAGGTGCAGAAGGCCTTGATGAGGTGGAGGTCGCCGTGATGAAGTGGAGGAGGCCGTGATGAGGTGGAGGAGGTCGTGATGAGATGGAGGTGGCGTGATGAGGTGGAGGTGGCCGTCATGAGGTGCAGGAGGCCTTGATGAGGTGGAGGTCGCCGTGATGAAGTGGAGGAGGCCGTGATGAGGTGGAGGAGGTCGTGATGAGGTGCAGGAGGCCTTGATGAGGTGGAGGTCGCGGTGATGAGGTGCAGGAGGCCGTGATGAGGTGGGGGAGGTCGTGATGAGGTGGAGGTGGCCGTGATGAGGTGGAGGAGGTCGTGATGAGGTAGACGTGATGAGGTAGAGGTGGCCGTGATGAGGTGGCTGTGATGAGATGGAGGTGACCGTGATGAGGTGGAGGTGGCTGTGATGAGGTGGAGGTGGCCGTGATGAGGTGGAGGTCGTGATGAGGTGGAGGAGGCCGTGATGAGGTGGGGGTGACCATGATGAGGTGCAGGAGGCCGTGATGAGGTGGAGGCGGCCGTGATGAGGTGGGGGTGACCATAATGAGGTGCAGGAGGCCGTGATGAGGTGGAGGCAGCCGTGATGAGGTGCACGAGGCCGTGATGAGGTGGAGGTGGTCGTGATGATGTACAGGGGGCCGTGATGAGGTGGAGGTGGCCGTGATGAGGTAGAGGAGGCCCTGATGAGGTGGAGGTTTCCGCAATGAGATGGAGGAGGCCGTGATGAGGTGGAAGTGGCCGTGATGAGATGGAGGTGGCGTGATGAGGTGGAGGTGGCCGTCATGAGGTGCAGGAGGCCTTGATGAGGTGGAGGTCGCCGTGATGAAGTGGAGGAGGCCGTGATGAGGTGGAGGAGGTCGTGATGAGGTGGAGGTGGCCGTCATGAGGTGCAGAAGGCCTTGATGAGGTGGAGGTCGCCGTGATGAAGTAGAGGAGGCCGTGATGAGGTGGAGGAGGTCGTGATGAGATGGAGGTGGCGTGATGAGGTGGAGGTGGCCGTCATGAGGTGCAGGAGGCCTTGATGAGGTGGAGGTCGCCGTGATGAAGTGGAGGAGGCCGTGATGAGGTGGAGGAGGTCGTGATGAGGTGCAGGAGGCCTTGATGAGGTGGAGGTCGCGGTGATGAGGTGGAGGAGGCCGTGATGAGGTGGGGGAGGTCGTGATGAGGTGGAGGTGGCCGTGATGAGGTGGAGGAGGTCGTGATGAGGTAGACGTGATGAGGTAGAGGTGGCCGTGATGAGGTGGCTGTGATGAGATGGAGGTGACCGTGATGAGGTGGAGGTGGCTGTGATGAGGTGGAGGTGGCCGTGATGAGGTGGAGGTCGTGATGAGGTGGAGGAGGCCGTGATGAGGTGGACGTGATGAGGTGGAGGTGGCCGTGATGAGGTGGAGGCCGTGATGAGGTGGAGGTGGCTGTGATGAGATGGAGGTGGCGTGATGAGGTGGAGGAGGCCGTGATGAGGTGGAGGAGGCCGTGATGAGAAGGAGGTGGCCGTGATGAGGTGGAGGTGGCTGTGATTAGGTGGAGGTGACCGTGATGAGGTGGAGGAGGCCGTGATGAGGTGGAGGTGGCCGTGATGAGGTGGAGGTGGCCGTGATTAGGTGGAGGTGACCGTGATTAGGTGGAGGTGACCGTGATGAGGTGGAGGTGGCCGTGATGAGGTGGAGGTGGCCGTGATGAGGTGGAGGAGGCCGTGATGAGGTGGAGGTGGCCGTGATTATGTGGAGGTGACCGTGATGAGGTGGAGGAGGCCGTGATGAGGTGGCCGTGATGTGGAGGAAGTGACCGTGATGAGGTGGAGGAGGCCGCGATGAGATGAAGGTGGCCGTGATGAGGTGGAGGAGGTCGTGATGAGGTGGTGGTGGCCGTGATGAGGTGAACGTGGCTGTGATGAGGTGGACGTGATGAGGTGGAGGTGGTTGTGATGAGGTGGAGGATGTGATGAGGTGGAGGTGACCGTGATGAGGTGCAGGAGGCCGTGATGAGGTGGAGGAGGCCGTGATGAGGTGGCCGTGATGAGGTGGAGTAGGCCGTGATGATGTGAACGTGATGAGGTGGAGGCGGCCGTGATGAGGTGGGGGTGACCATGATGAGGTGCAGGAGGCCGTGATGAGGTGGAGGCGGCCGTGATGAGGTGGGGGTGACCATAATGAGGTGCAGGAGGCCGTGATGAGGTGGAGGCAGCCGTGATGAGGTGCACGAGGCCGTGATGAGGTGGAGGTGGTCGTGATGATGTACAGGGGGCCGTGATGAGGTGGAGGTGGCCGTGATGAGGTAGAGGAGGCCCTGATGAGGTGGAGGTTTCCACGATGAGATGGAGGAGGCCGTGATGAGGTGGAAGTGGCCGTGATGAGATGGAGGTGGCGTGATGAGGTGGAGGTGGCCGTCATGAGGTGCAGGAGGCCTTGATGAGGTGGAGGTCGCCGTGATGAAGTGGAGGAGGCCGTGATGAGGTGGAGGAGGTCGTGATGAGGTGGAGGTGGCCGTCATGAGGTGCAGAAGGCCTTGATGAGGTGGAGGTCGCCGTGATGAAGTGGAGGAGGCCGTGATGAGGTGGAGGAGGTCGTGATGAGGTGCAGGAGGCCTTGATGAGGTGGAGGTCGCGGTGATGAGGTGGAGGAGGCCGTGATGAGGTGGGGGAGGTCGTGATGAGGTGGAGGAGGTCGTGATGAGGTGGGGGTGGCCGTGATGAGATGGATGAGGCCGTGATGAGGTAGACGTCATGAGGTAGAGGTGGCCGTGATGAGGTGGCTGTGATGAGGTGGAGGTGGCCGTGATGAGGTGGAGGTGGCTGTGATGAGGTGGAGGTGGCCGTGATGAGGTGGAGGAGGTCGTGATGATGTGGAGGAGGCCGTGATGAGGTGGAGGTGGCCGTAATGAGGTGGAGGCCGTGATGAGGTGGAGGTGGCTGTGATGAGGTGGAGGAGGCCGTGATGAGGTGGAGGAGGCCGTGATGAGGTGGAGGAGGCCGTGATGAGGTGGAGGAGGCCGTGATAAGGTGGAGGAGGCCGTGATGAGGTGGAGGAGGCCGTGATGAGGTAGCTGTAATGAGGTGGAGGTGGCCGTGATGAGGTGGAGGTGGCTGTAATGAGGTGGAAGTGGCCGTGATGAGGTGGAGGTGGCCGTGATGAGTTGACGCGGCGCTATGGCCAAGGCCCTCCCGCCCGAGGACCCGGAGTTGATCGCCTCAAGTCAAGGCAGTTCGACACCAGGGCGCTCGAGAGGGACACGGCGAGAATAGCGAGGGACACGGGGAGAGAGGGACACGATGGTGCGAGGGACACGGGGAGACATCAGAAGACAGAGATACATGGAGACACGAAGGGCACTGGCGTGAGACAAACGGATCCAGAGTCTCGCCCAGAGAGACTCACCCAGAGAGACTCACCCAAAGAGACTCACCCAGAGAGACTCACCCAGAGAAGCTCACCCAGAGAGACTCACACAGAGAGACTCACCCAGAGAGACTCACCCAGAGAGACTCGCCCAGAGAGACTCACCCAGAGAGACTCGCCCAGAGAGACTCACCCAGAGAGACTCGCCCAGAGAGTCTCGCCCAGAGAGACTCACCCAGAGAGACTCACCCAAAGAGACTCACCCAGAGAGACTCACCCAGAGAAGCTCACCCAGAGAGACTCACACAGAGAGACTCACCCAGAGAGACTCGCCCAGAGAGACTCACCCAGAGAGACTCGCCCAGAGAGACTCACCCAGAGAGACTCACCCAGAGAAGCTCACCCAGAGAGACTCACCCAGAGAGACTCACCCAGAGAGACTCACCCTTAGAGACTCACCCAGAGAGGCTCACCCAGAGATACTCACCCAGAGAAGCTCATCCAGAGAGACTCACCCAGAGAGACTCACCCAGAGAGACTCACCCAGAGAGACTCACCCAGAGGGACTCACACAGAGAGACTCACCCAGAGGGACTCACACAGAGAGACTCACCCAGAGAGACTCACCCAGAGAGACTCACCCAGAGAGACTCACCCAGAGAAGCTCACCCAGAGAGACTCACCCAGAGAGACTCACCCAGAGAGACTCACCCAGAGAGAGACCCAGAGAGTCTCACCCAGAGAGACTCACCCAGAGGGACTCACACAGGGAGACTCACCCAGAGAGAGACCCGACTTACTCACTCGACACCCCGGCTCAGGCTCGACCCCTGAGGCTCGTCAGAGCGGCAGTGCGAACTCGCGGCTTCGTCCACCACCACGTTGAGGTGACGAGACCTCGCCTGTCAATTCTCCGTGGTCTACGGGTCGTCCCCTAGGTCGACTCAGCCTCAAATGAGTACCTGGTGCGGTGTGTAAACATCACAACTAGGGAGACATCGCGTCATGGTTCACGCAAAACAGCCTCCGGCACTACCAAGAATTGTCCAAGATCTGCATTCCTCTATATATTAAGATGTTTTCAACCAAATTAATGCCCGTTTATGTACATATGGAGTGGGTTCAACTGAATCACACACTTAGACTTCGGAGGCAGCGTATTATTACTTCAACACAACGAGGTAAGTTACCCCTTAACAAGACAACGACCTAGGGTGGTCACCACCCTGGCTAACTACGTAAGTGACAGGATAACTATCAACTTCGGACCTGGACCAACAGCATACTGCCCGGGTCCACGTGCTGGAAGACTTGAAGATCGGAGATCATAGACGAAGGGTTTCTTACCTGGGACGGATAGCCAAGCTCCCTCTCGAGACTCGGCTTATATTTCTCTCCGGCGTGTCCGACTCTGCCTCTGGCCACGCCCCTTTTCCAGAACCTTCAGGAAGGACCTCGGTTCCCATCACGTGACCCTCACAGCCCCTTCTCGGGCCCCCCCTGTCATTCTAACCGGTCACGTGTCCTCCCGGGTCAACCAGGTTGTCATGGCCTTACCCGACCTTCCCTTCAGGTCGACACACACCGTGCCCTCTAGGTCCGGTACTGCACTAACCACGTGGTGACATCCAGCGATGTCACTACACACACACCGTGCCCTCTAGGTCCGGTACTGCACTAACCACGTGGTGACATCCAGCGATGTCACTACACACACACCATGTGCTATGAATAAGGGTCATTGCCCAAAACGTCACTTATGTATATATTTTTCTCTTCAGACTCCAAAAGCTCTCCAGCTTTCTCTCCGTTGCCTCCTCCCTCTCGTTGCTTTGACCCTCCGGGGCAGCCTTCAATATCTGTCCCATCTTCACACGCTCCGCCGCCTTTTCCAGTTGCATCCCTCTTGGCAGTTTTCTCCGATAGTTCGAGACCCACATGGCGTCACGACGGTCAGAACGTTCACCACAGCCTGCCGGCCATAGCCGTTGTGTGTATGTGTGTGTCAATAACAAAAAAGGCACGTCCATTCAGATTTCAAGTAAACACATTTATTTATTCCAACAGCCCATACACTTTCCAGACCAACATTTAACCCCATGCAGTGAGTTACGTTTAACCGAGTCGGGCCTTGCTAAAGAAACACTGCTTGGTCACCAGATGGTATTGACAAGACAACTCCCTCCATCTACGACGGAAACGCAACCACCGCTCGAAACCCGTAAATGGCGAGCGGAATGGGCTATTAAAAAAAACACCTTCGTTTAAATATCACAAGACATTTCTTGTAGTTTTTTGGTGTTTTGAGAATTTTGGGGGGTATTTTTTTCAGTCACTGAGTGCTTTAGCCGATGCGAGCGCGAGTCTCTGTGGTCGTGAGAGTTCGGCGGTGCTGGTGGATGGCGGCAGGAGGTGGTATTGGTGGGGGAGGCGCGAGAGGGGCTGGTGCCACGTGGCTGCTCTTAGCGATTCGAATGCGGGGCGCGCGTGCGAAGGAGGAGGAGCTTCTGAGCGATGCCGATCGGCTCTCAGCGCTCAATGTTTTTATCTATTTGTTTGTGTTTCTCCCTTGTGATGGAACCTTGTAGGATGAACGTGGTGACCAATAAGGTCTGAATTGGTCTGTAATAAGGTCGGCACTGATAAGGGGTTGACAGGTGCGGTTATGGTGGTTTATGCTCCTTGACGAGATCAGCCAAGGTATTGGTGGTTCATTTGAGGCAAGCACTTTGTGTGTAACGACTGTGCCCTTATAATGTATTAGTTCGGCTGAGTTAACCTAGGGGAGACCCAGGTCCCATTCAGGTGGTGTTGATCGTGAGCTGGAATTGAAGTTTGGTCGCCAAGTTGGTAACCAAAGCGCGCTAACCGTTTCAAGTTTCAAGTTTCATTTATTAGGTATAGCCATGTGAGCCATGCGGCTCTTAAGTCGGGTGCAACCGCAACAAACAAAATTTGAACACCGAACATCTTAAAGCGACAACGCGTAACAGAAACATCCTGGAATAAACCAGCAAATATTCCACACAAAAAAAAAACTTATTCAAACGCTGTGTGCAAAAATCACAATGTGGTGCAAGCCAACAACAACAACCATAAGACAATTTAGATTAACCATATGTTTTTGAATCACCAAAATAAAGCTCTAAAAACAATGTAACAACAGTAATCATAGGAACTGTGATTTTAAAATTAACAATAAACAATATACATAACACGTACGACAAAACCTGCAGCCATAGCTAGCAGCATGACACTCCCAGTGTATGATGTATGAGTGAGTCAGCAGCAGCTTGGGTGAGTGTATGATGTGCGAGTCAGCGCACGATGTGTTAGTCAGCGCATGAGTGAGTCAGCGTATGATGTGTGAGCGAGTCAGCGGCAGTGTGAGTGTATGATGTGCGAGTCAGCATATGATGAGCGAGTCAGCGTATGATGAGTGAGTCAGTGCATGATGTGTGAGTGAGTAAGCGCATGATGAGCGAGTCAGTGCATGATGTGTGAGTGAATCAGTGCATGATGAGCGAGTCAGTGCATGATGTGTGAGTGAGTCAGTGCATGATGTGAGTGAGTCAGTGTATGATGTGTGAGTGAGTCAGTGCATGGTGTGAGTGAGTCAGTGTATGATGTGTGAGTGAGGCAGTGCATGGTGTGAGTCAGTGCATGATGTGTGAGTGAGTCAGTGCATGGTGTGAGTGAGTCAGTGTATGATGTGTGAGTCAGTGCATGGTGTGAGTGAGTCAATGTATGATGTGTGAGTGAGTCAGTGCATGGTGTGAGTGAGTCAGTGTATGATGTGTGAGAAAGTCAGTGTATGATGTGTGAGAAAGTCAGTATCGGCTCCTTCTGCTCGCGCCGCCGCCCCCCCCCTCCCAGCTCCGTCGCCCCCCCCCCGGCTCCGTCGCCCCCCTCAGCTCCATCGGCTCCCTCGGCCCCCTCACAAGCGGCCCCGCCAGCCGCTGCTGGGAGCGCGGCCCGGGAGCACCCCGGGAGCGCGCGCACCTCAGGTGGCCATTAGTAATGGAAGAACTCCACGACTCCAGGAAGTGGCCCCGAAGTTTGCCATCACCGCTCCCCCCCCCCCCCCCCCACAGACACAGGCATACACAAAGACCTCCCCCCCCCATAGCAAGCACTGTCAGCGATTAGCACTTATGGGTGGCCAAAACGAAGCCCGGCCGCCTTTGTCTCCCCAGTACTGATGTTTACACAACTACATAAGGTACTGATGTTGCTTTCGTAGCACAGCGTGCTAATCGCTACATTACCGCTCTCCACACCCAATACCTGCATTTTGCCACTAAGGGACAGTGACGTCACCTCGGCACCTGTGCCAGGCCAGGTGCACTTTGAGGCCACGTGGAATGTCGAAGGCTCGCTGACGGTCTCGGGACAGACCCAGGTGCCATGGGTCGGCTGACTAACATGACCTGTAGATGCACCAGCTGTACCCCCCACTGCGCCACATTGCTGTATTTTAGCCACCCGGCACTCCGCTCATGGTTGTGAGCATGGCTCCTCTGCCCTCCGTTGTTGCTGGAGGGCGACTTCCTCTAAATGCCCAGCAGCGTCCTTCACAAGCCTCCTCCATAGAGGCCGATCTTGACACTGCTTGTACCAGTCTTCGGCAAGTCAACTCAGCTTCATATCCTCCCGTACCGCATCAGTCCATCTTTCCTCCAGCCCATGTCGTGCGAGTTTAGCCTCCTCCATGCGGCCAAACAGAAGCTGTTTGGGCAAGCGGTGGCTGGGAATGCGGTGGCTGAGGATGTGGGCTATATGACCCAGCCACCGCAGCCTTGCTGCCGGAGGAGCTCACTGATGGGAATGTGTCCAGATCTTTCAAGGATTTGTGATCTCTTCACTCAATCCAGCCTGGTTAAACCCAGGATGAATCGTAGGCATGACAGCCTGAATGTTTCTAACCGGCGCAGATGTTCTATGAGAGAGATCCACATTTCAGAAGCATAGAAAAGGGAGGGCATGACTATGGCCGAGAAGACCTGGAGCTTCATGCGGAGCTACAGATCCGGCATCTTCTACGTAGCATTACGCAGCCGATGATAATAAAATGCCGCCCGACTGATTCAGAGCGAGACCTCTGCTGTAAAATCGGAGCTCCCCACACCCACACTATAACATACATACACATGTGCATGCACACACACATGCAAACACTCCCAGGATCGCTCCTCTGAGAAAAATAGTTCCATGAGAAAAATAGTTCCGCGGTTAAGTTTGCAATAGTGATATTATTGGGTCTTTCTGTAAAGTCACGTAGATAGTTCAAAGAAAATCATAAAAAATAACAGAAAACTATGACGTTTTGATCGCAACGCAAACAGTTGTCTTTAGGAAAAGAGGGGTTAGCTTCCAAGGGAAACTGTTTATCAGGGTTTGAAATGGGCGTAGCCCAATTGTCAGCAGCCACTGATAATGTAAGTGTGCGTCAGCGAGCCCGGCAGTGGTTCGTGTGTCTGTGTCTATATATATGGATGGCTTCATATATAGAGAATTTCAACTGAGAAGATGGGTACAAACTGGGCAATCATTGGAAGGGCGTTGTCAACCAGTTTAAGCCATGATTGGCTATGATGTTCCCATCCTCCCACCTTCCGAAGTTAGTTGTGCTTTACGACCATTTCAAACTTGCGCTTTCAGTCACTTCGCACGCCGACCCCTTGGTTGCAGCTCTGCGATCTCCCATTAACATGCTAATCTTTCTTTAACATGCTGATTTTCACCTGGCAGCCCTTTAATTGGTGGAAAACGAACCACCGCCGAGCTCGCTGCTGAACACTTACATTATCATTGGCTGCTGACATTTGGGCTACGCCCATTTCAAACCCTTAAAACAGTTTCCCTTGGAAGCTAACCCCACTTTTCCTGAAGATGACCGCTTGCGTTGCGATTGAAACGTCGTCGTTATCTGTTATTTTTGATTAATATATTTGAACCTATCTACGTGACTTTCCCGAAAGACCCAAGAATATGAATTCCTGCAGTCACGAAAGCTTTAATTCAAGATTTGCAAAAGTGAGTTTGCGTTTTTCGTCAATGCAATTTCATGGAAGCTGGTTCATAAGTACACGAGTTTGTAAGTCGGGCGTTCGTAAGTTGAGGACTGCATTATCACATTTTCCCCACTTGCATTCCTTGCATCATTTTCAATACATTCACGTGGGCTTTTTTCAATTTCACTCTCAGACAAAACCCATGGCAACTTGTTTCTCCAGTTACATGCTGTCTTCTGGACAGTCCTGTTTATTCACCTGAAGAAGGCTACTTGTGTTGTGGCTGAAACGTCGTGAGAATCTTATTTTATTATGTTTTATTTTTATTATTTTATTTCCATTCTACGTGACTTCACCGAAAGAACCAAGAAGATGAATCCCTGCAGTCACAAAAGCTTTGAATCGAAATTTACTTCCTGTTGATTCGTGTTTTTAAGCAATAAGGTGATTTCTACTTAATATATTTCAGTAAATACCCTGCGCTCCCTAAAACTCTCCCAATGCCTAACCCCTTCCCTCCCCTCCACGTTAAAAAGTCCTACAAATATAGCCCTCATTCACAAAACGTGACGATGCAAATGTCCAGGATTAGTAAAATGTGCAAGAGTGAGTGAGTGGGTGAGTGTTGTGATGATGCGGTAGAGAAGCCCTGAGTGCCTTGACGACTCGAGTAGCAATGCAATGGCTACACTGATAAGCACAGTTGGCTACGTACTGTGTGGAAGAAGTTCCACATACATACATACAAATGAAATCGAGTCGATGTAAATTATTAAGACAATTTATTTACATCTTGACTTAAAGCTTGCGTGACTGCAGGAATTAATATTCTTTTGGGTCGTTCAGAAAAGCCACGTAGATAGATCAAATAATAAAAAAAATAATGAAGATAAAAATAACAATATCACGTTTCAATCGCAACACGAGCAATCGTCATCAGTGAGAAATATCGCAGGAGAGCTGCTGAGAATATATGGTGGGAGCGCTGCCAAGGTAAGGAGTTAAAGGTTTGGGATGGGTGTAGCCCATGGGCCAGTGGGAGGAGCTAGAGATGAAATTTGCATGTAAATATAAGATCGGGTAAATCTTAACGAAGCTGTGGGGGTGGCCATTGTATTGTGAGAGATTAGCATGTCAATGTAATAAATGTGCATGTTAATTTACAAACTGAGCAATCATTGGAAGGACATCATTAACCAGTTTACGTCATAACTGGCTGTGATGTTCCCTCACTACCTACCTATGTTAGCAGTTATTTTCGACTCTCTGATTTACATTCACTAACACAGCCACCGTTAGCTGTATTAGTAAATGGCAGCCTGTCATCCGTGTCCACCTCCATGTGGCGATGCTCTTGCCGAGCTCTCTCTGAGCTTACATTTACAAGCAAATTTCTTACATTGACATGCTAATCTCTCACAATACAATGGCCACCCCCACAGCTTCGTTTGTCAAGATTTACCCAATCTTATATTTACATGTAAATTTAATCTCTAGCCCCTCCCACTGGCCCTTGCGCTACACCCATCCCAAACCTTTAACTCCTTACCTTTGCAGCGCTCCCACCATATATTCTCAGCAGCTCTCCCGCAATATTTCTCACCTGATGACGATTGCTTGTGTTGCGATTGATACGTCGTGATATTGTTATTATTTTCATCTAAATCATTTTTTATTATCATCATTAGACCTCCTTTGCCAGTACCAAAATGTAATAATAGGGTTTTTCCCCTTTTTTCTGGCAACAAAACTGAAACCTTTTTACAAGGATTCATGTCTGCATTAACCACAATACCTGCAGTAAAAATGCAAACAAAAACATACTATGATAATATATGCATTGTCCTTCAAACTGATTGGTCCACACCAAAGCCGTCCCTTGGTGTGGACCAATCAGTTTCAAGGACAATACATATATTATCATAGTATGTTTTTGTTTGCATTTTGACTGCAGGTATTGTGGTTAATGCAGACATTAATTATTGTAAAAAAGTTTCAGTTTTGTTGCCAGAAAAAAGGGGAAAAACCCTATTATTACATTTTTTATAATTTGATCTATCTACGTGGCTTTACCGAAGGACCCAAAGAATATAATTTATTTACAGTTTAATATCATACGCAGTGTTGTAACCCTCCATCACCCGACACAACCAATTAGTCACATAAACAAAACGCCAAGTAGTTATTACGTCAGCCCACCAGTATGTTGGAGAGTAAATCCACAACATTTACAATTTGAGTATGACGTTTCGCTGCTAATCACATCCAACATCATCGGGTAATTTGCCAAAATAGTGAAGCAATCCACCTGCTTCCGGTCTTAAATAGAGCAGGATGTCATCACTGAACCCAATCACATTAACACTAACGCGATCTCACCCAAAAACCTTTATTATTAATAATATTTGTCGCGAAAGCCTACGTGTGTATTGGATTAATTGCTTATGTGGCAGATGCTATTTTGTACAGACAGGACGTAACATTAGCATAAGACTAAAAGAACACCAAAGAAATATTCAATATTCTCAAACACAACTGTCGGTAGTTGCAGAACATGCTTCCCAACAATGACACTCAATCGATTGTGATAACGTTGAAATGTTGTGTAAAACTAATTATTACTGGCCAAGACTAATTTGATAATCCATTTAAATTGAGAGAAATTATTTTAACCGCTCTGACAGCTAGAGGCTTAGCGTGGCCTGCATATTATTAAGTAATACATCTTACAATTCCTTTTCGAGGAAACACTTACTAATTAACTGATTACTAATCTTTTATATAATTACAATAACCCCTACCCCAAACTTTCGCAGCTCTTAAAATTCCCTTTTCACACCATCAATATGTAAACTCCCCCTCCCCCCCTCGCCGACCTGCACATGTTCACCCCCTCTACACCGTTCATCATGCTAAGTCCGCCAATTAAATGCTAATTTTTATGCTAATTCCTTTGTCAAGGCACCTTAATTCCTCTCACACGGCTTAAAAGTCGCGGTCTGAGCTTGGCTGTGTTCACTCTAGCACTGTCCTCGAGACAGTCTGGTCCCTTCACCTGATGAAGGCCACTTGTGTTGTGGCCGAAACGTCGTGATTTTTGTTGTTTTATTTTTTTTTACCTACGTGACTTTACCGAATAGAACCAAAGAGTATGGATCCTTTGAGTCACGAAAGCTTCAAATCTAGGGTCGACTTACTTCTCTTCTCCGTATGCATCTGTACAGATAGGTTTTTTTTGTGGTTAAGTCATGGATAAGAGGAGCGGCGACCCACTACTGTGTAGAGTAACATTTATATAAACGCTTGTTACAATATGCACAGCGCGTTGAAAATGCATACTGTACTATTTTATGTACTCTTTACAAAGTGTGTTCACAAATCCACACTGAGAAACACGATGATTGACAGAAGGGTGTAAATTATGTTTTCGATAGTGCATTTAAATAGAGGTACTTCAGCTAAGTAGTTTTCAGTTGTAAAGGCATAGTTTAACAAGACAACACTTGCCACCATCTTTCACACCCAATGGTGAAGAAGAGATAAGTTTTTGTTTACATTGTAATATAATGTTTACATTATATATAATATATATGTTTACATTGTAATATAATGTTTACATTATATATAATATATATAATGTTTACATTATAATATGTTTACATTATATAATATATAATATGTTTACATTGTAATATGTTTACATTATATATGTTTACATTGTAATATGTTTACATTGTAATATAATGTTTAGATTATATATAATATATGTTTACATTGTAACATAATGTTTACATTATATGTTTACATTGTAATATGTTTACATTGTAATATAATGTTTCTGCGAGAGCCGGGGGGATTATGGGACCACGGGGTCCCGCCATAAGTTCTAGATTTAAAGCTTTCGTGACTGCTAGGATCCACTCTTTGGTTCTATTGGGTAAAGTCACGTAGGTGAAAATAAAATAACAAAAAATCACGACGTTTCGGCCACAACACAAGCGGCCTTCATCAGGTGAAGGAACGAGCCTGTCTGGAGGACAGTGCTGGAGTGGAAGAAGCCACGCTTAGATCACGACATTTAAGCTGTGTGAGAAGAAGAAAAAGACCACGCGCTTTGACAAAGGAATTAGCATATAATTTAGCATTGAAATGGCTCATTGAAATAGCTAAGTTAAAGTATACACATCCGCAGAGGTACCCCTTGACAAAGGAATTAGCGCTGGAGTGGAAGAAGCCACGCTTAGATCACGACCTTTGAGCTGTGTGAGAAGAAAAACACAAAGCGCCTTGACAAAGGAATTAGCATATAATTTAGAATTGAAATGGCTCATTGAAATAGCTAAGTTAAAGTATACACATCCGCAGAGGTGCCCCTTGACAAAGGAATTAGCATCGAATTAGAATTGAAATAGCTGAGTGATTAGCTAGTAACTGGTCACAGAAATAGCTATGTTAAAGTTAGAGTATATACATTCACCGAGGCACCTAGTACTCATCAAACAGGAGAATTTAGCGAAACACAACCACGCTCAGACATCGGACCTGTGTGCGAGCCTACAAGGTGTTCTGACAAAGAGATTAGCATAAAAATTAGCATTTGATTGGCGGATTTTAGGAAAGAGGTGGTGTACGTGCCGGTGGACTTGCAGTTTGGCGCGGAGGGGTGGGGGGGAAAGGGGGAGGGGGATTTTACCTATTGATGGTGTGAAAATGGGAAATTTATAAGAGCTGCGAAAGTTTGGGGTACCACTACTCGAAAAATATACTGTACCATTGAAATTAGTTTAATGTTTAGTTCGATTTAGAACATCTTTCCAATGGTTGCTTAATTTGAAACCATCCTCTCGGTTGAAATTGTGTCTGTGTTTGTAGATCTGAAATGCTTCATGAACAAATCTCTGATAAAAGCCCGTGGGTTTGCAAAGAACCTTGGTATCGGAAAAAATTATATCGTGATCCCCCACAGCGTTGTAACAGTGATCAGCCACGGCAGAAGAATTCGTTTTGCCGTGTTTCAAATCTGATTTGTGCTCGCGAATTCGGTCAGAGACATGTCGCTTTCTCTCACCGATGTAGCAATCACTGCAGGTACAACTCAATTTGTAAACCCCGGGGTACTGTAAATCAGGAATGAGATCCTTCACGGATGGGATCAGATCACGAATTTTGTGTACTGTATTGAACCGGACCTGGATCTTGTGTTTGTTTAGAATTTTGGAAATCTTTTTAGTAATGCCTGCTATATATGGAAGTGTGATGGTTTTGACCGGAGTATCAAGTGGTTGTTTCTGTATGGAGGGAGAGACAGCTTGGCGGATGGTACGGTCAGAGTAACCATTCCTTTTGAGGGCCAGGTGTACATGTTTTAATTCACTGGTCAGGTGGTGTTGGTCCGAAATGCAATGAGCCCTATGGTATAAAGTTTTGATGAGAGAATTATTTTGGGCTGGGTGGTGGTGGGAATCAGGTTTCAAGTAGGAATCTGTGTGGGTGGGTTTCCTGTAGACAGAATGCCCCAATGAGCCATCAGGTCTCCTCTCAAACAGAGATGTTCTGTTTGAGAGTTGTACCTGTGGTGATTGCTACATCGGTGAGACAAGGCGACATGTCTCTGACCGAATTCGCGAGCACAAATCAGATTTGAAACACGGCAGAACGAATTCTTCTGCCGTGGCTGATCATTGTTACAACGCTGTGGGTGATCACGATATATTTTTTTCCGATACCAAGGTTCTTTGCAAACCCACGGGCTTTTATCAGAGATTTGTTCATGAAGCAATTCAGATCTACAAACACAGACACAATTTCAACCGAGAGGATGGTTTCAAATTAAGCAACCATTGGAAAGATGTTCTAAATCGAACTAAACATTAAACTAATTTCAATGGTACAGTTTATTTTTCGAGTAGTGGTACCCCAAACTTTCGCAGCTCTTATAAATTTCCCATTTTCACACCATCAATAGGTAAAATCCCCCTCCCCCCTTTCCCCCCCCCGCCCCCGCGCCAAACTGCAAGTCCACCGGCACGTACACCACCTCTTTCCTAAAATCCGCCAATCAAATGCTAATTTTTATGCTAATCTCCTTGTCAGAACACCTTGTAGGCTCACACACAGGTCCGATGTCTGAGCGTGGTTGTGTTTTGCTAAATTCTCCTGTTTGATGAGTACTAGGTGCCTCGGTGAATGTATATACTCTAACTTTAACATAGCTATTTCTGTAACCAGTTACTAGCTAATCACTCAGCTATTTCAATGCTAATTCGATGCTAATTCCTTTGTCAAGGGGCACCTCTGCGGATGTGTATACTTTAACTTAGCTATTTCAATTAGCCATTTCAATGCTAAATAATATGCTAATTCCTTTGTCAAAGCGCGTGGTCTTTTTCTTCTTCTCACACAGCTTAAATGTCGTGATCTAAGCGTGGCTTCTTCCACTCCAGCACTGTCCTCCAGACAGGCTCGTCCCTTCACCTGATGAAGGCCGCTTGTGTTGTGGCCGAAACGTCGTGATTTTTTGTTATTTTATTTTCACCTACGTGACTTTACCCAATAGAACCAAAGAGTATCCCGCCATAAGGTTAATTTGTGGCCGGGTTGCTTCTGAAAAAGAAACGAATAGCTCAGTGGGCTTTACTTGGTAGGATGAAACTGCAGTCGACTCTTCTGCATCGCCACTTTCCCGATCGCGGTTTCGATATATCGCGAGGGTCGGCATAAGAAATAAGATGGGAACTTTTTTGGGAGTTTTGCGAAAGCCGCAGACGACACGCGAAAGCCAGCAGATGACACACAAAAAGTTTAGGAACTCATAAATGCATTAAATATATGTACAGTACTGTATAATATTAATGCATTTTATCTTTTAATACCATAAATATACACAATTTTTATTGTAAAAAGTTAAAGTTTGCGAAAAGAACGCGAAAGCCAGCAGACGACACCCAAAGGCTGGAAATATAGAGATAACTTAACTTAACAATGACCTAAATACAGTACACTGTACTGTATGACCAAGTACTGTAATGCATATTTGTATAAATGACTAAAAGGTGATTTTTTTATGTGTTTTGTTATACTATTATTGTTCTCATATTTTTTACTTAACACTGACCTTCATATATGACCAAATTCCCATTTTTAAGTGATTTGTTTACCTTTTTCTACACTATGCACTCCTATCGTGCTTTTGTATTGTTGTTGTAATGTTCTTACCCGCCTCCAATTGAACATCTGTTAAAAAGAGCTTCATAGCTCATCGGATTCCTCCAGTATAAATATTATGATTTCACTTGATTCGAGTGTGATTGCAAAGTTGCTCGTGACTGTCGGCGCGACAGCCTGCGAGCATGTGACCCCAACTGCATTCCGTCTACGTTTGCAGACAACCGGATATTGGCGACATTCCCACCACGACGCGTTGCGACCTCTCGCCTAGCGACGGCCTGCCGGAGGAGGAGGAGGCCAGCCCGTCCTGCTGGGGCGGCTTTTGTCGCAAGGGGCCGCGTCAATCGGCGGCCGACAAGGCCCTCCTGAAGGCCCAGTATAAACTCTATAAGACTCAGGTGAGGGTGCACCAGATCATCCAGGAGCTGTGGCGGGACACCGCCGCGGTCAACGCCGCCAAGGAGCTGAAGGAGGAGGAGGAAAAGAAGGAGTAGAGCGCGGGGGCAGGAGATCACAAGAAGGTGTCCAAATGGCCCTTTGGCAACAGATTGAGGCGCAATAGGAACTCGTCCCACAAGGTCAGCAGACCAGGTGAGGGGATTGAACTTGGCGTGGTTGTGAGGGACAGGGGTGGGGGGGTACGGCGCGCGGTCAGAGACTCGCCCGGTTTCAGGTGTTGCTAAACGCGTGATGTTGATTGTAAATGTGGAACGAAAAACTGGAGGACTCGGAGAAAAATCTATGTGACCACTGGGAGAGACATGCAAACTGCATATATACCACAGGGGTCAGGGTCGATATTAAACCCACAACCACCTATATACCAGGCAGGAGAGTTAGCATTTGGCCACCGTGGCACCCTTAAAGGTAAGGAGTGTTGAAGCAGTGCCCCTAGTGCGAACAACGAGGCTCTAATTGAAGCGGTTTCAAAAAGTACTTCTGTGATGCCATCTTCTCGGGCACCGCGAGAGCACGCGAGTGACGAGGGGGTGGGGTCCTTCTGTCGCAGGAACAACCGCCCAGGCAACAATGGACTGGGATGCTCCTGTTGCGTTTGTGAATAAATCCATGGCCACCAGCATGACCATGAGCAACAGCAGCATGACCATCCACCTCGTTGGCACCGGGACCGGCAACAGCAGCATCAGCAATATCAGCAGCAGCGACTGCAGGAGTAGCAGTGGCGGCAGCAGTGGCTACCCGTCACAGTCCGAGTCCTCCAAGTGGTTGGCAGACTCGTCGGTCATCGATTCCAGTGATGATGGCTCCCTCCACAGCGACCCTTGCACCCCTCCGCCTCTCCAGCTGGTAACTATATATCTCTCTGTAGTGTTTCTCAATCTTTTTTGTCCCGCCAACCTCTCACTCTTGTGACAAAACGCATTCCACTTCTTTCTTAATGTCGGTCATACAGGATGATGAATATGACCAGAACATACATTTATTTTTTATTTAAATGCAGCTGAAAGGTTTTTATTTTTATTGAGGGCATTTAGATCTTGAGGTTAGTGTAGTTTAATCGGGGTAGTTTACCATAAATGAATGTTTTAAGTATTATTTAATGTTCAAAACAAAAGGTTTGAACATTGTAATTATTTCCAGTTCAAGCTGCGTTTGCATCACAGCTGGAGGACCGTCGCGGACCACTGGTGGTACCGGGGGCCACACCCACAGATGTTGGCCGCGTCCTGATTGCCTATTGCCCCAACTGCAGGAACTCGTGAACGCGGACCCTACAGTCATGGAGCCACACGGTGCGCTGTCCCTCGACCGGGATACATCAGGCAAGCGTCAGATAGTGGTCATGGTGCCATCAGCCGAATGGAAGACTGGCCAGGGATCGGTAGGCAGTGACTTGCATATGCAAACACATATGAAACTGTAATAAAGACTCAGATCCCACGTACAGCCTTTACAAACTTCTGGGGCAAGTTTTTGTGTCCGAGTGGCGATGTTAACACACCACACCAAGTACTAATTTGAGGCTCGGTGGTCACTGGTGTTGGCCGTGAGGGGCATCAAACTCGGGTAACTGGGTCCATAAAGCAGCGCGCTAACTGTTACGCTGCTGCTCCCCAATAACATACACATGTACACTTACCCACATACGCATTCACACACACACACACATTTGCAATGAAAGCCATGTTAAGGTGTTCGCTGTGAAGCCCGGAGCATCGGTTTGGGATGTGTGAGCGAATTGCGCGTTTGACTCGGGCATTCTCGACGAGCTGATGTTCATGGCGGTCTCCTTCACAGGTCTCCCAGCCCCGGGGGGGAGATGTTTCCCCAATGTACGAGAACCAGCAGCCACCGGGAATCGTGCAGCAGATGTACGGCCACAGGTGAGACACGTGCACACACAGACACGGGACCTCTCTCTGTCTCTCTCACCCCCACGCCGTGGGAGCCCCCCCAACGCTGGCTCGGCTCGCGTGTGCCAAGTGGAAAAGGCGGGTTCTAATGAATCGTGCAGCTAAATGTTCATTCCCTTCCACAGATTCATCAACGTTGCGCCTTGCGCAAGTCAAGAGTGGTAAGCTGGCACGGGAGTCCACCGCTCCCTGCGAGACGGGAGATGGAGAGTGCTGCTGGCTCGGCATCTCCTGCGGATGTGGTTCCTTCGCTGGGGGTCTCTGGGAGATCGCTTCTCATCCTCCTCATCCTCGTCTGTGGACTCTTCTCAACGTGGACGCCGATGAGAGGAAAACCTCTCGAATTCGTATGGATGTTGGGGATCGACTTTCTGTTGATGGATGTATTGCCAACTGTAAATAAATTCATAATAAAGGTTTTGGGTTAGATCGCGTAAGTATAAATGTGTCGTAAACCTCCACCACCCGACACTGCCAATTAGTAAGGGATTTGCCACGTAAACAAAACGCCAATTAGTTACTACTTCAGCCCACCGGTGTGTTGGAGAGTAATCCACAACATTTACAATTTGAGTACGACATTTCGTTTGTAATTACATCCAGCATCGGGCGATTTGCCAGAATAGTGAAGCAATCCACCTGCTTCCGGTCTTAAATAGAGCAGGACGTCATCATCATTGAATCCAATCAGGAGGAGGGGAGGGCAGGTACAGTATATTTTTTCAAGTAGTGGTACCCCAAACTTTCGCAGCTCTTAAAATTCCATTTTCACACCATCAATATGTAAACTCCCCCTCCCCCCCTCGCCGACCTGCACATGTTCACCCCCTCTACACCGTTCATCATGCTAAGTCCGCCAATTAAATGCTATTTTTTATGCTAATTCCTTTGTCAAGGCACCTTAATTCCTCTCACATAGCTTAAAGGTCGCGGTCTGAGCTTGGCTGTGTTCGCTCCAGCACTGTCCTCGAGACAGTCTGGTCCCTTCACCTGATGAAGGCCGCTTGTGTTGTGGCCGAAACGTCGTGATTTTTGTTGTTTTATTTTTTTACCTACGTGACTTTACCGAATAGAACCAAAGAGAAGTAAGTCGACCCTTGCACATCGCGGGGGTTAGGGGCGCAGCCCCCCCGCGATCTGGAAAAAGAACGTGTGAAATGGTTTGGCTCCCTTGGCGAGCGAAGTGAGAACCTCCAGCCAGGGGGTTCGGGGGGGGGGGGCTCACAGCGCCCCCCCCCCCCCCGAGAACAAGTTTTTAATTTGTTATTTTTTATGGCATTAAAAGGTGGATAGCGGCGTTTCTGTGCGCGCTGGGACGGAGTCGCCAGAAATGCATTAACTAATTAATTACGATTTTGACTCCCGCTTATTTGGGACCCCGAGGGGTTCCCGCCACGAGGAGGTTCCAATGATAGAGGGGGTCATCGGGATGAGAGGGGACGTCGCCAGGAGCTATCGATGAGGAGAAGAGAGCAGCAGATGAGGACGGAGCGGCAGCAAAAGAGCAGAGCGCTGTGGGTGACGGAGATTAAATGACTGGAAGCCTCTCGCCTGTCTCCGTGTGTTGGTGAGGAGTGTCCACTAGCAATAGAATAGCGACTCCTGTCTCCCTTCTGCGTCTCTGTTGTGTGTGCCCGTGTGTCTACGTTGTGTGTCCGAGTGTCTCCCTCACGGTCTGTATCAATGTTTGTCCCTCTGAAGGCAACGCCCGATCTGACACAGACACGGCCACAGCAGAGTACCCGGGTGTACTGTGCAGGGCTGTCTCGCTCAGACACTGCACACATTTCACAGCCGTCTTTGTCTCTCCCCAGTGCCGTCTCACGCTCACTCACCTCGGAGATGTTTCCATCCTTCCACCGTCGTGCAGAAGCTCGGCGAGGTTCTTCACTCAAGCAGGGAGAGCGAGTCGAGTGAGAAGGCCTCAGAGAGGTGTCAGGTAGAGACTCAGGTAGAGTCTCTGAGTCTCAAGGAGAGTCTCAGGTAGAGTCTCAGGTAGAGTCTCAGAGCCTCAGGTAGAGTCTCTGAGCCTCAAATAGAGTCTCTGAGTCTCAGGTAGAGTCTCGGAATCTTTGAGAGTCGCGGAGTCTTCGGCTTCAGCTTCTTGGCGGCTCAACTTGAATCTTCAGAGTGGGCGTCAGTTGGTCGTGACGTCACTCGACGGTGGGAGGGGCTTGTGTCTGAAGGGGGGAGGGGCTGCGAGGGGTTGGGGGGCTCGTGGGGGATGGAGGGGAGGGGCGGGGGGCTTTATCAGCTCGTTGGTTGAGGCGTGCAGTGCAGAGGTTTGCGGTTTGAACCCGTCAGGTCGCCCTGGTCAATACTACGGGTGTATTAAAACTAAACTATTTTTATTTTACCAGGTAAGGCCGACTGAGCTACATAGATATTTTAACAAGCGATCTGGCTATCACAAATGATAGCTCAACGAAGTGCTTATCAAGTGGAAATGTATAGCAGACAAATTCTCGAAACGCATGTTGATTCAAAATGTGAAAGGAACAAAGACCCAGAAAAAAGTGACCACGGGCAGATAACATGCAAACTCTAAATATGCAGCAGGCGTCAGAGTCGGGATCAAACCCACAACCTCCTGCATACCAGGCGAGAGAGATAACATCTCATCACGACGGCGCCCAGCAAACGAGCTGACTACCACCACCACGCTGCCTGCCCATCGTCGATCGTCCGTGGGAGCGATCGACATCATCATTTGCACGGCAATTTATTTTAATTTGGTATTTTTTCTCCAGTGGTGCTGGCACGCGTGGACCTACTCTCGCTCATAACGTCACTGTAAGGTTCTTGATGTTAGCCGGGCGGTGGCGACTACGGACGCCGGTAATCCAGCACCGTGGAGGAGAGGGTTGGTGGATCGCACAAATGCTGTGAAACTCCCAACCCCTTGGCGTCAATGAGGCACCATACCCTGGCTCGTCAGGAGAAGGTGGTACAGCAAACATGTACACCCACGTGTTCCATCTGTACGGAATCAAGTTTTGCCTCGCCTTGCACACGCCGTGGGGTTTCTCCGGGCGCTATGGTTTCATCCCACACGTGAACGCTCATTATGTGGCCGAGAACACCTTCGTATATAGAGGACAGCAGAGCTGGTGGCTGCTGTCTGTGGCTCCTCCTAGAGCCTCCGAGCAACGGCGTGCACACAAATTGTTGATTGTTGTTGTTAGATTACGTGACTATAAATGGGTCCTTAATTATGGCTGTCGCCTGATGAGGCTGGTTGTAATTACCGGAGACAAATTGGAATCGAATAATAAATATTGTGGATTTGTTCTCAAACACATCAGTGTTCCTAACTAGTAACTAATTGGCACGTTTTGTTGGCCACTGTTTAATAAAGTGTTGCCGTCACATGACCCACTCGCGTTTAGGCTTGCCAACTCTTGACTGAAGATATTGCGGGAGATTTTTAAAATTCATAATTTTTCTTAAAGTATCCAATTAAAAGCTCCCGGGTCGCTTCAAATCGTCACCAGGAGATTGATGCCAATTTCGGTGGAGACTCACGGACATTGAGGGAGAGTTGGTAACCCGATTTGCGTTCCCTCTTTGTGAAGCTGTCTAGTCATCTCAGCCTGCTGTGTGGTACTAAATGGGACAAGAACTCAACTCCGAATAACATATATCGTCCCCGAATGCTTTTGTTTAGTTGGCCTGCTCTCTCGTTACGATCATTATGGGAAAGAGGACGGGCTGGCGACACAAGCAAGCCATAATGGAAGTCGTGTCTTCCTGCTGGTTGAGCAGAAGTAGCAGCACACCTGTGCGAATTGTTATTTCTTTGGGATGTCTCTATACAAAGTCAGAAACCTTCGAGAATAGTTAATTAGCTCTGGTGTCATCGGAGTTTGTTCATGAACTCACCAAATTCAAGGGTTATTATTTTACCATTTTCCAGCTGTGCTGGTCCAATCCTCTGATGGCCTCTTCTTAAACTTAGATATCTCGTCTCACAGATCCATGCTGTTGTGATAAGAACCCACCACTCGCTTGCGCAGATCTATGCTTCATCTTCGGGCAGCAAACCAACATATAAGTCTATTTGTTTCACTTCTGATAGGTGGCCCTTATACAAAAGTGATATAACTCCATAACTTAGAAGGAGTCCCAACGCTCTGAACAGAAAAGTTACGTACACAAGGCTGTATATGTTTGAGCTACAGCTTGACCTCTGTGAGCTATAGTTCATATGATTTTGGCGCAGAGATAACAGTAATTGTACAGCTTTGTTGTTGCATTCATAATACCGGTTTTTGGGTTAGATCGCGTTTATTTATAAATGTGTCGTAACCCTCCACCACCCGACACGGCCAATCAGCAAAAAAAGTGTCACGTTGACAAAAGACAAATAAATCACTACTTTAGCCCACCGGTGTGTTGAAGAGTGAATCCACATTTACAGTTTGAGTACGACGTTTCGCTGGTAAATACTTCCAGCATCATCGGGCAATTCGCCAGAATGGTAAAGCCCTCGCTTGCTCCCGGTTTTATATAGAGCAGCAGGGTGACGTCATCACTTAACTCATATCAGGTGCAGTGATTAGAGGCGGAGGGGGGGGTAATGTAATTATATAATCGATTAGTAATCAGTCATTGGTTATGATTAGTAATGAGTTGTAGATTAGTAATTCTTTAAATCAAAATGTAATGTGTATTATTTAATGATACGCTTCCAGGCCGCACTAAGCCGGTAGCTGTCAGAGCGATTAAAGTTATTCTTGTTCCTCTCAATTTCAATGGATTCTCTAATTAGTCTTTGCCAGTAATAATTAGTTTTACACACCACTGCAACATTGTCAAAATCAATTGAGTGTCCTTGTTGACAAGCATGTTCTGCCACTGCCGACAGTTGTGTTTGAGATAATTTAATATTTCTCTGATGTTCTTTTAGTCTTACACTGATGTTACGTCCCGTCTGCCCAATGTAGCAGCTGCCACATGAACAATTAATCCGATATACACCTTCTGTTGATAGTTTAGGTAATGCGTCTTTAGTGCAAGATACTAGTTTTTGAATTTTGTGTACTGTAGCAAATCTTACTGTAATGTTTTGCTTTTGCAAAACGCGGGCTAATTTGTCAGTTACTCCTGAGATATATGGAATTTTTATTGTTTTAACAATCTGGTCGCTTTCAGCAGTATTGCTTTGCGATCGTGATTTGGCATTCAGTGCTCTGTTAATTTGAGCATTATTGTAGCCATTCTGTCGTAGTGCATCTTTAACGTGTTTAATCTCTCTCACTAGACTCTCACCATCTGACACTGTTTTAGCCCGATGTATGAGCGTCTTGATAAGAGAGGATTTCTGAGCTGGATGATGATGTGATTCTGCATTCAGATAGGCATCAGTGTGCGTTTGCTTTCTGTAAACGCTGTGTGCTATTTTACCGTTTAGGCCATGTCCAAGCAAAATATCTAGGAATGGGAGTGTGTTATTCACCTCCATTTCCATGGTGAACTGGATGGCCGGGTTTTGTGCATTGAGATGATTTAGAAAATCATTAAGTGTATCTTTACCATGTGGCCAGACAACCAGATAATTTAATATGGCAAAAATGTCACATGAACTGATTATCAAATAGTAGAATTAAAAGTTTACAATCCAGGAATGTGTAACATCGAATACATATTCACAGAACCGCTTGTTCGCTTCATGAACACTTTAATAACACCTATGTTTGCATGTTCACCACAAGTACGTGTGGTTAATGCAGACTTGATTCCTTGAAAAAGGTATCGAGTTGGTATTTGACCATCTTAACACCTCCGTTTTTGTAGCCCAAAAGGATAAAACCTATTCTTATTTTTCAAAAATATATTATTTGAAATGTATGTGCCCCAACATCTTCGAAATATAAATCCTTCACAATATCACGTCATCATATGCCGTGCAGTGTGGGTCCACACCACTAAAAACCAATACTCTTCAGTTTATGAGACGCACGGTCACCTCTCTGTGGTTTTAAGCAAAAGTTGGCAATGTGTCTCATAATACGCAGAATACATTTATGTTTTTACACATACAGTAGCAAGGCATGGCTTTGTTCCCCAGAGGATGGAAGACATCACTGCCTGATCAGAATGATCCACGAGAAGACATCCCTACCCCGTTCTAAAGCAGCTCATTCATAATTATCTTCTGCAAGACGGCTCAATCTCCATAGTCGTGCCTTATTCTTACCATTTTAAAACAAGAAAAATATACCCCAATGTTTTGGGGGCATCTTCCCCAACATTTGGCCAACATTGGTGCAATGGTTCCAATGATATGTCAACGTTGTATGTTAATCAGGGTAACTTTCTGGTGCGTCCTATAATGTGAACAATACGGCACCCAACCCAATGTTTACATGTACAAAACCTTATAAAAAACAATCAAATTGGGGTTCCTTTACTAAACTAAACCAATTATTTGTATTCACTACGCAGTTAACTAATTCTAGTATTTTCCTTGATTAGAGCTATCTGTGGAGAGAATACATACACCACGTAGAAAGTATTCACGTGTAAAATGTATTGCATCTGAAAAAAAGTGTATGTATGTATGTTGAATTATTTTCACACCGTGCGTAGCCAACTGTGGTTATCGGAGGTACAGGGAAGGTCAACAAACTCACTGTGGAAGTACAACAAAAAAATACTATAACGTGAATTGTTATTCTGTTTCGTTTAATGATTCTATTAGTTATATATATACATATCATCGTTATGAAAATTGCCTCCCACAATCGCTGAGGAACCACAAAAGCTGCAAGGAAGCCAGATGGTGAGCTGGAGCCAACAATTACCTGAGCTCTGTGCTCTTTTATATATTAAGATGTTTCCAGCCAATTAATGAGTGTACGTGTGGGAAGAAACTTCGAGCACCCGGAGAAAACCCACGCATACAAGGGAGCAACACTCTATCCCATAACACATTCCTGCGAAGGGAGCAGGTAGGAACGTTGAGTTGCTCGGTCAATGGCCAGGGTCAACGGCGGCACCACGTGGTGTATTCCGCAAATATGCCCGACTGTGAGGGCGGGCACAAGCCGGCGGGAGTAGGTTACACGTTGAGTTTTATAAGGGCACCACGATTAAATCAAATTTTTGAAATGCATTTTTGCTTTAAAATGTACCACAGTGCATCTAGCCGAGTGAAAACTCACGAGACCAGGAAAGAGTCGCGGGCTCATTGACAATAAACCCCACCACAGAAATGTGAACTGAGGACCTCACGGAGACCCAGATTGGGAGCGCAAAAAGCTCCAACCTCGTCGCTTACCGCTGCCTTGTAGGAGTACTGTATTGAAATTATTAACTTACATTTCATAGTGGAGACCTACACATGACACAGCATGTGATACTGGGTTGTGACGTGTCTGTGTTGCATAATAAAGCTTTGGCAGAGCGAGTAACGCTGAAACTAACATTGCTCCCAGTCACATGGAGCCGTTGATGCAGTAAAATACATTTTTATACAATTACACATCTTGCATGAATAGTTTTATTTCATGTAACCATGCTGATAATCATTGCAGCAAATGACGAGGTGAATAAAAGTAAGGTTTATAAAGTGAACTAAATATATTATAAGGGAGGTTGGATTTGAACCCGTGATCTCGTGACTACTGCCGTCTTGTGGCGAGGTTTGTAAAATATTTATAATCTGAATTTAATTACAATTTAATTAAAAGTTAAAAAGAGGGGGATATCGGCCTTGACGTTACTGAATTAAGTTACAGGCAAGCGACACCTTCTCACCCATAGCGAGGGGATTGATTTGTAATAGAAGCCCTCCTACAAATTTGGTAGCTCCCGTAAAAGGTGTTAGACCCCCTTAATAAAAATGCTACCGGCTAAAAATATTATTATGCTAATAATTAGTGCAACAAATGACGAGCGAAATAAGATTGTTTATTAAGTGAAAAAATATTACGGAGGTCGGATTTGAACCCACAGCCTCGTAACTGCCGCCCACTTGTGACGAGGGTTGAGTGTTGCATTCTGTGCTGATTGTGAGCCCTGGTGTGTCTTACCACACTATGGGATTACTGTTATATGAACCTTATGGCGGGAAACCGGGGTCCCGAATCAACGGCAGTCAAAATCGTTATTAATTTATTTTTAGCGACTCCATCCCATCGTGCATATAGACGCAGAGACCCACCTGGCGCGGATCATTCTGTTGTCATGTCGTCCAAGCGCAGCGAGGACGAATGCGCAGAAGAAACACAACTTTGAAACGTTGATTAGCGCATCATGTCGAGCTCGACGACAGGAATAGATTGCCGTATCGTTCGCCTTCAACAGACATAAAATGACGTCGCAACGCAGTTCATGCGAGAGCCGGGGGCTTATGGGACCCGCCATATGGTTCGTTTGAGGTTCATTATTATATTTATTTAAAACGTTGTCCCAGCGAAGGCAGGCTTTATGAACTAGTGATATAAAACCCTTTGCCAAGCTAAATATCAATCCGGGCTCTGTTTGTTCTTTCGTCAGCCACGCGGGGGCAACACGAGTCTTGCCGCCTGTGACGTCATCCCAGCGCCTCATGGGAAACGCGTGCCAACTCCACCAATCACGATCACGCGGCCCTCAATTATGGTCGTTCGTAGTTCTAATAGGGGCACGTGTTCTCATCGTTTAACACAGTTTGACGCAGTCCACATTGTCATCAATTAAACGTTTTAATAATCTCAGTTCATATCACCTGTTCTGATATACAGGAGGTGGCAAAATGTTGGTCATTCTACCGCTGTCATAACATAATGATCAAATACCTGTGGTGTACCTATTTACAATGCTGGGTGGGCATTGGTTCAACTGCCGCTCGGGGAGATCGAACCCGAAGACCTCTGCATTACACATCCAGTAAGCAAACCTTGACACCACGGCAGATCCACGTACATGTGGACATATCAGTCAAATCCTGAAGTGAAAACGCGGACATCTCATTTGCGTACAATTATTAAAGCAGGGGTTGTGGTGTCGGCTGCGAGTGACGATGTAGATTTAATTTAATTCGTCCCCGTGCAAACTCCTCCACTGCCTCTATCAAGCGCCCGCTTGATTACAATGTTGGGGCCGCTTGGCACGCGCCTCCCAGTTCATTGTCTGTTGATGTTCTTGCTGCTGCTGTGCTCTGGCATCACGGACTTCCCTTGTCAATTAGCCAAGAAACGAGATAAACGGGACCAATCAAAAACAATCATCACTCAATCGCACAATGCGAGCGAGCAGGTGTGAGTGGTGATGTCACTGGCCGCCCTGCATAAAAGCCGCAACGAGAGGGGGTAGCAGTGGTTGTTGAAGCTGCAGACGTCTTTTTCAGGTATTGCTTGCGGTGCTGTGTTGGGCAAGATGCCTTGTGTAGTGGGTCGCTCTGCAACGCGCGGGTGATACCTGGGTTCGTTAAGAGCGGTGCGCAGCGCTGGTTGAGGTTTAGACCAGAAATTGTGTTTGTAACAAAGCTGGAGGAGTATGTGATTGATGTTCTGTCTTGTTGTAGTTCATCATAGTCTGGTGCATAGTGAGGTGCCGTGTGCATTGCCTTCACGTGATTGAAGACTGTCTCGTTGTGTCTGTCGTGTCCTCGCAGATTCCTCTTGCGTACTGACTCGACCGTGCATCACTTGCCAAGATGAGCGACCTCCATGCAGCCACCCTGAAGCTCCTGGCCACCTTCAATGAACTCGCCTGCGACAGTGCTGTGAAAGATTGTCTGAAGAAGGAAACGTTCAGGAGCTTCCTAAAGGGGGATAAGGGCAAGAGTCTGATCCAGGTGAGACGTTGTTTTACTATACCTATGGAACAGTCCCTCTGTTTATCCCAATTGAGTCTCCGGTTGTATCCTATGATGTTGTACCATCGTCTCCATTCTTCTGTAATAAAGGTTTTTGGTTTGGATCACGTAATTATCTGTTAAACCCGACACGGCCAATTGGTAGGGTTTGTCACGTAATCCGTGCTGATTAGCTGCTACTTTAGCACGCCGGTGTTGGAGAGAACTTGCAACTTGTGCTATTTAGCTGATTTGACAATTGGCCTCATGAGGCGATGGCCAATATTGTGCAGCGGTGTTTCGGTCTTAAAGAGGTGGTGTCTGACTGGTCCTAATCGTGGGTGAGTAAACGGGTAGGCAGTTAATAAACCTCTTATGAATGCAGTACATATTGTGGTTGGCTTATTCACAGATTAACATGGTTAAATGACCTCCATTTGGCACGTAATTACACCGTGCTATATCGCTTGCTGTCGATTTTGCCTGTCCCGCAGTCCAGGTCCAGTCTTTAACTCTTGCTGCTGTGATTCCATTCAGAATCCCGTGGATGGGTTCGTGGTGAGCCGCATCCTGAGGGACCTTGGTGATGACAAAGATGGGAACGTCGACTTCCTCGAGTTCGTGATCACGATCGCGGCCTTGAAATTCTGCTGCCACCCCAACTTCCGAGCGCACCACGAGCGGAATGGCCGGACCCACGCGCTGCGCGCATTCCAAGTGTAACGCGCCTGTTGCATGATACGGATACTATGAAATAAACCGTGTGATCACATCAACGTGGCGTGCGTGTGACCTTGATACTCTAGGTATAGAATCCAGTGCAGTGGTTATCCATGCAATGTCCACGATGGGCAGCTACCAGGATGAGTCTAGCGTTATGGAACGTGCCAGGAATGCGTTTCTTGCTTGCATTTCTGTGGTTTTGTAACTGAAAGGATCTGTAAAGTTGACGATTTCGCGACGTAGGATAAGCTGTACTATTCATTTTCATACCGCCGTTTACACTCCGTGAATTTGCGTGGGTTTAAACTTTTGATTAGCAAGTGATCTTGATTTCTTGCACGTTCTTTCCCAGCGACAACCCAACCTTTTGATCTAACGTATCCACAGTAATTATTTAAGTGATCGATTCACAATCAACACCACGTATACAAGTAATACCCCAACATTACCGTACTCAAAGCCACGTTGCCACAACTGCAACACGAACGAATGTGGCCTGAATGCTGGGTTTGCCATGTACGCGAAACGCGGGAAATGGCTTTAAAAGTGATGTAATCTTCCACAGGCACAGCGTCTCTCTGCCGTCCACAGGCACAGCGTGTCTCTGCCTTCCACAGGCACAGCGTGTCCCTCTCCCACAGGCACAGCGTGTCCCTCTCCCACAGGCACAGCGTCTCTCTCCATTCCACAGGCACAGCGTCTCTCTGCCTTCCACCGATCACCTGCGCTCACACGCCCCCCCCCCCTTCTCTAGCTCCGCCCACTTACCCTTGGGTTGGGCCCACCAACCCTTAATAAACTCTTGTCAGCAGCTTTTTCTCCTATGTCAGCGGTTGTCCTGCTGTATCGGTGCAACCTGATGAAGGTCGCTTGTGTTGCGATCGAAACGTCGTGATTTGTTTATTTCTAACTACGTGACTTTACCGAAAGAACCCAAGAGTATTATATACACTCGTGTAGATGCCACTGGTTTTTCACGTTCTGCAGATGTAGATGCCACTGGTTCTTCACGTTCTGCAGATGCCACTGGTTCTTCACGTTCTACAGCTGTAGGTGCCACTGCTTCCTCACGTTCTGCAGATGTAGATGCCGCCATCTATTGCGGGGCGGTTGAACTTGCGACTCTCAGTCCGAACAGGCAACTGGACATACGGACCAGGTTTGTTCATTTCTCTGAAAGTTCGTAAGTCGAATGTTCGTAAGTAGAGGAGTCCCTGAAGTTTATTTTTAAATGAACAACCTCACGTTGGCACAATACACCCCAAATAAACGCGTGCAGGTGATTGGACAGGGTTTAGGGTCGGGAGCTCCCAAATCCTTACTGAAGTACATCACCCGCTTAAAACAAAATAATGTTGGAACTTGAGGAAGAGCCTAAGATTAGTGGGAAAAAAAAATCGACCCCAAGCCTTCCTGAACGGCCCACCTTATTGTCCTTGTTTTAGATGGTTAATGCTTTTAAACATCCGTTTAAAAGTGCAATACAATGTAAGCTTTATTTCATTACAATCAACCGTGTATAATATCCATGACGTCTTTTGGTTAGATTGCGTGTGTGTCAAACCCGCCACCACCCGACACCGCCAATTACTAGGGCTTGTCGCGTAAACGGAACGTGCCAATGCGTTACGAGTGTAGTGTCAGTGCAGCGGGTTCACAGCTACAGTTTGACCTCTGTGAGCTATAGTTCATATGATTTTGGCGCAGAGATAACAGTAATTGTACAGCTTTGTTGTTGCATTCATAATACCGGTTTTTGGGTTAGATCGCGTTTATTTATAAATGTGTCGTAACCCTCCACCACCCGACACGGCCAATCAGCAAAAAAAGTGTCACGTTGACAAAAGACAAATAATTCACTACTTTAGCCCACCGGTGTGTTGAAGAGTGAATCCACATTTACAGTTTGAGTACGACGTTTCGCTGGTAAATACTTCCAGCATCATCGGGCAATTCGCCAGAATGGTAAAGCCCTCGCTTGCTCCCGGTTTTATATAGAGCAGCAGGGTGACGTCATCACTTAACTCATATCAGGTGCAGTGATTAGAGGCGGAGGGGGGGTAATGTAATTATATAATCGATTAGTAATCAGTCATTGGTTATGATTAGTAATGAGTTGTAGATTAGTAATTCTTTAAATCAAAATGTAATGTGTATTATTTAATGATACGCTTCCAGGCCGCACTAAGCCGGTAGCTGTCAGAGCGATTAAAGTTATTCTTGTTCCTCTCAATTTCAATGGATTCTCTAATTAGTCTTTGCCAGTAATAATTAGTTTTACACACCACTGCAACATTGTCAAAATCAATTGAGTGTCCTTGTTGACAAGCATGTTCTGCCACTGCCGACAGTTGTGTTTGAGATAATTTAATATTTCTCTGATGTTCTTTTAGTCTTACACTGATGTTACGTCCCGTCTGCCCAATGTAGCAGCTGCCACATGAACAATTAATCCGATATACACCTTCTGTTGATAGTTTAGGTAATGCGTCTTTAGTGCAAGATACTAGTTTTTGAATTTTGTGTACTGTAGCAAATCTTACTGTAATGTTTTGCTTTTGCAAAACGCGGGCTAATTTGTCAGTTACTCCTGAGATATATGGAATTTTTTATTGTTTTAACAATCTGGTCGCTTTCAGCAGTATTGCTTTGCGATCGTGATTTGGCATTCAGTGCTCTGTTAATTTGAGCATTATTGTAGCCATTCTGTCGTAGTGCGTCTTTAACGTGTTTAATCTCTCTCACTAGACTCTCACCATCTGACACTGTTTTAGCCCGATGTATGAGCGTCTTGATAAGAGAGGATTTCTGAGCTGGATGATGATGTGATTCTGCATTCAGATAGGCATCAGTGTGCGTTTGCTTTCTGTAAACGCTGTGTGCTATTTTACCGTTTAGGCCATGTCCAAGCAAAATATCTAGGAATGGGAGTGTGTTATTCACCTCCATTTCCATGGTGAACTGGATGGCCGGGTTTTGTGCATTGAGATGATTTAGAAAATCATTAAGTGTATCTTTACCATGTGGCCAGACAACCAGATAATTTAATATGGCAAAAATGTCACATGAACTGATTATCAAATAGTAGAATTAAAAGTTTACAATCCAGGAATGTGTAACATCGAATACATATTCACAGAACCGCTTGTTCGCTTCATGAACACTTTAATAACACCTATGTTTGCATGTTCACCACAAGTACGTGTGGTTAATGCAGACTTGATTCCTTGAAAAAGGTATCGAGTTGGTATTTGACCATCTTAACACCTCCGTTTTTGTAGCTCAAAAGGATAAAACCTATTCTTATTTTTCAACAATATATTATTTGAAATGTATGTGCCCCAACATCTTCGAAATATAAATCCTTCACAATATCACGTCATCATATGCCGTGCAGTGTGGGTCCACACCACTAAAAACCAATACTCTTCAGTTTATGAGACGCACGGTCACCTCTCTGTGGTTTTAAGCAAAAGTTGGCAATGTGTCTCATAATACGCAGAATACATTTATGTTTTTGGAAGACGTGTTTTTATCTGGTGTGGTAGTTCAGAATCATCTCCTGGAAGGCCGGCAATACACATACAGTAGCAAGGCATGGCTTTGTTCCCCAGAGGATGGAAGACATCACTGCCTGATCAAAATGATCCACGAGAAGACATCCCTACCCCGTTCTAAAGCAGCTCATTCATAATTATCTTCTGCAAGACGGCTCAATCTCCATAGTCGTGCCTTATTCTTACCATTTTAAAACAAGAAAAATATACCCCAATGTTTTGGGGGCATCTTCCCCAACATTTGGCCAACATTGGTGCAATGGTTCCAATGATATGTCAACGTTGTATGTTAATCAGGGTAACTTTCTGGTGCGTCCTATAATGTGAACAATACGGCACCCAACCCAATGTTTACATGTACAAAACCTTATAAAAAACAATCAAATTGGGGTTCCTTTACTAAACTAAACCAATTATTTGTATTCACTACGCAGTTAACTAATTCTAGTATTTTCCTTGATTAGAGCTATCTGTGGAGAGAATACATACACCACGTAGAAAGTATTCACGTGTAAAATGTATTGCATCTGAAAAAAAGTGTATGTATGTATGTTGAATTATTTTCACACCGTGCGTAGCCAACTGTGGTTATCGGAGGTACAGGGAAGGTCAACAAACTCACTGTGGAAGTACAACAAAAAAATACTATAACGTGAATTGTTATTCTGTTTCGTTTAATGATTCTATTAGTTATATATATACATATCATCGTTATGAAAATTGCCTCCCACAATCGCTGAGGAACCACAAAAGCTGCAAGGAAGCCAGATGGTGAGCTGGAGCCAACAATTACCTGAGCTCTGTGCTCTTTTATATATTAAGATGTTTCCAGCCAATTAATGAGTGTACGTGTGGGAAGAAACTTCGAGCACCCGGAGAAAACCCACGCATACAAGGGAGCAACACTCTATCCCATAACACATTCCTGCGAAGGGAGCAGGTAGGAACGTTGAGTTGCTCGGTCAATGGCCAGGGTCAACGGCGGCACCACCACGTGGTGTATTCCGCAAATATGCCCGACTGTGAGGGCGGGCACAAGCCGGCGGGAGTAGGTTAAACGTTGAGTTTTATAAGGGCACCACGATTAAATCAAATTTTTGAAATGTATTTTTGCTTTAAAATGTACCACAGTGCATCTAGCCGAGTGAAAACTCACGAGACCAGGAAAGAGTCGCGGGCTCATTGACAATAAACCCCACCACAGAAATTTGGATTGAGGACCTCACGGAGACCCAGATTGGGAGCGCAAAAGCTCCAACCTCGTCGCTTACCGCTGCCTTGTAGGAGTACTGTATTGAAATTATTAACTTACATTTCATAGTGGAGACCTACACATGACACAGCATGTGATACTGGGTTGTGACGTGTCTTGGTTGCATAATAAAGCTTTGGCAGAGCGAGTAACGCTGAAACTAACATTGCTCCCAGTCACATGGAGCCGTTGATGCAGTAAAATACATTTTTATGCAATTACACATCGTACATGAATAGTTTTATTTCATGTAACCAT
This sequence comes from Petromyzon marinus, assembly GCF_048934315.1. Taxonomy (NCBI): domain Eukaryota; kingdom Metazoa; phylum Chordata; class Hyperoartia; order Petromyzontiformes; family Petromyzontidae; genus Petromyzon; species Petromyzon marinus. The sequence goes on along the minus strand of NC_133695.1, from coordinate 12,027,641 downwards.
GCTGATAATCATTGCAGCAAATGACGAGGTGAATAAAAGTAACGTTTATAAAGTGAACTAAATATATTACAAGGGAGGTTGGATTTGAAACCGTGATCTAGTGACTACTGCCGTCTTGTGGCGAGGTTTGTAAAATATTTATGATCTGAATTTAATTACAATTTAATTAAAAGTTAAAAAGAGGGGGATATCGGCCTTGACGGTACTGAATTAAGTTACAGGCAAGCAACACCTTCTCACCCATAGCGAGGGGATTGATTTGTAATAGAAGCCCTCCTACAAATTTGGTAGCTCCCGTAAAAGGTGTTAGACCCCCCTTAATAAAAATGCTACCGGCTAAAAATATTATTATGCTAATAATTAGTGCAACAAATGACGAGCGAAATAAGATTGTTTATTAAGTGAAAAAATATTACGGAGGTTGTATTTGAACCCACAGCCTCGTAACTGCCGCCCACTTGTGACGAGGGTTGAGTGTTGCATTCTGTGCTGATTGTGAGCCCTGGTGTGTCTTACCACACTATGGGATTACTGTTATATGAACCTTATGGTGGGACCCCGGGGGTCCCGAATCAACGGGAGTCAAAATCGTTATTAATTTATTTTTAGCGACTCCATCCCACCGCGCATATAGACGCAGAGACCCACCTGGCGCGGATCATTCTGTTGTCATGTCGTCCAAGCGCAGCGAGGACGAATGCGCAGAAGAAACACAACTTTGAAACGTTGATTAGCGCATCATGTCGAGCTCGACGAGAGGATTAGATTGCCGTATCGGTCGCCTTCAACAGACATAAAATGACGTCGCAACGCAGTTCATGCGAGAGCCGGGGGCTTATGGGACCCGCCATATGGTTCGTTTGAGGTTCATTGTTATATTTATTTAAAACGTTGTCCCAGCGAAGGCAGGCTTTATGAACTAGTGATATAAAACCCTTTGCCAAGCTAAATATCAATCCGGGCTCTGTTTGTTCTTTCGTCAGCCACGCGGGGGCAACACGAGTCTTGCCGCCTGTGACGTCATCCCAGCGCCTCATGGGAAACGCGTGCCAACTCCACCAATCACGATCACGCGGCCCTCAATTATGGTCGTTCGTAGTTCTAATAGGGGCACGTGTTCTCATCGTTTAACACAGTTTGACGCAGTCCACATTGTCATCAATTAAACGTTTTAATAATCTCAGTTCATATCACCTGTTCTGATATACAGGAGGTGGCAAAATGTTGGTCATTCTACCGCTGTCATAACATAATGATCAAATACCTGTGGTGTACCTATTTACAATGCTGGGTGGGCATTGGTTCAACTGCCGCTCGGGGAGATCGAACCCGAAGACCTCTGCATTACACATCCAGTAAGCAAACCTTGACACCACGGCAGATTCACGTACATGTGGACATATCAGTCAAATCCTGAAGTGAAAACGCGGACATCTCATTTGCGTACAATTATTAAAGCAGGGGTTGTGGTGTCGGCTGCGAGTGACGATGTAGATTTAATTTAATTCGTCCCCGTGCAAACTCCTCCACTGCCTCTATCAAGCGCCCGCTTGATTACAATGTTGGGGCCGCTTGGCACGCGCCTCCCAGTTCATTGTCTGTTGATGTTCTTGCTGCTGCTGTGCTCTGGCATCACGGACTTCCCTTGTCAATTAGCCAAGAAACGAGATAAACGGGACCAATCAAAAACAATCATCACTCAATCGCACAATGCGAGCGAGCAGGTGTGAGTGGTGACGTCACTGGCCGCCCTGCATAAAAGCCGCAACGAGAGGGGGTAGCAGTGGTTGTTGAAGCTGCAGATGTCTTTTTCAGGTATTGTTTGCGGTGCTGTGTTGGGCAAGATGCCTTGTGTCGTGGGTCGCTCTGCAACGCGCGGGTGATACCTGGGTTCGTTAAGAGCGGTGCGCAGCGCTGGTTGAGGTTTAGACAAGAAATTGTGTTTGTAACAAAGCTGGAGGAGTACGTGATTGATGTTCTGTCTTGTTGTAGTTCATCATAGTCTGGTGCATAGTGAGGTGCCGTGTGCATTGCCTTCACGTGATTGAAGACTGTCTCGTTGTGTTTGTCGTGTCCTCGCAGATTCCTCTTGCGTACTGACTCGACCGTGCATCACTTGCCAAGATGAGCGACCTCCATGCAGCCACCCTGAAGCTCCTGGCCACCTTCAATGAACTCGCCCACGACGGTGCTGTGAAAGATTGTCTGAAGAAGGAAACGTTCAGGAGCTTCCTAAAGGGGGATAAGGGCAAGAGTCTGATCCAGGTGAGACGTTGTTTTACTATACCTATGGAACAGTCCCTCTGTTTATCCCAATTGAGTCTCCGGTTGTATCCTATGATGTTGTTGTACCATCGTCTCCATTCTTCTGTAATAAAGGTTTTTGGTTTGGATCACGTAATTATCTGTTAAACCCGACACGGCCAATTGGTAGGGTTTGTCACGTAATCCGTGCTGATTAGCTGCTACTTTAGCACGCCGGTGTTGGAGGCAACTTGTGCTATTTAGCTGATTTGACAATTGGCCTCATGAGGCGATGGCCAATATTGTGCAGCGGTGTTTCGGTCTTAAAGAGGTGGTGTCTGACTGGTCCTAATCGTGGGTGAGTAAACGGGTAGGCAGTTGATAAACCTCTTAATTCTGAATGCAGTACATATTGTGGTTGGCTTATTCACAAATTATCATGATTAAATGACCTCCATTTGGCACGTAATTACACCGTGCTATATCTCTTGCTGTAGATTTTGCCTGTGTTCCGCAGTCCAGGTCCAGTCTTTTCTAAGTCTTGCTGCTGTGATTCCATTTAGAATCCCGTGGATGGGTTCGTGGTGAGCCGCATCCTGAGGGACCTTGGTGATGACAAAGATGGCAACGTCGACTTCCTCGAGTTCGTGATCACGATCGCGGCCTTGAAATTCTGCTGCCACCCCAACTTCCGAGCGCACCACGAGCGGAATGGCCGGACCCACGCGCTGCGCGCATTCAAAGTGTAACGCGCCTGTTGCATGATACGGATACTATGAAATAAACCGTGTGATCACATCAACGTGGCGTGCGTGTGACCTTGATACTCTAGGTATAGAATCCAGTGCAGTGGTTATCCATGCAATGTCCACGATGGGCAGCTACCAGGATGAGTCTAGCGTTATGGAACGTGCCAGGAATGCGTTTCCTGCTTGCATTTCTGTGGTTTTGTAACTGAAAGGATCTGTGAAGTTGACGAATTCGCGACGTAGGATAAGCTGTACTATTCATTTTCATACCGCCGTTTACACTCCGTGAATTTGCGTGGGTTTAAACTTTTGATTAGCAAGTGATCTTGATTTCTTGCACGTTCTTTCCCAGCGACAACCCAACCTTTTGATCTAACGTATCCACAGTAATTCTTTAAATGATCGATTCACAATCAACACCACGTATACAAGTAATACCCCAACATTACCGTACTCAAAGCCACGTTCCCACAACTGCAACACGAACGAATGTGGCCTGAATGCTGGGTTTGCCATGTACGCGAAACGCGGGAAATGGCTTTAAAAGTGATGTAATCTTTCACAGGCACAGCGTCTCTCTCCCTTCCACAGGCACAGCGTCTCTCTGCCTTCCACCGATCACCTGCGCTCACACGCCCCCCCCCTTCTCTAGCTCCGCCCACTTACCCTTGGGTTGGGCCAACCAACCCTTAATGAACTCTTTGTCAGCAGCTCTTTCTCCTATGTCAGCGGTTGTCCTGCTGCATCGGTGCAACCTGATGAAGGTCGCTTGTGTTGCGATCGAAACGTCGTGATTTGTTTGATTTTATTTCTAACTACGTGACTTTACCGAAAGAGTATTATATACACGTGTAGATGCCACTGGTTCTGCAGATGTAGATCCACTGGTTTTTCACGTTCTGCAGATGTAGATGCCACTGGTTCTTCACGTTCTGCAGATGCCACTGGTTCTTCACGTTCTGCAGATGTAGATGCCACTGGTTCTTCACGTTCTACAGCTGTAGATGCCACTGCTTCATGTTCTGCAGATGTAGATACCGCCATCTATTGCGGGGCGGTTGAACTTGCGACTCTCAGTCCGAACAGGCAACTGGACATACGGACCAGGTTTGTTCATTTCTCTGAAAGTTCGTAAGTCGAATGTTCGTAAGTAGAGGAGTCCCTGAAGTTTATTTTTAAATGAACAACCTCACGTTGGCACAATACACCCCAAATAAACGCGTGCAGGTGATTGGACAGGGTTTAGGGTCGGGAGCTCCCAAATCCTTACTGAAGTACATCACCCGCTTAAAACAAAATAATGTTGGAACTTGAGGAAGAGCCTAAGATTAGTGGGAAAAAAAATCGACCCCAAGCCTTCCTGAACGGGCCACCCTATTGTCCTTGTTTTAGATGGTTAATGCTTTTAAACATCTGTTTAAACATGTTTAAAAGTGCAATACAATGTAAGCTTTATTTCATTACAATCAACCGTGTATGATATCCATAACGTTTTTCGGTTAAATCGCGTGAATATGAATGTGTCGTTAAACCCGCCACCACCCGACACAGCCAATTACTAGGGTTTGTCACGTAAACGGAACGTGCCAATGCGTTACGAGTGTAGTGTCGGTGCAGCGGGTTCACAGGTTTGCCCTCGCTTCTCCCACGTCGTCTAGCCTAGCCTGGACACAACCCTGACCGTGTTACACCGACGGCGTCGACCGACACGGCCAACAACTATCCAATGTCCAGCGAAGCCGACATCGACGACGAGACGAGTCCACTCCCAGAACCGGCAGCCACGAGCTCTCGGCTCCGCCCTGGCCGCGCCTCCCTTCTAGAACCCACTAGCGGCTTCCAGGGGCTTCCAGACGGGGTCTCTTTGACCCTTGACCCCAGTTCCTCCGCCCTGCCGACACACCGCGTGAGTGCTCGCCGGCGTGTGTACTGCTCGTCCACCGCAGTTGTCGCACATCAGACGGCGCTATTACACGTCACTAGTACAGCACACCTGTGTGTTGGAGAGTAAACCCACATTTATAATTCGAGTACGACATTTCATCAGTAATTACAATGTTGTGGGTTTACTCTCCAACACACCGGTGTGCTGAACTTGTAATGAATTGGCATGTTTTGTTTGTGACAACCCTTACTATTTGGCTGTCGGGTGGTGGCGGGTTTAATGACATTTACGCCATCTAACCCAAACAACCTCTATCATGGGTATTGGTCGCAAAAGACTGTTAAAAGTGTTTGTTACTGTACATTGTGTTTACACTGTAATGTTGATTTGAATCAATCACTAAATATACACGTATCAATCCTCCCTTCCTGGGTATGAGACCACATTGTTAATCAGCCAGGAATAACCTCACTACATCTCTTCCGCACATGCTGTGAGCTTAAACTCAACTTGAAGAATCCCCTTTTATTACAATTACATCATGACCAGTAACCAGAGAAGTGATACACAAACACGTATAGCCTGATTAACCTTTATTTGAGTTAAATAAGCAAATTGCACGATTTTAACAAAGGCAAATTATTGTCAATTTATGAACACAACTCTCATGCATTCCAAATTACAGGTGATGCTTGTAAACACGTCGCAATTTACAATAAACACATCTGTGACAATCATGAAACAATGTATACCGTACAAGTACTTTACCGAATGAACTATCTCCCTTTGGGGCACGTATTAAACATTTTTGCTGCTGGTCCATTTTCAAGAAATTATTTTCATTCAAACAGCAGCTCTTGACAACTATAACGCATGGGACGTTATTGCCAGGATCTGTTCGCATTTTGGTGTTCTCTGGTCTGACACTGGAGAAGACTAGGCCTTAAAGAAGGCTGTCTGGTGTAGGTCGATCAGTTTCAAAGACAATGAAAATGTTATCAGAGCATGTTTTGTTTGCATGTTCACCACAAGTACCGTGTGGCAAATGCGAACTTGATTCCTTGCAAAAGGTTTATATTTGGTGTTTGAACATCTTAACACAACTGTTGTATTGCCATAAAGGGTAAAAACCTATTTTTATTTTTTTCATAACTATAATGAATACCTACAAAAATAATACGTTTTCACCGTCACACATGGAACTTCGTATGGTGAAAAAAAATAACTATGACATTACTATAATCTCACCAGCGTAGCAGCAGGGTGGGTTAGTGGCACAACCTACGTTTGATTCCCGGCCACAGCTAAGTGGAGCGTGGCCATCTCAACCGGTTAATGGCGTTCCCACCACCAGCTAATACAGAGCACCGTCAACAATATGAGGAGGCCTTCATCATCCTTTCATATATCAACGCTCATATATTTTTTACATTGTACAGCTTTTTAATATTTCACAAAATAATTCCAAATTTAGATTTAGGTTGAACGTTGTCATTCTTCAGCCATCTTCGGACCTACAGATAAGACATTGCTGGAAGACGATCAATTCTCGACTGCGAGTGACTGCCGAAGGCTCGCGTTTTGTACGGTCCGCGACGCATCCAAATTCCTACTCAATTTTAAATGCATAGCACCACAAGATTACGGGGGGAGGGAAGCATCGTCAAATGTTGGCATCGAGAACATGCAACCTTTTCCGAATTTTGGTGCTTGCAAATTTTCTCAGGTTGGCTCTAATCTGTTTTGAAGATTAGATACAGCAGACATACAGGGGGCAAAGCGGGGGGTGGGGCAAAGCGCAGGAGCAAGTTCAGGCAATGCAGGACCATATCCATCCTAAGGGTGTGCAATTCTAAGCGCGGTGGAATTAACAGGGGAGCGTAGAGTCCTAAAGGTGTTTTCTCGATCGTTCTCACTCCACGCCGCACACCGTGTAGATCTTCACGGCCGCACCGAACCAAAACATCCCGAGGGCCCGGGTGGCTGGGTAGGTGGGAATGCGTTGGAGCGGAAAGAGAATACCCACTTACTTACTCATACTCACCCGGCATAGATTTATAATACTTATAAGCTCTCCTTTAGAAGTTATGCTTGAAAAGGACTGTGTGCGTATGCGTGCAAGTCTGTGTGGGTGAGAGGGTGTGCACGTGCTTGTGTATGTGCGTGGTGAATGTATTTGTGCGAGAGACCACGAGTGTGGATGCACGTTTATGCATGCATTTCATACATGTGTGTATGTGCATTTCCATCTGCATATGTACAAATGAATACTGGATAGTAGTGCTTGGCTATAGTAAAGCAGTAGACTTGGGTGAAATAAGACAGGATAGACTCTATCCTATCTTCCGTACCTTTTATAAAATATTGAAAATATGGCAGCACACCGGTGACTTTGCAGAGGCACACCGGCTGCAAAGCACTGCTTCAGGTATGTTGAATTTCATGCATGTTGAACTTCCTTTGCACCGTACGTAGTCAATCCATGCAAATCGGAGGTGCGGGGGATGGACAACAGACTAAACACAACAAAAATTATTTTGAACATTATTTTTACATTATTACTTAACACTGTTATTGTCTGAACACGCACTCACCTTTCATGGAGCGGTCCATGGTCAGTTTTAAGTTTAAAATCGATGAAGCCCATAACGTATAACCATCTAGAGTGAGATTCCACGTCGCTTGTCAATGAGCAAGTCCATACACGTGTCAGTTGTACAGCGACTTATGTATCATTTTACTCCGAGGCAGAGAATACACAGCTGTCAACCCATACGGTTAACCCCGTTCTCGTACAGGGAAATTGAGTTTTCAGGTCCATACGGCATACATCCGTTTCAATACGGGCGAATAAATGTTTTTTGTCTATTTGTTTGTGTTTCTCTCTTGTGATGGGACTTTGTAGGGTGAACGTTGAGATTTATAACGGCAAGGGTGACCCAATAAGGTATAAATTGGTCTTTAATAAGGTAGGGCACTGATAAGGGTTTGACAGGTATGAGAATGGCCAAGTGGAGGCGGTTAAATTTCGATTTAAAGCTTTCGTGACTGCAATGATTCATCTTCTTTGGTTCTTTCGGTAAAGTCACGTAGAATGTGACTTTACCGAAAGAACCAAAGAAGAAAAATGGCCAAGTGGGCTATGAGTATTTATCCCAAAAATTTTACAATGTTCTGTCAAATCAGAACACTTGCCAGCCATGCTATTAACTTTGAACAAATCCTAGAGCTCTTCATTATGAGTATGCGTTTTCCTGTGTCTCTTTAAGTGGGAAATACACGAAAATCCTTTCCCACACTCAATGCACACGTGCGGCCTCTCGCCAGTGTGAGTCCGACGATGCGTCTTTAGGTTGGAAAGGTTCGAAAAGCCTTTGCCGCAAACCTTACAGGCATACGGCCTCACACCTGTGTGTGTCCTTTCGTGTGTCTGCAAGTGGAAAATATGAGAAAATCCCTTTCCGCACTTTTCACAGACGTGAGGCCAATGTCCGGTGTGTGTCAAGCGGTGAGTCTTCAAGTTTGAAATCTGAGAAAACTCCTTTCCGCACTCCTCGCACATATACGGCCTTTCCCTCGTGTGCGTTCGTTGATGCATCTTCAGAGTGGAAATTTGCGAGAAGCCTTTGCCGCACTCTTCACAGATGTACGGCTTCTCTCCGGTGTGTATCATCTTGTGCGTTTTGAGGTAAGCAACCTGGGAGAAGCCTTTGCCGCACTCTTCACAGGTGTACGGCTTCTCTCCGGTGTGTATCCTCTGATGAGTCTTCAGATGGGAAACGCACGAATATCCTTTTCCGCACTCATCGCACACATGAGGCCACTCTCTGGTGTGCGTCATCTGATGTGAAGTCAGCTGGGAGATCTGCGAAAACCCTTTACCACACTGGTTACAAACGTGTGGCCACACTCCAGTGTGTGCCATCTGATGTATTTTCAGGTGGGAAATATCGGCAAATCCCTTCCCGCACTCATCACACTTGTACGGCTTTTCCCCGGTGTGCGTCCTCTTGTGCTTTTCCAAATGAGAAATGCATGAAAATCCTTTCCCGCACTCTTCACAGACGTATGGCCACTCTCCGGTATGTGTCATCTTGTGGGTGTTGAGTTGCGATACGTGTGGAAAGCCCTTTCCGCACGCGTCACAAACGTGCGGCCACTCTCCCGTGTGCGTTACCTGATGGGTCTTCAGGTTGAAAAGTTTCGAGAATCTTTTTCCGCACTCGTTGCAAAAGTACGGTTTTGAATGTGTCATCTGATGCCTCTTCAGTTTAGAAGTTAATGCAAAAGCCTTCCCGCATTCCTTACAAGGGAATAACTTCTCAGAAGATTTTGCTTGTGTACATTCCATGGAAAAGAAAAATGCAAATGGTTAAAATACTCAAAGTACTTGCATCTATTATTGTTTAGAAGCAATAAATACATCAGGTACAATATATTGTTTATGCAACTTCAAGCATATTCAAGTATTACACATACAGTACTGTTTATTGGAATTACCAATGTCTAATTTTCCCACATTGCAATCTCAGCAAATTACGTGAAATGGTCAAACAGTACAACATAATTCGTATTTTACCCTGCAGAAGCCACTGCACAATGTGCCACTTGGCACCGGCGAGGTGGCACAATAAACGCCCGAGCAAACTTATTGCCACGAATTCTGGGCCGCCTCAGGTGTCCCACTGTTAATCAATGTTGCCCGGTGTGCGAATCAGCGCTGCCCGCTCTCGCGTTGGCAGCCACGTGGTCGAGTCCTTGCTGTGATGAGCGACCAGGAGACGGACGCGGTTTTGGGAGTTGCAAAAGACAACACAGAATACAAACGCAGACACAACCTTCTCCGCCGGAGCAGGCGAGCATAAATCTCTGCTGCTTAGAAAATCGGACCTGTGAGGGGAGGCCGGGAGGGCGATTGTCAGAATCGGAATTTTTATTTGTACTGGAGGAATCTGCTGAGCCGTTAAGGTATTTTTCACAGACGTGCAGTATTGTGGGCGGATAAGCCCCAAAAAAATATTCTCAAATAACCCAGGCTGATTTGTACGTATGAAAGAAGTATGTATGTGTATATATATGAAAGAAGTTAAACATACATATATACAAATCAGGCTGGGTTATTTGAGAACATATTTTTGGGCATATACACCCACAATACTGGACATCTGTGAAAACTGCTGCAGATCAGGTGAAATGTAACTTAATTGCGATAAACATCCTAACTAGTGGAGTTTATTGTAAAGAGTACCAAATAATGTAGTGAGAAAAGTCACTGTAAACATTCAGCAGCAGTAGTTGACTTTATTTTCAACATCCTCAGATTGGCCCTATTATTTCCCAATAACTCTTAATGTCAATTTGGTTTTTCTACCTTGCCACTCCCTTGTGCCCTCCATGCCATCTTTAAACCAAAATGACCATGAAATAATTCTGGCCCATTTCTAACAGCACGGTGTCTTGAACGTGAACCTATCGCACGTGGCTCGGCTACTAAACTCGGTCTTACATTTTCTGTAATCGTAAGCTTTCTTCATCCGCAAGGCCCTACACTAACGGTGACTCTCAGCCCCAAAGCCCAGCCTCATTCTTTCATGAAATCCCAACCTGTCGCCAAAAGCATCTCCAAAATGTAAAACAATTTCCGGAGAGTTTTGTGCATTTGCTGACATGAAAGGAACACTTTGAACGGTCCTTACCATTGTTGTTGTCACCCTTAATTCTGCATTCTTGTGATTTCAACATCTCTTCAGCTCTCACACTGGAAAGGCCAAAGCGACTGCTGCAGAGCTGGTAGGATATTGGTAAATAAAATAAATAAAACAACAGCATTCAATTAGTGCAGTTTATGTCAAAATAACACAAACGCATGGTAAGGCTCTGTTACATTTCACGACAGTGCTTAATTTAACGTTCAACATTATTTAGTTCTATAGCGGTCTTATTTTGAAGATATTTAGGTTAAAAGATAATCAGGAGAACATTTGCAACTTTAAAATCTATTGGCTGCTAAGGTTGTGCTTACAGAGCATAACCCATCATCTGATTTATCTGGAAACCTTATTCATGGGGTCATGATCCCAAGGGGAACAACCAAGGGTGACTGAATTGGTTCCTGATTCAACTTGTGCACATTTTGAAAGACACATTTGAAGAAGTTGGCCAAACATCTCAGTGAAAAAATGTCATGAGAATTGGTGAGCTTTTCATAGGTTAATGTTCTTTTAAATTAGGTTCACAAATGTAGGATGAACGTCCAATACACTATCTGCTGGCTTGTGCTTAAAATCCACAAACTACAAAACAATCTGGGCCTGATTCATGCAGATATTTTGGGTGTTGTTGTTTCAACCAGTTTTTGGCAGAATGCTGGCCAGTTTCACGTAATAGTGGAAACATTTAGCATTTTATGTATGGCCGATTCCATAAAAAAAATCGAACCGTTCAAATACTCGTCAATTGCGGAATGGTCCAAAGTGTGGCAGGGTAAGGGCTGCACCAACAATTGTTGAAAAGCGATTACTGGAGGCATGGGTAGGTAGTGAGGAATGAATTTGGTGGAATTCCACAAAAGTTCTGAAAATGCAACAACAAAAAAAACATGCGGTAATGTAATCTATGCGTGCCATTTGTTCACATTCTGCAATACTCAACCCGCAGGACAACTGCTGAATTCCCACAGTGTTAGCAATTTGAGGCCAGAGGTATTGCAGACTGAGTTGGATGCGAACTCACCGGCGCCGTGTACTACCGTACGAGGTAGAGCTGCTCTCATCAGCAGGGCAGAGGTTGAATTCGGGCCCGTGGTCAAGAGGTCGTGCAATCAAGTCATCAGACGTGGCAATTCTATGCGATGGCCGGGGGCCTGTGACCACCCCCCCCCCCAATTAATGGACAGCTGTGCTCTTGAGGCAGCTCCTTGGGGTGGTTGCGGAGGAACTCGAGTTCATGTTAAAGAGGATAACAGCTACTCGTGCTGTGGACGCCACCACCAAGCCATAGCTTCTTATATTCTCCTGCCAGATTCCGTAGCGGCTGCACGGTCGACACCTGTGACGAGTTGCATAAAACATTAATACTCAAACGTATTGTGGCTAATCATCTTAGAAAGATGGTCACTGCATCGTTGCCGGGTCGATGCGCTTCTGCGGCCGTCTGGAATGCTCTTCCTTCCGATATGAGGAAGCCACTGGAAGCTATGCACGTTTAAAGGATCTATATTGAAAACTAATTTCTTTAGAACTGCTTTTTGTGTTTAGTTTGTTGTCCTTCCCCCGCACCTCCGATTAGTGTGGTTTGCTACGTACGGTGCGAAAGAAGTTCAACATACACACATACATACAACACATTGACTTTACATGTTTTACTAAACTGGCTAATGACCTTACACGGTCAGCTATCAGTGCCCCACCAATGTTGTTTTTATACATTCAAGTGTGAATATGGTGCCCAGCCCCATGGTACGTGGTTGCCCTCATGGGTAGGTAGTGTCCTCCTGGTACCCGCTGAGTGCTGGTGTCTCCACTGCTCGTCAGCGAGGCCCCTGTGGTGACCTCCTCACCTGGCGCGCAGCGGTGAGAGCAGGAGGCGAGACCCCAGTCCGTGGCGCTGCGCCTTCTTCACTCACAGCCATTGCCTGTGGAGTAGCGGCAGCAGAGAGGCAATGGGAGCAGCATCAGGCGAGTTCACAATGCAAGGGAGCCCTTGTCCCTTAACATTGCCAGAATAAACACATCGTATAAGACCATCGCACCTCCTGGATTTTACATTCCTCCTCCACCTCCTCGAAGACACTGGTGGTTGTAACGGTGAACCTCACCAAAACATCAACAAGAGGCCCCATGCGCATGCCCCTCCTCAATGAATGGTAAATGAAAACAGACCAGCCACCAGTCGTGCGATTGTGGCCATGCAAACCAAACTACAGACCCATATAGTAAACCCATGAAGACACAAATACAGGGTGCTTCAAAAAAGTTTTAACAATACCACGTGACATGTGCCGCTGCCTCTGGGCTCTGGAGACCACCTGGAGAAGATTCCAGGCCACGTGCTGACAATGATCGCGAACAAGCGGAGACTTTTTGAAGTTTATTAACGTAATTTTGTTTTTGCCCACTTCAGCAATTATTTCTTTCTGTGGTTGTCCCACCTGATGACGGACGCTTGTGTTGCGCCCGAAACGTCGTGATTCAATTTATTTGATACCTACGTGACTTTACCGAAAGAACCAAAGAGTATACTTTTGTTATCATGTTACATTGTATTATTTTTCCCATGTAAGACGTTCGCATTTTTTTGAAGCACCTTGTACATACAGACTCATTGAAACACATAGAGAACCAGAGGTACATTAAAGACAAGCCACCAGTTATGAAAATTGTGGCCATGCAACCCAAACTCTGGATCGCACGGTAAATCCACTGTGGTCTGCGCTCCTTCAACCGAGGAGGAAGAGCCAAACGACACGAACTCTCTCCTGAAGCCCTCTCGTCGTGGCTAGCAGGCAGACCTCGACACTGGCATCTCGCTACTGAACAGAATGAAAGTGTAAACACCAGCACACACCATCACTAAACACGCGACAGTACGTACACCCAAGTGGCACTACTACACTCTATTACACTCACACTCCCTATTGCTCCCTCCCTCGCTCTGTCTCTAACACTCTCATGAACGCTCAGACCCTCACACTAACCTCCTTTCCATAAACCCTCATTGTGACACTCTCTCTCTCACACTCACTAACACTCTCTCTCACACTCACTAACACTCTCTCTCACACTCACTAACACTCTCTCACACTCACTAACACTCTCTCACACACTCACTAACACTCTCACACTCACTAACACTCTCTCACACTCACTAACACTCTCTCACTAACACTCTCTCACACTCACTAACACTCTCTCTCACACTCACTAACACTCTCTCACACTCACTAACACTCTCTCATGCCCTTACACTCTCACACTCACTAACACTCTCTCACACTCACTAACACTCTCTCATGCCTTTACACTCTCACACTCACTAACACTCTCACACTAACACTCTCACACTCACTAACACTCTCACACTCACTAACACTCTCTCATGCCCTTACACTCTCTCACACTCTCTCTCACACTCACTAACACTCTCTCACACTTCATAATATAACCAAACAAATACAGCCCTACATCGGTAAGACATCTTCATTCATAAAATATGCAGAACATCTTGTGAATGTGATTAAAGATATTAAACTTACTCCTGATGATATTCTGGTAAGTTTTGATGTGATTTCTCTATTCACTAAGGTTCCAGTGGACGAATCGCTTAAATTACTTGATACACTAGTAAAGAATACCGGTTTACCAAAAGATATTCCGAAACTTGCTGGCCATTGTTTAAATAACACTTACTTCTTATGGAGAGGAGATTTCTTTAAACAAAAGGAAGGAGCAGCAATGGGTTCTCCTTTATCCCCTGCTATAGCAAATTTGTACTTGGAAAACTTTGAAATAAGAGCACTTGCCTCGAGCACATTAAAACCATCCTTTTGGTTTAGGTATGTGGATGACACTTTGGTTGTTTGGCCACATGGTAAAGATACACTTAATGGTTTTCTAAATCATCTCAATGCACAAAACCCGGCCATCCAGTTCACCATGGAAATGGAGGTGAATAACACACTCCCATTCCTAGATATTTTGCTTGGACATGGCCTAAACGGTAAAATAACACACAGCGTTTACAGAAAGCAAACGCACACTGATGCCTATCTGAATGCAGAATCACATCATCATCCAGCTCAGAAATCCTCTCTTATCAAGACGCTCATACATCGGGCTAAAACAGTGTCAGATGGTGAGAGTCTAGTGAGAGAGATTAAACACGTTAAAGACGCACTACGACAGAATGGCTACAATAATGCTCAAATTAACAGAGCACTGAATGCCAAATCACGATCGCAAAGCAATACTGCTGAAAGCGACCAGATTGTTAAAACAATAAAAATTCCATATATCTCAGGAGTAACTGACAAATTAGCCCGTGTTTTGCAAAAGCAAAACATTACAGTAAGATTTGGTACAGTACACAAAATTCAAAAACTAGCATCTTGCACTAAAGACGCATTACCTAAACTATCAACAGAAGGTGTATAGTGGATTAATTGTTCATGTGGCAGCTGCTACATTGGGCAGACGGGACGTAACATCAGCGTAAGACTAAAAGAACATCAGAGAAATATTAAATTATCTCAAACACAACTGTGGGCAGTGGCAGAACATGCTTGTCAACAAGGTCACTCAATTGATTTTGACAATGTTGAGTGGTGTGTAAAACTAACTATTACTGGCAAAGACTAATTAGAGAATCCATTGAAATTGAGAGGAACAAGAATAAATTTCGATTTAAAGCTTTCGTGACTGCAATGATTCATCTTCTTTGGTTCTTTCGGTAAAGTCACGTAGAATGAGAATAAAATAATAAATTGATAAAATAAAATAACACAATAATATTCTCACGACGTTTCGGCCACAACACAAGCGGCCTTCATCAGGTGAAGGACAGCGCTGTCCTACCAGACAGTCTCGCTCCCTTCACCTGATGAAGGCTGCTTGTGTTGTGGCCGAAACGTCGTGAGAATATTATTGTGTTATTTTATTTTATCAATTTATTATTTTATTCTCATTCTACGTGACTTTACCGAAAGAACCAAAGAAGATGAACAAGAATAACTTTAATCGCTCTGACAGCTACCGGCTTAGTGCGGCCTGGAAGCGTATTATTAAATAATACACATTACATTTTGATTTAAAGAATTACTAATCTACAACTCATTACTAATCATAACCAATGACTGATTACTAATCGATTATATAATTACAATACCCCCCTCCGCCTCTAATCACTGAACCTGATATGAGTTAAGTGATGACGTCATCCTGCTGCTCTATATAAAACCGGGAGCAAGCGAGGGCTTTACCATTCTGGCGAATTGCCCGATGATGCTGGATGTATTTACCAGCGAAACGTCGTACTCAAACTGTAAATGTGGAGTCACTCTTCAACACACCGGTGGGCTAAAGTAGTGAATTATTTGTCTTTTGTCAACGTGACACTTTTTTGCTGATTGGCCGTGTCGGGTGGTGGAGGGTTACGACACATTTATAAATAAACGCGATCTAACCCAAAAACCTTTATTATGAATAATATTGGTCGCGAAAGCCTACGTGTTAAACTGACTCTCTCACACTCACTAACACTCTTTCATGCCCTTACACTCTCTCACACTCACTAACACCCTCTCACACTCTCTCATGCCCTTACACTCTCACACTCACTAACACTCTCTCATGCCCTTACACTCTCTCACACACTCTCTCTCACTCTCTCACACTCTCACTCTCTCTCTCACACTCTCTCTGACACTCTCTGACACTCTCTCACTCTCTCTCACACTCACTCTCTCACACTCTCTCACTTTCGCTCTCACTCTCTCTCACTCTCACACTCTCTCACACTCTCTCTCTCACACTCTCTCTCTCACACTCTCTCACACTCTCACTCTCTCTCTCACTCTCACACTCTCTCTCACTCTCACACTCTCTCTCTCACTCTCTCACGCTCTCTCACACTCTCTCTCTCACGCTCTCTCACACTCTCACTCACTCTCTCACACTCTCTCTCACTCTCACACACTCTCTCAAACACTCTCTCACTCTCACACTCTCTCTCTCACTCTCACACTCACTCTTACACACTCTCACACTCTCTCACACTCTCTCTCACTCTCTCACACTCTCTCTCACACCCTCACATTCTCTCTCACACTCTCTCTCACTCTCACACTCTCTCTCTCACTCTCTCACACTCTCACTCACTCACTCTCTCACACTCTCACACACTCTCTCTCTCACTCTCTCACCTCACACTCTCTCACTCTCACACTCTCACACTCTCTCACACTCTCTCTCACACTCTCTCACACTCTCACACTCTCACACTCACTCTCACTCACTCTCTCACTCTCTCACACTCTCTCACACTCTCACACTCTCTCACACACACTCTCTCACTCTCACACTCTCTCTCACACTCTCTCTCACACACTCACACACTCTCACACACTCACTCTTACACTCTCTCTCACTCTCGCCGTCTCACCCAAGCACTCGCTCAGCTCCCCCCCATGCACTCAGCAACTCTCTCACTCTCTCTCTCTCACACTCACTCACACTCTCTCTCACGCACACTCTCACTCACACACTCTCACACACACTCTCTCACACACACTCTCTCACACTCTCTCTCTCACACCCTCACACTCTCTCTCTCACACACACCCTCACACTCTCTTGCCGTCTCACCCAAGCACTCGCTCAGCTCTCCCCCATGCACTCAGCAACTCTCTCCCCTCAATCTCACACTCACTCACTCTCACACACTCTCTCTTACACTCTCACACACACTCTCTCACACTCACTCACACTCTCACTCTCTCTCACGCACACTCTCACTCACACTCTCACACTCACTCACACACACTCTCTCACTCTCGCCGTCTCCCCCATGCACTCAGCAACTCTCTCCCCTCAATCTCACACGCGGCGCCCTCTCGCTCACGGCAGCAGCCGCAGCAGGAGGTGGTGGAGGAGGTTGAGGAGGAGGTTGAGGAGGAAGTTGAGCTTGAGGTGGTGGAGGTGGAGAATGTTGAGGAGGTGGTGGAGGTTGAGGAGGAGCAGCGGGAGGCTGAGGAGGTGGAAGAGGCTGAGGAGGTGGTGGACGTTGAGGAGGAACAGCAGCAGGAGGCTGAGGAGGTGGTGGACGTTGAGCAGCAGCAGCAGGAGGTTGAAGAGGTGGTGGACGTTGAGAAGGAACAGCGGGAGGCTGAGGAGGTGGTGGAGGAGGTGGAGGGTCTCATTCTCGCTGCCAGCATCGCGGAGGCCAAAGCCCAGGGACCGCGGTGAATCCGACACACGGTTACTATGGTAACAGCCTTAGGGACCGCGGGCAATAATCGATATTGCCAGGGGTAACCGCCGATCGGGGACCGTGGTAAATCATCTGTACGGTACTGTAGTTACCGTGGTAACAGACTGAGGGACCGTGTTAAATAATCTGTACTGTATTGAAGTTACCGTGGTAACAGACTTCAAGTTTCAAGTTTTATTTATTAGTTATAGCCCTGTGAGCCATGCGGCTCTTAAGTCGGGTGCAACCGCAACAAACAAAATATGAATCTACATTGCAGAAAACTATTACACCTACTCTTCGGTTTTTTCGGTAAAGTCACGTAGAAATAAGAAATAATAAAATGACATAATACCATGCGACGTTTCGATTGCAACGCAAGCAATCATCATCAGGCACAGAAGAGCTAAATCCAAGAGAGAGAGGAAACAGAACCGCAGACATACATACAGACACCTAAGTAGAGGGAGTTAACACAGAGACACCAAGAGGCACAACGTATGGAGCACAGAGAGACAGGGTCTCTGTGCCGAGGCCTTAGCATGTAGGGGAGACAAAGAGAGATGGAGAAGCACATCAAATCGAACAAGATTTAGTAAAATTTGGAAACAATATAATGCAGCACAGAGGGTCGGTCAACACACAATTAACGCATTGCCTGGCTGATTACGATATTTCAAAGATTGCTAAATTATAGGTGAAGAGTGATAGAGTACAGATTGCAGACACATATATAGATATCTAAGCAGAGAGAGTTAGCAGAGAGACACAGAGAGAGACACACATGGGACACAGCGAAACAATGCTTCTGTGTCGAAGCCTTAAATAGAGGGAGAGGGGGGGCGGAGACAGAGACAAAGGGATACAAATTAGCATGGACTGTGTGGTGCCACCACGGCGGAGTAGCTCCGTCGGGCACCGTGCTCACCGCCGCGACACCAGCGCCGGGGGGTGACAACGCCGACATGGCGCGCCTCGTTTCCCCCCCCCCCCCCCCCGCACGAACGCACACACACACCCCACGTAGAGCCGGAAGGGGGGCCGTTGCTGGCAGGTGACGGACCCCCAGGAGCGCGCTGAGACTAACCTCCCTCCGGTGAGAGACGGTGCAGTATGTGCAACAGAGACCTCGACAGGAGGAACCAGGAACCCGGGGGACCACTCGGCGGGCACGGAGCCCACACCCCGGGGCCCGACGGGTCACTCAACCCCACCCGGTCGGATCCAGGAGGACGTCGGCTGCGCCTTCCCGGGCCTGGACGACGAGCAACTGAGACGGACCCAGCTGCGGGATCCAGATCTGGCAGCGGTGGAGGCGGCCCTACAGGAGAAGGGCGCCCTACCGGGACCCTGGAGTGGTTTGTATGCCCGGTTGTGCGTGCAGAACGGGGTAGTGCGGGAACTAACTGAAGCCGGCCAGCTGGGATGCATCTGCGTTCCCACCCAGGTACGACCCCAGCTGCTAAGACTAGTGCACGACCACCCGCTCGGGGGCCATGACGGGGAACGGCGCACTCGGGAAACCCTGCGTCGCCAGTATCTCTGGCCCAAGTTGGCACAAGACGTGGCCGCCTAGGTGCAGGGCTGCCGCGCGTATCAGCAATGCCGGCCGAAACCAGCGCGATACCAGGTACCCCTGAGACCGTTCCGTGTCAGCCGGACGAACCAGCTAGTTGGGATCGACCTGCAGGGACCATTCCCGCGATCCCACCGGGGCAACCGGTATATTCTCGTAGCGGTGGAGTACTTCACACGCTATCCCGTAGCGGTGGCCATCCCCGATAATACAGCCCTCGTAGTGGCCCGAGCGTTCGTGGAACACTACGTATTTAAGTACGGGATCCCCGAACGAGTCATTACTGATCAGGGTAGTGAGTTCGAGGCAGAGCTATTCCAGGCGCTGTGCCGAGAGTTCGGGATCCAGAAGGACTGAACTACGGCGTATCACCCCCAGGCAAACGGGATGGTAGAGAGGATGAACCAGACTCTATCCGGGAAGCTTAAACGCATGGCAGCCGCGAATCAACGGGACTGGGACGAACACCTCCCCTATGCTCTGTTCGCCTACGCCACCACAGTACACACATCTACGGGACAGACCCCGTTCCTAATGATGTTTGGTCGCGAGTCACGCTTGCCCGCAGATCTGCTGTTCGGTGTCCCTCCGCCACAACGGGAGGAAGGGAGCCGCCCCGTGGAACGCTTGAAGGAGACCATACGAGAAGCTAGGGTCCGGGCCTACCCGCAAGGCGAGACCGCGCACCAGCGGCAGGAGCGGGGCACCCGACCCCGAATGGAGCCCCCCTTCTACTCGGCAAGCTCTAAGGTGTGGCTGCACACCCCTCGCGTCGGGGCCAGACAGGTGGGGGCCCTTGGACCGTGGGGCGACAGATTTCCCCCTGGACGGTACTGATTCGGGGGGGAGAGGGGGGCCGGGAGATGGTAGTCAATTTCCGGTGACTGAAACCATGGAGGGCGGCCCCAGCGAGGGAGAACCCCACCACTCGAGGACCCCGAAACCCCGGGGTCCCCACACCCCCCATACCCAGGGGCCTCGTGCCGTATATGGGCCCCAGGGGGCCCCAGGCCCCAGAGGGCCCCAACCCAAGCCAGGAGAGATGGGGACGACGGCCCCTGAACCCTACCGCCCCCGAGTTTGTCTCCCAGCCCGCAGGTACCCAGGACCAGAGAGAACCACTGGAGTGGAGGAGGAGACCGCCGCCGGAACCCCGAGAGATGGAGCCGCCACCGCCGAGACCAGCCACGAGAGCCGGACGAGTCCCGCGAACCCCGCGGCGCTACCTCGTAGGGGCAACCCAGACGAGGTGCTCCAGTCAACCCGGGACGGGGACTGGCACCTTGGGGGGCTGTGTGGTGCCACCACGGCGGAGCAGCTCCGTCGGGGACCGTGCTCACCGCCGCGACACCACCGCCGGGGGGTGACAACGCCGATGCGGCGCGCCTCGCTTCCCCCCCCCCCCCCCCGCACGAATGCACACACACCCTACGTAGAGCCGGAAGAGGAGATCACCTGGTCGATAGGTTTTATTCCAGAAACCCCTAATGGGATTAAGTTTCATGGTTTCCTGCGGCCGGGAAATTTGGCGATCTCCCCCCGCAGCTGATACGCACCGCAGCGCCATGACCAGATTTTAAAGTTACATGGTCACAGCGGAGGCCGCATGGCCGCCGCGGGTGCAGGTCGCACACATGGCACGGAACGTGAAAACGGCGGTACGCCTTTGTCATAGATAGCATTATGGCCCCCCAATAACAATGCAAAATAGCATTCCAACATTTGAATGGACAGGGCCACCTGGGGTGTGAGAACCGCAGTGCACCTTTATTATAGATGCCATTAGGGACTCCACCAAAAGATGCACTTAGGAACATTCCGACAAGGCAGCACGAGGCGTGGGACCGGCGGAACGCTGTTGTTGCAGGTAAAGGTCACAGATCTGCATGTAAGAGGGATGAAAATATCTCAACACCTGAATGGACAGGGCAGGCACGGGGGCGGAAGCATCTGAATGCCTATTGTTCCAGGAAAGGTCACAGATCTGCATACGAAAGAGCCGGGGTGAGCACGCTCCTGAACAACGGAATGCCGCTAGGGTGGATAAAAAGGCAGAGGTTGGGGGTAGCAAGGGTCTTCTTCAAAATCGTTGCGGTCTACGGAGGAACAGAGTCAGCTGTTCGGGACGTCTGTGTGACGAACTCCAACGCAGCCAGGCTCCACTCTCGACGGGGCCGGTCTACCATCTCCCCCTTCTACAGCGCTCAGCGCAGCAGAGGGGAAGTAAGCATGTGTGAGAGAAGCGACTCCGGAGTGAGTTAATCGAGAGTAGAGAGCGGAGCGATAGGCAGAGTAGGCTCGGCCTAGAATCCCCGGGAGAGTAGGCTGGTAGCCACTGACGCATACACTATTCTCAAACTTTAAACGGGTTGCTCACAGTAAATAAAATCACTAGCGGGGGATAAAACCGTTGTGTGGTCTTTTGGGAGCGTGGGGAGGAGTGCAGAGTGTGCTGGGTGTCTACGTGTATGCGCGCTTGTTCACCACGAGATGAAGTGTTTGGTGCTTATGTACCCGCACGATTGTTTACAATAGCGCGTAAAGCTCGCGTACCCGTGTGACTGCGTTGCGATCACGCACCTGTGCGATTGTGTACAGTACTGTGTGGCGCGTGCGGGCATACGTGGCGATTTTCGGTGGTGTCCAGCGCTCGCGTACCTGTGATATCACTTACAGTAGTGCTTAGCGATCGCGTACCTGTGTGGCTGTGTTGCGGTCGCGCGCCCGCAAGATTGTCTAATCGCGAAGTAGCGAGTTAAAGCGCCGAGTGCGCGCGTATTCGCGTGACTGTTTGAACGGGCCCTTTAACTCAGAGCTGAGCGACCCTCCCCAATCAGCGGCGTGCGCACGGCAAACGTCCCGCCCGCCCATCCCTCGGCCCCAACCCCCCTCGCGTGCGATTGGTGTACGGGGCTGGGCAGAGGGTAGAGGCGTGTTTGTTATTACCGGAGCACGTGGAGTGTGGGTGGGAGGGAGATACGCACCGCGCCTGTCTGTTTACGGCCGGGACGGAATTTTTACTTTGGGAGCGTGCTCCCCGCGGCACGCGCCACCGAGCAGCGTAGCGCGCCGCAAGCGCAAAGCGTACGAGCCGCTAAGTAAGCTACGCAAACGCGGTCGACATCCCAGGCAGAGGTACAGGGGGCGAGACGTTAGGGGTCGGTAGTCTGGACCTGACAGAGCAGCCGGGGGGTAGCGGTATGAATGGAACGGAGGAGTCGGTGGGCAACGGCCCCGACAATTCAGTGATGGCGGGGGACGTTCGCCCCCACAACTGGACTGAGCGAGCAGGGGTACACGAGCACATGCCGCTGCAGCATGGTGAGGGGGGAGGGGGCACAAAAAATCAGATTAGCAAGCCCACAGGGACTGTGGAGAGAGACAATACACATACACGTAGACACAAAGGCAGAAACACAGGTAGAGACAACACAGAGACACAAACTTAAGTGTGACATTTGAGAGAGAGACAAGACACATACACGGAGACACAAACAGAGACAATGCAAAGACACGTACTTGATACCTCCCCATAGAGGTGGTTCAAACTTGATTTGGTGCTTTCGTGACTGCAGGAATTACTCTTTGTTTTTTTCAGTAAAGTCACGTAGAAATAAGAAATAATAATAAAATGACATAATAGCATACGACGTTTCGATTGCAACGCAAGCAATCATCATCAGGCTCTTCTGTGCAGCACGACACTCCCAGTGTATGATGTGTGAGTGAGTCAGCAGCAGCGTGAGTGAGTGTATGATGTGCGAGTGAGCCAGCACACGATGAGTGAACCTGTGTATGATGAGTGAATGGGTCAGTGGTTGTGCGAGAGTATGATGTGTGAGTGAGTAAGCGCATGATGAGCGAGTTAGTGCATGATGTGAGTGAGTCAGTGCATGGTGTGAGTTAGTCAGTGTATGATGTGTGAGTGAGTCAGTGTATGATGTGTGAGTGAGTCAGTGTATGATGTGTGAGTGAGTCAGTGTGTGATGTGTGAGTCAGTGTATGATGTGTGAGTCAGTGTATGATGTGTGAGTGAGTCAGTGTATGATGTGTGAGTCAGTGTATGATGTATGAGAAAGTCAGTGTTGGCTCCCTCTGCTCGCGCCGTCGCCCCCCCCCCCCCCCGGCTCCGTCGCCCCCCCCCCCAGCTCCGTCGCACCCCCCCAGCTCCATCGGCACCCTCCTGGCTCCGTCGCCCCCCCCCCAGCTCCGTCGCCCCCCCCTGCTCCATCGGCCCCCTCGGCTCCATCGGCTTCCTCCGTCGGCTCCCTCGGCCCCCTCACAAGCGGCCCCCGCCAGCCGCTGCTGGGAGCGCATCTTTAGGGAACGCGGTAAAGTCATCGACAGAGCCAGATGGAAAACAGCATCGGAGACCGCGGCGAATCCTCTGCGCCGTTAAGGGGACCGTGGTGAATTAACGTGAACGGCTCCCTGCATTAAAACAGCGTTAGGGGCCGCAGTCGAAGTGGTTGGCAGCCGTCACGAACGCCTCGCCGAGGACAACGACGCTAAGGCAAAGTTGTGTCCAAGCCTCCAACGTCGTTGGGGGCGTTGCTTTGTAATGCCACGTGCAGGCAGCACCCGTAACAACTAAATGTACACGAATATAATACATAGACGTCAAGTCTACCTTATTACAGACCAATTCAGACCTTATTGGTCACCCCATGCCCCTCATAAATCTCAACGTTCATCCTACAAAGTCGCATCACAAGGGAGAAACACAAACAACTAGTATTCTTGGTTCTTTCGGTAAAGTCACGTAGAAGGGAAACAATAAAATAAAATAAAAGATCCAGGTCCGATTCAACACATTATATAAAATCCGTGATCTGGTTACGTCTGTAAAATATGTGATTCCGGACATACAGTACCCTGGTGTCTACAAACTGAGTTGCCTCTGTGGTAGTAGTTACATTGGAGAAACCAAACGACATGTCTCGGACCGCATCCGTGAACACAAAGCAGACCTAAAACACGGTAGGACCAACACCTCGGCCGTGGCAGATCACTGTTATAATTCAGTAGGCTCACATGACATTGACTTTTCCAAGACAGAGGTTCTTTGCAAGCCATCTGGCTACCATGAGAGATTCGTTCATGAGGCTATCCACATATACAAACACAGAGACAATTTCAACCGAGAAGATGGATTCTGGCTTAGCAATCATTGGAAGGATTTGATAAACCATTTCGGGTCTTAATTGATTGTTCACGCTTACGGTGGCTTCCAGACCGCATCCATTATTTTCATCTCCCCCCTCCTCTTTTCCGAACATAGATGGACTCGTCCATCTGCACAAACTGTCAAATCGCTCTCCGTGGTGCTAACGTTTAAAAATAACCGCCACTTTTTTCAAATTTTCTTGCTGTGGTTTTCACACCTGATGATGATTGCTTGTGTTGCAGTCGAAACGTCGTGAGAAATGTATTGTTTTATATTTTTATTATTTTATTGTTTCCCTTCTACGTGGTGACTTTACCGAAAGAACCAAGAATATTAATCCCTGCAGTCACGAAAGCTTTAAATCAAAATTTTACAAACAAATAGATACAAAAAAATTGCTCAATTTCCCTGTACAAAGAATATGGGTAAATCGTATGGTGTGACAGGTATGGGGCCGTCCATAAATGACGTCACGCGATTTTGGACGATTTTTGACCCCCCCCCCCCCCCATTGTCACACGGCGTCACAAAAGTCAGACCCCCCTCAAATATGACGTCACAAAGCTCTGCCCCCCCCCCCCAATAAAACATGCTTCAAATCGCTTTAAACTATTGTTATTGTAGTGCGTATTTTATGTGGCGCTTCACTCTGATGTTGTAGGAGAAAACATTTATTAAAAAGTCTATTTAATTAAGTAGAACGTGTTGTATATATTTATTTAAAGTTGCGCATTCTGATGTGACGTCACATTTCTCAAACGCCTCCCCCCCATCACACATCGTCACAAATGTCTGACCCCCCCCCCCAGGTGCGTGACGTCATTTATGGACGACCCCTATGATAATATATGTATCTCTTTAGCGATACTTTGCACTCCTGTCGTATGTTGTTTTGGTATTGTGTTGTAACTTTCTGACCCGCGCCTACTGGACATCTGTGACAAAGAGCTTCACGACTCATCGGATTTCTCCAGGCCCAATACAGATTCTGATTCTGAAAATATAAAAACAAAGCCTCCAAATATTGCTCTGGGTACAGCCACGACCAAAAATTCCACCAACGTGAACGCCCAAAATTCCGCAAACCCCCCAAACAAATGGGTGTGTGGACTAACATCATTTGTGCCTTCTGTGTGAGATCGAGTGTTGGGCCCCATCGTACACGTGGCACGGGTACTCCGGTGTTGCTGTTCCTCCTCAGCCTCCACCACCTCCTCAACTTCCTCCTCCACCACCTCCTGAACCTTGTCCACCTCCTCAACCTCCTGCTGCTGCTCAACGTCCACCACCTCCTCAACTTCGTCCACCTCCTCAACTTCCTCCTCCACCACCTCCTCAACCTCCTGCTGCTGCTCAACGTCCACCACCTCCTCAACTTCGTCCACCTCCTCAACTTCCTCCTCCACCACCTGCTCAACCTCCTGCTGCTGCTCAACGTCCACCACCTCCTCAACCTCGTCCACCTCCTCAACTTCCTCCACCACCTCCTTAACCTCCTGCTGCTGCTCAACGCCCACCACCTCCTCAACCTCGTCCACCTCCTCAACTTCCTCCTCCACCACCTCCTCAACCTCCTGCTGCTGCTCAACGTCCACCACCTCCTCAACCTCCTGCTGCTGTTCAACGTCCACCACCTCCTGAACCTCGTCCACCTCCTCAGCCTCCTGCTGCTGCTCAACGTCCACCACCTCCTCAACCTCGTCCACCTCCTCAGCCTCCTGCTGCTGCTGCTGCTCCACTCTTGAATGAGCTGAAACGCATTTTCATTAATAGAGGACCGCAGAGCTTGGGCAAATTACCGGCGTGGTTCCTCCTCGCGCCTCTCTGAGTCATCGCTGGCGCTCTGCACGACGAGCGGCAACGCTCCAAGTCGAAGTCATTTTTAAATTTTTATTATTTTACTCTGTTGTTGTTATATCCTCAAATCTTGTAACTCAATTTTAACCCACTTCCCAATGTGGTATTCACTGCAAACTTGGTATACGTATGTCATACTGATGACAATACCATATTCTATCATAAAAAATAAAAAAATAGATTTTTTTACAATATTTTCAATATGTTATGTTTCGGCTTGGGTTTTAATTGTCCACGCTCAACTGACGTTGGCTGTAATTCACCACGGCCCCTTACGTTGTGGCAAGCTTCGGGGCCACTTCCTAGAGTCGTGGAGTTGTGCCATTACTAGTAGGGTACATTTCATTAAAGCGTGTTTCTAACAAAAATATTTAAATATTACTTATACTAGCAGCCCTTTGCCAAAGCACTGCCAGAAACGAGTCCCAAGCGCGTCTCCGTAACGCCCGCGATGGCTGCCACGGCTTTGTTTTGTGAGCCGAAGACTTCGCCACGCTCATCAGTTTTGGGGTTGGTGAAGTTGAAGGGGTCCCAGGGCCAGTTGAGGCATCACTCGCCACTGACGATAGCAGTGGCCGGGAATCACTCGGTTCACAACGCAGCGCACTAACCACTCAGCTGCCACACATTTAAATAGACTATTCAACTATTTGTTGTTGTTATTTTACCAGGTACGGCCCACTGAGCTATGCAGCTCATTTTCAGAAGCGATCTGGCTATCACAAATGAAAGCGTAACGAAGTGGCTTATCACGTGGAAATTTATAGCAGTCAAAATATTCAAAACGCATGTTTATGATTCTAAATGTGGAGGAAAAACCAGAGGATCCGGAGAAAAATCCACCCGACCACGGGGAGAGCAAATATACAGCAGCGGGCATCAGGGTCGGGATCGAACCCACGACCTCCTGTATACCAGGCAAGGGAGTTAACATCTCCTAGCCACCTGCAGTAAAACCGATTGTGAAATAAGACACAATTAATTACAGCACTAATTGCACACCGATGTTAACAAAACTAACTAACTAGCACAGACATGAAGAGAAACGAAGCAAAATTAATCCCGACATCAAGAGATGGATCACAGTTGCATGCGGTAGCACCACCAAGAGATGGCAGTGGAGAGTATTGAACAAACAAGAGTTACTATAACGCGTACAACAATATGCTTGTTCTACGCTTGTTTTTTCTGAGTCTCGTCCCAGTAAACATCGGCTTATTGAGACGTAAACCCAGTGAGGCCAAAGTTGGCCCAGCGATACCAAATTACATGCCAACATTGCATGTTTACTGGATTCATAATAAAGGTTTTTGGGCACGAAAGCCTACGTGTTAAACATGTTTACTGGAATTATAATTTTTCAAAAGTGGGAAAGTACTGTAAGAGAGTTCTCTTTACGCAAATACAAATATCAATAAATGTAAGGAAAGCAGAGGGAGCCATTGAACAAATACATCCAGACTCAGGAAACACGAGGCGGTATTGAAAAAAAATGTAAGTCAACGGAATAATACAAAAAAAAAGCTAGTATCAAATTAGCATAGTGCACTCCACAGAGGTCAACGTTGTTAATGATCGTGCCACTGACCTATGCCACGTTCAGTAGCATTGTGAACAGAGGATTCGAGAGCAGCTTGACCCTCCGCTTCGCAGAGCTATCATTTGTGGCCAGGTCGCTTCTGAAAAAGATCTACGTAGCTCAGGGGGTCTTACCTGGCGAACAAATATATGTATACAGTTAAATAGTTTGTTAAAGTCTTTAAAAGCGACTGAGCGGCTCAAGCCTGAGCTGAGCCGCGTTAGAGCAGAGAGGCGTGCGAATCGTGTTCAGTTTTTTGTCCATCCCCCCCGCACCTCCGATTAGCGCGCGGTTGGCCACGCACGGTGCGAAAGAAGTTCAGCACGCGTACAGAGGCCAGGCCAGAGCCCATCCGTGGCTTGCATCAGCGCACCGAAGTGCGCCAACGACGCGCAATCGAGTTCACTGCGAGCAGCGGCAAGCAGCGACCTTTAGCAGCGTTGTGCCCTGGCCTCGGCTCACCAAGTGTCGCCATCGCACGCCAAGCAACGGAGCTGTGACGCTGTGAGTGAGGGGCCGTGCACTCGGCACGTCGCTCGTGCCGACAGCCGAGAGTTGACCGAGAGTGGGACGGTGTCGAGGAATGCCATTTTTGGTGGTTCTCTCTCTCGTTCAATCGTGACCCCCTCCACCCCCCCCCCACCCCCCCCCCCCTCTAGGGGTTGAGCTCTCGCATGCTGTAGAACTTTTAAAAAAGACTAAATTTGGGAGTGCGAGAACATGGAGCAAAGCAAGGCTCGTGCTACGCCAGCCGGGGAAATTGTTATTTTGTTGGGCCAAATAGGAAATCCTCATTGTAACACACTGTGCGGTTGCCAGACAGAAGCACGTTACACAAACTTACAACGTGTAACGTACACAACTGGAGCAACACGGCACACGACGCAGACGAAATACACCCCGATATTTACATCCACCCCCAAAACTAAAAGTGCTCAATATTATTTTGTATGTAAAATTTAATAACATTTTCAGAATAAAAAGATATAATCGTCCCTCAGCCACTCTCCTTGTCTGTCTTTTTGAGCTGTATAAAAGCCCTCTTGGCAACTATGCATCGCCGAGGAATCTCATCATCATCATCGTCGTCAGAATAGCTTTCCATCGCTCTATCTTCATAGAGTCTATTCGGAATCCTGAACTGAATCTGGGGGGGGGGGGGGGAGAGACCGAGGTTTATAGAATCTGGGGGGGGGGGGGGGGTCAGTTGTCTGGTGTCCGCATCGTCCTCTATGGTAGGAAGCAGTGCAGATTAATTTCCACCATTGGGCGCCCGGTTGGGGAGACAAGGGACCCTTCGGGGATAGGGCCTCCTTGCTGGCTCAACATGAGTCGTCGATGGGCGTCTTGAGGTTCCAAGACGATCCCAGGCAACAGCTGGTGAGCTCACCACACCCCCACACCTCCACCGGGGTGGTCTGGCGGTGGGAACACCTGCACGTGAGCGCCACGCCACAGCGGGCGCTGCGGTGGCTAGGAGATGTTGACTACCTCGCCAGGTATGCAG
This sequence comes from Petromyzon marinus, assembly GCF_048934315.1. NCBI lineage: Eukaryota > Metazoa > Chordata > Hyperoartia > Petromyzontiformes > Petromyzontidae > Petromyzon > Petromyzon marinus. Next base: position 11,998,114 of record NC_133695.1, on the reverse strand, counting down.
GAGGTCGTGGGTTCGACCCCAACCCTGGCGGTGTTGGATGAAATGTGGTAACATTTTACGGATGTGGATGAGGTGACTAGCAGTGCCATTTGTAATCGTCCGGAATTTGGCGATGAGGCATTTGGTGAGGCTAATTGAGGAGAGTGGCACTATATATATGATTGTACAGTCCTCGAAACTAACATAAATAGTTTTGGTATTCGTGCCATTCTTACAATGCAAAGGCTGTCATGGAGGCGCTATGGTTATACTTTGTCGACTTTACTGAGCATTTGAGTTATACCACTGCCGTAGAACTGGTGTAAGGCGAGAGACAACTCATGAACAGTTACCGCCAGTGAGTTCCACCTTGAAGGGATTAACTAGCAGGTATAAAGTGCATGGGTGGGTAAGTGGATCAGTGAGCGAGTGGGTGAGTGAGTGAGTGGGTGAGTGGGTGGGTGAGTGGATGAGGGAGTGGGTGAGTGAGTGGGTGGGTGAGTGAGTGGGAGATTGGGTGGGTGGGTGAGTAGGTGAAAGAGTGGGTGAGTGAGTGCGTTGAGGAGTGGGTTGAGGAGTGGATGAGTGAGTGGGAGATTGGGTGGATGGGTGGGTAGGTAAGTGAGTGAGTGATTGGGTGGGTGAGTGAGTGGAAGATTGGGTGAGTGGGTGGGTGGGTGAAAGAGTGGGTGAGTGAGTGGGTGAGGGAGTGGGTGAGTGAGTGGGTGAGTTAGTGAGTGAGTGAGTGGGTGAGTGAGTGAGTGGGTGAGTGAGTGAGTGAGTGGGTGAGTGAGTGGGTGAGGGAGTGGGTGGGTGAGTGTGTGTGTGAGTGGGTAAGTGAGTGAGTGGGTGAGTGAGTGGGTAAGTGGGTGAGTGAGTGGGTGAGTGAGTGAGTGAGTGGGTGGGTAAGTGAGTGAGTGAGTGGGTGAGTGAGTGAGTGAGTGGGTGGGTGAGTGAGTGAGTGAGTGGGTGAGTGAGTGAGTGGGTGAGTGAGTGAGTGGGTGAGTGAGTGGGTGAGTGAGTGAGTGGGTGAGTGAGTGGATGAGTGAGTGAGTGGGTGAGTGAGTGAGTGGGTGAGTGGGTGAGTGAGTGAGTGGGTTAGTGAGTGGGTGAGTGAGTGGGTGAGTGGGTGGGTGGGTAAGTGAGTGAGTGGGTGAGTGAGTGGGTGAGTGAGTGGGTGAGTGGGTGGGTGGGTAAGTGAGTGAGTGGGTGAGTGAGTGAGTGGGTGGGTGGGTGGGTGAGTGAGTGAGTGGGTGAGTGAGCGAGTGAGTGGGTGAGTGAGTGAGTGGGTGAGTGAGTGGGTGAGTGGGTGGGTAAGTGAGTGAGTGGGTGAGTGAGTGAGTGGGTGAGTGAGTGAGTGGGTGAGTGGGTGAGTGAGTGAGTGAGTGGGTGAGTGAGTGGGTGAGTGAGTGAGTGAGTGGGTGAGTGAGTGGGTGAGTGGGTGAGTGAGTGATTGAGTGGGTGGGTGGGTGGGTAAGTGAGTGAGTGAGTGGGTGAGTGAGTGAGTGAATGGGTGAGTGAATGGCCGGACACCGCATCACTGCTTTGGCCGTCTCTCGGTGTGTCTCGGTGCGTGCGACGCTCAGGTCACCGTGCGCCGCTGACCAGAGTGGACCGCGATTGGCATCGGAGGAAGCCAGTATCCCAGACACAGCCCGCCAGCTTGGACGGCGCGAGATTGATGCAAACATTTCGTAAAGAAGCATCGCATGCTTTAATTGTTGCCTCCTGGACCAAGTCCCCCTCCGCGGCGACTCCTCACCGAGGTGGCAAACCAAGCAACCCCTTTGGGTAGTGCAAGCAGATTACACGGGTAGGGGCGTGCAGGTGGGCCGAAGGTGAGAGCGCGGGCTGATGCCTGTGTGGGGGGGGGGGGGATAAGTGATTCGGTGGGTGGGTGAGTGGATGAGTGAGTGAGTGGGTGAGTGGGTGAGTGGATGAGTGAGTGGTTGAGTGAGTGAGTGAGTGGATGATTGAGTGGACGAGTGAGTGGGTGGGTGAGTGGATGAGTGAGTGGGTGAGTGGATGAGTGAGTGAGTGGGTGGGTGAGTGGATGAGTGAGTGAGTGGGCGAGTGAGTAAGTGGGTGAGTGGATGAGTGAGTGGTTGAGCGAGTGGGTGAGTAAGTGGGTAAGTGGATAAGTGGGTCGGTCTTCATAGGTGCTACTCGCTAACAGCACTTGCCCCAACAGTCTGTTACAGGTTATACGGGGGGGGGGGGGTGGTCTTTGTATTTGGGGGGAGCGGTAGTGTAGCGGTTAGCGCGCTGCGCTACGAACCCAGCCACCCAAGTTCGATACCCGCCTACGACCAACACCAGTGACGATTATTTCAACCGGTTCTGGGCTTCCTCTAGGTCGACTCAGCCTCAAACGAGTACCTGGTGTGGTGTGTAAACATCGCTAATGGGGATACAAAGGCGGCCGGGCGTGGTGCTGGTCACCTACCTCCTCGTGTGTCGTGCCGGCATTCATAGGTGCTAATAGCACTGGTCCCAACAGTCTTCTAAGTTTTAAGTCAAAATTTAAAGTCTTCTAAGGCTTTAGTGGGGGGGGGGGGGTGGTCTTTCTATGTGTGTCTCTGTGTCACAAACACCCAATCCCCAGAACTCTGCACGAATGACAGGACGATTGTGGACAGGGTGAAGAAGTTCCCATACTTGGGCCGGGTTCTCATTGGCAGCTCATGTTTGGCAGGCAGACCTCTCACGCCAAATCAGTCGAGCGACGTTTATCTGTTTCGTCGGCTGAGCCCACGTTGCACGGGAGCCGCCTCGTCTTAAATTTTGATTTAAAGCTTTCGTGACTGCCCCCCCCCCCATCTCATTCTCTAGTCTTGCAAACTGCGGACCACACCTCGCCCCACACATCTCCGACACAGCCCAACACACAGCAACCACCACCACCCCTCCTCCTATAGACAAAGATCCTCCCCCGTGTAGCCTGTAACAGACTGTAGGGGCAAGTGCTGTTAGCGAGCAGCACCTGTGAAGGTCGGCACGGCACACGAGGGGGTGGATGGTCAACACCACGCCCGGCCGCCTTTGTCTCATCGCAGCAGGTACTCATTTGAGGCTGAGTCGCCCTAGACGAGGCCCATGACCGGTTCCCGCACGTACAGACAGAAGCACCGCTCTCTCCCCACGTGCCCACCCACAACCACGGAACTCACCCCTCAGTCTGTGATTGACCACACGTGCTCAATTATGCCGACGTATCAGCACGCGCCCCTTGTCTCAGCCACTACCAGCACACAACACGGGACAATCACGAGCGTCGTTGTGGTCAATATAAATCATTCGCCACGTGTTCTTTATATTCTCACCACAAGGACGCAACTTATGAGATGTTAACTACCTCGCCTGGTATGCAGGAGGTTGTCGGTTCGATCCCGACCCTGACACCTGTATATTTGCGTGTCTCTATCCCCGTGATCGTGTGGATTTTTATCCGGGTCTTAAAAACGTTCCCTACACATTTAGAATGAACGTGCATTTGGAGTATTTGGCTGCTATACATTTCCACGCGATAAGCCGCTTCGTTGAGCTATCATTTGTGGCCTGGTCGCTTTTGAAAAAGAGCTACATAGCTCAGTGGGTCTTACCTGATAAAATAAAAAAAATAGTTTAGTTTCGTTTTCATTTTGTGTATCACGTTGTAAATGTTTATTCTCCTAACCTCGGCGGTTATTGCAAAACAGTGAGGCTCGCCCTCACTCTCTGGTAAGCCTCAACCTCAGCTGGTGGCCCAATGGCCCAAAAAGCTTTTGGAGTTGCCGTATGATGACCTGTGGCTTGCTGAAATGTAATGGATATACAGTACATGCGCTATCAGGAAGGGCCATTTCCAAAACGTCGTCAAAATATATATATCAGAATCAGAGCATTTATTTATATTGGAGGAATCCGAGGAGCTATGAAGCTCTTTTTTCACAGATGTCCACTAATATACAATAGACGTTTCATGCAATGGCCCTTATTGATTGCACATCAAATGAAAGGCAATTGCTCGATACATCACCTATTATTTTATTTTAAGGCCACAGTGCTGTTGACGAATGTGTTTAATTTGATGTTTGTTAACTGTGCTTGTGCCGAACTACCAATGCAGCAGCATCACAAAATTTACGTATTAATTATTATTTTTACAAGAGATTAACTATATATTTTTTACCAGGTAAGCCCCACTGAGACTCTATAGCTATTTTTCAGAAGCGACCTGGCTGCAAAGGATAGCTCAACGAAGTGGCTTATCATCATATGTAAATTTCCAGCAGCCAAATCCTCTAAGCACACGTTTCTAAATGTGGAGAAAAACACCGGAGCACACGGAGATAAATCCACGCGACCACAGGGAGAGAGATACACAAACTCCAATTCAGTTTCATTTCATTTATTAGGTATAACCCTGTGAGCCATGCGGCTCTTGACTCGGGTGCAAACGCAACAAAACAAAAACATTAACAAGAAACATCTTAAAGTGACTACACGCTACCAGGCGAGGGAGTTAATATCGCGCCACTATGGCACCCCGAAGATGTTGAACTTCTTTCGCACCATACGTAGCCAGCCGCGCTAATTGGCGGTGTGGGGAAGGAAAATAAACATTGAGGAGACAGAGATAAAGATGAGACAGCGAGACAGCAAGAGACAAGAGTGACGAATCCAGCTTCCTTCCTGTTCACGTGGAAAGCCACTGCCTTTCAGGAAGGGACCCTTTTAAGTGGCCAAGCAAAACACCGATGGGGTTGGAAGCGTTCATCCCACACGCTCGCTCGATGACAGTGGAACGACCACAACAATCTGGCGGAGAGTAACAAAGGTCCATGTCTCCTTGCTGCCCCACACCGTTCCGGAACAAAACTCATTGCAGAATAAATAATCGAAACGCAAACAGTAAACATCCGTGCAGTGCGAAGTATTGAGACTATTATTGCGTATGTGTTTCGATTTGTACGATGAAAGCGTTGACTTGTTTTGACATTTGATGCTCAGAATCAGAATAATAATATTTATTTATACTGCAGGATGAATCCGAAGAGCTTATAAAGCTCGTTTCCACAGATCTCCAACAGGGTAAAAACGTTTCACCAACAAACAGCACAAGAACACGATCGGAGTGCAAAGTACAACAAAGTCAAACAAATCACCCAAACACAAACAAATACAACACGAAACCATCCCCATCCTAACAGGCAAAGCCCGCTGAGGTATGAACTTATTTTTCAGAAGCAACTTGGCCACAAATGATATCCTAACAAAGTAGCTTATCATGTGTACATTTATAGCAGCAAAATAACCTAAATAATCTTAATGCACTAAGAGTTAAATGCCCCAGGTGTTTATAAGCATTGTTAATCTCAAAGCTATGTGGGATCATTTTTCTTGGGCAATATTTTTCATTATTAATTCTGCATAATACAACGTTTTATGCACTTTTTTCTGTTCTGGCCTAGATCCAACATTGTATTACTTACATTTAAACTGGGGCAGGTGTGTAGCCATGCAGTGGTCAGTTTTCTTACAGCTCCTGACCCAGTTTGCTCAAGATTGACAATGTAAATTCTACGACAAATAAGAATAGGTTTTACCCTTTCTGGCAATAAAGCAGGTGTTAAGATGTTCAAATACCAAATAGATATATACCTGGTATTTGAACATCTTATCACCTGTTTTATTTCCAGAAAGGGTTAAACCTATCTCATTTTCATACTTTGATAATGGCAAAAAAGGTCCCATAAATGTAAAATTCTATCCTACAGCCACCATCAGATGATGTGCGGAATTGTCAAGTTGCGATGGTGACTAAATCGTTACATATCGATGTCATAACTTGAATGTTTAAAATGAGCTGTGTCAGCTGGGCAGTGGTGGTTATTATTCACGTGGCCTGTAATGCAGCAAATCACGTGGCCTGTAATGCAGCAAATCACGTGGCCTGTAATGCAGCAAATCACGTGGCCTGTAATGCAGCAAATCACGTGGCCTGTAATGCAGCAAATCACCGTTCCTCTGGACATCGAGGAGGAGCCGTGCCCTGGCTTGTCACGAGAAGGCGTGTTCCGGCAAATGTTGACTCCACCTGTTCCGGTCTCTCTGGGATAGAGTGTTTCCCCTTCGCATGCGTGGGTTTTATCTGGGTGCTCAGGTGTCATCTCCACATGCAAACACGAATGAATTGGCTGCTAACATTATACGTATAATTTTGGTGAACTCCTGCCACTCTGTACGCTGTGTGTAACACTGGGCAGGCTACGTGGATTTTAATGCAATTTTAAATACTTTCTTTTCACGAAAAGCTTATTAAAATTGTAACTAATTATTAGTTTGTTACAAGAATAATAAATTATCTCCAAAAATGTACTTGTAGTTGCGGTGATGTGTGCCTAACGCTGTGCGTAACGCTGCTGGCTAGGCTACGTGGATCCGAGTGACATCACAAATTATCCAGTAGAATTTCTTGCACTACGCCGCTAACGCCATCTGGGAATGCCACCTGATGAATTGGTTCTGACAAAAAGGAACCATTGCAATAGCCGATTCGAAATCTCATTCCCAGCAAAGGAATTATGCAATGGCACACGGTCTGGTGATTCCTGAAATGCGCCGTTATTTTGTTGTGGCTGAAATAATTTCACAATCCAATCGTGGAGATATTGTCTTCTTTTTCCAGCAATTGATCTGACACCGTCTGATGTAAATTTACCATTTATTTTGAAGCGAGGGACAGTTTCCAAACATTCCTGTATTTGCTATCACTGTCAATAAGTCGCAAGGACAAACGTTTAAGCGTGTTGGACTTCATCTCAACGAACCTCGTTTGTTTTTTCCTATGGACAACGTCATGTTGTTGTCAAGATGCAAAAAATCCAACCAACATCATAGTGCCGATTGAAGCAAATTCGTCTCAAGGAAAACTTTTGGGAGATGATCGTCAATTTACACCAAATGTCATATGTATCGAGACATTTTTGATTAAATAAATTCAATACAGTCTTTAAATGTTAGTGCTTCTCATTACATTTAATTGTTATGAACCGATCATGTGACGGGCAATTACACTCGTCTTAATGTACAGGGTGCATCAAATTTTTTTTTTAACACTTCTGAGAATTTCCAACAATGCCACAAGATACGCGCCTCCAGGCTCTGGAGAGCACCTGGACAAGATCTCAGGCACGCGTTGACAACGCTGGCGAACAAGTGGAGGCTCTTTGACTTTTTGAAGCTATTAACATACTTTTGTTACCATGTTACAGTGTATTATCCGTTTTTTTCTTATTAAAAACAATAGTCCCATATAAGTGTTCGCGTTTTTTTTGTTTTTGAAGCACCGCTAGAGCTTGGACAATCGTAAAGGCGCCGGCTCATCGCGTGGCTGCTGACTTCCTGCTCCTCTGTGGTTCCTCCGTGCGCCTCTGAGTCGTTCGTTCTCTCTACCAAGAGCGAGCGAATGATTGTGCGTCCAGTTACAGCTTGGAATTCAACCATCAACGCACGTCGGTACCTCCAGCGAACTCTACACACAGCGGCCCGCAGACCGAAGAGAATGTCGCCCGTTAGTTACCCTGCAGCCAATGTCGTCGCCTTATTGAAATGTGCCACCGAAATTCGGAATCGATGTCGTGGTGTCCTGATCCTGCACCATTGGGCCACGCTTGCTCTCATTTCCCTCCCGAGCCTGGAGTTGCCAAACCGCCTTACCGCAATGTAAATACGAACATAGATAGAGCACAGTTAGCTCGACGTGAAGTTTCCTCCTGGTTACCAACCCACCCTCAATTGATGTGCATGTCCCCCGCCCGTCTGTGTTCCCAGTCGAATTTAAATGCTTTATGAACTAAAATTGGATTATCTTTTTTGGTTCTTTCAGGAAAAGTCACGTAGAATGAGAATAAAATAATAAATTGATAAAATGAAATAACACAATAATATTCTCACGACGTTTGGGCCACAACACAAGCGGCTTTAAATCGAAATAAAATTGGATTAGTTTAATACGTAGGAGGCATTTCGCGACCAATATTATTCATATAGAGTTTTGTTTGGGGTTGGATCGTGTAAATGGGGTGGCGGGTTGAACGACACATTTATATTTTACGCGATCTAACCACAAAACAAACCTCTACTGTGGATCAAATTACCTTCAAAGTCCAGCATGAAGAGCAAATGTAACACGGTCGCCACCTCAATTGTTCACGATTACGCAACCTGTCGTGAATAATTAATGGCATAATCGCGAAATAGCGTGGCCGTACTTAGCCACCGTGAGAATATTGATGCTCATGTTCATGATATAACAATGTCAATGACTATTACGATTAAAACGATGCCGATGATGATTGATGATGACAATGAAACATGGGGAGAGGTGCGGGCATTCCCCAGGACCCTGTCGACTCCCCCTCCCCTTGCACCCCCCCTCCCCTCCCCCCACAATCTCAAATTGCCAGTGACCGAAAGAGTCACTGCATTGCCACCTACGCGACACTTACACACCGGCGGCACGGCACGCATAATGGTTCAGAGGCTCATCGGTTGCGATCGCGTTGCGAATGCATTTACCTGTGGGACGTCCCACCTACGAAGGAAGCCACGTAAGGCGAGGTGTTAACTACCTCGCCAGGTACGCAGGGGTAGTGGGTTCCATCCCGACCCTGACTCCTGTCGTGTTTTCGCACCATGTGGTTGTTGTAACGATCTTGCTCGCCCCTACTGGACACCTGTGAAAAAGAGCTTCATAGCTCATCGGATTCCTCCCGTAAAAGCAAATATTACGATTCCAAATGTTCAATGGAAAGGCCACGGGCAGCAAGGTTTGAGAGTCAGCAACTCCTCCTAACGTTGTGTTTCCATAAAAAAGGAAGTGCGACTTGGTGGGAGAATTTCCTTTTTGGGTCACGTTCGAGGGCTGCTGTTTAAAGACCAAACATTCCAGCCCGCTGCTGCTCGTCTCGCGGGCAGCAGCAGCAGCAGCATCATCACATGCCCATGTTAGGGCCACCACCACCACCACCACCACATGCTTCTTCATAAAACTCACGCCTACTTACAGTGGCCGTGAAGCTCACAAGAAATAGGTTTCATCACACGGGGCTAACAGTGACGCTGTCTCTCAGCGTGTCGTCAACTTTAACGCTTCACCTCGTGTTTATATATTAAAAACAATCAGCTGCTGCCATCAGATATGTTTTTTTGTGCTCGAGGTATGCAAATTTCACCGTAAATTTCAGAAGGCGAAGTGGCAACGGATACATCGATGCGTAACAACATCGATCCTGCACGCTCTGAATGCGTGTCGGGGCATCTCATTGTTACTACGACAGTACGTGTGACAATTGATTTGTGAGCGTTGTGCCGCTGCTACGTTTTACGGAATGGAATGGGGGGGGGGGGTGTTTGTGAATTCCAGCACGAATCGATCGGTAGGACACCCCCAAACGAGAAACAAAACAACAGGCGACGCGGTCAAAGAAGACAATAAACGGTTGTATGCTTGAACCGATTTCATCATCACCCAGAAGTGGGTGACACTTTCAGGAATAATCGTTTTGATGCCCTCTTGACCTCTAACCCAGGGGAGTTGCCCCCTCTCTCTTTCGATTTAAAGCTTTCGTGACTGCAAGGATTCATCTTCTTTGGTTATTTCGGTAAAGTCACGTAGAATGAGAATACAATAATAAATTGATCAAATAAAACAACACAATAAAAATAAAATAACACACTAAAATAACACAAAATTACACAATGTTATTTTATTTTAGTAATGGCAACTGCCTGATGATGCTGGTGGTAACTACCAGCAAAATGTGACAACTTTATTAATAAGCTATGTCTGGTGGAGGAGGCCGTACGACACATTTTAATTAATGCGATCTGACCCAATAATCCATGATGATCAAGTGCCAACCATTTTAAAATCAAGCAGTGAGTGTAGGGGCGGGGAGAGTGGGTGTTAAATCCGTGGCTTACTTGTGCGTGATATCATGTATAATGGTAAAGAGCGAACTTCCAAATTACACATTCTCAAATAATTATTTAGGAAAGGCCCAGCAAAAATTAACCCAGTCTTCATGAACTGACTAAATAATGTTTTATTTGCTTAAATGTCAGTGCGTGCTGTGCAATGAGCGTAGATTGTGGAAACATTCCTCACACTCCATCGCTTTTCGCATCTATTACGCCGAAGGAACAATAACAGCGTTTTCCTGTTGTTCGTACTCCCCATCCAAGCTGCAATCTGATCGTGAACTCCCCCAAAGGCATCAAACGAGCCAAGCAAGCACACTGCCCGAGCTGCTCCTGGAGCAGTTTGCTCTGTCTGCAACAGGAGCAATAATGCCCCTGTCATCTGTACGTCTGTCATCTGTGGCAGGATTCGTGGGGGGGGGGGGGTTTTCCCCTTCACAATTCCTTTCATTTCGTCAAAATCGATAACACAAAATAAGTCAGTTAGCAGGCCAGTGTACGCTGTGGCCATCCGTGAACCTGCGGATAACGGGAAACAGAAAACCGTGGATTAGTCTCAATGCTGATAACAAAACAAGGAAGCGGACAATATAGTCTCCTGCGCATACTCTACCCGTCTCTCCGCATAAACAAGAAATACATTTCTTACGGCCTCCTGGGAGTGCATAATTGCAGCAGAATTATAAAAAAATAAGCAAACTTTGGACCGGTTTCAACATACAGTGTCTCAGCAGCAGGGTCAAGTCTGGTAGGCTTGATGATAGCAGAAATTACAGATAGAGGGGGCAGGGATCAGAAAGGTTATGAAACTAAACTATAGATAGTATTATATTACCAGGTAATGCCCACTAAGGTATGAAGGATTTTTTTCGGAAGCGACCTGGCCACAAATGATATCTCAACGAAGCGGCTGATCGTGTGGAAATTTCTAGCAGCCAAATACTCTAAACGCGTGATTTATATACGTATTTTTAGTATTGAGAATTGCCCTGTGAGATAAGAAGCTCTTCGAACGAGTTTCATCAACAAAACAATGCAACTGTAAAATTAAAAACACAACGTTTGTAACAGGAGGGGAAAACCGGAGGACCCGTAGAAACATCCACGCAACGACGGGGAGGAGAGACATGCAAACTCCAAATCTACAGCAGGCGTCAGGGTCTGGATCGAACCCACGTCCTCCTGGATACCAGGCGAGGTAGTTAACATCTCCTAACCATCGCGATGCTCCTTGGCAGAGCAGTTCCACTGTGGCGGCAGAGCAAACCATCCCTTGAGGATGACGGAGTTCTAAATAATTGTCCTTCGAGAATGTTAACAAGTTCGCAGTGAATGTGGTCGGACGCAATTGTTTAAATATATTTATATATATTTTAAAAATATATCGCTCGAAGAAGGTGTGCAAGGAGCCATCGGCGTGAGGTGCACATCCTAATACAGCGATGTGTGTGTAGGGGACAGACCATACTTGTACACCCTGCACGTCAGGGGATAGAGGGAAGGCAGTACTCCAGGAGGTAAAGGGGCAGCCCTGAAATTGCTCGCTCACTCCACTGCTGGCGGAAGGGCCTCCGCTCTAGGGAGCTCTATAGAACCCCTCTCGAGGGTACTTTGGTCTACTTGTCCATGCTGGTGAAGTGTGGGGGAAGTCGCCACACTTCACCACAGCCACACGCAGCCTGCCCAACCGACTCAACCGCGGTGCACTCAATTTGTACTGCCGCCTTGGGAACAGACGCGGTGATTTAAGAAGCCTGCCCCATTGCTTCAACTGTGTTTGTTCGTTTGGCTTCAAAGATTAGCAAAATCTACACTGACATTAAAACAAATAAATAAATAAAAATAGGCCAAGGAAACGGGATGCATTCTGCGCTGGGGATTATCAAAGCTGTCATTTGACAATGTGCAGCTCGGAGTTCATGAATTCTCTGACCACGATACATGAGGTCACGACAAAGTGAACCACGGATTTCGAACCGGCGACCTCCTTGGATTGCAAGTCCAGTGAGCTCACCATCAACATTGCGGCAACAGCAGCAGACTCCAGGAGAGAGAGAGAGAGTCACGCACGTGCCTCGCTCCCATCTCGGCGTTATGGGTTCACGCACTCGCGCTATGCGATGCAGCAGCGTTCGCTCTGCAAACGGCAGCAGCAGCAGTGGCTGTAGCAGTGGCTGCTGCTGCAACAGTGGCTGAAGCAGCGGCCGCTGCTGCTGCTGCTGAAGTTCGCCGTGCAAGCTGGCGGCGGTGGGCAGGTGGTGAACGCTGCAGTTGCACTTGGGAGAGAATTGCCACCAGCATGATGGCTCGCAGACCCGTCGTCGACGGTGAAGGTCGCTGCCGAATGCCCACGGGAGTGCGGGCGTGGGGCCCGTCCTCGACAGCCCAGAGCAATGGCAAGGGAATGGCATGGAAGCCTGCAAAATAGTTTGTGGAGAAGAAGGAGGAGGAGAAGAATAAAAAGACCAACAAGCAATAACATTCAACCCGCAGCACATTCACTTTGGCGCGTTAAGCTGTGCGGTAGCAGCCAGCAATGACATAATTCAGGTCGCGTGCGCCGCGATGTGAAATGTAACGCTATGGGGCCGTCCATAAATGACGTCACGCACCTAGGGGGTGGGGGGGGGTCAGACAGTTTTTTTAGTTTATTTATTTTGGTATAGCCCTGTGAGCCATTCGGCTTTTGAATCGGGTGCAACCGCAACAAACAAAAAAACAGGAACAAGAAAACATCTTAAAGTGACTTTGTGACGATGTGTGACGAGGGGGGGGGGGGGGGGTGAGAAATTTGACGTCACATCAAAATGCGCAACTTTAAATAAATATAGACAACACGTTCTACTGAATTAAATAGACTTTTTAATAAATGTTTTCTCCTACAACATCAGAGTGCAGCGGCACATTAGATACGCACTACAATGACAATAGTTTAAAGCGATTTGAAGCATTTTTTTTTTGGGGGGGGGGGGCAGAGCTTTGTGACGTCATATTTGAGGGGGGGTCCGACTTTTTGTGACGTCGTGTGACGAGTGGGGGGGGGGGGGTCAAAATCGTCCAAAATCGCGTGGCGTCATTTATGGACGGCCCCTATGGGAAACGCAAAATTGTTTCAGTGAAACTCGTTTTCAGCTTTACGATGTAAATGACAACAGCAGTGCGACTTTGGAGTGTGTCGCATTAATGAAATCGCATCGAACAACGCGGTGGCTATGAGATGTTAACTCCCTCGCCTGGTTTACAGGAGGTCGTGGGATCGATCTCGACCCTGACACCTGCTGCTGTGTATTTGGAGTTTGCGTGTCTCTCTCTCTCTCCGTGGTCGCGTGGATTTTTCTCCGGGTGCTCCGGTTTTCTCCCCCACATTTAGAATCAACGTCCGCGTTGAGCTATCATTTGTGATGGCCAGGTCGCTTCTGGAAAATAGCTACATGGGCCTTGCCTGGTAAAATAAAAAAAAATATCGTTTAATAGTTAATAGCTAATACACATGTACATGGCATAGGTAGAGGTAATGATGCAGCCCTGCAATTTCCTGTTCATAGCAATGCCGGTGGAAGTGTCTCTGCTCGAGGCAGCTCTAGAGATCCCTTGTAGAGGGCACTTTGGCCTACTCTTCCACGCTGACCAGGCATCTTGGAAGAGGTGGGAGTACACACATCTGAACGCGTCCTGTCTATCAACTAATTTGGGAGTACAGTACCCATTTAAACTATTGGGTGAACAGAGGCACGGGGATTTAAGTAACTTGCATAATTGTTTTAACTGATGTCACTCACAGAAAACACATTTGTGTGTGTGTGTGAACTAAAAGCGGTTAAAACGGTAAAGAACGGAACGAACGAGATTATGGACATGCTGCAAAAGCACTGCGCATGGCCTTGTAAGACTTCTAATACGGGAAGGGCGGCAGTGATGATGATGTTGTTATCCAAGCTCCCTTTGCATGGCAGGAAACTCTGGCGTCTGTTGGGAGTTACTGGAAATGGTCAATTATTTCCCTCCAGCCTTAACCCCAACAGCAGATTGGAGTTGTGATATGCGTGAAATAGGTGGGTATTTAAAAAAGAAAGAAATCGTGGAGAGAAGAGGTAATGTCCCAACTTTGCTTAATTTTAGTTTAAACCCAAAGTTGACTTTGCAAAGTGAGATGTCAACGGGCTGTCACCAGGTTAAGGGGAGCCTCAACCCAGGATGAGAATATTTATTCATTCTGGAGTAATCCGATGAGCTATGCAGCTATTTCTCAGAGATGTCCAATTGGGCACGGGGTAAGAACGTTACAACAACAAACAGTACAATTAAACACGATAGGAGTGCAAAGTACAAGAAAGGGAAATAAATCAAACACGTCTCCAGCATACACGTTTCAGGTTTCATGAGGGAGCAAAGTTACTCTCTCTCTCACACACTCGAGTACTGGACACGATAATTAAGTCCAAGCCTGATGACACATTTACACCACCGTGACATCGACAGCGTGCAGCTGTGCTGCGGGGAATATATCTCTAAAGTGTCGTGAGTGGAAGGCAAGAAAAACCAAAAAAAGTAATCCATGTATTTACGGCGTTTGTGTTTTACCTTGGAGATTATAAAGTCAAGGGCATCTGCACGACCCAGTGACCTAGTGACGACATTATCAGCTCTGGGGGGTGCGGCAATTGGTCAGGTGGGGGCCCCCCCAATATTTGATTTGTCTCGCACGGTCGCACCATCACGGCTCCTGTTGCCTAATCACATCATTAATGGTTTTCAGAAAAATAAACTTGAACCGCGTTTTAAATGAGTACTGTTGTTCTTCACACTGTTGTTGAAAACAGATCTCGTGGTGGTTGTCAAGGGGGGGGGGGCCCAACTCATAGCTTTGGCCACCAGGGGGGGGGCAAGGCACCCCTGCCTGCCCCCCACGCTCGTTTCGCCGCTACTGGCACGACCCAAAAGACGGATTGACGCTCAGAGCAAAGTCTACCTGGATGGGGGAAGTCAGATTCTCAATGCGGGCTACATTAGCAACGCGCGGGGCAATGCGGGGCACCATCCCCATCCTGGATACATTACAACTACGGAGCTTCCAGTCAATATTAGCCACGAGCCTCGATTTCGTTTCAAGTAAATTTAAACTTGATTTTTTCATCACTATGAATTCACGTCAATAGCCCTCACTGGCATAATTGTTCAAGCTATATTTTTTCTCTCATTCGGGCATTCAAAGTTTGTGCGTTCAATTGGGAACGTTACAACTTATATGGAGAATAACACGATTAGGTTCAGATTATTACTTGTTATAAAAGGCTCACGTTGTTTTCGTTAATATAAACAAGAACACATTGTCACTTTTAGAATACGGCACTGCAACAGCGAGGCCTTGCCCCAATGGCGGTAATGATAAAATCATTGTTGCCTTGTGTGACTCCACGCCGTGCATTGAGCCCCGTAACATCATTGCTATCGTGTGTGATTCTACGCCGTGCATTGTGGCCCATAACATCATTGTTGTCTTGTGTGAATCTACTCCGTGCATTGTGGCCCATAACATCATTGTTGTCTTGTGTGAATCTACTCCGTGCATTGTGGCCCATAACACCATTGTTGCCTTGTGTGACTCTACGCCGTGCATTGTGCCCCGTAACATCATTGTTGTCTTGTGTGACTCTACACCGTGCATTGTGGCCCATAACATCATTGTTATCTTGTGTGACTCTACTCCTGTACATTGTGCCCCATAACATCATTGTTGCCTTGTGTGACTCTACGCCATACATTGTGGCCCGTAACATCATTGTTGCCTTGTGTGACTCTACGCCGTACATTGTGGCCCATAACATAATTGTTATCTTGTGTGACTCTACTCCGTACATTGTGCCCATGTTCACCACGTACAGACCCACTACCCCCACAGTGAATATATTTAAACTAAAACTAAATTATATATATTTTTATTTTACCAGGTAAGGTCCACTTCAGCTACGTAGCTCTTTTTCAGAATTGACCTGACCACAAATGATAGCTCAACGAGGTGGCTTATCACGTGTACTCCCACCTCTTTCGGATGCATGGTCAGTGTGTAAGAGTCGACCAAAGTGCCCTCTAGAAGGGATCTCTAGAGCTGCCTTGAGCAACTGAACAGGGAAGGGCCACACAGGCACGGTGAGGTTGATGTGTCCCACTCGATGTTCGGGTACGGTACAATAAGAAATAGAGGTCATTCCATCTAGATTTCAAGTTTTTTTTTACCTTACCTATATAGCCTCTTGTTACAAGCAGCCCTTTTGCCCACTTCAGCAATTGTTTCTTGCTGTGGTTGTCCCATCTGATGACGGACGCTTGTGTTGCGCCCGAAACGTCGTGATTTAATTTATTTTATTTTATACCTACGCGACCTTACCGAAAGAATCAAAGAGTATAGAGGTCATCCCTTCGCGGCGCGACGAAGGTGGGGGACGAGAGGCGCTTCGTGCCAGGCCTCGCAAATGTTGCGATCGAAAAATTTCACGAATAGAATTATTGCAATAAACGCGTCGTCGTCGGGTTTTTTTTTATTTTTAAATCGGAGAACGTTGCGTGGCGAAAGGCAATTTGGATGTACGCCTTGAACCAAGCGGACGAATGGAAATACGGGGAGGGGGGGAGGGGGGGAGGAAACTCGCGGGGTGCTGTCCCGGACCTCCAGGGAACCTTAATGGGTGGCCCTGCCAACTCCCTCTCGTCATCATCACCATCGTCAGACACAATCGCCTTCTTTACTGCCGCTCGCACACGGCTGAGCAGCCCTACACCCGTGCCGCGCTGTCCCAAACAAACGCCATGAAAGGTTTCCCTCGGACACCACCAAAATCTTCTCCATTCCCCCCACCCTGCAACCCCTCCTCTGCATCCCTTCCAAATGAGCTCAGCCATCCGGCACGGTCCTCCTACAGTTTGCCCGACAGTCATCGCGACATCGTTGTGAAAGTCACGAAAGTAAAGACGTCTCAAATTAGGAAACGTTTCAAACGATGCCAGCTGTTTCAATAGGCGCTGGGTGCCACTGAACAGGTTTCAGAGAGCCGTGTCACCACAGGAGCCAATCGTGATAATAGAATGGTGAAAGGTAATAATGGGTTTCGCCCTTTCTGGCAATAAAACAGCAGTTGTGTTGAGATGTGCAAACACCGAATGGATTCCTTTTGCAAGGCATCAAGTACTGCATGAACCACACACGGTGCTTGTGGGCAACACGCAAGCAAATATGCTCTGATAACACTGTGTAACAAAGAAAAATGTTGTTCTTGGGCAGTAAGTGTCATTTCCTAATTTCTTATGCCCCCAAAAGTACACAAAATGTCGATTACTGCCCACAAAATTTGCTTTTGTTATCAGGACAGTGATATTTTTTTATTGACCTATTTTCAATGAGAAAACGTGGTGTGCATTTGTGTCTTTCGCTCACGTAAAGTCCTGGTCACAAAAGCTTTGTGGGGAATTATAGCCATTTTCTATTCTTCTTAGGCAATAGCGATTAAAAAAAGATGACACTTAGTAGCCAGGAGCAAAAATTGTGTTACATCGTGTTACATCGTGTTACATCGTGTTACATCGTGATACATCGTGTTACATCGTGTTACATCGTGGAATCTACTCAGTGCCTTTGGAACTGACCGGCCTACACCAGAGACAAACTTCTTCATGGCCGAGTCCCACCAATTTGTCAGACCACAGAACGACAATAGGGGGACAGTACAATGACAATGCCGGTATCAGAACACATCGCTCGGGTCAAGCAGTTATATTATGGAATACCTGATTTTGCCTTATTCAAAAGTATGAAAAATAATAATAGGTTTCACCTTTTCTGGCAATTGTACAGGTGTTAAGGTGTTCGAACACCGAATCGATACCTTTTGCAAGGCATCAAGTCTGCATTAACCACACACATAACTTGTGGCAAAAGTTTCATGATGATAGTAATGATGATGATGAAACTCTCCGGTGTCAGACACAAGCCATGTGCGCAGTACAAGGGCAACGTGTTCAGAGGCAATGAGTGAGGGCAGCCGTGGAGGCTTCTGTTTGGATTTGCTGCAGCGGTGACCCGAGCGGGTGAGTGAGGGCAGGCGACAAGAGCTGTGCGTCACGGGGGTGAGCGGCCACAGCTGGGCACTGAACTCACGCGGATTGCACGATGCAGAAAGAACCGGTGGCTTTGTACTCCGCCTCTGTGCAGGTGATGGCGGATATGCACGTGGCTTGTAATCCAGCAGCGACGGTTTTGGATGGATCGCACAGATGTTGCAAACCTCCCTACGCCGTGGGTGGGCATCGAGGAGAATGCAGTACAGCAAACATGCGGACTCCACGTGTTTCGTCTGTGTGGGATAGAGTGCTTCCCCCTCGCACGCGTAGGTTTTCTCCGGGTTCTCCAGTTTCTTCCCACATGTAAACACTCTTATTGGTCGATACCATCTCAATATATAGGGGACTGCAGAGCTCGGGCAATTGTTGGTAGAGCCGCCTCGCTGTCTGGCCATATCTGCCTTCTCACTTTTTTGTAGTTCCTCCTCGTGCCTCCGTGTCGTTCTGTGTTCGAGAGTGAGTGAATACAAGTCGATATTATACGTTAGATGCCATGCATGTGCATGGTAGCACGCTCGCTCTGAGCACCGTTAATTCGGCCTTGCCCAATAGGGCGCTCTTGGCATAGCCAGCGCACAGGGTGCTGGCTATGCATCGGACTGCCGAACGCAGTGGTCCACGACTCAGGGTGGTCACGTTGAAATCACGCGGTGCGGACGGAAACATCGCAAGCACCAACTGCAACGGGGTTGGCTGGCCACGTCGAAGGCAACCGAAGCACGCACGAATTCGTGATTAACGTGAATTCACGCATGCACGAATTGGTGACTGTACGAACGGATAACATGAGTGAATACATTGGTGAATGAATGGTTGAATTTATGAACGGATAACGTGAATTAATGGATACATCGAGGTATGCTTACATTGCTGAATGAATTAATAAATGTGATTTAATTGAATGTATTTTATTTTACACCTACGTGACTTTACCGAAAGAACCAAAGAGTAATTAATACATTGATGGATTAACGAATAAGTTAATGTATTATTGCACGAATGAACAAAAATACATGTAGTAATGAAACTCGACTATGTTTCATATTTTCGCGGATAGTCGAGTTGCAGACAAGAGGAGTTATGCAATTGCAGTTCACGGGACATCCCCCATAAAGGACATTAAGGCCCTCCAATTAGTTTAGGTTTAAACTATGACTTTACGACGAAATATATTTATCTTGCCAGGTCAGGCCCACTGAGCTGTGTATCGTTACCGTTTGGTTTCTCTTGTTCAGAAGCGGCCTGGCCACCAATGATAGCTCAATGAAGTGGCTTATCGCGTGGAAATGTAGAGCAGCCTAATGCTTTAAACGCGTGACGTTGATTCTAAATGTGGAGGGCAAAACCGGAGGACCCGGAGAAAAATCCACGCGGCCACTGGGAGAGAGAGAGAGAAACTCCAAATATACAGCAGCAGGCGTCAGGGTCGGGATCGAACCCACGGCCTCCTACGCACCAGGCCAAGGTAGTTAACATCTCCTCGCCACCATGGCGAGATGAATGCCCTCTGCAGCATTTTCACGTTTCATCTGCCCATTTAAAATCTCGCCGCTGTTAACAAACACAAATTCAAACAACAACAACAACAGCCGCTCAACGCATTTCTATTCCACACCGAGTCGTTAGCGGCGAGCAGCGGGAGCACACTTCGCCAAATGGGCGACGCTTGGGTGGGAACTTTCTCTTCCGACGAGAAGTCGTCGTTCTCGGCTGTCACGTTGCAGCATTGACACCCCCCCCCCCCCGTCGCAGCGTTGATATCTCGTTGTATTCCGCCCCTACCGTTTGGTTTCCACTCTCAGCAAAAATGAAAAAGTGGTGGTGGGGGGGGGGTTACAGTTGTTTGAAGGTGTCCTTTTAGGGAAATCGTTCCCTTGTAATTGCTATTCAAAACTAAAATAATAAATGACCTTACAGTGCGAGAGACCTTGCCCATTAATGGGCTTTTTTTCCCTTTTCTCTCCCGCCTCCTCGCAGAAGCGTGGCGGGCGGCTACCAAATAAGGCGTCCTGGGGAATCTGGCGTTCTCGCGAAAGTATTTCGCACGCGGAATGCAGCCGTGTGGGTGACGGTATAAAAACGGGGAGCACGCGGTCAAAACGCCCCACCAAAAACTGTTTCGCCTCGGAAATCTCTCGCACACGAAAAATAAAAAAAACGAGCCGTGGAAAAGGTAAGAAAGGGCGCATTTTATTTTGGTGGCAGTGCTTGCTCACGGCGGTGCATCGAGGGGGATTTTTTTGTCCCCGGTTTGCTTGTGGATTTGGGTAGCACACGCTCTCTCTGACAAGCTCTGCTCTGAGTACTGTGGGGTTGTTAGAAGCTAGAATTCGATCAAAAACCAAGTTCGACAACAGCACGATTGTACGAGTTGAGCGACTGGCTAAAAAAAACCCCACCAACATTTTAAGCTGTTGAAATTGTCGACACACGTGCGTGTGTGTGCATTTAAACGTGATACAAATGTAAACCTGCACTGTTAAAACGGCATGTGCACAGTGAGGACTGCTCGAACAATCTGCATTTAATTTCAATTCAGCAAATGGAATAGCAACGGGTGTTGTGCAAGCGATACTTCTTGGTTCGATGTCACTTAAATTGGCATCACCTGTACAGGAAAACTTCTCCTCGTGTTAGCTGCTGCTGTTGTTATGGGAATAACGTGCAAGGTGGACCGCGATGTTTTAAAAGGTTGATGTTGTAAAACGTTGATGTTTTAAAAAAAGGTTGATGTTTTAAAACCAGCGGTGGCACAAGTCTGACGCATTGTGTGACACCTGCACGGCTATTGCAGCAGCAGCAGCCACCAACGCCACCACCACCGCCACCACCACCACCACCATCATCATGTGCGACGAGGAGACGACGGCTCTGGTGTGCGACAATGGCTCTGGACTTTGCAAGGCGGGCTTCGCGGGAGACGATGCCCCCCGTGCTGTCTTCCCCTCCATCGTGGGTCGGCCCAGACATCAGGTAACGTTGGGTCCCGTGCCATCGCCACCCCGTCCACCTCTCAGAGCTGAGCGCGTGACACGAGAGAGAGAGAGACGCGCGCACGCGGGGAGGCAATGTTCACCTGCCGTTGTTTTTTGCGGTGTGGTTAGGGTTTTTAAAAATATATCTTTTTGGGGGGATTTAGAGAGCGGTTTTTTGTTTGTTTAGTGTGTGTGGTGTCGACACTGCTCTGTCGGGAGACGCACAACCTTGGTCGCTGGTGGCCTCACCACGCGGTTAGAGAGACAACGAAGGGGATTTTAACAGCGTTGCTTCAAAGCCGGTGGGTGGGGGCGAGGGGGGGGGGCTTACTAGTACGCTGCGAATGCTGCAGAAGAGACCGAGTTCGAGTTCGGGTGGATTTTTTTTTTGGAAACCCAGCAAAAGGGCATCGCTCTATGACGCCTACTGAGTGACCTTGGGGTGCTTTCTAGCGCATCGGATCCCTCCAGTGCAAATAGAGATTCTGAAACGAGGCACGCTGGAAGCTGCGTTGTTCCACCGTCGACACGGAGTCTCTGTGGCCGCCAAGCCTGCCGAGTTTTGTCGCGATTCGCGCAGGGAGACTGAGCCAACCGCAAGCAGATGGACTGCTGTGGCCTGAACAACGACTCAGCCACGCCGTGTGTGTGTGAATTGTTAGTGAGTACGTGTGTGAGTTGTGAGTGTGTGTGTGAGTTGTTAGTGAGTGTCTGTGTTTGAGTTGTTAGTGAGTGTGTGTGTGAGATGTTAGTGAGTGTCTGTGTGTGAGTTGTGAGTGTGTGTGTGTGAGTTGTGAGTGAGTGTGTGTGAGTTGTTAGTGAGTACGTGTGTGTGAGTTGTGAGTGAGTGTCTGTGTGTGAGTTGTGAGTGAGTGAGTGTGAGTTGTTAGTGAGTGTCTGTGTGTGAGTTGTGTGTGTGAGTTGTTAGTGAGTGTGTGTGTGTCGGGACCCTCCAGTGGGGAACGGTAGTGTAGCGGTACCTATGAACCTGGCCACCCGGGTTCGATTCCCGCTCACGGCCAACACCAGTGACGATTATCTGAACAGGTCCTGGGCCTCCCCTAGGTCAACTCGGCCTCAAATCAGTACCTGGTGCGCTGTGTAAACATCGCCACTGGGGAAACAAAGGCGGCTAGGCGTGATGCTGGCCACCCCACCCCCTCGTGTGCCGTGCAGGCCTTCATGGGTGCTTGCTAACAGCACTTGCCCCAACAGTCTGTTAAGGCTATACGGGGGATCTTTGTCTTTTGTGTGTAAATCGGAGTGAACACGTAGAGTACACTCGCTGGTTGTTATACTTGATGTGATAGGCTGAGCTGGGATTTTTTTTCTGAAATAAAATAACGCGCAATTTATTTTGTGATGTATACCTTACACACAATATAGTTCAATGACAAATTAAGGTTGAATAAATATATTTTCGATTTGGTGAATTTATCAGGCAAGTTTCATTAGGGTATTTTGCGTTGATTAATTTTAAAGTTTTACAAGTAGAGTATACACCAATAGTTCAGTTTTAGTTATCAGCTGTAATATATATGCATTTACAGATTTTCATATTGATTTGTTAGCGTAAGTAAGATAAGCCTTTACACAGTAACTATTCCTCTTTTGATACAATGCAGCGTACAAGGGTAATGATGACTGTTGAGATAAGCCACAATGAATACAGCATTATGATGTAATGGTCTCTCTTAATCAATCTGCCACAAAATCCATCCCATCGTTAATCCCTTTTCATTGGTGGTTGAATAATGGCTCAAGAATCACAATCAACAATCTGTATTTTAATTTTAAAGCCTAGACTTTTTGTGATCAAAAATCTATTTTTTTGGATCATCACGTGAGTAAAAATGTTGTGTCGTAAACCCTCCTCCACCCGACACAGCCAATTAATGAAGTTGTCACGTGAACAAACGTGCCAATTCGTGTCTGCTTCAGCACTCCGGGATATGGGAGGCAACTTTATAAATTGTCTGTCGGCTACGGGAGGGTGTATCACATCCATTTTACTCACACGATCTGCCCAAGAAATCAAATATGAACCGGCGATCTGCGTTGTGATTCGCTAAGCACATGGGCTTGCCCTGTCGAGTGGCTCATGGGCCGTGAGTTATGTTGTGTTACACGAGGAGACTCTTGTGAAGAGTCTGGTGTAACAACGGGCAGTTTCCACGTATCGATCTTCATGCATCTGTACAAACAGCAACATTACTTTTGCGCCTGACGTTAAGTATTCAGAAACAAACACGCGCTTCTTGCAAAACGTGCCTAATATGCTTGTATACATACTATAGGTTTTGGGAGGGGGTGGGTAAGATTGGGTAAAAGGTATTGTTTTTGTCCTGGTGCTGACAGCAGTGGCGTCATCAGCCACGGCCAGGTTGAGGTGCGCATGGGAGCCCCACTCTATAGAGGCCCTGCTGCTGCTATTGTTGGTGTCTGCAGCTCAACAGAAGAAGCACGTGCGAGCACCAGGAGAAAAAAAGGCGTTGTAGGCGACGTAGGCCTCTTTACTCCCTACTATCCGGCACAGGCCGCGCTGTGAATCTGTGTCAGTCGTCGCGTTGCACAACTCCAGGGAGCTTTCTCTGCCGACGTATCGAACCTTGCCCCTGTTTCAACAATGTCCAAGTGGCAGTCTGATGCCACGTTCCATGTTCATATTATACCCTTTTAGAAAGGAAAAAAACCGAACCGCCACTGGAATTTAGAATTTAACTGAGATTCGCGAAGGGAAACTACTACGGGAGCTGGACGAGGTTGAACTTCCTCGTACCCACAAAGGTAATGGGCATGAGGTCACTTGGACCGCCACGCGTGCATTCCCCCTTACACTGACCTGGGGCTTGGCCCCCATAGTCCTCGTGCCTTACATTCACTCGCGGGGATTTGTATCGTGAAATGTAGCTCCTCTGAGCATGTTTGGATCAACATTTAACGATGTCCGTGTCGCTGAGATTTCACGATGTTCATTGTATTCTAGGTAACGCGAAGACACGTTAACAGGAGGGCCGCAATCAGGTTATCATCTCTTTGTTGCGGCCCAACACCGCGGGCCGTGTAGTAGACCACTGTAGGCTGCACTCCTTCAATGGAGGAGGCAAAGTAAAACGCCGCAAACTCCCTCTCCCGAAGCCCTCTCGTGGCTAGCAGACCTCGCCATTGGCACGTGGCTCTTGCACTTAATGCCATCGTGCGCTAGTATAGAGAGCGATTTTAGAATAGTGACATGTTCTTGATCTCACGATCGAGATACGACGAATCGTTATTTAAAGTTGTTCACATTGGGGTTTTTTTTCTCTCTCCCTCATAATTTCAAAGTCGGTCATGTAGTATTTTTGTTTTGTGTATTTAGCTGCCGTATGGTATTCAGTTTCTAACACCTGAGCCTCAACTCGGCTCGTGTGCCCCGTCTCGGCAAGTTTCCTGGGCTTTGGGTGACCGGGCGGGATGGGACTATAGGGGAGGGTGGGGGGTGGGGTCCAGCAATATCCTGGTGCCACTCAATGCCATACAAGGGGATTGACTTCCAAGATCAAGTTGTGGTTTGGGGCATCTAGAGGGGGCGTGCGACATTTGGAGAGGACTCGCCCACGTCAACGTTGGAGTCCGCGGCAGATCACGGGCCTCCGGCCGAGTGGCACTGTGGCACAGGGGCCGTCTCGCAGCGTACGTTGGGACCTCTTTCGCAACCGCGCATAGCCGAGCGTGCCAAATCGGAGGCGCAATCTCAAGGCCACCGTCTAAAAAAGAATTCCGGTCGGGCATCGACTCGGCCATCGTCGTCATCTCTCCACGGTTGTTGGTGTGCGGACACTTTTTGTCCGTACGGGAATTGTTGATGTGACATGGACTGGCGCTTTGCAATAGGAATGTAGGGATAGGCATCGCTGGCTCAGGGTGGCTAAAAAAAGAGAAGATCCCTGGCGAAGGGAAGTCCACTTCTTGAATGCCGAAGGAGCCGGGAAGACAGGGGGGAGGGATAGTGGTGGAGTATTGGTGGCAGTGGGAACCCATGTGGGTAGGATGAGGCTCTTAAGGGAAAGATGTGGACATTTCACGGGGAGTTTATAATGTGTTCGTAGTAATAAGAAATCATTCACATTAAAATGGATGGCCATAGCGAAGTTTGCGATCTATTATTGATTTTTAATTTCAGTAGTAAAAGTATTTGAATAAATTATGACATTTTAAAATAATAATGATAAAATGCAGTATTTTTTAAAATTTAAAAATATAGTGAACATGACTTTAACATCCAAACTGATGCATTATTTTACTGAACGTGTAAGTCTGGCAGAGTTGTGGATGGATGTCTCATATGTGGTTTCATAACTCTTAACAGAGTTAATGATGTCGTTCTGAAGTTGAAATTAACATACATTCACCGAATTTTTATTGTTTTTTTATTGTAGCATAGCAATTACTATTTTTCTTCAATCGATTTTAGCACATGTATAGTCTCAAGTAATGCATATGTGGGCATTTACAGCGGCGGGTGGACCGGTTGGATAGTTCTGACATGGTAGCACTGCGCTGTTAACCTTGCCGATCTTTGTTTGAATCTTGGCCACGGCTAACACTCAATGGGCAGAAGATGTCTGAGCAGTAATCACCTGTCACCGTCTTACAGTGAGGGAAAAAAGTATTTGATCCCCTGATGATTTTGTACATTTGCCCACTGACAAACAAATGATCAGTCTATAATTTTAATGGTAGGTTTATTTGAACAGTGAGAGACAGAATAACAACAAAAAAATCCAGAAAAACGCATGTCAAAAATGTTATAAATTGATTTGCATTTTAATGAGGGAAATAAGTATTTGACCCCTCTGTAAAACATGACTTAGTATTTGGTGGCAAATCCCTTGTTGGCAATCACAGAGGTCAGACGTTTCTTGTAGTTGGCCACCAGGTTTGCACACATCTCAGGAGGGATTTTGTCCCACTCCTCTTTGCAGATCTTCTCCAAGTCATTAAGGTTTCGAGGCTGTTTGGCAACTCGAACCTTCAGCTCCCTCCACAGATTGTGTATGGGATTAAGGTCTGGAGACTGGCTAGGCCACTCCAGGACCTTAATGTGCTTCTTCTTGAGCCACTCCTTTGTTGCCTTGGCCGTGTTTTTTGGGTCATTGTCATGCTGGAATACACATCCACGACCCATTTTCAATGCCCTGGCTGAGGGAAGGAGGTTCTCACCCAATATTTGACGGTTCATGGCCCCGTCCATCGTGCCTTTGATGCGGTGAAGTTGTCCTGTCCCCTTAGCAGAACAACACCCCCAAAGCATAATGCTTCCACCTCCATGTTTGACGGTGGGGATGGTGTTCTTGGGGTCATAGGCAGCATTCCTCCTTCTCCAAACACGGCGAGTTGAGTAGATGCCAAAAAGCTCCATTTTGGTCTCATCTAACCACAACACTTTCACCCAGTTGTCCTCTGAATCATTCAGATGTTCATTGGCAAACTTCAGACGGGCATGTATATGTGCTTTCTTGAGCAGGGAGACATTGCGGGCGCTGCAGGATTTCAGTCCTTCACGGCGTAGTGTGTTACCAATTGTCTTCTTGTTGACTATGGTGCCAGCTGCCTTGAGATCATTGACAAGATCCTCCCGTGTAGTTCTGGGCTGATTCTTCACCGTTCTCATGATCATTGCAACTCCACGAGGTGAGATCTTGCATGGTACCCTAGGCCGAGGGAGATTGACAGTTCTTTTGTGTTTCTTCCATTTGCGAATAATCGCACCATCTGTTGTCACCTTCTCACCAAGCTGCTTGGCAATGGTCTTGTAACCCATTCCAGCCTTGTGTAGGTCTACAATCTTGTCTCTGACATCCTTGGAGAGCTCTTTGGTCGTGGCCTTGGTGGAGAGTTTGGAATCTGATTGATTGATTGCTTCTGTGGACAGGTGTCTTTTATATAGGTAACAAGCTGAGATTAGGAGCACTCCCTTTAAGAGTTTACTCCTAATCTCAGCTCGTTACCTGTATAAAAGACACCTGGAAGCCAGAAATCTTTCTGATTGAGAGGGGGTCAAATACTTATTTCCCTCATTAAAATGCAAATCAATTTATAACATTTTTGACATGCGTTTTTCTGGATTTTTGTTGTTATTCTGTCTCTCACTGTTCATTAAAATTATAGACTGATAATTTCTTTGTCAGTGGGCAAACGTACAAAATCAGCAGGGGATCAAATACTTTTTTTCCCTCACTGTACTTGCCTCCCTCCACCTTGTCTCTCTGACCACACACATATTTATGTAACGGCTTTTAAATTCATTAGCAGCGTGTTTACGCGATCTGCTTCGTGAAGCGTTCCTGGGTTGAGTTCTTGTTAATCTTCAAATCTTTTCATATATTTATTATTTATTCTCTTAATTCAGTTACCTTTCTAGCACGCAACCCCGACTCCACATTCAGGGAGTCAGGGGCCTCGACCCAATCTTTGTTGTTGTTGTTGCAGTGTCTGGGAGTGGCCCGCGGACACCTTTGTTAGACACGTGACGCGCAATGTTAGCCAGTTGCCCCATCTCGGCCGGGATGGCCGGGGTTGTTTTTTTTTTAATCAGAGCTCACGTCACGGTGGGGTGGGTTGGTGGCTGCTGTTTGGTGACAGCAATGAGACGGAGCCTCTACTCCACCACTATGAAAACAAAATAAGAATTTAGTTTTTACCCTTTCTGTGTTGCGATCGAAACGTCTATGTGACTTTACCGAAAGACATACTCAAATCTAGATTTTTACCGAAAGATCCAAAGAGTATGAATTCCTGCAGTCACGAAAGCTTTAAGTCAAGATGTAGTCTTATTTTTCATACTTTGGTACTTGAAAAAACACGTCCCATGATATCTTCTCCACGAAGTTGGTGCCATTGGCCCACAGGAGCCTCATCTACCTGGGGTAGTCCCTGTTGGTATGACCCAGGGCCCCAACTACCCTGACGTGGTGGTGCCCTTGCCACGACTGGAGAGGTTCCATCTGCCCTTTGGTGGTCTCGCTTCACTCGAAGTGCCACGGCCCCTTGACCTGAGCCCTCTCTCCGTCTTGGCCACCACTGCTCGTGAGGTTGTTCATCTGCCACTGTCGGAGGGGGCTGTAGGTACTTGATGATTGATTTCTCAATAATATTGTAAGCTGTACAGATTCCTTCATCTCTACAAATGTAACCTACCAGGATTTCAGTGTCGAAACCCATGATGATTAGAATCCTTCGATGAACAGTAGAGGGATGCTCTGCATTACCAGCAGCATTAACTATATATCATTAACTTAAATACATACGGTCAAGAAATGTACCTTATTTATGTATAAATACATGCAGATAAGGTGAACAAAACACTTAAGAAAAAGTGTAATCTCTACGACTCAAATAGGTTCACGAGGGCCTCACCTATGTAGCCCATGTGACCTAAGTTGTAGTGTGTGTATGTTAACACAGTGTGTTAACATACGGTGTGTATGTTAACACTGCACATGCGAAGCTTGGAAAAGTGACTAACAAGTCCAGAACAATGACTCCCTCCTATAGCCCCCATTCTGTTGGAGGGCTGGAGACACTGCGTGGTCTCTGAGGGAGATGTACACCATGTGTGTTGAGTTGTATGTAGGTATGTTGAATTTTTTTCGCACCGTACGTAGCCGTCCCTGCTAATCGGGGGTGTGGGGTAAGGACAACACACTAAACGCGAAAATCAGTTTGAAGGCAGTTCCTTTGTCAATATAGATGATTTAAAAGTGCATAACTCCAGTGGCTTCCTCATATGGGAAGGACGAGTTGCACATACACAATGAGAACAAATATCCGCGACAAGACGAGTCTCTCAGAGCCCCAGCTTAGACTTGTCGGTGCCCGGGGAAAGATGACACCTTCACAATCCCTGTGAGCCACTGCTCACTGCTCTGATTCATTTCCAGAAATTCTGCTGGAAATGAAGCAAAGCGGTCCCAATACCGCTCCGGGCCTTGCCACGGCAGTGTGGAACTTGTCACGACAATCCTGCGGGTAGTCGGATAATAATGCGAGGTTTCAACAACTCCACGCGTTTGACGTGGGCTCACACTGTGCGCGAGTGTGGGGAGCGGTGGTGCAGCGGTCAGTGCGCTGTGCTACGAACCCAATGTTCCCAGTGAGTTCGATTCCCGATCACGAGCACCAACACCAGTGACGATCATCTGAACCGGTCCTGATGAGTACCTGGTGCCGTGTGTCAAAACATCGCCACTGCGGAGACAAAGGCGGTCGGGCGTGGTGCTGGCCACCCACCCCTTCCTGTGCCACAGCGCCAGCCTTCATAGGTGCACTTCGCTAATAGCACTTGCCTCAACAGTCTGTTAGGGCTACACGGGGGATCTTTGTCTTTGGGGAGCGGTCGTATAGCGGTCAGTTCTCTGTGCTACGTGCCCAGCAAACCGAGTTTGATTCCCGCTCACGGCCACCAACATACCGTGTCAAATACCTGAACCTGTCCCGGGCCTCCCCTGGGTCGACTCAGCCTCAAGTGAGTACCTATGTAAATATTGCCAATGGGGAGACAAAGGCGGCCGGGCGTGGTTTCTGGCCACCCGCCCCCTCGTGTGCCACAGTGCCGGCGGCCTTCGTAGGCGCTGCTGGCTGACAGCACTCGCCCCCGACACTCTGCTAAGGCTACACGGGGGGGTGGGATCTTTGTGGTGCGTGCGTGCAGGGCGTGATGGTGGGCATGGGCCAGAAGGACTCGTACGTGGGCGACGAGGCGCAGAGCAAGCGCGGCATCCTCACCCTCAAGTACCCCATCGAGCACGGCATCATCACCAACTGGGACGACATGGAGAAGATCTGGCACCACAGCTTCTACAACGAGCTGCGCATCGCTCCCGAGGAGCACCCCACCCTGCTCACCGAGGCGCCCCTCAACCCCAAAGCCAACCGCGAGAAGATGACCCAGATCATGTTCGAGACGTTCAATGTCCCGGCCATGTACGTGGCCATCCAGGCCGTGCTGTCTCTCTACGCGTCCGGACGCACGACCGGTGAGGGCTTTTCGCTTTTGCTTCGGCTCTCGCAAAAGGCGAAGTGCTTTGAGGTGTTTGAAAAAACAAAGAAAAATACCACCAACGCGTGCCCGTGTCTTTATGAATCAACGTAACATTTGGCATGTTCATGAGATCAATGTAACATCTGACATGTCTGTCAGATCAACGTAACATTTGACATGTCTGTGAGATGAACATGACATTTGACATGTCTGTCAGATCAACGTAACATTTGGCATGTTCATGAGATCAACGTAACATTTGACATGTCTGTGAGATGAACATGACATTTGACTTATCTGTAAGATCAACGGAGAAAGGTATGGAGGTATTTCTATGTAAGAACACTTATCATTGGTAATACTGAAAAGGCATGTCTACTTCGTCTGGTCGAGTGGAGGATGCGTACAGTAGCAGATAACCTTGCCATCCATCTCCATAACATCTTGTTTTGGTTTTGTTGATGCTTAGACTACGTACCATGGACATTGCTTGAAGCAAATGGGCCAATATCACAATGTCCGCGACGTGTTACGGATATACATAATACTGTGTCGGTGGA